>NC_037334.1:1257705-1886557 GCF_002263795.3 Bos taurus | reverse complement strand
GTCTCTTGCGCCTCCTGCCCTGGCAGGTGGATTCTTTACCACTGAGCCACCTGGGAAGCTCCAAGTCATGTAGTTTGTGGCAATTTATCACTGCAGTCTAGAAAACTAATACAGATGCCAGTATTTTTCCATATAAACTACAAGCTTAATTCAATCCTAATCAAAATCCTATTTGGTTAGGTTTGTAGTTTGGTTTAGTTTGACTTTTTCTTCCTTGCTTCCTTCCTTCTTCCCTTTCTTTCTTTTTGGTTTAGTATAGTATCTTGTTTATTTTTTTCTTCTCATTTTTTTTTGGAAAAGGAAGATATTTAAAAGTCAGTCAGTCTATCAGAAGGAAAATATAGTTATATCTAGGAAACTTCTGAAAAGAAAAAGTAACAAAGCAGGACTAGCACTCTCTCCTGGATGTGATGAACCTACCTGGCGCCACTGCCAAGAAGGAGGAATCAGGGCAGACAAGGGGGTTCAAAAACAGTCTAAGTACAATCTGCTGCTAAGATGCTGCTAAGTCGCTTCAGTCGTGTCCGACTCTGTGCGACCCCATAGACGGCAGCCCACCAGGCTCCCCCATCCCTGGGATTCTCCAGGCAAGAACACTGGAGTGGGTTGCCATTTCCTTCTCCAATGCAGGAAAGTGAAGAGTGAAAGTGAAGTCGCTCAGTCGTGTCTGACTCTTAGCGACCCCATGGACTGCAGCCTTCCAGGCTCCTCCACCCATGGGATTTTCCAGGCAAGAGTACTGGAGTAGGGTGCCATTGCCTTCTCCACTAAGTACAAGCAGGGATTTGAAATGTGATAGAGAAGAACCACTGAATACCTCATTCAATAAAAGGCATTGACACAACTAGAAAATTAATCAATTAAAAACAATACAAAAATGAATGCCAAATCACAACCGTATTCCTTTCACTAATATAAAGTTCTCATGGATCAAACAACGAAGGAAACTATAAGCAAGGTGAAAAGGCAGCCTTCAGAATGGGAGAAAATAATAGCAAATGAAGCAACTGACAAACAACTAATCTCAAAAATATACAAGCAACTCCTGCAGCTCAATTCCAGAAAAATAAATGACCCAATCAAAAAATGGGCCAAAGAACTAAACAGACATTTCTCCAAAGAAGACATACAGATGGCTAACAAACACATGAAAAGATGCTCAACATCACTCATTATCAGAGAAATGCAAATCAAAACCACAATGAGGTACCATCTCATGCCAGTCAGAATGGCTGCTATCCAAAAGTCTACAAATAATAAATGCTGGAGAAGGTGCAGAAAAAAGGGAACCCTCTTACACTGTTGGTGGGAATGCAAACTAGTACAGCCGCTACGGAGAACAGTGTGGAGATGCCTTAAAAAACTGGAAACAGAACTGCTGCCATATGACCCAGCAATCCCACTGCTGGGCATACACACAAAAGGAAACCAGAATTGAAAGAGACACGTGTACCCCAATGTTCATCGCAGCACTGTTTATAATAGCCAGGACATGGAAGCAACCTAGATGCCCATCAGCAGATGAATGGATAAGAAAGCTGTGGTACATATACACAATGGAGTATTACTCAGCCATTAAAAAGAATACATTTGAATCAGTTCTAATGACGTGGATGAAACTGGAGCCTATTATACAGAGTGAAGTAAGCCAGAAAGAAAAACACCAATACAGTATACTAATGCATATATATGGAATTTAGAAAGATTTAACAATTTAAAGAATTTAACGATAACCCTGTATGTGAGACAGCAAAAGAGACACAGATGTATAGAACAGTCTTTTGGACTCTGTGGGAGAGGGCAAGGGTGGGATGATTTGAGAGGATAGCATTGAAACATGTATATTATATTATGATATGTGAAACAGATCGCCAGTCTGGGTTCGATGCATGAGACAGGTGCTCAGGGCTGGTGCACTGGGATGACCCAGAGGGATGGAATGGGGAGGGAGGTGGGAGGGGGGTTCAGGATGGGGAACACATGTACACCCATGGCTGATTCATGTCAATGCATGGCAAAACCACTACAATATTGTAAAGTAATTAGCCTCCAATTAAAATAAATTTTAAAAAATAATGTAAAACCTTTTTCTAAGGATAGAAGCTATAAGTGATTTTATTGTTTCTTAAAGTTTGTCTCTAATTATAAAAAATGTTCTAAAAACATAAATAAAGCTAAATGAATCAAACCTTGAATTGAATGGTGAATTCAAGGTTGTGAGCTGTATACTTCTCATATCCTCCACTTCCAAAATAGCTAAGAAATGGCACGAGAAAACAGCATTTGGAAATGAAAAGGTCCCCCGAAAAACATGGGGAAGCAAGAATGATGCTCTTGAGGAACCATATACTTTGAGGAATTTCTGAAAAATAGAAAGCAAATAAGATTCAACTTATGAGAGAAATCAGAGCACAGGGAGTTTCATTTTTGGGTGAGGGTTTATTTTTCACACCAGACCTCTTTGGTGCTTCTTGCAAAGGGATCTGGACACCCAAACATACCTAAGACCCAGAGCATGTGCATGCAATTACACTTTAGAAGGATTCTCAGAGATGAAATCCAACCCAACATTCTAAGAAGGAAAAATATACTCATCAGGTAAATTTTTCTACTCATCTTATAAACCATTTTCCATTTGCAAAGACTTTAGAAAACTGAAGCAAACTCATGAATTCCTGAAATCGAAAGGTTGTTATTTGGGTAAACCAATATATAAGACATATATAACATTACATAAGACACTATATAAACTAATGTACAGTTCACTGATTTATACTCCTGCCACAGCAAGCACCACTTATCATGTTTTGCTCACAACTCTGTCCAAAAGGGAAATAATTGAGAGTGTAGCTGCTGCACAGACACCCCCAAAAGAGGGACACAAAGGAGACTGGATTCAAGCAAAAGACACATTCCCTTTTCCTTTTCTCCCCCTACACAAATACTGTTTAGACAGTTTTTTACTCTTTTTGTAAGCTATCCTCCAAAGACCTCTTTCCACAAGGACAGTACCTGCTGAAATGGAATCATTCTCCTGACAACATTGCTGAGCTTGGCCGAGTCCTGCTGGTATTTCCGCAGTCGAGTGTGTCCTTTGAGTTATTTCCAGAAGTTGTGATGGATTTTCACTTATCACTTCCCTGGCCCCTCTCAGGCAGGCTGCAGCAACAGAGCTGGCCCCATAGTGGGAGCAGAACACACTGGCCTTCACTGCACAGTTGGAGACATGCTCTGTGTGTTCTTGAGAAAGAGGAAGACCACGTGGAGGCCAGGCCCTGTGCCCCAGTTCTCCAACAAAGTCTGAAAGCAGCCCCACGTGCAGTGAGCTAAGAAATAAACACAGCCACCACCACAGGGGAGAGAACTCACACCAAACAAATCCATAGACATCTTTGCCCCTTGCTACAAAATTAAAGCAACATTGAAGTTTTGTTTTATGCCCATTAAATTAGCAAATAATAAGAAAGCTAAATGATAGCACTGGATGCTGGCAAGGGCACAATGAAATCTGTGCACTGATACCCGTGGGGCTTCTGGGCATGGCCCTGTCTCCAGACCAATTTCCCTCAGCTACTCCAGTCATCTTTGTCTCTTGCAACTAAAGACCCCTGACTGAAACCAGGAATGAACACAGAGATGCCTAAAGCATCTTTGCAAAATTAGAGACAGTCTCAGTCTACCACACAAGATTTACTACAAAACAATGACACAGCAGCACAGTAGAATGGGATGTGGCTTTAAAATGACATAAAGACTAACTGGTACATGTATCAAATCATTGGGTTGTACACCAAAAGCTCATACAATGTTACGTGTCAACTGTATCTCAGTAAAAACAATAATAGATATCTTTCGGATTATCAGAAGAGATGCACACAAAAAGACAGATAACAGCCCTCAAAACTAAATTATATGACAGAACCAAGACAAAACATACTTGTCACGTGGTCTAGTATTGTAGAGTAATACACAATCAAAAATGTCCCCAAAAGCAACATCCCATTCCACACTATGTACAAAAGATATAACCAAGAATAACTCAGAAAGATAAAACTTAAAAGTATAAACAAGTTATATTGGAAATGCAGCAGAAAGTATAAAGGAGGTTGGATTCATGGCAAAAAACATTAATTAATATGAAAACTGGCCCTTTGTTACAGTCAAAGGTGCAATTCTCAACATAGATAATGGTAACTAAATAACAAATAATAGCATCAATATTCATAAAGCAAAAATGACAGAAGATATAAAGAATAATAGGTACATGAATATTAAAACTTTGAGCTCACATCTCTTTTCCAAGACAATGCAAACTATCAAAATAAGGGTTAATTAGTTAATAAAAGTAAATAAAACCTTAAAGCAAATAGTACCTTTTGTGCATCTTTCCACTTAAAAAAATAAAACTCAACAAGCACAAACACATACACACAGCATGAAGAAAAAAAAAAACAAGATTAAAGGAAATAAGGACTCAAAATGAAATCCATCTCATCCTTCCAAATGTATAAGAAGTGGCCACATGTATAAACATGAATGTGTCTTTATTCAGCCCTCATTTTATGCCAGGACTCACATTTAACTTTCACCACAATGCTCAGGCAGGTAGGTTTTGCAAACAAAGACACTGAGGCATCAAGAATTAGCGTGAAGAATAAACCTAACCAAGGAGATGAATGATTCATATGCTGAGAATTATAAAACATTAGTAAAGGAAAATTAAGATGATTCAAAAAATGGAAAGATATCCTATGCTCTTGGATTAAAGAATTAATATCATTAAAATGGCAATATTACCCAAAGCAATCTACAGATTTAATGTGTTCCCTATGAAGCTACCCCAGAGAAGGCGATGGCACCCCACTCCAGTACTCTTGCCTGGAAAATCCCATGGACGGAGGACCCTGGTGGGCTGCAGTCCATGGGGTCGCTACAAGTCAGACACGACTGAGCAACTTCACTTTCACTTTCCACTTTCATGCATTGGAGAAGGAAATGGCAACACACTCCAGAATTCTTGCCTGGAGAATCCCAGGGACGGGGGAGCCTGGTGGGCTGCTGTCTGTGGGGTCACACAGTCGGATACGACTGAAGCGACTTAGCAGCAGCAGCAGTATGAAGCTACCCATGACATTTTTCGCAAAACAAATAATCCTAAAATTTATATAGACCCATAAAAGACCCAGAATTGCCAAAGTCATCCTGCGGGAAAAGAGCAAAGCAGAAGGCGTCACCCTTCCAGACTTCAGACAAGACCACAAAGGCACAGCAATGACAACAGTGTGGCACTGGCCCAAAAGCAGACGCACGTCAGTGGAACGGAGTAAAAAGCCCAGAAATAAACCCCACACACCTGTCGTCAGTTAATCTCTGACAAAGGAGGCAAGAATATAAAATGGGGGGAAGCTGGTCTCTTCAGCAAGTGGTGCTGAGGAAGTTGGGCACCTTCATGTAAATCAGTGAAGGGAGGAGCACGCCTTCACATCATGCACAAACATAAACTCGAAAGTACTTAGAGACAAGACACTGTATAACTAGACGAGATCATAGGCAAAACATTCTCTGACATGAACTCTACCAATGTTTTCTTAGTTCATTCTCCCAATGCAGTAGAAATTAAAACAAAAATAAACAAATGGGACCTAATCAAACTTGCAAGCTTTTGCACAGCAAATGAAACCATTGACAAAATGAAAAGACAATTTATGGAATGGGAGAAAATATTTGCAAACAATGTGACCAAAAAAGGCTTAATTTCCAAAATATATCAGCAGCTCATTCAACTCTACAACAAAAAACAAACAGCCCAATTGAAAAATGTACAGAAGTCCTAAACAGGCATTTCTCAAGAAGATATATAGATGGCCAATAGGCACATGAAAAGATACTCAACTATTATTATTGTGTGTGTGTGCATGCGTGTGCACACTCAGTTGCTCAGTCATGTCTTGACTCTTTGCACCCCCTGGACTGTAGCCTGCCAGGCTCCTCTGTCCATGGAAGTTTCCATTCAAGATACTGGAGTGGGTTGCCATTTCCTACTTCAGGGCATTTTCCCAACCCAGGGATCAAGCCCACATCTCTTGCATCTCCTGCATTGGCAAGCAGATTACCACAGCACCAGAAATGAAAATCAGAACTACAATGAGGTATTACCTCACACCTGTCAGAATGGCCATCATTAAAAACTCTCAGTTCAGTTCGGTCAGTCAGTCATGTCTGACTCTTTGCGACCCCATGAATCGCAGCACGCCAGGCCTCCCTGTCCATCACCAACTCCCGGAGTTCACTCAGACTCACGTCCATCGAGTTAGTGATGCCATCCAGCCATCTCATCCTCTGTTGTCCCCTTCTCCTCCTGCCCCCAATCCCTCCCAGCATCAGAGTCTTTTCCAATGAGTCAACTCTTCACATGAGGTGGCCAAAGTACTGGAGTTTCAGCTTTAGCATCATTCCTTCCAAAGAAACCCCAGGACTGATCTCCTTCAGAATGGACTGGTTGGATCTCCTTGCACTCCAAGGAACTCTCAAGAGTCTTCTCCAACACCACAGTTCAAAAGCATCAATTCTTCGGTGCTCAGCCTTCTTCACAGTCCAACTCTCACATCCATACATGACCACTGGAAAAACCATAGCCTTGACTGGATGGACCTTTTAGCAAAGTAATGTCTCTGCTTTTGAATACGCTATCTAGGTTGGTCATAACTTTCCTTCCAAAGAGTAAGCGTCTTTTCATTTCACGGCTGCAGTCACCATCTGCAGTGATTTTGGAGCCTACAAAATAATAAATTCTGGACAGGGTGTGAAGAAAAGGGAGCCCTCCTACACTGTTGGCAGGGATGTCAGTTGGTGCAGCCATTGTGGAAAACAGGATGGGATTCCTCAGGAAACTAAAAATAGAATTGTCACATGATGCAGCAATCCCACTCCTGGGCATATATCTGGACAGAACTATAATTCAAAAAGATACATACACCCCTATATTCATTGCAGCACTATTCAAAATATGTAAGACTTGAGAAACCTATATGCAGGTCAGGAAGCAACAGTTCGAACTGGACATGGAACAACAGACTGGTTCCAAATAGGAAAAGGAGTACGTCAAGGCTGTATATTGTCACCTTGCTTATTTAACTTATATGCAGAATACATCATGAGAAACGCTGGGCTGGAAGAAGCACAAGCTGGAATCAAGATTGCCGGGAGAAATACCAATCACCTCAGATATGCAGATGACACCACCCTTATGGCAGAAAGTGAAGAGGAACTAAAAAGCCTCTTGATGAAAATGAAAGAGGAGAGTAAAAAAAGTTGGCTTAAAGCTCAACATTTAGAAAACTAAGATCATGGCATCTGGTCCCATCACTTCATGGGAAATAGATGGGGAAACAGTGGAAACAGTGTCAGACTTTATTTTTCTGGGCTCCAAAATCACTGCAGATGGTGACTGCAGCCATGAAATTAAAAGACACTTACTCCTTGGAAGGAAAGTTATGACCAACCTAGATAGCATATTCAAAAGCAGAGACTTTACTTTGCCAACAAAGGTCCGTCTAGTCAAGGTTATGGTTTTTCCTGTGGTCATGTATGGATGTGAGAATTGGACTGTGAAGAAGGCTGAGTGCCGAAAAATTGATGCTTTTGAAGTGTGGTGTTGGAGAAGACTCTTGAGAGTCCCTTGGAGTGCAAGGAGATCCAACCAGTCCATTCTGAAGGAGATCAGCCCTGGGATTTCTTTGGAAGGAATGATGCTAAAGCTGAAACTCCAGTACTTTGGCCACCTCATGCAAAGAGTTGACTCATTGGGAAAGACTCTGATGCTGGGAGGGATTGGGGGCAGGAGGAGAAGGGGACGACAGAGGATGAGATGGCTGGATGGCATCACTGACTCGATGGACGTGAGTCTGAGTGAACTCCGGGAGCTGGTGATGGACAGGGAGGCCTGGCATGCTGCGATTCATGGAGTCGCAACGAGTGGGACACGACTGAGCGACTGAACTGAACTGAACTGAACTGAAGACTTGGATGGATAAAGACAATGTGATACATCTCTACAATGGAATACTAATCAGCAATGAAAAAGAACAAAATAATGCCACTTGCAGAAACATAGATGCGACTAGAGAGTATCATATTAAGGGAAGTAAGTCAGAAAGAGAAATCACTTATACGTGTAATCTAAAATATGGCACAAATGAACTTATCTATGAAACCGAAGCAGACTCACAGACAGAGAACGAACTTGCGATTCTCAAAGGAAACCGGGTTGGGAGGGGGATGGACTGGGAGTTTAATGTTGGTAGATGCAGATCCCGTAGACTACACAGTCCATGGAATTCTCCAGGCCAGAATACTGGAGTGGGTGGCCTTTCCTTCTCCAGGGGATCATCGCAACCCAGGTATCGAAGTCAGGTCTCCCTCATCGCAGGCAGATTCTTTACCAGTTGAGCCACCAGGGAAGCCCAAGAACACTGGAGTGGGTAGCCTATCCCTTCTCCAGCGAATCTGCCTGACCCAGAAATCAAACTAGGGTCTCCTGAATTGCAGGCGAATTCTTTACCAACTGAACTATCAGGGAAACCCTATTAAATATAGAATGGATAAACAACAAGATTCTACTGTATAGCACAGGGAAGTGTATTCAATATCCTGGATAAATCATAATTCAAAAGAATATAAAAAAGAATGTGTATATGTATATAACTGAGTCATTTTGCATATAGCAAAAATTAACGCAACATTGTAAAACAACTATATGTCAATTAAAAAAACAATTTAAAAAAGAAGTTAAGGAAGGGGTTCAGGATGGGGAACACATGTACACCCATGGCTGATTCATGTGAATGTATGGCAAAAACCACTACAATATTGTAAAGTAATTAGCCTCCAATTAAAATTAATTAATTAAAAAAAAAGAAGAAGTTAAGTAGCTTGGCAGTTACCCCCAGCCACAGCTTTCAAAGGAAAAGGAGAAGCATTCTCTGAAGGTAAGGAAGACTGTTCAGAGGCTTTTCACTTGTTGGTTTACTTTCAAATGCCATTTTGAAGTTTTCCAAATAAAATCAAGAAATCTGTGAAAAGATTAGTACCTCCACTTGGCTCTCAGAGCCACCTCCTCTTCCCCAAGCCCGGCATCCACCGCGCCTATTCAGCCCCAGCTTCAGCCACGTGCTTCTCATTCTGGAGTAGCCTTTCTTTCGCCTGCCACCCTCCTGTTCATGCTGATCGCCAGCCCACCGTGGCCTTCAGAGAAAATCCAGACACCACATCCAGTGTGCTGCTGCCCAGGCCCACTGCTCACATCTTCTGCCCCTCCACTCACTGCCAGCGGCCATCAGCACGTGGAAAGTTCCGAGTCCCTGACGCTCCCCTTTATGATGCTGTCCACCAGCGCAGTATGCCATTCCCACACCTAGTGAACTCTTTATTAACAATTTTATTGAGATATAATTATCACATCATAAAGCTCACCCTTTTAAAGTGTACAATTCAATGGTTTTAAGTGTGTTCACAGAGAATTAGGAATCATCACCAAAATCAATTTTAGAACATTTTCATGACTTTCCCCCAAACCTCCATACCTATTAGCCTTCACCCCCCTTTTCCCCTCAACCCCTAAACAGTAATCTACTTGTCTCTGTAAATCTGCCTCTTACAAAAATTTCATGTAAGTAGAATAATATAATTGATCTTTTATGAATTATTCCTTTCACTTAACATAATGTTTTCAAGTTTTATCCATGTTGTCACATATATCAATATATATCAATATATACTATATATTATGCCAGATAATATTCAATTGAGTGAATATATCCTATTTTGTTCCATTCATCAGCTGATGGATTTTGAGGGTTGTTTCCACTTTGGGGCTATTCTGAATAAAGCTATTATGAATACTCCTCCACAAGTATACCTCATTTTATTGCACTTCACTTTATTGCCTTCTCATACACTGAAATTTTTACAAATAGAAGGTTTGTGGCAACCCTGTGTTGAGCGAGTCTATTGGTGCCATTTTTCCAACAGCATTTGCTCACTTCATGTCTCTGTGTCACTGTCATATTTTGGTAATTCTCCCAATATTTCAAAATTTTTCATTATTATCTTTGTGATAGTTACCTGTGATCAGTGATCTTTGACAGTGCTATTGCAGAATGCTTACAACTAACTCAGATAATGGTTAGCATTTTTTAGCAATAAAGTATTTTCAATTAAAGTATACACTATACTATAACAAATATATATTGTTTTTTTAATGTAAGGCTATATGAAGTGATTCTCATTGTGGTTTTAATTTCCATTTCCCTGATAGCTAATGATGTTGAACATTGTTTTATGTGTTTATTAGGTATTTGCATATCTTCTCTGAAAAAAATGTATATGCTGATCATTTGCCCTTCTTCTGGCCTCACAAGATCTTAGTTCCCCAGCCAAGAACTGAACCTGTGACCCTTGCAGTGGAAGTGCAGAGTCCCAACCACCCGACCTCCAAGGAATTCCCCATTTGCCCATTTTTAATGGAGCTGTTTATCTTTTCTTAGTAAAATGAAGGAGTTCTTCATATATTTTAAATGCAGGTCCCTACCATATATGTAAATATTTTTACGTGTTTGATGGTGTCCTTCACAAGACAAAAGTTCTTAATTTTGACACAGTACAATTTATTTATTTTTCCTTGTGTTGCCTGTGTTTTTGTTGTCAATCTGTTTATGTGCTATAGGTCTAGTCAGATATTCAAGTTACTCCTGAGTCAGTTTTTGTAGTTTGTCTCCTAGAATTTGTTCATTTCATCAGTTATTTAGTATATGTACACACACACACACACACACACACACACACACATATATATATATATATACTGCTGCTGCTAAGTCGCATCAGTCGTGTCCGACTCTGTGCGACCCGAGACAGCAGCCCACCAGGCTCCCCCATCCCTGGGATTCTCCAGGCAAGAACACTGGAGTGGGTTGCCATTTCCTTCTCCAATGCATGAAAGTGAAAAATGAAAGTGAAGTCGCTCAGTCGTGTCTGACCTTTAGCGACCCCATGGACTGCAGCCTACCAGGCTCCTCCATCCATGGGATTTTCCAGGCAAGAGTACTGGAGTGGGATATATATACTAGTTATCTAATATACTGACAAATTTATAGTTTTCCTTTATAATCTTTTCTATGATGTCATCTTATTTATCTTCTAAAATCCAGCTACTACTGAGTTCACCACCTTCCCAACAAACATACTCACACACCTTCCTGAGTGTTCTTCTGTGTTCACAGCCTACCTCATTCACACTGTAACTAGGACACCTTGTCACTCGGTGTCACAGTCAACTTGCTTACATATCAGGACGCTGTGAGCTCTTCAAAGGTTAAGACCACCCCATCCATCTCTGAGTACCCAGCTACAGAGCAGAGCTGGCTGGACTGTCTCTGAACTTGATGAGTCTTTGCTGGCATCAGAGAGGGGGTGTCTTTGGCTTTCTCTAGCAGTGCCGAGGAGCAAAGAGTGGGAATAGAGAAAGCTGGTATGAGGGAAAGTAAAGTAAGAACTAGTAAGGGGCTCCTTTCCAAATGTAAGTAGCTCCCCAAGCCCTCAAAGAACAAACTCTTTCTAGACCATCAAATTAACCAAAGGAAGCACAGTGCATGAAAGTCCCTAAGGACAATACTACACTATTAGCTATTCATAAAGTGCCTTTATGTAGCCCTCTTTCTTTCTACAGAGGTATTTGGCATAAGGGACTTAACAGATAAGATTTGAAAGTAAAAACCATTCTCACTAACACAGTCTCGAGGTCCTTTGGATACTATCACCAGCCATCTGAGTCTGTAAGAAACACCAGGGCTGAATAAAGATTGGCAGGGCTCTTTCATCAAGGTTGGGGAGGTTTGATGGCATCCCTTTGCTAATTAAAATTCACTCTTCCAGAGAGCTGTGATCTTTGGTGTCTTATGCACCTGAAAAATATACCTTGACATTTAAACCACACTCTCTGGGATTGTGCTGGTGGCAGTAATAAGTCACAAATTCCAACCAGAATGAAAATGCTAAATTCTATGCCGGGGCTTGATTTAAAGGGCAAGGAGACCCAACTCCTAAGGTTTGTCATTAATCCTTCACCACCCAGAGAAACAACCATCTCCCTGTCCTTGGAATAACAAGGCCAACAACCCAAGGCCACTGCCCACTCCTAAAATTTGAGGCTATGATCACAACAAACCACTTTTATGCTCTGGACAGTTTGGGGGGCTGTTAAGGGGCAGTTGGCATATGTTTCAGAAATTCACTGGGCCACACAAGATCAGGTGGCTGGGTGGGCAGAGTCCTTAGACCTGCTCCAGGCTCAGTCACAAGCCCACAGTGACAACTAGCTGCCACCTCTGCCCAGGATCCCAGGATCCCAAGAGGATCAATTGACTGTCAGGGAAGAGATTCCTGGCTTTCTGCCAGATCTCTGCTCCCAGGCTCTTCTATCCTGGGGCTGTGGCTTTTTGGCCACCCACACATGCCTCCTCCCCAGTCCCTCCCAGGTCCCCAGGAGGCTGCACATGTAGGGAGGAAATGCTGTGACTACAGCTGGCCTCTTCTTCCTGCGTAGGTCAAGCTGTGCATTCCTGACCAGGGTGGCTTTGCACCCTGTCTGAAATGTGGGCCCCAAGCACACTTGCCCTTCATACCTTTGCAGACACTGCTGCTGGACCAAAATGCCCCTTCTCATCTGCCTCTAGAACAGGATTGCACCCTCACGGCAGCTTCCTTCACCTGTACCCCATCAACCAAAGATCAGCCACCTCCATTCTGGGATCCCCCATGTCTCTGCTGTAGACAGCCCTGACAGGCTAGTCGTGTTCCCCTGATTGGCCATTACCTGCCCCCCCATGTAGGCAAAGCAATAATGGTTCATGGAGTGAGACTGGGGTCAAGAAAATAAGGGGAACTATGCCCTGGAGGTCAATGGATCCATCACCCACCTCTTGGTCACATCAGGCTCAGGGAACAAGAGCAGTTGGGCTATCTTATAAAGTGGAAAAAGTATTTAAGAAAACACCATCCTTGTTCTTGCTTCCTCTAGGAGATTGTCATAGAATGCAGTTTTTAGGGGAGATAGAGTCAAAGGATCGGAGAAGGCAATGGCAACCCACTCCAGTACTCTTGCCTGGCAATTCCATGGACGGAGGAGCCTGGTAGGCTGTAGTCCATGGGGTTGCTAGGAGTCGGACACAACTGAGCGACTTCACTTTCACTTTTCACTTTCATGCATTGGAGAAGGAAATGGCAACCCACTCCAGTGTTCTTGCCTGGACAATCCCAGGGATGGCCTGGTGGGCTGCTGTCTCTGGGGTCGCACAGAGTCAGACACGACTGAAGCGACTTAGCAACAGTAGCAGCAGCAGAGTCAAAGGATAAAGGGAAGAGTGAGAGAATGGAATCAGAAATAACTGCAAAGGAATGAGATGTTGGGACAGTGGCCCTGAGACAGACGGTGATGCTCACTCCAAATAAGCTGCTTCCTACTCCAAGTTCTGTGTCCTATCTGTAACCCATCACCAAAGTGCTTGGTTTGGTTGACAATACAAATGTATTACCTATTCACAAAATTAAGTTCATCTTAAAAATATGTGAGAAATTCAGGTGGGGATAGACAATATGGCAATATGGTAGGTAGACATGGAGTACATCTCTCTCCACAGATGCATCAGGAATAAGTAAACCTTCAGATTTAGAAGATCTTGCAACAGACAAGAACACTTGTCTTGTCTGAGAACAGACAAGAGTCCCTGACCACTGGAAAGGAGTATATAGACTCATGAGCAACTCAGTAGGATGAAGGAAGGAAGGGAAAAAGAAGAGAGTGAGCAGGACTGGACCTGCAACCATGGGGTAGGGGAACTGAAGTGGGGGTGAGGTCTCCACATTGGGGCAAACATTTGGGATGGAGGGAAGCATTTGAGCCATTGGAGAGTGCAACAGCTCATCTGTGACATCTGAATGGAGTGAGAACCACACAGACAAACCTTGCCACAGCCCTATATACCCCAGAGAGGGACACAAGTCCCCTGGAACACTCAGAGGCTGGGAGCTGGAGCATAGGGGTTGGAAAGCAAGCCCATAGCAAGGTCAGCTGTTGACCATGAGGAGACAGCCTGAGGGCATGGAGGAAGGAGACCGCAGTGAAGAATGCCTTTGGAGGAAAGCTGAGCAGCCATGGAAGCAAGGCAATACTGCTGAGTCACAGGCAGGGGATGGAGCCGTCACTGCAGCCTCTCTCACCCCGCACACTAGTGCCAGCAGCTGACCAATAGAGAAAAGCCCTGGAGAGGGTGGCCCTTTGAGCTCCTGATGTGCTGAGCAATGGAGAAGTACTCTAGCCAGAGTGGTGCCTTCAAGTGCCTGCTGTTCCAAGCAACAGAGAAGGACCAGCCAGGGAGGCGCTTTGAATGCCAGCTGCCAGAGGCTAGAAAAAGACTCTAATACTGCCATAGGTTCTGTGCCTGAAGATACCAGTGTCTCTGAATGCTTGGTGCTGCCAGGGTCCCCATGATCCAAGCAGCTGCACCACCTACATGCTCAGTCCTCTCTGGGGCAGAGCTACCAGGGCTAGAAAAAGTTCCTAATAGTGCCATATCATCTGTGCCCACAGCCACCAGCTCCCCTGCATACCCAGTACTTCCAGGATCCCTGCGATCCCATCAGCTGTTCCAGCTCCAACCCAGTCCTCACTAAGGCAGACCTAAATCTTCTAGGACAGCCTCAGGAACAGCTCCTGTGAATGATCCACAAGCATGTGGGGATGAAACCACAATTGAACTCCAGGGGCAGTATGGCTAAAGAAGAAGATCAAAAACCTCTCCATTGGCTGTACAAGCTGCAGATTAAATCCACAAAATCAACTAGGCAGACTCTGTGTCTCTGCAATATATTGAAGGACAATGAGAGTTCCCACAAAAGAACTGGTTCTGGATTTTCTTTTCTTCTTTCTTTTTCCATTGCTGAGGTTGTTGATTTTATTATTACTATTAACTCTATTTAAGCTTTTGAGAACTTTTTTTTAAAAAACACACTTTTTATTTCCTTTATATACTTATACCTATACATTGGCTTTTTGTGGCTCTATAGGGTTTTTTCTACTTAAATTTTTTTGTTTGTTTTTCTTATTGTTCTTTTCCTGCTGCAGTTATTCTCCAATACATATACTTTTTATATATTTTTCTTATTGTTCTTTTCCTGCTGCAGTTATTCTTCAATACATATACTTTTTTTATACACTTCTATTTAACTTTGCTTTTCTAGTTTTCCTCTTTTCATCCTTTTCTTTCTTTATTTCACCATGTTTGTTAGTCTGTTTTGTTTTCTTTGCTTTATTCCCCAGTTGGCACTCTGCTTTGGTCTTGTTTTCGGGTTTGTGTTTTAGTTAGTTTTGTTTTTAATTGGTCGATATCATTTTTGGTTTCCTTTGCCAGCCAAGTGGCTCTCTGGTACTTTCTTCTTTCTGGGCTGTTTTGGTTTTGTTTGTGTGTATGTATGTATGTTCCTTTGTTTTTGCTGTTTTTTGTCTGATTTTGTATCTACCATTTGTCTAGGGTTTCTTGCTTTGTTTTGTTTTTTGTTTTTCTATGTTTGTTTTAATCCACTTTAATGCCATAACAAATGGCTTGTGGAATCTCAGTTCCCTGACCAGAGATTAGGCATGAGCCTTTGGAGTGGGAGTGTTGAGTCCAAAATACTAGACTGCCAAAGAACTCCTGATGCCAGGGAGTATTAACTAGTGAGAACTCCCACAAAGGCCTCCATCTATATCCAAGACCCAGCATCACCCAACTGCTGGCAGCATCCTGGGCAGGATGCCTCACCCAAACAACAAGCAAGACAAAAACATAAACTTGATCATCAGCAGACACCCCAAAACATACCGCCTCACACAACCCTGCCCAGTAGGGGGAAAAAACCCATCTCCTCCCACCAGAATGCAAGCACAAGTCCCTCCCAATACAAAACCTACACAAACTACTGGACCAAACTCCCCCACCAAAGCCAAAAACTAAAAGGAAGAATACAGCCCTAAACCTGGGAAAAGAGGACCTCAGTCACAGTAAGCTAGGGATAAAATTAAAAGGCAGAGAAATGTTGTGCAAATGAAGGAACAAGGTAAAAACTCACAATATCAAATAAATGAAGAGGAAACAGGCAAACTACCTGAAAAAGAATTCAGAGTAATGATAGTAAAGATGATCCAAAACCTCAAAACTAAACTGGAGAAAATGAAAGAATCAATTACACATTTAACAAGGACCTAGAAGGAATAAAGAATAAACAAACAGAGACAAACAATACAATTACTGAAATTAAAAATTGTCTAGAAGGATTAATAGCAGAATAACTAAAGAGAATGGATAAGTAAACTGGAAGATGGAATGGTGGAAATAACTGCTGAAGAGCAGAATAAAGGAAAAAGAATAAAAAGGATTGAGGATAGTCTCAGAGACCTCTGGGACAATATTAAACACTCCAAAATTTGGATTAGAGGAGTCCCATAAGAAGAAGAGAAAAGGAAAGTGTCTAAGAAAATTTATGAAGAGATTATAGTTGAAAACTTCCTAACATGGGAAAGGAAATTAGTCAATCAAGTCCAAGAAGCACAGAGAGTCCCATAAAATATAAATGCAAGGAGAAACACACTGAGACACATACGAATCAAATCAACAAAGATTAAACACAAAGAATGACTATTAAAAGCAGCAAGGGAAAAGCAACAAGTAACATACAAGGGAAACCCCATATGATTAACAGCTGAGCTTTCAGCAGAAACTCTGCAGGCCAGAAGGGAATGGCAAGATATATTTAAAGTACTGAAAAGGAAACATCTACAACCAGATTATTCAACCTGGCAAGGATCTCATTCAAAAAAATGGTGGAGAAACCAAAAACTTTACAGTCAACCAAAAGTTAAGAGAATTTAGTACCACTAAACCAGCTTTACAACAGGCGTTAAAGGGACTTCTATACGCAGAAAACACAAAAGAAGGAAAATATTTACAAAAATAAATTAAAAACAATAAAGAAAAATGCCAATAGGAACATAAATATCAATAATTACTTTAAATTTATTTTTTTCTCATTTAATTTTCTCTTTATTTTCCTCTCGTCTTTTGTTTTTTTTTTTTTAATTTTATTTTATTTTTAAACTTTACAATATTGTATTGGTTCTGCCATATATCTAAATGAATCCACCACAGGCATACATGTGTTCCCCATCCTGAACCCTCCTCCCTCCTCCCTCCCCATACCATCCCTCTGGGTCGTCCCAGTGCACCAGCCCCAAGCATCCAGTATCGTGCATCGAACCTGGACTGGTGACTCGTTTCATATATGATATTATACATATTTCAATGCCATTCTCCCAAATCATCCCACCCTCTCCCTCTCCCACAGAGTCCATAAGACTGTTCCATACATCAGTGTCTCTTTTGCTGTCTCATATACAGGGTTATTGTTACCATCTTTCTAAATTCCATATATATGCGCTAGTATACTGTATTGGTGTTTTTCTTTCTGGCTTACTTCACTCTGTATAATAGGCTCCAGTTTCATCCACCTCATTAGAACTGATTCAAATGTATTCTTTTTAATGGCTGAGTAATACTCCATTGTGTATATGTACCATTGCTTTCTTATCCATTCATCTGCTGATGGACATCTAGGTTGCTTCCATGTCCTGGCTATTATAAACAGTGCTGCAATGAACATTGGGGTACACGTGTCTCTTTCCCTTCTGGTTTCCTCAGTGTGTATGCCCAGCAGTGGGATTGCTGGATCATAAGGCAGTTCTATTTCCAGTTTTTTAAGGATCTCCACACTGTTCTCCATAGTGGCTGTACTAGTTTGCATTCCCACCAACAGTGTAAGAGGGTTCCCTTTTCTCCACATCCTCTCCAGCATTTATTACTTGTAGACTTTTGGATCGCAGCCATTCTGACTGGCGTGTAATGGTACCTCATATTGGTTTTGATTTGCATTCTCTGATAATGAGTGATGTTGAGCATCTTTTCATGTGTTTGTTGGCCATCTGTATGTCTTCTTTGGAGAAATGTCTATTTAGTTCTTTGGCCCATTTTTTGATTGGGTCATTTATTTTTCTGGAATTACTTTAAATTTAAATGGATTAAACACTCCAGCCAAAGGACACAGACTGGCTGAATATATACAAAAACAAGACCCATATATATGCTGTCTATAAGAGACCCACTTTAGACATAGAGACACACACAGACTAAAAGTGAGAGGATGGAAAAAGATATTCCATGCAAATACTCAGATCAGATAAAATAGACTTTAAAATAAAAACACGTGTACACCCGTGGTGGATGCATGTTGATGTATGGCAAAACCAATACAATGTTGTAAAGTAAAAAAAAAAATAATTAAAAAAAAAAGACCATTACAAAAGACAAGGAAGGACACTGTGTAATGATCAAGGGATCAATCCAAGAAGACATAACAATTGTAATTATTAATGCACCCAACATAGGAGCACCTCAATACATAAGGCAAACACTAACAGACATAAAAGGGGAAATTGACAGTAACAATAGAGGACTTTAACATCCCACTCACACCTATAGACAGCTCATCAAAATAGAAATTTAATAAGGAAACACAAGCCTTAAGTGACACACCAGACCAGATTGACCTAAGTGATCTCTTTAGGATATTCCATCCAAATGCAGAAGAATACACATTCTTCTTAAGTGCACGTGCAACATTCTCCAGGATAGACCACATCTTGGGTCACAAATGAAGCCTCAGAAAATTTAAGAAAATTGAAATCGTATAAGCATCTTCTCTGACCACAATGCTACGAAACTAGATATCATTTACAAGGGGGAAAAAACTGTTAAAAAAAAAAAAAAGTACAGGAGATTAAGAAACATATTTGTAAATAATAGATTGCTGAAGAAATAAAAAGGGAAATCAAAAGTTCCTAGAAACAAATGATAATGAAAACACAATGACTCAAAACTTATGAGATGCAGCAGAAGCAGCTCTAACAGGGAAGTTTATAGCAATACAATCTTACCTCCAGAAACAAGAAAAACATCAAATAGACAACTTAACTTTACACCTAAAAACAACTGGGAAAAGAAGAACAAAAACCCCAAAGTTGATAGAAGGAAAGAAATCAGATCAGAGCAGAAATAAATGAAAAAGAAATGAAGGAAGCAATAGTAAAGATGAATAAATCTAAAAGCTGGTTCTTTGAGGAGATAAATAAAATTGACAAATCATTAGCTAGACTCACCAAGGAAAAAAGGGAGAAAAATCAAGTCAACAAAACTAGAAATGAGAAAGGAGAGTTCAAGGGACACTGCAGATATAAAAGCGTCATAAGAGACAATAGCAAGCAACTATATGCCAATAAAATGGACAACTTGGAAGAAATGGACAGATTCTTAGAAAGGTTAAGCCTTCCAAGACTGAATCAGGAAGAAACAGAAATTATGAAGAAGCCAATAACAAGCACTGAAATCAAAAGTGTGATCAAAAACCTCCCAAGAAACAAAAGCCCAGGGCCAGATGGATTCATGGGTGAATTCTATTCAAACATTTAGAGAAGAGTTAATGTCTATCCTTCTTAAGCTCTTACAAAAAATTGCAGAGGAAGGAGCACTTCCAAACTCATTCAACAAAGCCACCATCATACTGATACCAAAATCAGATAAAGACATCAGAAAAAATAAAATTACAGGCCAATATCATTGATGAACATAGATGCAAAAATCCTCAACAAAATTCTAGCAAACAGAACCCAACAACACATTAAAAAGATCATACACCATGATCAAGTCTGATTTATCCCAGGGATGCAAGTACTCTTTAATACTTGTATATACAAGTCATCACTGTGATACACTGTATTAACAAATTCAAATATTAAACTATAAGATAATCTCAATGATGCAGAAGACACTTTTGACAAAATTCAGTACCCATTTATGATTTTTTTAAATTCTTCAAAAAATGGACATAGAAGGAAACTACCTCAACAGTGGCCACAGGACTGGAAAAGGTCAGTTTTCATTCCAATCCCTAAGAAAGGAAATGCCAAAGAATGCTCAAACTACCACACAATTGCACTCATCTCACACGCTAGTAAAGTAATGCTCAAAATTCTCCAAGCCAGGCTTCAGCAGTACGTGAACTGTGAACTTCCTGATGTTCAAGCTGGTTTTAGAAAAGGCAGAGGAACCAGAGATCAAATTGCCAACATCCGCTGGATCATCGAAAAAGCAAGAGAGTTCCAGAAAAACATTTATTTCTGCTTTATTGACTATGCCAAAGCCTTTGACTGTATGGATCACAATAAACTGTGGAAAATTCTGAAAGAGATGGGAATACCAGACCACCTGACATGCCTCTTGAGAAACGTATATGCAGGTCAGGAAGCAACAGTTAGAACTGGACATGGAAAAACAGACTGTTTCAAATAGGAAAAGGAGTACGTCAAGGCTGTATATTGTCACCCTGCCAGGCTGGATGAAGCACAAGCTGAAATCAAGATTGCCAGGAGAAATATCAATAACCTCAGATATGCAGATGACACCACCTTTATGGCAGAAAGTGAAGAAGAACTAAAGAGCCTCTTGATGAAAGAGAAAGAGGGGAGTGAAAAAGTTGGCTTAAAGCTCAACATTCAGAAAACTAAGATCATGGCATCCGGTCTTATCACTTCATGGCAAACAGATGGGGAAACAGTGGAAACAGTGGCTGACTTTATTTTGAGAAGGGGGCTCCAAAATCACTGCAGATGGTGATTGCAGCTATGAAATTAAAAGACGCTTACTCCTTGGGAGGAAAGTTATGACCAACCTAGACAGCATATTCAAAAGCAGAGACATTACTTTGCCAACAAAGGTCTGTCTAGTTAAGGCTATGGTTTTTCCAGTAGTCATGTATGGATGTGAGAGATGGACTATAAAGAAACCCGAGCACCGAAGAACTGATGCTTTTGAACTGTGATGTTGGAGAAGACTCTTGAGAGTCTCTTGGACTGCAAGGAGATCCAACTGGTCCATCCTAAAGGAGATCAGTCCTGGGTGTTCATTGGAAGGACTGATGTTGAAGCTGAAAGTCCAATACTTTGGCCACCTGATGCGAAGAGCTGACTCATTGGAAAAGACCTTGATGCTGGGAAAGATTGAGGGCAGGAGAAGAAGGAGACGACAGAGGATGAGATGGTTGGCTGGCATCACCAACTCAGTGGACATGAGTTTGGGTGGACTCCAGGAGTTGGTGATGGACAGGGAGGCCTGGCATGCTGCAGTTCATGGGGTCACAAGGAGTCAGACATGACTGAGCAACTGAACTGAACTGAACTGAACCTCAACATAATAAAGGCCATGTATGATAAACCCACAGAAAACATTATTTTCAATGGTGAAAAAATGAAAGCATTGCCTCTACGATCAGGAACAAGACAAGGGTAACCACTCTTCCCACTATTATTCAACATATTATTCAACATATTTTGGAAGCCCTAGCCATGGCAATCAGAGAAGAAAAAGAAATAAAAGGAATCCATTTTGGAAAAGAAGTAAAATTCTCACTGTTTGCAGATGACATGATACTACACATAGAAAACCCAAAAGGTACTATCAGAAAATTACTAGAGCTAATCAGTGAATTTAGTAATGTTGCTGCTGCTGCTGCTAAGTCACTTCAGTCATGTCCAACTCTGAGCGACCCCATAGACAGCAGCCCAGCAGGCTCCCCCGTCTCTGGGATTCTCCAGGCAAGAACACTGGAGTGGGTTGCCATTTCCTTCTCCAATGCATGAAAGTGAAAAGTGAACTCGCTCAGTCGTATCTGACTCTTAGTGACCCCATGGACTGCAGCCTACCAGGCTCCTCCATCCATGGGATTTTCCAGGCAGGAGTACTGGAGTGGGGTGCCATTGCCTTCTCTGATACAAAATCAATATACAGAAATCACTTGCATTCCTATACACTAACAATGAAAAAGCAGAAAGAGAAATTAAGGAATCAATCTCATTTACCATTGCAACCAAGAGAATAAAAAACCTAGGCATAATCCTACCTAAGGAGAAAAAAAGTACAGTATACTGAAAATTACAAGACACTGATGAAAGAGATCCAAGACAACATAAATAGATGGAGAGATATTCCATGTTCCTGGGTAGGAAGAATCAATATTGTGAAAATGACTACATACCAAAAGCAATCTACAGATTCAGTGCAATTCCTATCAAATCATCAATGGCACTGGTAAAACTGGGACAAAAATTTCACAATTCTTATGGAAACACAAAAGGCCCTAAATAGCCAAAGCAATCTTGAGAAAGAAGAATGGAGCTGGAGGAATCAACCTTCCTGACTTCAGACTACACTGCAAAACTGTAGTCATCAAGACAGTATGGCACCAGCACAAAAACAGAAGTATAAACCAATGGAACAAGATAGAAAATCCAGAGATAAACCCATACACCTGTGAGAACCTTATCTTTGACAAAAGAGGCAATAATATACAATGAAGAAAAGATAGCCTCTTCAATAAATTGTGCTGGGAAAACAGGACAGTGATGCATAAAAGAATGAAATTAGAACACTTCCTAACACCATACACAAAGATAAATAAAAATGGATTAAAGACCTAAATGTAAGATCAGAAATTACCAAACGCTTAGAGGAAAACATAGGCAGAACACTCTACGACATAAATCATAGCAGGATCCTCTATGACCCATCTCCTAGAGTAGTGAAAATAAAAATAAACAAACCGTTCCTGATTAAACTTAAAAGCTTTTGCATAACAAAGGAAACTACAAACATACAAACCGTACCTGATTAAACTTAAAAGCTTTTGCACAACAAAGGAAACTACAAACAAGGTGAAAAGATAACCCTCTGGATGGGAGAAAACAACAGCAAATGAAACAACTAGCAAAGGTTCAATGCTCAAAATATATGAGCAGCTCATGCAACTCAGTGCCAGAAAAGACAAACAACTCAGTCAAAAAGTGTGCAGAAGACCTAAACAGACATTTCTCCAAAGACATACAAATGGCTGATAAACACATGAAAAGATGCTCAACATCACTCATTATTCAGTTCAGTTCAGTTCAGTCACTCAGTCGTGTCCGACTCTTTGCGACCCCATGAATCACACAGCACGCCAGGCCTCCCTGTCCATCACCAACTCCCAGAGTTCACTCAAACTCATGTCCATAGAGTCGGTGACGCCATCCAGCCATCTCATCCTCTGTCGTCCCCTTTTCCTCCTTCCCCCAATCCCTCCCAGCATCAGAGTCTTTTCCAATGAGTCAACTCTTCGCATGAGGTGGCCAAAGTACTGGAGTTTCAGCTTTAGCATCATTCCTTCCAAAGAAATCCCAGGGCTGATCTCCTTTAGAATGGACTGGTTGGATCTCCTTGCAGTCTCTCACAAGTCTCTCAAGGGACTCTCAAGAGTCTTCTCCAACACCACGGTTCAAAATCATCAATTCTTCAGCGCTCAGCTTTCTTCACAGTCAAACTCTCACATCCATACACGACCACAGGAAAAACCATAGCCTTGACTAGATGGACCTTTGTTGGCAAAGTAAAGTCTCTGCTTTTGAATATGCTATCTAGGTTGGTCATAACTTTCCTTCCAAGGAGTAAGTGTCTTTTAATTTCATGGCTGCAGTCACCATCTGCAGAGACTTTGGAGCCCCCAAAAATAAAATCTGACAGTATTTCCACTATTTCCCCATCTGTTTGCCATGAAGTGATGGGACCAGATGCCATGATCTTAGTTTTCGGGATGTTGAGCTTTAAGCCAACTTTTTCACTCCCCTCTTTCACTTTCATCAAGAGGCTTTTTAGTTCCTCTTCACTTTCTGCCATAAGGGTGGTGTCATCTGCATATCTGAGGTTATTGATCTTTCTCCCGGCAATCTTGATTCCCGCTTGTGTTTCTTCCAGTCTGGCGTTTCTCATGATGTCCTTTGCATAGAAGTTAAATAAGCAGGGTGACAATATACAGCCTTGACGTACTCCTTTTCCTATTTGGAACCAGTCTGTTGTTTCATGTCCAGTTCTAACTGTTGCTTTCTGACCTGCATATAGGTTTCTCAAGAGGCAGGTCAGGTGGTCTGGTATTCCCATCTCTTTCAGAATTTTCCACAGTTTATTGTGATATACAATGTTTTACTCACCCATAAAAAGGAATGAATTTGAGTCAGCTCTAGTGAGGTGGATTCACTAGAGCCTATTATACAGAATGAAAAAAGTCAGAAAGAGAAAAACAGATATCGTATATTAATGCATATATATGGAATATAGAATATGGTACTGATGAGTCCCTTGGACTGCAAGGAGACCCAACCAGTCCATTCTGAAGGAGATCAGCCCTGGGATTTCTTTGGAAGGAATGATGCTAAAGCTGAAACTCCAGTACTTTGGCCACCTCATGCAAAGAGTTGACTCATTGGAAAAGACTCTGATGCTGGGAGGGATTGGGGGCGGGAGAAGAAGGGGATGAAAGAGGATGAGATGGCTGGACGGCATCACTGACTCGATGGACGTGAGTCTGAGTGAACTCCGGGAGTTGGTGATGGACAGGGAGGCCTGGTGTGCTGCGATTCATGGGGTCGCAAAGAGTCGGACATGACTGAGTGACTGATCTGATCTGATCTGACCCTATTTGCAGGGCTGGAAGAGAAATGCAGAAGTAAAGGATGGACTTGGATACAGTGGGGGAAGGAAGGGACAAATTGAGAGAGTAGCACAGACTTATATACACCACTATGTGTAAAATAGGTAACTAATGTGAAGCTGCGGTATAGCACAAGGAGCTCAGCCCAGCGCTCAGTGATCTAGAAGGGGTGGGATGGAGAGGGTGAGTTGGGTGGGAGTTTCAAAAGGAAGTATACATATACCTACGGCTGACTCATGTCACTCTATGGCAGAAACCAACACAACATGGTAAAAATTATCCTCCATCAAAAAATAAAGTTTAAAAAAAAATATGTGGAGAAGCATGAGGCTGGAACATATTGGGCTGGCTGCCCAAGCCCATTATTGCCCTTGAACTGGGAAGGCTTGTCTGGTGAGGGAGAGTGGTCGAGGTATGGCTGGAGATGGGCCTGCTGGGTCAGTGTCACCAGCTGCAATTAGGAAAAGAGGATGAAGTGATGCTGCTGTTAGGATAGTCTGGGCAGCTTCCTACACTCTCTGCTTAATATTCTCTTTAACTCAAGACATTCTGACTCTATCTTGGAGATCCGCACCAGAAAAGCCCACAGCAGAAGGCTGTGTCTGAGATGCCAGGCTCTGGTTCCTCCTTTTCTCTCTTCCGTTGCCAGGCTTGAACTGGACCTAAGGCTGTTGCAACTATGACATTTAGAAGTCCCTTGCAGAATATTTGTTGACTTTATTGTTAGGCACCCCATATTTTTGTTGCTTTAGTAAATTTATTTATTTTCATTGTTTTTGGAGTGTACAAAGGCAATTGGTTTTTTTATTCATTATATATCAAGCAGCTTACTATTGGTTCAGTTCAGTCATTCTGTCATGTCCAACTCTTTGCAACCCCATGGACTGCAGCACACCAGGCTTTCCTGTCCAACTCCTGGAGCTTGCTCAAACTCATCTCCATTGAATCAGTGATGCCATCCAGCCTTCTCATCTCTGTCTTCTCATCTCTGCCATCCCCTTCTCCTCCTGCCTTTAATCTTTCCCAGCATCAGGGTCTTTTCAAATGAGTCACCTCTTTGCATCAAGTAGCCAAAGTATTGGAGCTTCAGCTTCATCATTAGTTCTTCCAATGAATATTCAGGACTGATTTCCTTTAGGATTGAATGGTTTGATCTCCTTACAATCCAAGAGACTCTCAAAAGTCTTCTCCAACACTGCAGTTCAAAAGCATCAATTCTTTGGCAGTCAGCTGGCTTTATGGTCCAACCCTCACATCCATACATGACTACTGGAAAAACCATAGCTTTGACTAGACAGGACTTTGTTGGCAAAGTAATGTCTCTGCTTTTTAATATGCTGCCTAGGTTGGTCATATCTTTGATTCCAAGGAGTGAACATCTTTTCATTTCATGGCTGCAGTCACCATCTGCAGTGATTCTGGAGTCCAAGAAACTAAAGTCTTTCACTGGTTCCATTGTGTCCCCTTCTATTTGCCATGAAGTGATGGGACTGGCTGCCATGATCTTTGTTTTTTCAATGTTGAGTTTTAAGCCAGCTTTTTCACTCTCCTCTTTTACTTTCATCAGGAGGCTCTTCAGTTCCTCTTCACTTTCAGCCATAAGGGTGGTGTCATCTGCATATCTGAGGTTAGTGATATTTCTCCCAACAATCTTGTTTCCAGCTTGTGCTTCATCCAGCCCAGCATTTCACATGATGTACTCTGCATATAAGTTAATTAAGCAAGGTGATAATATACAGCCTTGATGTACTCCTTTTCCAATCTGGAACCAGTCCATTGTTCCATGCCTGGTTCTAACTGTTGCTTCCTGACCTACATACAGATTTCTCAGGAGGCAAGTAAGGTGGTCTGGTATTCCCGTCTCTCTAAGAATTTCCAGTTTTTGTGATCCACACATTCAAAGGCTTTAGCGTAATCAGTGAAGCAGAAGTAGAGTTTTTCTGGAATTCTCTTGCTTTTTCTATGATCCAATGGATGTTGG
This sequence comes from Bos taurus, assembly GCF_002263795.3. Taxonomy (NCBI): domain Eukaryota; kingdom Metazoa; phylum Chordata; class Mammalia; order Artiodactyla; family Bovidae; genus Bos; species Bos taurus. The sequence goes on along the minus strand of NC_037334.1, from coordinate 1,859,862 downwards.
CAATTTGATCTCTGGTTCCCCTGCCCTTTCTAAATCCAGCTTGAACATCTGAAAGTTCATGGTTCACTTACTGTTGAAGCCTAGATTGGAGAATTTTGAGCATTACTTTTCTAGCATGTGAGATGAGTGCAATTGTATGATAGTTGAACATTCTTTGGCATTGCCTTTCTTTGGGATTGGAATGAAAATTGACTTTTTCCAGTCCTGGTAGTCTTATACTACCTTATTGATTCCTGTCTTCTGTTTGTAAATGGAGAGAGGCGGTCTATTTATACAAGCATATCTTCAGACACCAATTACTATTTGTTTTCCTTTTTTCTAATCCTTGTATGTTGAATTTGTTTTTCTTCTTTGTCTAATTTGTCTTGGACCTACAGGACAATATTGGATTTAAAGAGCACATTGGGTATCTGATCTTATTTCTGATTGGATAAAAATTACTCTAGCATTTCACCCTGGAGTATGATGTTTGCCATAGATTATAATATGTAATTTCTTCTACTTCTAATTTGCCAAAAGTTCGTTGTTTTTTTTTTAAATCATGAGCAGCTTTTGAATTTTATGAAATTCTTCATCTGCATTTATTGAGAATATTATTTTCTCAGGCGGTAAAGAATCCGCCTGCATTGTGGGAGACTGGGTTCAATGCCTGGGTTGGGAAGATCCCCTAGAGAAGGGAAAGGCTCCCCACTCCAATATTCTGGCCTGGAGAATTCCATGGGATTGCAAACAGCTGGACACAACTGAGCAACTTTCACTATCACTAGTAGACTTTCTAGTGTTACGTTGAGTTTCTGAAATATTACAACTTTGCCATGTTTATATCTTTATGTATGTTGCTTTGATTCAGTTTGTTGATATTTTACTTAGGTTTTGTGTCCATGTTTCAGGAGTAGATTGGCCTATGATTTACTTTTCTCCTAATTTTGTCTAGTTTTAGTACCTAGGTTATTTTTGTATTAACAAGTGAATTGGAGAGTATTTTTTCAGAAGACTTTATATAAGACTAAAATGATCTTCAAAGTTACCTTAAACTTACCACAGTCTGTTGTTTCATTTATGAAGGACTGTTTACTAATAATTTGGTTTCTTTAAATATTATTAGGTTTTTTCTTTCTCCTTGAGCCATTGTTGTTTAATTTAATTTTCTAGATGTTCTTAGGAAGTCCTGTGTTTAAGGACATTGAGTCATCCATATTATTTTCCTACTGTCATTTTAATCTTCGCTTTATCTTGAGTCTATCTTCTCTTCATTCCTGACAATTTTTGTGTTCATGTGTGCTCTTTTTTCCAACTTTATCAAGATACATTTCACACCATGAAAGTCACCATGTAAAATATTAGAGTTCAGTGGTTTTTACCATATTCTCAGGGTTGTTCAACCATCACCATCATCTAATTTTAGAAAACTTCCACATTAAGAGAGACTTCAAGCACATCAACAGTCATTTCCCATTCCAACTCCCTCCTTAGCACATGAATTGGCTTTTAATATGTTATATGTTTACATTGATTCAAAAGTCAAAAGAACATTAAGAGGTATGAAATGGGTATAAAAACATACACAGGGAATTCTAACTCCCACCCCCTCTTTATAGGTAATCATTTCATTAGTTTTCTGTTCATTTTTCTATATTTCTTTATGCAAACACAAGGAAATGCAAGTATATTTATTTCTGTTTTCCATCCTTTCCTTACAGAAAGATAACATAATTTCCACAGCATTGTGCACCTTTCTTTTGCATTCACCACATCCTACAGCACACCCTCCTTCTTTCCTACAGTGATGTGTGTGTGCTAGTCACTCAGTCGTGTCCGATTCTTTGTGACCCCATGGACTGTAGCCCACCAGTCTCCTCTGTCCATGGGAGTCTCCAGGCAAGAATACTGGAGCGGATTGCCATTCCCTTCTCCAGGGAATCTTCCTGAACCAGGGATCAGACCTGGGTCTCTGAATTGCAGGCAGTTTCTTTACCATCTGAGCTACCAGGGAAGCCCATGCTTTATGATAAAAAGTATATGAATTTGGTCCAAATTTCTGGCACAGAACTCCTAAAACCCTTGGAATTTCTAAGTGATGAGAATTTCTAAGTCTTTTGTTATGTTGAGGTGATTTTAGCCCCCCCACCTTAGGATGGGGTTGACGGCCAGGAGACCCAACCATGTGTCTCTGTGTGTGTGAATATGCGAGTGTGTGTGCAAATGAGTATGCATGTGGGAGTGTGTGTGTGAGAATTCTCAGCTCCAGTTCCAAGGAGCTGGAACAATTGCCAATGGTCCGATTTATTTACTCATGCCTTTATAGGCATGATGCCTATGTATGCAATCAATGAAGCCTCTACAAAAAAAAAAAAAAAAAAAAAAACGACAGGGTTTGGAGAGTTTCCAGGTAGATGAACACGTGGAAAATTTGGGAGAATTTGCTCAGAGAAAGTACAGAAGCTCTGCAAACCCAAGGGGGTGAGTCATTGGAACCTCTAATCTATAGCACAGGTGATAATCTGGGCTTGCAATTGGCATCTAAAGTGTATGGAGGAGTGGGCTTACATGGCTGCATTCATCTGGCAGCCGGCAGTCCAAGAAGCTGGACAGCCCAAGAAGGCATCACGTACCTGTCCCATGCATTTGTCATCCACAGGTGGGCTCTCCAGGGGCTGGCTGGCTTGCGCTTCTTCACAACATGAGGGTCTAAAGGAAGCCAGCCTTCTTGCATTATGGTTAATTTCTCAAGAAGGAGGAAACAAGCTGCCAGTCCTCTTATGGCATGGATTCGGAAGTCATAACATGCCGCTTCTGCACTGTATTAGTCAGAGAAAGTCACGGGCCAGATTCAAAGGGTCGGAAATGACTCCTCCTCTGGCTTGGGGAGTGGGATGGGGCACAGGAAACAAGAGCTGGTGGCAGCATCTTTTAAGACCTTCTGTCATCCACATCTGCATTGGGTAGATTATCCTTTTGCAAAACTAATTAGAAACATTTTTGCCAGTTTATCATTTGCCTTTTGATTTTGCTCATATTTATATGTGTATAGTGTTTTTAAAATTTTATTTTGAAACAATTGTATAATCACAGGAAGTTGCAATCATAATACAAATTCCCCTTGGACTCATCACCTGGTTTCTCCCAATAATAAGATATTATGTTAACATCAAAAAACCTCAAAACCAGAAAATATCAAGACCAAGAAACATCAAAGTCAGGAAAATTGACATTGGTATCACACGGGTCATTTTGTCACGTGTGGAGATTCATGTAACGACAATCAGGGCACAAAACTTGCCCATCAACACAAAGATCTGCTAGAGCTTCTTTCTCGTTGTCGTGACCCACTGCCCTCGCGCCACCATACTTAAACCCCACAACCACTCATCTGTTTTTTTCCATCTGCAAGGGGTCAAAGAGTGGCTTCCAAAAAGATGTGCCCAAATCCTAACTCCAGAATCTGAAACCAGAGAATGTCAAGGATTAGCTCTTCTTTTTAACGGATTGTGCTTTTAATGCCATGTCTAAGAAATCTTTACCAAGAACTAGGCCTTGGAGATTTTTCCAGATGTTATGTTGTGAGAGCTGTATAGTTTTACAGTTTATAATTAATTCTCTAATCCATCCTGAGTTAGTTTTCGTGTAAAGTATAAGATTTCGGTTAATGAGCTTTTTTTTTGGCTATTGTTCTAGCACTCTGTTGAAAAACTATCTTTCCTCTGTCTAACTGCTTTTGCACTTTTGTTCGTAATCAGTTGGCCGTACTTGCTTGAGGCTATTTCTGGATTGTCAATTTTGTTTCATTAATCCCTCCACCAATACAATACCGTCTTGATTATTTTAGTTATAAGTCTTTAAAAAGGGGTGATTCCTCCCACTTTTTTCTTCTTTACCAAAACTGTCTTTAACTATTCTAGTTTCTTCTCCTTTCCATATAAATTTAAGAATAATCTTGCCTATATCTTACTGAGATTTTTATAACAATTGGTTAAACCTATGTACCAGTTTAAGGAGAACTAATATCTTTGTTATGTTGAATCTTTTAATTCACAAACATGGTCTGTCTCTCCATTTACTTACACAGATGTAGAAAACAAACATGGGCTTCCCTTGTGGCTCAGCTGGTAAAGAATCCACCCGCAATGCAGGAGACCTGGGTTCGATCCCTGGGTTGGGAAGATTCCCTGGAGAAGGGAATGGCTACCCACTCCAGTGTTCTGGCCTGGAGAGTCGCAAAGAGTCGGACACGATGGAGCAACTTTCACTCTCACTCTCTCTCTTTGCACTTTGAGGTTTTGTACTAGAAACTTTCTCAGTTTTCAGCACTTGAATCCTGCACATGCTTTGTAGATTTACACCTGAGTATTTCTCTTTTTTTAAGTGATTATAAATAATATTGAATTTTAATTACAGTGTCCACATGTTCACTGCTTGTTTGTAGAAATACAGTAGACTTTGTAGTCTATAACCTTGCTGAAATCACTTAGAGGATTTTGCAGACTGCCTGAGATTTTCTATGTAGTCCCTAAATGTTGTCTACAAATAGAAAAAGTTTTATTTCTTCCTTTCCAATGGTATGTTGTTGTTGTTTAGTTGCTAAGTTGTGTCTGACCCTTTTGCAACCCCATGGACTGCAGCCTTCCAGGCTCCTCCGTCCATGGGATTTTCCAGGCAAGAGTACTGGAGTGGGGTGCCCAGGGATCAAACCCATACCTCTTGCCTCTCCTGCATTGCAGGTGGACTCTCTACCACTGAGCTACCAGGGAAACCCTTCCAATGGTATACATTTTATTTAATATAGTTGACTTGCATAGCTGCTGCTGCTGCTGCTGCTAAGTCGCTTCAGTCGAGTCCGACTCTGTGCGACCCCATAGAAGGCAGCCCACCAGGCTCCGCCTTCCCTGGGATTCTCCAGGCAAGAACACTGGAGTGGGTTGCCATTTCCTTCTCCAATGCATGAAAGTGAAAAGTAAAAGTGAAGTCGCTCAGTCGTGTCCGACTCTTAGCGACCCCATGGACTGCAGCCTTCCAGGCTCCTCTGTCCATGGGATTTTCCAGGCAAGAGTACTGGAGTGGGGTGCCATTGCCTTCTCCATTGCATAGCTAGAACTTCTGATAATATATTGAATAGCAGTGGTGAGAGCAGACATCCTTGCCTAGTCCTGATTTTAAGGAGGAAAGATCTAATCTTTCACCATTGAGCACGATGTTAGCTATAGGATTTTCATAAATGTTCTTTATCACATTGAAGAAGTTCTCCTCTATCTCTAGCTACCTAGGAGTTTTTATCATGAATAGATGTTAAAATGTGTCAAATGCTTTTCTATATCAATTGATATGATCATGTGATTTTGTTGATATAGCAGATTACATTAATTGATTTTTTTTTAACATTAATTGATTTCTGAGTGTTGAACCAGCCTTGTATCCTTGGAACAAATTCCACATGGTCGTGGAGTAAAATTGGTTTTATATATTGCTGAATTAAGAGTTTTTGAAATATCTTATAATTCTAATGTCAATTATACCTCAATAAAGTTGAACTTTTAAAATAAAACTAAATTAGCAGAGAAAAAAAAATCGTTGCATCTATATGCATGAGGGAATATATATTGACACATTGTGTCTATATGCATGATCAATGTATATATTAGTCTCTAGGTTCTTCTTTCTCTTTTTTTCATTTGTTTGGCACAGTCTTTGTTTCAGGGTAATACTGACTTCATTAATGAGTTAGGAAATATTTTTTCCTCCTCTGTTTCCTGGAAGAGGTTGTATAAAATGAGTGTTAATTTTTTAAAATGTTTGATAGAATTCAGGAGGGAAATCATGCTCCCAGAGATTTCCTTTGGGGGAGTTCTTTAATTTTGAACTAAATTTTGTTAATAGTGATGTGCTGTGTGCTAAGTTACTTCAGTCATGTCCAGCTCTTTGCAACCCTATGGATCGTATCCTCCAGGCTCCTCTGAACATGGGATTCTCCAGGCAAGAATACTGGAGTGGGTTGCCATTTCCTTCTCTAGGGTATTGTCTCAATCCAGGGATCAGACGCGCTGCTGTTATGTATCCTGGGTTGGCAGGCAGATTCTTTACCACTAGCGTCACCTGGGAAATTAATAGAGATAGGGTTAATCAACTATTTCCTATTGGGTTAGTGTGGAATTTGTGTTTTCAAAGAAGTGATCCATTTCATATAAGTTGTCAAGTGTATGCGTGTACAGTTATTCACAGTATCCCCCTTTCATTCCTTCAGCATCTGCAGGGTCTGTTTTATTCCTGGTATTAGTAACATTACTAATATGTGGCATCTCTCTTTTTTCTTTGTCAGCCCTGCTAATGCTTTGTGAATTTTACTAATCTTTTCAAAGAACTAGCTTTTGGTTAATTGATTCCCTCTGTTGCTTTCCTGTTTTCATCTTCACTAATTTCAGATCTTATCTCTATTATTTCCTTTATTCTGCTTGCTTCGGATTTTTGTTGTTGGTGTTCTGAGTTCTTGAGTGAAAACTTAGACTACTGATTTGAGACTTTCCCTCTCTACTAATGTAAGCCTTCAGTGCTACAAACTTATTTTCAGTAGTCCTTTAGCAGCATCCCACAAACGTTGATGCTATATTTTCATTTCTAATCTACTTTTTAATTTGCTTTAAGATTTACTCTTTAATCCAGGGATTATTTAGAAGTGTATTGTTTAGTTTCTGTTCGGAGATTTTCCTGTTATTTTTCTGTTACTGATGTCTAGTTTGAGTCCAGAATAGTTGGGGAACACACTGTATGCTTTCAGTAATTTTATACTTGCTTTGGTTCATTTTATGACACAGGATGTGGTCTGTCTTGTTATACAATCTGTGGGTGCTTGAGAAGAAAGTGTGTTCTGCTGTTGTTGGGTGGGATGTTGTATAAATGCCAATTATATCTTGTTGATTGATGGTGTTACTGAATTCTTCTGTATCTTTGATGCTTTTCTGTCTAATTGTTCTATTAATTGTTGAGGAGGGGTGTTGAAGTCTCTATAATTGTAGAGTTGTCTCTCCATTTTTTTGGTTTCTGCTATGCATATTTTACAGTTTTGCTGTTTGATGCATATACATTTAGGACTGATATCTCTTCTCTTTTTCTTTCAACTTGAAGGAAAAGCATTTATTATCTGAGAGTGACACACAGGAAATCTGACTTATAAATTGTGCTTAAAACGTTACAGTTTCCAACTTTCTTTAATGCTAATCTTAATGCTATAATAGGTTGTGAGATATGTGTTTTGACTTGAGATATTTTCTTCCTTTTCTAATTAATTCTCAACTTTACTATATGAAGCATTTGGGGTGGAGGAGTTTCAGGAGTTTGCACGCTGTTGGAGAAAGTGTCTGTTGGAGGGGTTCACGTGGCTGTTTTCCTAAAGGGACTTTCAGAAAAATTCAGTTCATCTAGAAAATCAAAGTGCTCACTCTCCACTGATGAAGTTTGGAAAAAAGCATTTGCGTTGCCATTCCACTATGACCCAAGCTATCTCTACCACTCTGGTCTGGACTCCATCCTTCTCTCTCAGGTTCTTGCTGTTCCTGTCAGAACTGCCTCTGAAGTTCCCCACTGGGACCAGATACTCCCAGCACCACCATTTTATTCATGTGACTCCCCACCTGGATTTCCACTAGACTCCCCCACATCTGTGCAGATTCTTATAATATCGGCTTTGCTCTTTTTCCCCCTCTCCCACCTCCCACCCTATCTCACCCCTCTAGGTGGTCACAGAGCCCAGGTTTGAGTTCCATGAGTCATACAGCAAATTCCCATTGGCTATCTATTTTACATATGTTAACGTATATGTTTCCATGCTACCCCTTCCATTCACCCCACCCTCTCCTTCCTACCCACTATCCTGTGTCTATAGGTCTGTTCTCTATGTCTTCATATCCACTGCTACCCTACAAACAGGCTCATCAGTACCATCTTTCCAGATTCTATATATATATGCATTAATGTATGATATTTGTTTATCTCTTTTTTAGTTACTTCACTCTGAGTAATAAGCTCTAGGTTCATCCATCTCATTAGCACTGACTCAATTATGTTCCTTTTTATGGCTGAGTAATATTCCGTTGTATATCTGTACCACAACTTCTTTATCCATTCATCTGTCGATGGACATCTACATTGCTTCCATGCCCTAGCTATTGTGAATGGTGCTGCAATGAACACTGGAGCACATGTGTCTTTTTCATTTATGGTTTTCTCAGGGTACATGCCTAGTAGTGGGATTGCTGGGTCATATGGTAGTGTTATTCCTAGTTTTGAAAGGAATCTCCATACCGTATTCCATAGTGGCTGTATCAATTTACATTCCCGCCAACAGTGCAACGGGGTTCCCTTTTCCCCACACCCTCTCCAGCATTTACTGTTTGTAAATTTTTTTGATGATGGCCGTTCTGACTGGTAGTGAGGTGATATCTCATTATAGTTCTGACTTGCATTTCCCTAATAATGAGCAATGCTGAGCATCTTTTCATGTGTTTATTATGATATGTCTTCATGACAGATTGGTCCTTTTTCTGGTGGATTAGCTTTATTTCCATCACATGATTTCTTTCTCTGTTCCTGATAATTTTATTCACTCTGAAGTCTATATTATTTAATATAAATGTAACCACTTTTGTGTTTTTAATTAATGTTTGCACAGTATATATTTTTACCCTTTTATATTCAACTATATCATTATAAACATTATAAGTTTCTTGTCAACAGTGCATAGCTGGGTCATGTTTTTTAATCCAGTTTGCCTATCTCCGCCTTGTAGTTGATATATTTAGACTATTTATATTTAATGTAAATGTTTACATGTTAGGGCTTAAGTCTGCCACTTTATATTTTCCTCTTATTCTCTCTGATTTTCATTTCTGTTTTCTTATTCCCACTTTCCTTTGGGTTACTGCAACTTTTTTTAGAATTCCACTTGACATATCTCTAAGATCTTTGAATGTATATTTTTGTATACCCTTTAGTGGTTGCTGTATTACATTATATGTACATAATTTATATAGTCTAACATTTTAGGAATCAATGAACTAAAATAGACTTGAATGGGTGAATTTAACTCAGATGTCCATTATATTGACTACTGTGGGCAAGAATCCCTTAGAAAACATGGAGTGCCAATCATAGTCAACAAAAGTCTGAAATGCAATACGTGGATGCAATCTCAAAAATGAAAGAATAATCTCTGTTCATTTCCAAGGCAAACCTTTCAATATCACAGTAATCCAAGTCTATACCCTGACCAGTAATGCTGAAGAAGCTGAAGTTCAATGGTTCTATGAAGACCTACAAGACCTTCTAGAACTAACACCCAAACAAGATGTCCTTTTCATTATAGGGGACTGGAATGCAATAGTAGGGAGTCAAGAGATACCTCAAGTAACAGGCATATTTAGCCTTGGAGTACAAAATGAAGCAGGTCAAAGGCTAACAGAGTTTTGCCAAGAGAAGGCACTGGTCATAGCAAACACCCTCTTCCAACAACACAAGAGACAACTCTACACATGGACATCACCAGATGGTCAATATTGAAATCACACTGATTATATTATTTGCAGCAGAAGATGGAGGAGCTCTATACAGTCAGCAGAAACAAGACTGGGATCTGACTGTGGCTCAGATCATGAACTCTTTATTGCCAAATTCAGACTTTAATTGAAGAAAGTAGGGAAAACTGCTAGACCATTCAGGTATGACTGAAATCAAATCCCTTATGATTATACGGTGGAAGTGACAAATAGATTTAAGGGATTAGATCTGATAGACAGAGTGCCTGAAGAATTATGGATGGAGGTTCATGACATTGTACAAGAGGCAGTGATCAAGACCATCCCCAAGAAAAAGAAATACAAAAAGGCAAAATGGGTGTCTGAAGAGGCCTTACAAATAGCTGAGAAAAGAAGAGAAACTAAAGGCAAAGGAGAAAAGGAAAGATATACACATCTAAATGCAGAGTTCCAAAGAATAGCAAAGAGATAAGAAAGCCTTCCTAAGTGATCAATGCAAAGAAATAGAGGAAAACAATAGAATGGGAAACACTAGAGATCTCTTCAAGAAAATTAGAGATACCAAGGGAGTATTTTGTGCAAAGATTAGCACAATAAAAGACAGAAATTGTACGGACCTAACAGAAGCAGAAGATATTAAGAAGAGGTGGCAAGAATACACAGAAGAACTGTACAAAAAAGATCTTCACTACCCAGATAACCACGATGGTGTGATCACTCACCTAGAGCCAGACATCCTGGAATGTGAAGTCAAGTGGGCCTTAGGAAGCATCACTACAAACAAAGCTAGTGGAGGTGATAGGATTCCAGCTGAGCTATTTCAAATCCTAAAAGATGATGCTGTGAAAGTGCTGCACTCAATATGCCAGCAAATCTGAAAACTCAGCAGTGGCCACAGGACTGGAAAAGGTCAGTTTTCATTCAAATCCCTAAGAAAGGCAATGCCAAAGAATGTTCAAACTACCGCACAGTTGCACTCATCTCACACGCTAGCAAAGTAATGCTCAAAATTCTCCAAGCCAGGTTTCAACAGTACGTGAACCATGAACTTCCAGATGTTCAAGTTGGATTTAGAAAAGGCAAAGGAACCAGAGATCAAATTGCCAACATCTGTTGGATCATCAAAAAGCAAGGGAGTTCCAGAAAAACATCTATTTCTGCTTTATTAACTATGCCAAAGCCTTTGACTGTGTGGATCAAAACAGACTGTGGAAATTCACAAAAAGATGGGAATGCCAGACCACCTTACCTTCCTCCTGAGAAATCTGTATGCAGGTCAAGAAGCAATAGCTAGAACTGGACATGGAACAACAGACTGGTTCCAAATGAGGAAAGGAGTACATCAAGGCTGTATATTGTCACCTTCCTTTCTTATCTTATATGCAGAGTACATCATGTGAAATGCCAGGCTGGATGAAGTACAAACTGGAATCAAGATTGCCGGGAGAAATATCAATAACCTCAGATATGCAGATGACACCACCCTTATGGCAGAAAGTGAAGAAGAACTAAAGAGCCTCTTGATGAAAGCAAAAGAGGAGAGTGAAAAAGTTGGCTTAAAACTCAACGTTCAGAAAACTAAGATCCTGGCATCTGGTCCCATCATTTCATGGCAAATAGATGGGGAAACAATGGAAACAGTGGCAGACTTGTTGGTGACTGTTAGTGACTGTTGGTGACAGACTGGATGGTGACTGCAGCTGTGAAATTAAAAGATGCTTGCTCCTTGGAAGAAAGGCTATGACCAATCTAGACAGCATATTAAAAAGCAGAGATGTTACTTTGCCAACAATGGTCCGTCTAGTCAAAGCTATGGTTTTTCCCAGTAGTTATGTACAGACATGAGAGTTGGACTGTAAAGAAAGCTAAGTGCCGAAGAATTGATGCTTTTGAACTGTGGTATTGGAGAAGACTTTTGAGAATCCCTTGGACTGCAAGGAGATCCAACCTGTCAATCCTAAAGGAAATCAATCCTGAATATTCATTGCAAGGACTGATGCTGAAGCTGAAACTCCAATACTTTGGCCACGTGATGCAAGGAACTGACTCATTGGAAAAGACCCTGATGCTGGGAGGGATTGGGGGCAGAAGGAGAAGGGGACGACAGAGGATGAGATGGCTGGATGGCATCACCGACACTACGGACATGAGTTTGAGTGAACTCCGGGAGTTGGTGATGGACAGGGAAGCCTGGCGTGCTGCAGTCCATGGGGTCGCAAAGAGTCGGACAGGACTGAGCGACTGAACTGAACTGAATGGTGTTGCCACTTAACCAGTTTGAGTGACGGGAAGAACACTTACCTCCTTTAAAGTCCCTTTACCTTACACCGTTTATAGTTGTCTTAAATATTATCTCTATAAACACTGAGCCCCACATTAGACAGTGTCATAATTTTTACTTCAATCATCAAAAATAATTTGGAAAACTCAAGAGGGGAAGTCTATTGTATTATCTACATTTTTGTTCTTTTCTGTATTTATCTACATTGTTCTTTTCTGATGTTCCAAGGTTCCTCTTTTGTTATTTCCTTTCTGTTTGAGGAACAACCTTAGCCATTCTTTTATGGTAGATCTGCTAGCAACAAATGCTCTTAGTTTTCCTTCATCTGAGAATATCTTGATTTTCCCTATATTCCTGAAGCATATTTTCATGGGCTTGACACAATTCTGGGTTGCAGTCATTTTTTTCAGCATTTGAAACAATACTGCACCACTTCCTTCTAGTCCCTATGGTTTCTGGTGAGAAATCTGCTGAAATTTTCTTTTTCCCCAAAGGTTTCCATATTGTTTCTCTTTAGCTACTTTCAAGGATTTTGTAATTTGTCTTTAGCTTTTAGATATTTGACTCAATGTGTATTGACGTGGATTTCTTCAGGTTTATCTTTGAGTTCACTCAGTTTCTTATTGTACATTCAGGTGTTTTGTTTTTGTTTGTTTGGTTGGGTTTTGTTTTTGTTTTTTGCCAAATTTAAGAATCTTTCAGCCATTATTTCTTCAAATATTTTCAGTTCCATGTCTTCTCCTTTCCTGGGACTCTGATGGCATAAATTTTAGATCTCTGTTAGAAGCCCACATGTCTCTGAAGTGCTATTCTTTTTTCCACCACTTTATTTTCTCCCCGTTATTTCAATTGGATAATGTATTTCTTTTTTTTTTAATTTTATTTTTAAACTTTACATAATTGTATTAGTTTTGCCAAATATCAAAATGAATCCATCACAGGTATACATGTGCTCCCCATCCTGAACCCTCCTCCCTCCTCCCTCCCCATACCATCCCTCTGGGTTGTCCCAGTGCACTAGCCCCAAGCATCCAGTATCATGCATTGAACCCGGACTGGCATCTCGTTTCATACATGATATTTTACATGTTTCAATGCCATTCTCCCAAATCTTCCCACCCTCTCCCTCTCCCACAGAGTCCATAAGACTGTTCCATACATCAGTGTCTCTTTTGCTGTCTCGTACACGGGGTTATTGTTACCATCTTTCTAAACTCCATATATATGCGTTAGTATACTGTATTGGTGTTTTTCCTTCTGGCTTACTTCACTCTGTATAATAGGCTCCAGTTTCATCCACCTCATTAGAACTGATTCAAATGAATTCTTTTTAATGGCTGAGTAATACTCCATTGTGTATATGTACCACAGCTTTCTTATCCATTCATCCGCTGATGGACATCTAGGTTGCTTCCATGTCCTGGCTATTACAAACAGTGCTGCAATGAACATTGGGGTACACGTGTCTCTTTCCCTTCTGGTTTCCTCAGTGTGTATGCCCAGCAGTGGGATTGCTGGATCATGAGGCAGTTCTATTTCCAGTTTTTTAAGGAATCTCCACCCTATCTTTTTTTAAAATATGGAACACTTCGCAAATCTGCACATCATCCTTGTTGAGGGGCTGTGCTCATCTTCCCTGTATCATTCCAATTTTAGTATATATGTTGCTAAAGCAAGCACTATATCATTCTATCTTTAAGTTAACTGATTTAATTGATTCTTTCCCCTATCCACTCCATCCTACTCTTAGGCCAGTTGTTGAGGTTTTTGTTGTTGTTACTGCACATTTAGGTATAAAATTTTTCAGAGTTCTTTATAGTTTCTATTTCTTGCTGAGACGCCCTATTTTTTCATTTGTTTCAAGCATGTTCATAATTGGCAATGTTTCGTTTCTCACCCAGCACGTATAGAAGTCTTGGCTCCTCACTTGGCCTTCTCTGCTAGCACCCTACTAATGGAGGCATCGATTGAGCCACCTCATTACAGCATGGCAAGAGAAGAAGTCTAGATCCTCTGGAGAAGGGCATGGAGACCCACTCCAGCATTCATGCCTGGAGAATCTCATGGACACAGGAGTGTAGGCCAGAGGGTCGCAAAGAGCTGGACACAACTGAAGTGACAGCATGCAAGCAAGAACGGACGTCTAGGCTCTCCTCGTGACCTCTGCTGACACAGAGCGGGTGGGACCATCATTGTTTCCTGCGAAGTCTGGCTGAAGCAGAGTAGTTATTGTCTAAAAGTTTTCTGTCTTGCTAGGCTATCTTTCTGGTCATTTGACCACAGAGAGCAGGCTTTGTTGAGTCCTTTACTTTGTTGGCTTCTATCTCTCTACCTTTCAGAGTCTTCTTGTGTTCATTTTATATACATCTTCCAGGAGCTTTAGTTGTACTTAACAGAAATAATAGGAAAAAGTACATCGACTCCATCTTTCCAGAAGCAGGGTGGAAGATTCTTTTTAAATATAATCAAATCTATTTTACATTCCTACTAGCAATGCACAATGGTTTCGTTTTCTCTATGTCCATACCAACACTTGTTTTCTGTTTTATCATAGCCATTCTGATAAGTGTGAAGTGATATCTCATTGTGATTTGTATTTGCATTTCCTTCATGATTACTGATATTAAGCATCTCTCCAAGTGCTTACTAGACATTTCTGTATCTTCTTTGGATAGAGGTCCATTCAAGTATTTTGCTTATTTTTGAATTGGGTTGTTTGGGGGGTTTGTTATTGAATTTTAGGAGTTCTCCATATACTTTGTTATCAAATCAGATCAGATCAGATCAGTCGCTCAGTCATGTATGACTCTTTGCGACCGCATGAATTGCAGCACGCCAGGCCTCCCTGTCCATCACCAACTCCCGGAGTTCACTCAGACTCACGTCCATCGAGTCAGTGATGCCATCCAGCCATCTCATCCTCTTTCATCCCCTTCTCCTCTTGCCCCCAATCCCTCCCAGCATCAGTCTTTTCCAATGAGTCAACTCTTTGCATGAGGTGGCCAAAGTACTGGACTTTCAGCTTTAGCATCATTCCTTCCAAAGAAATCCCAGGGCTGATCTCCTTCAGAATGGACTGGTTGGATCTCCCTGCAGTCCAAGGGACTCTCAAGAGTCGTCTCCAACACCACAGTTCAAAAGCATCAATTCTTCGGCACTCAGCCTTCTTCACAGTCCAACTCTCACATCCATACATGACTACAGGAAAAACCATAGCCTTGACTAGACGGACCTTTGTTGGCAAAGTAATGTCTCTGCTTTTGAATATGCTATCTAGGTTGGTCATAACTTTCCTTCCAAGGAGTAAGCGTCTTTTAATTTCATGGCTGCAGTCACCATCTGCAGTGATTTCGGAGCCCAAAAAATAAAGTCTGACACTGTTTCCACTGTTTCCCCATCTATTTGCCATGAAGTGATGGGACCGGATGCCATGATCTTCGTTTTCTGAATGTTGAGCTTTAAGACAACTTTTTCACTCTCCACTTTCACCTTCATCAAGAGGCTTTTTAGTTCCTCTTCACTTTCTCCCATAATGGTGGTGTCATCATCATATCTGAGGTTATTGATATTTCTCCTGGCAATCTTGATTCCAGCTTGTGTTTCTTCCAGTCCAGCGTTTCTCATGATGTACTCTGAATATAAGTTAAATAAACAGAGTGACAATATACAGCCTTGACGTACTCCTTTTCCTATTTGGAACCAGTCTGTTGTTCCATGTCCAGTTCTAACTGTTGCTTCCTGACCTGCATACAGATTTCTCAAGAGGCAGATCAGGTGGTCTGGTATTCCCATCTCTTTCAGAATGTTCCAGTTTATTGTGATCCACACAGTCAAATAGGTGTTTGCAAATATTTTTCCCACTTTTTTACTTTGTTGCTGGTATTCTTTGATGCATGAAAGTTTTTAACTCTGATGAAATCTAGTTTGGCCATTTGTTTTCTTTTTTTGCCTTTAGTGTCATATCCAAGGAATCATTACCAAATCCAGTGTCATGAAAATTTCCCCTATGTTGTTAAGAGTTCTATAGTTGGGAGCTTCCTAGTGGTCTAGTGTTAGGGTTCTGCCCTTTCACTGCTGTGGTCCAGGCTCAGTTTCTGGTCAGGGAACTGAGATCCTGCAAGCCACATGGACAAAAAAATAAAATAAAAAAGTGTTTTACAGTTTCAGTTCTTACACTTAGGTGTTGTATCCATTTTAACTTAATTCTTGCATATGGTGTTAGACAAGGGTACAGTTCATTCTTGCATGTTGATACCTAGTTTTCCCAGCACCATTTCACAGCACTATTGAAAAGACTGCTCTTTTGCTATTAAATGGTCTTGGCAACAATTACTTGTCAAAATTTACTTTTTTAAAAAAGTGAAATCATGAATTCATAAAATATAAAATAAGCAAATACAAAATATTTAATTCATTGATTAATGATAAACCAATAAGATGTTGCAACCAGCTTAAAGGAGAATTCAAAGGATAGAGACATACATAGAGCATAAAATGAATCTACAAATAGATATAAATAGACATTTGGGGGGGTGTATTAGTTTCTTATTGCTGCAATCACAAATTTACTGGCTTAAAACAACAAATTTATTACTTTACAATTCTAGAGGTTGGAAATCTAAAATGGGTGTTCAGCAGTGTGGATATTCCTTAAAAAACTGGAAATAAAACTGCCTTATGACCCAGCAATCCCACTTCTGGGTATACACACTGAGGAAACCAGAATTGAAAGAGACACATGTGCCCCAGTGTTCGTCACAGAACTGTTTATAATAGCCAGGACATGGAAGCAACCTAGATGCCCATCAGCAGATGAATGGATAAGAAAGCTGTGGTACATATACACAATGGAGTATTACTCAGCCATTAAAAAGAATACATTTGAATCAGTTCTAATGAGGTGGATGAAACTGGAGCCTATTATACAGAGTGAAGTAAGCCAGAAAGAAAAATACCAATACAGTATACTAACGCATATATATGGAATTTAGAAAGATGGTAACAATAACCCTGTAAGCGAGACGGCAAAAGAGACACAGATGCATGGAACAGTCTTTTGGACTGTGGGAGAGAGTGAGGGTGGGAAGATTTGGGAGAATGGCATTGAAACATGTATAATATCATATATGAAACAAATCGCCAGTCCAGGTTTGATGCAAGATACAGGATGCTTGGGGCTGGCGCACTGGGATGACCCAGAGGATGGTACGGGGAGGGAGGAGGGAGGGAGGTTCGGGATGGGGAACATGTGTATACCTGTGGCGGATTCATGTTTATGTATGGCAAAACCAATACAATATTGTAAAGTAATTAACCTCCAATTAAAATAAATAAATTTATATTAAAATAAATAAAATAAAATGGGTGTTCAGGTCTGTTTCCTTCTAGAGGGTCTAGGCAAGAATCTGTTTCCCGCCTTTTCCAGCTTTAAGAGATTGCCTTCTTTCTTTGGTCCATGACTGCATCACTCCAACCTCAGCTTCCATTGTCACATCTCCTTCTCTAACACTGACCCTACTGGTAAAAGGATCCTTGTGATTACATTGGACCCTTCTGGATAATTCAAGAGACTCTCCTCATCTCAAGATCATTAACTTATCACATTTGCAAAACCCTTTTGGCCATGTAGAGTAACATATTCACAGGTTACAAGTAGGACATGTACATTTTGCAGGGAGCATTATTCTGCCTACAAAAATGGGGGGTCAATTATTCCTTCCATCACAAATAATTAAGTTGCATATATAAGATTAAAATCATTTGCACTGGGGACTTCCCTGGCATTCCAGTGGTGAAGACTTTGCCTTCCAATGCAGGTGGTCAGGGAGCAAAGATCTCACATGCCTCATGGCCAAAAAGACAAAACCTAAAACAGAAGCAAGATTGTAACAAATTCAATAAAGACTTTTTTTAAATGACCCACATCAAAAAAAAGAAAAAGAAAGAAATCACTTGCATTGCTATTGGTTATTTACAATTTGCATGTGTGTGTATATTCAGTCGCTCAGGCCTGTCTAACTCTTCGTGCCCTACGGATTGTAGCCTTCCTGGTTCCTCTGTCCATGGGATTTTCCCAGCAAGAATACTGGAGCAGGTTGCCATTTCCTCCTGCAGGGGATCTTCCCAACCCAGGGATCAAACCCATATCTCCTGCACCTTATGCACTGCTGGTGGATTCTTTACCACTGAGCCACCGGAGAAGCCCCATTTACAATTTACAAAATCATAAAATAGCACAAAGGTGCAGCCCCCGAGGGGATAATCCAGAAAGCAGTGTTTAGTGTTCCATTCCACTCCAAAGCATAGTTTTCCATTAAAGACACCTCATAATCCTTTTGACCCAATTCAATGTCTTTCACCGTCTTCACTGGTTCTCTAACCTGTTTCATTCCCTTATTGCTGTTTCAGGTTCCTTCCTCACTGATAACCTCTATATGCCTTATTGTGCTTTCTGCTCTACTCTCTTTCAAGCTCCTTTTAATTTAGTGTTCATTTCTGATTTTGTATTTTCTTCTGTTTCTCTCCTGATTTCTACCAAGATAGTTCACTATCTTCCTTTCGTTTAGCTCCTTCTTTCCTAAGGTCTTAAATTCCTGCTGTGTGGTCTTTCTTCAAAGCTGCAACTATTTCACTGAGCTATTATTATTATCATTAACATATGTTGGAAGGTTAGGGTACAATTTTCCCCCACCTTTAGCAACATTTTTCTGGTGTGTTTTCTTCATATGCAGAATAATTCTGTTTTTCCTTTTCACAATTTTTCTTATGATATTCTTATAAATGTGCTATAATACCTATTATGTTACTGATATTTTGGTGAGTTCTGTTTTCTAGGATCAGCTGTTAGTGGGCAATCCTGAATGTTGGTAGTACTGGGGCTCCAGGGCCCCCTCTTCTGTGAATATAAAGGACAGATTCTTTCACCTACTCTCTGCAGAGCCAGGCCGCCAGTGTAGAAGGGCTCCCAAGGCTCACAAATACATGACAACTAAACAACGCACTCCTAGACAACAAATGGGTCAAAGAAGGAGTCAAAAGGAAAACCAGACAATGCTTTGAGATGAATAAAAATGAAGACACAACATACCACAACGTATGGTATGCAACTAAACAGTGCTTAGAGGAAAAGTTATAGTTATCACCTTTGTTAACAGAGAAGAAAGAGCCTATCAATAACCTAATGCTGCTGCTGCTGCTGCTAAGTCGCTTCAGTCATGTCCGACTCTGTGCGACCCCATAGACGGCAGCCCACCAGGCTCCCCCGTCCCTGGGATTCTCCAGGCAAGAACACTGGAGTGAGTTGCCATTGCCTTCTCCCAATAACCTAATGGTCTACCTCAAAACGCTGAAAAAAGGAGAGCAAACTAAACTACAGAAGGGTTTCTTCCCAACCTCTAAGCATCTTCAGTTCCTTTATCAGTAACTGCTGTCTCCAAGGAACACTGAGTCTGCCTTCCAGGGACCCACTCTTTTCCTAAAGCAGTTATTCCTAGGTTGGCCACATCTAGACGCCCTCCAGGCCCATCTACATCTTCTCTCAACCTCCTCCAACTGATTTTCAGTCTTTATTACAGCAGCTCCTCCTCGGAGTAAGACCTTCTCCTTCTAGGAAGTTCTTGTTAGACTCTTCCCCACTGCCCCTTCTTCTCTGCCAGGCCTAGTGATCAACTGTGAGAGCTTTTGACTGCAGTTAAATGTAATTCCAGCTTGGAGCTCTCCTCTGTCTCCTAGATTCACCAAAGGTGCCGTTTCATGTTGTTATTGAGATATGGGGGAAAGTTCAGGGTACTCATTGTTCTACAAGGCTTTTAGGACAAAAAGCGTGAAGGTCTGTGACTAAACTGCTGCCTGAGTCCTTCCCAGATTTCCAAGGGGTTTTCTCACCAAATAACTCAGTCTCAATCACGGCTCACGTGAGAGGGCACAGGGAGCTATTGGGGGAGCCCTAGGTTATACTACCATGGCCCTCACCAAGGAACAGAGGCCGCTGCCCCCTTGCATACATGCTCAATTCCACATTTACACTGGGATTATTAAGCCAGAGTGCAATCCTGCAGTTCAGTTCTGATGCTAACAGTCGAGAGCTAGCATCAGGCTCCACAGGGCAAAGCACAGTAAGTAAACGTGCTGTCCGTCTGGGCTCACTCTGCCCCTCCAGGTTTACAACAGGATACAGCATCAGAACTGCAGTGTCTGCAAAAGCCCCTCTGCGCAGGGCTCACTGGCCATCTTTCCTCCTCACACTTCCTCTTGCCACGGGCTGGGTCTGCTCTTCTCTCTTCCCACAGTACCAGCCTCTTAGCCTCAAATTCCTGTACGCAATACCAAATGAGTCTCCAGGACAACCTCTGCTCAACTAAGAACTCACTAAGGTGAACCCTAAGCAAAACGCCAAGAACCCCTTGGTCTCTGCTCTCAGCAGCGTGGAGAGAAAGCTTTGACTCCTCCTCCCTGAACACAGGGCCCCGGCCACAGGGGTAGGCTAGGGTAAGGTGCTTCCTCCCGCCAGACAAAGAAGGCCATCCTCCCCAGGGCTCTGCTGCCTGTTCTTCTGCTGCTTGCCCAGCCTGAATTCTTGGGTGCTTGCTCTGGACTCACTCGCCATGCATAAGCTGGTTGGGATTCTGTAGGACAAGGCTCCATATGCCCCTCTCTTGGCTCTTGCCTGCAAAGTCCCCATCTGTGGTATCTTCAGAGTCTGCCCTTCTCTTCCTGTGTGACTTTCATAGTCTCCTTGGGTGCTCCCACCCAGTCCTATGGCTTTACATCCTACCCAAATGCTGAAAAACCCCCATTTCCTGCCCAGGTCCTTCATCCATCTGAATGAAAACACAGGAACTCTTAACTATGGTTTCATCTGGGAAGAAGTTCCAGGAGTTTGGGATGGGAGGAATACCATTTTTCCTTTACTCATTCCCTACTACTTGAATATTTCACAATTCTGTAGTTTTCTATCCATGAAGGTTAGTGTTATGTACCAACTTGGCTTAGATGTGAGAGTGAAAAAGTGAAGTCGCTCAGTTGTGTCCGACTCTTTGCGACCCCATGAACTGTAGCCTACTACACTCTTCCATCCATGGGATTTTCCAGGCAAGAGTACTATAGTGGGTTGCCATTTCCTTTTCCAGAGTATCTTCCCAACCCAGGGATCGAACCCGGGTCTCCCACATTGTAGGCAGACACTTTACTGTCTGAGCCACCAGGGAAGTCCTACACTCTTTAGAGACTAAGTAAAGGAGATTATCCTTGGTAACCTGGATGGGCCTCATCCAGTCAGATGAAAGTCTTCAGAGCAAAACTGAGGATTCCCTGAGGAAGAAGCCCTGCCTGTGGATGCACTGTCAGCTCCTCCTTGATGGTCCCAGCCCGCACTTCCTCACAGCCTGCCCTGCGGATTTTCAACTAGCCTCGGCAGCCCTACATGTAAGCTTTGCAATAAATCGACCTCTCTCTCTCTTTAATATCTTTCTGATTTTGTTTCTCTGGCAGAACCCTGACTGATACAGTGCCTAATACCATTAATTAAACTCAAACTCATTACTCTCATTGCCTCCGCCCCACCATCAAGCCCACCCAGGCACACTGCCATGATCCTATCCTGATGGACTGCATGGCTTTCCTGGCAGCTCCCCAAGTCAGAAGCCCTGGGGTGTGAACTGACTCCTCCCTCCTGCGCTCCTCCTCTACTCAGTCAGCTGGGTGGAAGGAGAGAGCAGGGGAGTAGAATTCTCTCGAGTCTGTGCCCAGCCCTCCAACCCCACTCCGATCTCTTCTCCCTCTGGATCTGGCAGTAGTTCATCCCTGGACTCCCTGCACCCATGACAACTTCACCTTCCTTATTCACTCACCAGCCAGAGTCGTCTGAGAAACCCACTTCCCCTATCTGAAGGCCTCTGCACATGCAGCGTGGAGCCCATGTCCCCAAGCCAGTGGACTCTACCCGCCTCTCGCCATGTCTCCTCCTTCAGCTCCTCCAGCCTTGGTTCCACACCTGGAGCGGGCCTCCCTCTCTCACCTCTGCACCTTGTCTCCAATTTCCTCACCTTCCCAACCACCCCAGTGAGCCAAGCCCAAGTCGCCGAGCCTTGGACTATCATCTGGCTGTTTGCCTGCCTCCCTGGATCCCGAGCACATTCAGCCCCTGGTGGCAAGGGTTTGGGCTGGCTTTGCTCAGTCCCTGTTTCAGAGTCAAGAACCACAGTAATTGCTGAAAAACATGTCTCACCACAGAATCATCACGTGGACTAATTTACTCGCTCTTTCCTTCTTTCCTTTCCCTTTTGCTGCTCGTGATATGGAACCGAAGAAATGCGTTTAATTAGCTTAGGGGGTTACTAAAGGGAATTTCATTCTATGTTTATGACTTAACTGCAGATGATTTAGGACAAAGAATATTTTGCCCCTGAAGAAAACTAAATAAATTGCTTTGACTCATTTTGGGGCTTAAATTGAGTTTAACTTTTTGTTTTCCAGTAGCACTTGATACTAAAATATGTTCTGCTCAGTGATTCTTTAGTATGTCCTAGAAGAAAATGTGACTCCGGGGCCCCTTTTACAGAGCCTTAAGCAGTTGGAAGAACCCCACGCCCCGGCAGCTCTTACTGTTGTTGCCATCATGACTGTTTTGGATAGAACCCATCCTAAGCATCTTCATTTCCCAAACAGAGTCTTGTCCCTTACCTCAAGCCTTTGTCTCCATCCCTGCCATGAAACTCTTCTAAGTGTTAACTTGGAGATAAGCCTGGTTCACCAGGACTCAAGGCAGAGCCCAAAGCCAGGTGTCCTTGATGGGCAGAGCCCACAGGGTCCCGGGCCTGTGAAGCTGCCTGGTCCCCAACACCACAGGGCTGAAGACACAGCATCAGGAAACAGAGCTGACAGGAAAACCAGCAGCACTTGCTAAAATAGCATGCGTGAACTTTAACGTCCTTCTCTATTTAAGACCCTTCATTTCCCTTCCGTGACCCCCAATTCCTAGTAATCATGCAATACTGTGTCCTCACTGAAAAGTTATGGATGTTGATTGAGCAGACATTTCTGTCAGCAAATAACTGCAACACATACAATCTCCTAAAGGTAAATTTAATCTTTACCTTTGCAGATTGAACCCCTTGCAGATCGAACCCAGGTCCCCTGCACTGGAAGGGCAGAGTCCTAACCACTGGACAGCCAGGAAATTCCCTAAGTTAATTAAATGAAGAGATCAGATGAAGCGAAGATGGACAGACTCCAAATCCTAACAACCTGTGTGCCAATGACATCTGGGAGGAGAATCCCGGGGCCCTTTTGGGGGGACTCTCTCTGCCATGGAATGTGTCCTCCCACCACCCTTCGCAGGAAGCTCAGGCCCCAGAATCGGCCTCCCCTCTAAGTTCCAGCCCCCTTCCAGAGAGGTCCATCTCCTGGTAGTTTTCCACCCTCGCCTTCTGAATTCCTGCCATTCCATTGCTCAGAGACAAAGTCGCACTTCTCATAAGCTCAGAACTTTCAGGTTCTCTCACACAGAGACCAGACTCATAAAGGGAGTAACCAAAGAAATTCTAAAGCTCCAGGAACTAAGAGGAGCGGAGAGGGCAGCTGCCAACGGCAAAGCAGTTGAGCCCGTGCGGATGGCAGTGAACCAGCAACCTGGCGGGCCACTGCGGGGCTCGGGAGCCCACTGCCATGGAAACCGCACACAGCATCGCTGCCCCTCGCACCGGCACCAAGCAGGTGACAGTGTTCGGCAAGGCCGCTCGGTGGGTAGAAAACAGCTGAATGAAGCCTTGGGAAGCGTGCCTTCTTCTCGTGGTTGTAACACACTCTCTTCTTATGTCTGGAAGGAGGGATTGCCCCAGCGGGACAGCCTCTCCCCGGGAGATAATATCAAAAGAACAGTAGATAAGAAACCTCGGCTCAAAGGCAGCAGCTGCTCTGTGAGCTTAAAGGGACTGGTGTTTCAGTTACTGTGAGTTGAATGATGAGGACAACCCTTGAGGGGCCAAAGGGAAAGTCACCCCTCCCCTCTTCCAGTCAGAAAGCTAATGGAGAAATTATCCCTTCTGGCTAAGGAATTCTCCCCTAAACCGCTGCATGTGAGTTACCGCACAACTGGTAAATAGCAATATTACACATTTCTTACCATAGCAAGCCACAGGAGGTACGTGTAAGAATTAAAAATTGCAATCTTTAGTCTCTTCCCATCCTGAGGCCACTGGAATTAATCTGCCTTGACATGGCTCTGGCCATCTTCTCCCTCTACTGTGAAACTTTCAATGGCTGCTTGTTGCCTGCAGGAAAAATCCAAATCTTTTGGTGTCTGGAAGCCCAAGTTCTCCACAATCTGTCCCTGAGCTTTCCTCACACTACTCAGCAGCTTGAACCTGGACCCCAGCCACCTGCATTCCACATCATCCCTTAAATATGCTGGGTTTCCTTCAACAATTCTTCATCTGGTGCACCACACAGTAAATGTAACACTCTGTCTACTTATAAGTTATGGAGAAGGAAATGGCAACCCACTCCAGTGTTCTTGCCTGGAGAATCCCAGGGATGGCAGAGCCTGGTGGGCTGTCGTCTATGGGGTCGCACAGAGTCGGACATGACTGAAGTGACTTAGCAGCATAAGAAACTTCTGCTAAAAGAGACTTGCACAATACTGGAGAAAAAAGACAACACTGTGAGGGAAATGGGGAAATCTGCAAGTATTATTTGGTACTGGAAGACAAGAAAGGATTAGACTTAGTCTCACCCTTACAAATAGCTGAGAAAAGAAGAGAAGCTAAAGGCAAAGGAGAAAAGGAAAGATATACCCATCTGAATGCAGAATTCCAAAGAATAGCAAGGAGAGGTAAGAAAGCCTTCCCAGAGATCAATGCAAAGAAATAGAGGAAAACAATAGAATGGGAAAGACTAGAGGTCTCTTCAAGAAAATTAGAGATATCAAGGAAACATTTCATGCAAAGATGGGCACAATAAAGGACAGAAATGGTATGGACCTAACAGAAGCAGAAGATATTAAGAAGAGGTGGCAAGAATACACAGAAGAACTATACAAAAAAAGATCTTAATGACCCAGATAACCACGATGGTGTGATCACTCACTAGAGCCAGAAGTCAAGTGGGCCTTAGGAAGCATCACTATGCACAAAGCTAGTGGAGGTGATGGAATCCCAGTTGTGCTATTTCAAATCCTAAAAGATAATGCTGTGAAAGTGCTGCGCTCAATATGCCAGCAAATCTGGAAAACTCAGCAGTGGCCACTGGACTGGAAAAGGTCGGTTTTCATTCCAATCCCAAAGAAAGGCAGTGCCAAAGAATGTTCAAACTACTGCACAATTGCACTCATCTCACATGCTAGCAAAGTAATGCCCAAAATTCTTCAAGCTAAGCTTCAACAGTACGTGAACTGAGAAATTCCAGATGTTCAAACTGGATTTAGAAAAGACAGAGGAATAGGAGATCAAATTGCCAACATCCCTTGGATCATAGAAAAAGCAAGAGAATTCCAGAAAAACATCTACTTCTGCTTCACTGACTATGCTAAAATTTTTGACTGTGTGGATCACAGCAAACTGTGGAAACTTCTTAAAGAGCTGGGAATACCAGACCACCTTACCTGCCTCCTGAGAAACCTGTATGCAGGTCAAGCAGCAACAGTTAGAACTGGACATGGAACAATGGACTGGTTCCAAGTTGGGAAAGGAGTACATCAAGGCTGTATATTGTCACCCTGCTTATTTAACTTATATGCAGAGCACATCATGCGAAATGCCAGGCTGGATGAAGCACAAGCTGGAATCAAGATTGCCAAGAAAAATATCAATAACCTCAGATATGCAGATGACACCAGCTTTATGACAGAAAGTGAAAAGGACCTAAGAGTCTCTGGTGAAAGTGAAACAGGAGAGTGAAAAAGTGAGCTTAAAAGTCAACATTCAAAAAACGAAGATCACGGCATCTGGTCCCATCACTTCATGGCAAACAGACGAGGAAACAATGGAAACAGTGACAGACTTTATCTTTTTGGGCTCCAAAATCATTGCAGATAGTGACTGCAGCCATGAAATTAAAAGACACTTGCTCCTTGGAGCAAAAATATGGCCAACCTAGACAGCATATTAAAAAGCAGAGACATTACTTTGCTGACAAAGGTCCATCTATTCCAAAGCTATGGCTTTTCCAGTAGTCATGTGTGGATGTGAGAGTTGGACCATAAAGAAAGCTGAGCATTGAAGAATTGATGCTTTTGAACTGTGGTGTTGGAGAAGACTCTTGAGAGTCCCTTGGACTGCAAGGAGATCCAACCAGTCAATCCTGAAGGAAATCAGTCCTGAATATTCATAAGAAAGACTGATGCTGAAGCTGAAATTCCAATACTTTGGCCACCTAATGCGAAGAACTGACTCATTGGAAAAGACCCTGATGCTGGGAAAGATTGAAGGCAGGAGCTGAAGGGAACGACGGAAGATGAGATGGTTGGATGGCATCACCGACTCAATGGACACAAGTTTGAGCAAGTTCCAGGAGTTGGTGACGGACAGGGAAGCCTTGTGTTGTAAAGAGTTGGACACGACGGAGCAACTTAACTGAGAAGATGAGAAAGGATCAGACATAGTCTTACCCAGGAGAAAGAGGTGCTCTCAGACATTGTTGAGAGAGGGAGAGATATAAAGGGGCAGCTCTAAAGGGACAGCTGGCAAAACCTACCAAAAGTATACATGAAAGTACATTTTAATGCACCAGTATCACTTCTGGAAATCAATTCTGCAAATACTCCTGCATACATAGAAATGACAGACACAAGATTATTAACTGGGATGTTCATTGTAATGGCAAAAGATTGAAAACTTCCCAAGTGTCCCTCAGCAGGGGATTCATTAATGTACTATGATACATCAACCAAGGGGACTACCTAGAGCTGTGAAAGAAAATGAGGGAGATCTTTATGAACCAATATGAAAAGATCTCCAGGGTATATTGGTAAATATATTGCATATCACCCTTGTTAAGAAGAGAAAAATCTAAATATGTATCCATACATAATGCATAGGAAACACACTAGTAGAAACAAGAATCTAATGGAAAAAAAAAAAAAAAGTCACCTAGAGGAGTGGGAGATGAGGAAAGAATGTGAATGGGGATAACTTTTCATGACATTTTGATTTTTGAACCCTGTAAGTTATCTCCTGTTTGAAATTAGACATGATTTTTAAAGGATTATACCCATGCAAACAAAACATTTTTAAATTCAAGAACCGCAAAAATGTATCAAGTTGGGCTTCACTTGCTGGATGATCCATGAAATCTACGGATTTTGCATGTTCCTCCCTTGAGGGAAAGCATTTTGCCCTATTTGTGTCTCTAGGTCCAAGCTCATAGTAGGCATTCACAAGTATTTATTGGTTAAGATGGCGGCTATTTGTAGAAACTGACAGCCACAGATAATACACGAAATAAGGTACCAGTGTACACGATCAGGACTGTTCACTTTATTTAACAAGAATCACCATAGTGATGAGAGACAAGTGAGAAAGATGGCTCTGCGGTTGCTAACAGCAGCGGCCTGCAGCCGGCAGGTCCTCTGAACAAAACCTGGGCTGTAGCCAATGAGGGGCTCATCACTGGCTAGAACTTATGCTTGGGGGCGATTTACTGTAAAGGTTTATTCATTTTAACAGCAAATGCTGAAAATGTTCAAATATACATTGTCCCTTAAAATGTATAGCTAAAATATAGGAGATTTAGGTCTCTTGCCATTTTTCCTTTGCTGATAAAAAAAAAAAAAAAACAGGAAATGAAATCTGGTTTATATATAATTTGTCACACATGTAATATATCCAACTTTGTAAGCACTCCAAGTTTTCATTAACTCTGCTGAAATATATTTACACTAAGAAATCTCTCAGCACTAGTGTCTCCAGTTTCAAACTTCCAAACTTAGTTGCTTTGCTAAAAATGCAGATCAGATCCAGATGGAAGATCAAGCACCCCCATTTGACCTCCTTCCTGATCAAAATCCTATAAATGACAGAAAAGACTCGTTTAATTAACAGAAGCAAAAAACAAGAGAGGGGAGAAAGGAAAGGAAAAAGAAGTACATAATGGTAACCAAGAATCTCCAAACTCTTGAGAAAAATCAACACCATGATAAAATCAAATTTAGCATAGAAGAACTACAACCAATCAATAGAGGACATAAAGACATCATAGGACTTCTCCGGTAAAGACTCCACCTGCCAATGCACGAGATACAGACTCGACCCCTGGTCTGGGAAGAATCCACATGCCTTGGAGCATGCCCGTGGACCACAGCTGTTGAGCCTGTGCTCTGGAGCCTGGAGACAAGAGAGGCCACCACAATAGGAAGCCTGCACATTGCGGTGAGGAAAGAGTAGCCCCCATTCTCCACACCTAGAGAAAAGCCCACACAGCAAGGGAGATCCAGCACAGTCATAAATAAATAAATTAAATTATTTATTTAAAAAATTATAGTGACTAGAATTTCTATTTTTAGAGAGATGACAGGATATTTTACCCATTAAAAATTAATTGCAAATATTTAGCAAAAACTGAAGATTAACTTCAAAAATAAGGCATTATCAGAATAACACAGGTCAGGGAAACTACTGACATGAAGATCAAAACAAGGAATTCTCCTAAAGCTAAGTTAGAAGGACAAAGAAATAGAAAACATGAGTCATGAGATACGCAGGGTAGACTCAGAAGTTCCACTGTGTGTGTAACAGGAGTTCCAAAAGGCAAGAACAGGTAAAATGCAAGTGAAGAAATACTCAAAGAAATGATGGGATGGTGGGTGGCAATTCCAGAGCTGAAGAAAGATATTAGTCTTCAGACTAATAGGGTTCATTGAGTGCTAAGCAGAGTGAATGAAAAATCAAATTGAATTTCAGAAATCTAGACATATTGTGGTAAAATTTTGGAACACCAAGGGTAAAAGAAAGTCCTACTAGCTTCAAAAGAGAGAAAATAGGTTATCCCAATACAATGAAAAATAGCTTGGCATCAGTTCAGTTCAATTGTTCAGTCATGTCCAACTCTTTGCAACCCCATGAACTGCAGTAAGCCAGGCCTCCCTGTCCATCACCAACTCCCAGAGCCTACCTAAACTCATGTCCATTGAGCGCCTTCAATCTTTCCCAGCATCAGGGTCTTTTCCAATGAGTCAGCTCTCTGCATCAGGTGGCCAAAGTATTGGAGTTTCAGCTTCAACATCAGTCCTTCCAATGATTATTCAGGACTGATTTCCTTTAGGATGGACTGGTTGGATCTCCCTGAAGTCCAATGGACTCTCAAGAGTCTTCTCCAACACCACAGTTCAAAAGCATCAATTCTTCGGTGCTCAGCTTTCTTTATAGTCCAACTCTCACATCCCTACATGACCACTGGAAAAACCATAGCCTTGACTAGACAGACCTTTGTTGGCAAAGTAATGTCTCTGCTTTTTTAACATGCTGTCTAGGTTAGTCATAACTTTCCTTCCAAGGAGTAAGCGTCTTTTTATTTTGTGGCCGCAGTCACCATCTGCAGTGACTTTGGAGCCCAAGAAAACAAAGTCTGCCACTGTTTCCACTGTTTCCCCATCTATTTGCCATGAAGTGATGGGACCAGATGCCATGATCTTTGTTTTCTGAACGTTGAGCTTTAAGTCAACTTTTTCACTCTCCTCTTTCACTTTCATCAAGAAGCTCTTCAGTTCTTCTTCACTTTCTGCCATAAGGGTGGTGTCATCTGCATATCTGAGGTTATTGATATTTCTCCCAGAAATCTTGATTCCAGCTTGTGCTTCATCCAGCCCAGCGTTTCTCATGATGTACTTTGCATATAAGTTAAATAAGCACGGTGACAATATACAGCCTTGATGTACTTCCTTTCCTTTGGAACCAGTCTGTTGTTCCATGTCCAGTTTTAACTGTTGCTTCCTGACCTGCATACAGGTATCTCAAGAGGAAGGCTTTGGCATAGTCAATAAAGTAGAAATAGGTGTTTTTCTAGAACTCTCTTGCTTTTTCTATGATCCAAGGGATGTTGGCAATTTGATCTCCTATTCCTTTGCCTTTTGTAAATCCAGCTTGAACATCTGGAAGTTCATGGTTCACATGTTGTTGAAGCCTGGCTTGGAGAATTTTGAGCATTACTTTGCTAGTGTGTGAGATGAGTGCAACTGTGTGGTAGTTTGAACATTCTTTGGCATTGCCTTTCTTAGGGATTGGAATGAAAACTGACCTTTTCCAGTCCTGTGGCCACTGCTGAGTTTTCCAGATCTGCTGGCATATTGAGTGCAGCACTTTCACATTGAGTGCACATTGAGTGCAGTTTGACATCAGACATCTCCATTACCCTGAATGCTAGAAGATAGTAGGGCAATTTCTCTCATAATCTGAAGGAAAAAGCATTTTTAACCTAGAATCTAATACCCAGCCAAACTAGCATTCAAGTGGGGATGCTAAATAAAGACATCTTCATGCATGTGTCAGTTATAGCAGGTAAAACTTGCAAAGAATCAAAAAAAGTGGAAGATATCAGTTCAGTTCAGTTCAGTCGCTCAGTGTGTCCGACTCTTTGCGACCCCATGAATCGCAGCACGCCAGGCCTCCCTGTCCATCACCAACTCCCGGAGTTCACTCAGACTCCTGTCCATTGAGTCAGTGATGCCATCCAGCCATCACATCCTCTGTCGTCCCCTTCTCCTCCTGCTCCCAATCCCTCCCAGCATCAGATATAGAACCCAATAAATAATGGAGGAAGAGGTAAAGTAAAAACTTAGAGTTGGTGCACTAGTTTTAACAAAAAGTTAAATTTCAATATGGAAGTAAAATCTCAGTGAGCTCACTGTGATAAGGAACTGGTTGCGGGGTTAATGGGAGCAGCTAGGAGAGAAAGAAGTGAAATTATTCTCAAAGTGTATATACTGCCTGACTGCAAGAACAGACCTTTTTTTAACAAAACATCCTATTATAACTGCCATATTCTATAAAAATAACTCAAATATGGATTTTAATAAATTGCTCAGATTCACTAAATAGTTGGACTAGTAAACCAGTGTTGCTTTTTATTAAGCTAATGAACGTGTTTATAAAGTTTGTCATTGAGTTAACTCAAGGCCAGAAGCAAGGTGAGGAGTACAACTAAGATACTGATTTAAACTGTCACATATACTTTTCAGTAAATCAGATCATACTAGGTGGAGAGCTACCTGAGATGGTAGAGAGATCGTATATGATCAGCAACTGTACAGGAAAGCTTGTATCCTGACAGGTTCTCTTAAAGAGTGTTGAGTTGCTGAGCATGAAAAATTTCTAAAATCACTAATAAATACATTATTAACATATCAGCATATTAAGCTTAAAAGAAACCTCTCCTTTATCCATTTAAATCCAATAAAGAAGCTTCTTTTAATTTATAACAACAGAATGCAAAGGGTGGTAGACTGAACTATCTCCCCAGTTGTTCTCCTCTCTCTGCAGCCACACCCTTGTCACAGTCTCCATGCGGGAGGCACTTTCCCACCGCTTTGGGCTTTCCCATTGACTTTGGGCTCCCTCAATGATATATTAGCAGCTCTGACACAAGAAAAATTTGAAATATGTTTGAGTGGTCAAGAGTGCCCTCTCTCAGACCCCTGCCACCACCTAGAGATGAACATGACCCTGCTAGTTGCAGGAGGAGGGTAGGAGTCCAAAAAAGCATGAAACAGAGCCACACCAGGCAACTTGCAAACTCATGTGCCTCAGGTCATACACAGCAGGTGCTAAGTCACTTCAGTCATATCCAGCTCTTTGCAACCCTATGGACTGTAACTCACCAGGATTCTCCATCCATGGAATTCTCCAGGCAAGAATACTGGAGTGGGTTTCCATGCCCTCCTCCAGAGGATCTTCCTGACCCAGGGATCGAACCCCCATCTCTTAGGTCTCTTGCATTGGTTGGAGGGTTCTTTACCACCTGGGAAGCCCCACAAACTCATGAATAAAAAATACATACGTATTACTGTATGTCATTGACATGTAAGTTATGCTGTTATGCAGCGTAACTGTGGCAATACCTAATACTGGGTAGGTGTTGGGTGTTACCGCAGCAGGTGTAAGGAGTGACTTCTGAGTCACTGCCTGTTAACATGACTTCTCCCATTGTAGATAGAACATTCCACCATAGTAAAAAGTCACCACTTGCACTGTGGTGACAAGGACACGCTCATATGTTGCTGGTGGGAGGGTAAATGGATCCTTTCAGAAAGCAATTTGGGCATAGGTGTTAAGATTCTTAAAAATGCTCACATCTACTGACCCAGTAATTTTACTTCTGAGTATTGATCCCAAAAGAGTAATCTTAAATAAGGAAAAAGGCTTTGTGCAACATAGTAATGTGGTTTATAACAAAAGAAAAAAGGAGCATTTACTGCAATTATCCCAGTAAGGTTCCCACATGCATTTTTTTTTAATTGGAGTATAGTTGTTAGTTTCTGCTGTAGACAGTATAACATGCAGGTTAGGACCATGGGCCAGGAACCAGCAGTCCAGCGCTTTCCCTTCAAACCTGGACTGCTGGCTCCAGGGCCCATGGTCCTAACCTGCATGCTGTTCCACCTAAAACAGCCAAAAGAAAGCATGTGGTTCACTCACACTCTGGACTGTTATGCAGCCATTTTAAAGCACACAATAATTTTATTCTTTTTGATGCAATGGTAAATGAGGTTGTTTCTATCATTTTTGTTTCTGGTAGTTCATTGTTAGTGTATAGAAATGCACCAAGTTTGTTTACTAACTGTATTTATTGTTTTATTTATTGTTTACCAAATTCACCGATGAATTTTTCAGTTTTCTGATGGCACCTTTGGGATTTTCTGTGTACAGTATCATGTCATCTTCAAAGAATGACAGTTTTTCTTCTACCTTTCCAATTTAGGTTCCTTTTATTTCTTTTTCTTCCCTGACTGCTGTGGATAGGACCTCCAAAACTATGTTGAATAAAAGGGGTAAAAGTAGGCATCCTTGTCCTTTTCTTGATCTTAGAAGAAATGCCTTTAGTTTTTCACCATTGGGTATAGTGTTAGGGCTCCCCAGGTGGTGCTAGCGGTAAAGAACCTGCCTGCCAGTGCAGGAGACATAAGAGATGTGGGTTCAATCCCTGGGTGGGGAAGATCCTCTAGAGAAGGGTATGGCAACCCATGCCAGTATTTCTGTCTGGAGAATCCCATGAACAGAGGAGCCTGATGGGCCTACAGTTCATAGGATTGCAGAGTCAGACACTGAAGTGACTTAGCACGTACACACTGCATCTCAGATCCGGTATAATGTTAGCTGTGAATGTATTATATGGAGTCTATTATTTTGAGGTATGTTTCCTTTATGCTCACTTTCTGGAAAGTTTTGTCAAAAGTCTTTCTGCATCTATTGTGATGATTATATGCTTCTTATTCTTCAATTTGTTAATGTGGTATATCATATAAATTGATTTGTGGATATTGAAAAATCCTTGTATCCCTGGGAATACCTAGGAATAGACCTATCTAAGGAAGTAAAAGGCCTTGGAAAGTATAAGACATTGAAGAAATAAACTGACCACTAATGTCACCTGGGAAGCCCTCTCTTACCTTATGACCCAGCAATTCCACCCCTACATATTGACCCAAGAGAAAGGAAACACGTGTCCACACAAATTATTGTTCAAGAATGTTTATTGCAACTTTATTCATAGTAGAAAAATGGAAGACAACTCAAATGCTCATCAACAAGAAAATGAGTAAGCAAATTGTGGTATGGGTTTCCCTGGTGGCTCAGTGGTAAAGAATCCGCCAGCCAATGCAGGAAACACAAGAGACAGAGGTTCAGTCCCTGGGTTGGAAGGTCCCCTGAAGAAGGAAACGGCGACCCACTCCAGTATGCTTGCCCGGAAAATTCCACCGACAGAAGAGCCTGGCGGGCTACAGTCCGTGGGGTTGCCAAAGAGCCGGACACGACTGAGCGACTAAACGACAGTGACAATAATACAGGGGAACACTACGTGACAGGTTTAAAAAGGAATGGTTTACTAACACGAGTGAGAACAAAGAGTACCCTTCAAAAGTGTGTTCTGAGCCAAAGGAGATCCGAAAGAGTGTGTACTTTATGATCGGTTAATATGGAGTTCAAAACTAGAAAAAAAAGGCTAATTTTTTGGAATAGAAATCAAAATAGTGTTTGCTTGGGGAGCAAGATGGGGGCAGGAGGGAGACAGAGTGGAAAGGAACAGGCAGGATTTTTTCTAAGATGATAACAATGTTCTATAAGTTGATGGGGGTGTTGGCCACACAGATACGCAAATATTTGTTAAAAAAAAATCATTGAGCTAAATACACTTAAGGTGTGTGCATTTGACTGAACTATACCTCAGTTTTAAAATGCATGTGTGTGGAGTTGGAGATGATATCCGGCTGAAGCTGAGGGACAGAAAGGCCCATCTGTGGACTTGGACAGCCCCCAACACCCAGCGGGCTCCAGGTAGACAAAGCTTGGCACTCTCACGAAGACTCTGGAACACTTTTCATGGGCTCGGGGTCTGGGCACACCTCTAGATATTTCTGAGGGCCCAGACGAATCTTGGGAAAGAAGTTCAAGTGGGCTGACAGTTGCACTGAAGCTTGTCTGCCACATGGGAAGGAGGCTGAAGAAGGCAGGTGAGCAGAGGAAAAACAGGGCGTTTGCTGAACCCTCCGGAGGAGTCCTGCCTGGAGTCCCATGGGCCCTGGGGAGGCAGGGGAGAGCCTGCTTCTCAGGCTGCGCAGTTCAATGAACCCCCTTCCCACCTTGGCTCGCCAAGAGTCTTACGTAAGTCTGTAGTTTCAGCAGTCCTTCCCACGTGAGAGGGGAGTGCGGACCGTGCAGGCTTTTCTCATCTCTGTCAGAGGAGGGAGATGCACGGGAAGCTCCTGGGAGCTTGCCCTCCTACAGGTACTAAAGAAGCGGACACATTGGGGCCCATACAGAGTCTGAAAATAGTGTCAGCGGAACAGCAGGTCACGGTGGTGCCCCTGGCCTGAGAGGGCAGAGCGAGCAAAGGCCAGAGGAGCAGGAGCAGGAGCAGGGCACCGCAGACCATGGCCCCGCACAGGATGGGAGACGCCCTCCACAGCCCAGAGACCAAGAGGGCCCCGGGGGGAGGGCTGGGGGCTGCTGTTCGAAGGCGGAAACACTTGAGGACACACCTTAGCCAGAATCCACAGGTGACCCCTTAGAGGCAGCTGGGTCACTGAAGTAAGACCCACAAAGACGCTGAGGGGCACAGCCCACCTGGGTCCTGGGCGGCAGCATGAGCAGCTGAAGGCTCCGAGCTGCCACATACACACGGCAATGTCAACAAAACAGGACTTGGCTGACACAGCCTGGGACTCTGAGTTTGTACTCAGAACACCTCAACTGTGCAGAAATATGTGCAGAAACACTGGGACAAAACATGGCAAGACATCAGTAGTGACTGTCTCTGGTCTCTTGGCCATACCCTGGAACCAGCCCACCCATGTGACTGCCCATGAGCAGACTTTCCCAAGGGGCCTCCAAATGGACAGGCAAGACACAGCCAGCATAGCAAATAACTCATATTTGTCTTGCATAAGACCTTAATTTGTATAATTTTGTGATTTACTTTGGCACTGTCATGAATCTGACTTTTTTGTCACAAAACAGCGAATAACATTTGCTAAACAATGTATGGAATTTAGGGACTTCACCAGTGGCTCAGCTGTAAAGAATCCGCCTGCAGTGCAGGAGACCCTGGAGACATGGGTTCAGTCCCTGGGTCAGGAAGATTCCCTGAGGGAGGAAATGGCAAGCTACTCCATTGTTCTTGCCTGGGAAATCCCATGGACAGAGGACCCGGCAGGCTGCCGGCCATGGGGCTGCAGAGTCGGACACAACTGAGCACACCCATACCATACATACATATGGAATTTATTTTTTATTGGTAATAAAAAATGAACTATGTACTTTTAAAAGTGATTTTCCTCTTCTCTGTAATGTTTTGGTTCTTTACAAATTTATAATAAAAGAAAATCCTTGGGACTTCCCTGGTGGTACAGTGGTTGGAACTTTGCCTTCCAATGCAGGGAGTGTGGGTTCGATCCCTGGTGAAAGAGCTAAGATCCCCCATGTCTCTAGGCCAAAAAACCGTAACATAAAAGAGAATCAATATTGTAACAAATTCAATAAAGACTTAAAAAAAAAAAGAAAAACTTTGAAATGTATCTGTGGATATGTGATTACATATAAAATAGTGATTTCAAATGTTTTTGCCTCAGGATACTCTTAAAAAGCTATATTGCAGACCCCCAAAATAACTTTTGTTATGTGAGTTTGTACCTATCCATTTTAACTGTATTAGATAGTGAACTGAGGAGATCTTGAGATATTTATTTATTTTAAAATAGCGTTAATAAACTTAGTGCATGTTAATATAAAATAAGTTTTATGAAAATTAACTGTATCTTCTAAAAATGTAGTGATATTGTCTTACGTTTACAAATCTCTTTAAGGTCTGGCTTTGCAGATGACAGCTGGATTCTCAGATCTACTTCAGCCTTCAATCTGTTGCTATGTCATACGTCATGTAGTCTCCTAAAAACTCCACTGTATACTCCTGGGAGAAAGAGTGAAAAAAAAGGCAAATGACATCTTAGTATTATTATGAAAATAGTCTTGGTTACACTTAGATTCCCTGGTGGCTCAGAAGGTAAAGCATCTGACTGCAATGTGGGAGACCTGGGTTCGATTCCTGGGTCGGCAAGATCCCCTGGAGAAGGAAACGGCAATCCACTCAAGCACTCTTGCCTAGAAAATCCCATGGACGGAGGAGCCTGACAAGTAAAAACGCCCAAATAAAGGTGTCTTGATGCCACCTGGTGGTGTCTCTAATTATTGCAAGTACTGGTTACCACACGTGTGTATGCATTTAGTGTGTGGCGTGTGTGTGCAGGTGTGTGTTCCCATAGGTCATGTGTGTGATGCAGTGTACTGAGC
Source organism: Bos taurus (assembly GCF_002263795.3). Classification (NCBI taxonomy): domain Eukaryota; kingdom Metazoa; phylum Chordata; class Mammalia; order Artiodactyla; family Bovidae; genus Bos; species Bos taurus. Next base: position 1,823,074 of record NC_037334.1, on the reverse strand, counting down.
ATGCAAGTGACACAGTGTGGGTGTGGGTGGTACGTGGTACATGCGAGGTTGTGGCACGTGTGCATGTATTGCCTGTGTGTGCTGCGCAGGTATTGTGCGTCTAGGTGTCTGTGTGACATGCGTGTGTGCGGTGTCTGCGTATGTGAACACACCGTGTATATGGTAAGTATGTGCGTGGAATGCACGCCTGTAGTGTGTGCTGCCATAGTGTGTGTTTGTGGTGCACGTGCATGTGCTGTGTGTGTAGTATGTGAACACGAGAGAACACTTGCTCTTTCACTGTCTTTGGCATATGCACTCAGCCCTGGACCAATCTCTCAACATTGTAAAAACACCCATTAAATCGCCTAGCACAGCTCCAGGCAGGTGTAAGCCCTCAAGAGACATTCATTGCTGTCCACCAGCTTCATGAATCAGGCATTATCTTCATTGACAAGGAGGACTCTTGGAGGTAAAGTACTTGCTCAAGGTTCCACACCTAGTGAGTGGTAGACCTGGGATTCAGACCTGGGTCTTCTGATCACCTTGGAATTTAGTCATCTGCACTAATGACTGCTTCTAAGTTGTAAAAAATCATCTATACGATATGACCCAAAATATGTTAAAAGGCAAAGGCAATGGCACCCCACTCCAGTACTCTTGCCTGGAAAATCCCATGGACAGAGGAGCCTGGTGGGCTGCAGTCCATGGGGTCACTACGAGTCGGACACGACTGAGCGACTTCACTTTCACTTTTCACTTACATGCATTGGAGAAGGAAATGGCAACCCACTCCAGTGTTCTTGCCTGGAGAATCCCAGGGATGGGGGAGCCTGGTGGGCTGCCATCTATGGGATCACACAGAGTCGGACACGACCAAAGTAACTTAGCAGCAGCAGCAGCATGTTAAAAGGCAAACAAATTTCCAAATGAAAATAGCATGACAGCATCACCTGGGCATTTTCTCTGCTCCATTACCCTTTCCACTGGTGTTCGGGCACACATGTAGGCTACATGAATAATTGAAAAGATATTAATTAGCACCTACTGGGCACCAATTGTATGCCAGGCAGTATGCATATTTTCACATTCAAGTATAAATGTAACAAATACAAATTTTCAGCCTCAAAATCACATGTTCAAAACCTAGCTCTCTATTTTTCATAATGCACTCTGAATTTTTCTTTGCCACATTGCATGGCTTGTGGGATCTCCCAACCAGGGATCAAACCTGGGTCCACGGTAGTGAAAGCGCATGTCTTAACCACTGAACCACCAGGGAATTCTCCAATCTGAATTTCTGATTCCAGTTTCTGTACAGTTTCTTCCAGCCTCCTGAAGGAAAACTCGGTCCCATCTTTGATCCCTCAGACACTTCATGCAGATTCATCCCACCCTGCCCCCCTTTTCTTGGATGGATCCCGGGCTGCAAGACTGACACCTGGCCTCAGTTCCACCAGCATCCTCCCAGACAGCAGGTGATGGACGAGCATTTGTGCCTCCACGGAAGCCCACCCCCAGCCACGGCCACCTGCTGGGAGGGAAGGCACTTTTCGTGTTTTTGTCATTGCTGAGAAAGTCCCTGAGGTTCTCTCTCAAGAGATCCAGGCTGTTTACCTGAACTCCCTGCCCCAAGTCCTGATGTGCTGAAGTGCTGGTACTCCACAGTCGGCAGGCTTTCCGTGCTCACACACAGCCCACTCACAGTCCTGCCAGGCTCCCAGCCAGTGCACTCATCTCTCAGCTCCTACAGTTCAGTTCAGTTCAGTCGCTCAGTCATGTCCGACTCTTTGCGACCCCATGAATCGCAGCATGCCAGGCCTCCCTGTCCATCACCAACTCCTGGAGTTCACTCAAACTCATGTCCATGGAGTCAGTGATATCATCCAGCCACCTCATCCTCTGTTGTCCCCTTCTCCTCCTGTCCCCAATCCCTCCCAGCATCAGGGTCTTTTCCAATGAGTCAACTCTTCGCATGAGGTGGCCAAAGTATTGGAGTTTCAGCTTCAGCATCAGTCCTTCCAATGAACACTCAGGACTGATCGCAGTTAGAATGGACTAGTTGGATCTCCTTGCAGTCCAAGGGACTCTCAAAAGTCTCTTCCAACACCACAGTTCAAAAGCATCAATTCTTCAGCGCTCAGCTTTCTTCACAGTCCATCTCTCACATCCATACATGACCACTGGAAAAACCATAGCCTTGACTAGGCTTCCCTGGTGGCTCAGAGAGTAAAAGCGTCTGTCTACAATGCAGGAGACCCGGGTTCAATCCCCTGGAGAAGGAAATGACAACCCACTCCAGTCCTCTTGCCTGGAAAATCCCATGGACTGAGAAGCCTAGTAGGCTACAGTCCATGGGGTCGCAAAGAGTTGGACATGACTGAGCGACTTCACTTTTTGAATAGACAGACCTTTGTTGGCAAAGTAATGTCTCTGCTTTTTAATATTCTATCTAGGTTGGTCATAACTTTCCTTCCAAGGAGTAAGCATCTTTTAATTTCATGGCTGCAGTCACCATCTGCAGTGATTTTGGAGCCCAAAAAAATAAAGTCTAACATTGTTTCCACTGTTTCCCCATCTATTTCCCATGAAGTGATGGGACCAGATGCCATGATCTTAGTTTTCTGAATGTTGGGCTTTAAGCCAACTTTTTCACTGCCCTCTTTCACTTTCATCAAGAGGCTTTTTAGTTCCTCTTCACTTTCTCCCATAACTGTGGTGTCAATCTGCATATCTGAGGTTCTTGATATTTCTCCCAGCAATCTTGATTCCAGCTTGTGCTTCTTCCAGCCCAGCGTTTCTCATGATGTACTCTGCATAGAAGTTAAATAAGCAGGGTGACAATATACAGCCTTGACGTACTCCTTTTCCTATTTGGAACCAGTCTGTTGTTCCATGTCCAGTTCTAACTGTTGCTTCCTGACCTGCATATAGGTTTCTCAAGAGGCAGATCAGGTGGTCTGGTATTCCCATCTCTTTCAGAATTTTCCACAGTTTGTTGTGATCCATGCAGTCAAAGGCTTTGGCATAGTCAATAAAGCAGAAATAGATGTTTTTCTGGAACTCTCTTGCTTTTTCGATGATCCATTGGATGTTGGCAATTTGATCTCTGGTTCCTCTGCCTTTTATAAAACCAGCTTGAACATCTGGAAGTTCATGGTTCACATATTGCTGAAGCCTGGCTTGGAGAATTTTGAGCATTACTTTACTAGCGTGTGAGATGAGTGCAATTGTGCAGTAGTTTGAGCATTATTTGGCATTGCCTTTCTTTGGGATTGGAATGAAAACTGACCTTTTCCAGTCCAGTGGCCACTGCTGAGTTTTCCAAATTTGCTGGCATATTGAGTGCAGCTCTTTCACAGCATCATCTTTCAGGATTTGAAATAGCTCAACTGGAATTCCATCACCTCCACTAGCTTTGTTTGTAGTGATGTTTTCCAAGGCCCGCTTGACTTCACATTCCAGGATGCCTGGCTCTAGGTCAGTGATCACACCGTCGTGATTATCTGGGTCATGAAGATCTTTTTGTACAGTTCTTCTGTGTATTCTTGCCACCTCTTCTTAATATCTTCTGCTTCTGTTAGGTCCATACCATTTCTGTCCTTAATTGTGTCCATCTTTGCATAAAATGTTCCCTTAGTATCTCTAATTTTCTTGAAGAGATCTCTAGTCTTTCCCATTCTGTTGTTTTCCTCTATTTCTTTGCATTGATCACTGAGGAAGGCTTTCTTACACCAACCTGCAATCTTCCCTATTCAGTTCTTCATGCAGAAAAAATGTTTGAATGAGTCTTTCAGGATTTGTCTAAGTAAATCAAAAAGATCATGATTTTCAAATTAGTCTTTCCTTGGTTGTAAGTTAATCCATTTAGAAACTTGGCTGTCTTTGTGTTCTCTCTGGGTCTGAGATCTTAGTGTCCCTTCTTCCCTGAGCCAGGAAGAGGCCCGAGAAAGCCTACAAGGACCACAGTGAGGTAAGAATGGTAATTAACATGCACAGGGCTGGCTGGGTGCTGATTCAACCCAAAACATACAGATGGAGAGGTAGAGAAATGGGAATCCAAACCTCTGTTGGCCAGCTCGCTCACCATTCTCTTGTCCCCACGCCCCCAGGGAAGGAAGGACTTGCTCTCATGCCTCATGCCAACTCCCCAGTGTGGTTGGGCAAGAGCCCCCAAATCTTACCAGCGCAGGTCTGGAGGGGCCCACATCCCTCACATGAGTAGGAAAGCAAAGGCCACAGGGATATAAGTAGCAGTTCTCAACAGAATCCCTGGGGAGCTAGTAAACATACATGTTCCTGGGCCCTGCCCCCAAATATTTGATTCAGGCGGTCTCCAGCAGAACCTGAGCATCTGCATTCCCACAGAGCTCCCAAGTGACGCTAATGCTCTGGCCCAGGACCACAGTGAAAGCACTAATTCAAAGGACCTCAAAGGTGGCTTGAAGGAAGGGGACAGAGGCCAGCCATCAGAGGAGGTGGCCCCAGCAGAGGCAGACTTCAGAAAGGAAACAAAAAACAATGCTGAACACAAGAGACACTGTAATGAGAACTCTTAAGGAGATATGTCTACACAGAGAGACAGGGAGAGAGAAATTAGATACAGATTTGGTATAGATATAGTCCAAAATCTTTGTTTTTTTCTTTTTTTCTTGTTTTTCTTTTTTTCTCAGGAATTCTGGCCCTCAGTCCGACTTCTCCCTTAGACACAGGAGTCTGAGTCCCAGCCCCTCCTGTCTTGTAACCAATTGTCCAGGGCCTCTACTCTCCTATATGGTTCTTCTAGGTTTTTCTCGTGGGACCTGAAGAGCTGACCAATGTCCGCAACGTAGAGAGACTGAAGAAGGAGCTGAGGGTGAGGCTGGGAAGTCTGTTGCCCCTGCTCACGTCCTCTGACTTGCAGTCAGCCTGCCTCCCTTACCCTGGAAGCCCTCTCTAGGTTCGCTGAGGTGGCGGGCAAGGCGTTCATCAGCCTGGTCATGTCGGGCCGGGTGGTGGCAGCGACCGAGAGCTGGTGGCGGCTGGGGAGGCCGGAGGCCATGCAGCTCCCCTGGCTGGTGGGGTCCCTGCCACCGCAGGCCGCTCGCGACTCCCCGGTGTACCTCTTTCCTGGCCGTGACACCTGTTTCCCCACAGGCTGCTGCTCCTCCACCTGGAGCTGAAACGCTCGTTTTTTCTTATTGTTTCTTGCTAATATCTTCCTGACTCTCCTTAAGAGTTCTCATTACAATTATTTTTTAGATTTTTGTTATAATTTTAACTTATTTATTTGTACATTTTATATATTTGTGTATTTTATTTTTACTTTATTTTTAATAGTTTTTATTCTATATACATACAGAACATATATACATACATTCAAATTATAAAAATTCAGTAGAGGTAATGAAAAGCAAAATGGATGCTCTAGCATTATCGTAATTATCACTCCCACACACACGCCAAACTCCTGCCCCTAACTTCCTTGAACTCTCTTAATGAAACCTTGACCATGTTAAATCCAACTCTCCAGCAGAAGATAGCTGGGAAAAATCACAAGTCGCATGGATGGGCTTCACTCCAATCCCTGACTGTGAACCTCAAGAGGCAGTTTGTCCTGCCCAGGTCATGTTGTACTTCCCTCATCCGTCCACTCCCCAGTCTCCAGAGGCTTGTTCTCACTTTCCTCTCTCGCCGCAAACCCCCAATATTCTGCCTTTACCAGCCCTCTCCCACCAGCATCTGCCCACCCTGGATTGTCCAAGCTGCCACCCACAGCCAGTCCCTCCTAACCGATGCAAGGGTCCTGCTCCAACAACATTGCTCTCTCTCTGCCACATCATCAGTCTTCATTCTTTCATTCTCCTGGATCTTCTTCAACTGTATACAACAATGCTGTTACCTCTCCCAGCTGAAAAGAACAAGAGAAAAGACTTGTGGACTCAGCGGGGAAGGAGAGGGTGGGACCAGCTGAGACAGTAGCACTGAAACATATACATTACCATATGCAAGGGGCTTCCCTGAGAGCTCAGTTGGTAAAGAATCCGCCTGCAGTGTAGGAGACCCCGGGTTGATCCTGGGTCGGGAAGATCTGCTGGAGAAGGGATAGGCTACCCACTCCAGTATTCGTGGGCTTCCCTTGTGGCTCAGCTAGTAAAGAATCTGCCTGCAATGCGGGAGACCTGGGTTCAATCCCTGGGTTGGCAAGATCCCCTGGGGAAGGGAAAGGTTGCCCACTCCAGTATTCTGGCCTAGAGAATTCCATGGACTTCCTGGACAAGTCCATTTGGTCGCAAAGAATCGGACACAACTGAGCAACTTTCATTTTCACCATAGGTAAAATTAGATAGTCAGTGGAAATTTGCTGTGTCATGCAGGGAGTTCAAATCTGGTGCTCTGTGACAACCTAGAGGGGTGGGATCAGGTGGGGAGGTGGGACAGAGGTTCAAGAGAGAGGGGACATACATATACCTATGACTGATTCATGTTGATATATGGCAGAAACCCGTGGAATATTGTAAACCAATTATCCTCCAATTAAAATAAATTAAAAAAAAAACCACTGCAGTTTTGTTTTTTTGGCCACACAGCACTGTTTGTGGGATCACAGTCCCCCAACTAGGGATTGAACACATGCCCCTGCAGTAGAAGCATGCAGTCTTAACCACTGGACTGCCAGGGAAGTCCTCAAAACACCCTAGTCTCGAGCTTACTCCTCCTGCCAATATCTGTCCCATTTCTTGTCTGTACTTGTCTCAAATTCTTCTCCATCCACCGTCTCTCTTTAACGTACTTCAATCAGGCTTTTACACGTGACAGTAATAAATTGCTCTCCTCAAGCTTACAAATCATTTCCATATAGATCCCATGGGCTGTCCTCATCTCACTGTCCCAGCATGGCCACCTTCCCATCCTTGTAATATTTTCATCCTTGGTTTCCAGGATACCATCTCCTTGAATTCCTTTCATCTCCTGAACATTTCTTCTCTGTCTCCTTTGCTAGCTCCTCCTCCCCTCCATGACCTTCTTTTCCCCTCTAACTACCTGGCTTCCCTGGTGACAGCCACATCTCCTCCCACTCCTTCCCAGCAACTAGAAGACCATATGTGACTAGTTCTGGCTAATAGATTGAGTAGAAGAGACAGGTCACTTCCCAGCAAAGCCTGGCATAAAATTTTCCAGCTGTCTTTTCTCCTGCTGTAGCTATTTAGAGAATTTCTCATGTTGATGTGTGGGACCAAAAAACCAAAGCAGCCTGTTCACTGAGTCACTCTATAAAAGACAGACGTCCTGGAAATGAACCCAGACGTGCATCAAGCTTCATATCATTGAGCAAACATCTGTGTATCAATTGCTTGTATTTGGGAGATATTTGTTACCAAGGCAGAAGCCTCATCTATTCTGACCAATACAGTTACCTTATCCAACTTTATACCTTTAACTACTTAACTACATATGCCAGTTACTCCCAAATTTATAGATTTTGCCAAATTTGTCTCCTGGACTCTAGACTCAAATATCCAACTACCTACCCAATGCCTCCAGTTGAAACATTAGACTTCTCAAACTTAACATATCCCAAGCCAAATTATTGATTTTACTCTCATAACATTCCTCATTTCAGCTAGCGGAAACTCTGCTAGCCATTACACTCCACTGCTACCAAACTCCACTGCTACCACCCTGATCCCAGCCACTGTCACACTCGTTAAAGAATCACTTCCAGTTAGTTCTCCCACTTCTACCTCTACAGTCTATTCCCATACAATTGATACCTGGACAATCTATGCCTAACAGATTAGCCAGAGAGATCTTTTTATTGTTTATGAAACTATACTAAAAATTCTTTATCTTATTGAAGTATAGTTGATTTACAATGTTGTATAAATTTCTGCTTGTGCAGGACAGTGACTCAGTTATATACATACACATTGTTTTTTCATATTCTTTTCCATTGTGGTTTATCAGAGGATATTGAATATAGTTCTCTGTGCTATACAATAAGACCTTATTGCTTATCCATTTTACATATAATAACTTACATAAGCTAACTCCAACCCTCTGTTCCATCCTTCCTCCGGCCCTCTCCCCCTTTTATAATAAGTCAGATCAAGTTATTCTTCTGTATCAATACTCTACAATGGCTTCCCATTTTAGCCAGAGTAAATCCAAAGTCTTTACTGTGGTCTATAAGACCCTATGCTATGCTATGCTATGCTATGCTATGCTAAGCTAAGTCACTGCAGTTGTGTCCCACTCTGTGCGACCCCATAGACGGCAGCCCACCAGGCTTCCCCGTCCCTGGGATTCTCCAGGCAAGAACACTGGAGTGGGTTGCCATTTCCTCCTCCAATGCGTGAAAGTGAAAAATGAAAGTGAAGTCACTCAGTTGTATCCGACTCTTAGCGGATACTAAATATCCAACTACAGTCCAAATATCCAACTACCTACCCAATACCTCCACTTGAAACGTTAGACTTCTCAAACTTAATATATGCCAAGCCAAATTATTGATTTTAATCTCATCAGATCAGATCAGATCAGATCAGTCGCTCAGTCATGTCCGACTCTTTGCGACCCCATGAATTGCAGCACACCAGGCCTCCCTGTCCATCACCAACTCCCGGAGTTCACTCAGACTCACGTCCATCGAGTTAGTGATGCCATCCAGCCATCTCATCCTCTTTCGTCCCCTTCTCCTCTTGCCCCCAATCCCTCCCAGCATCAGAGTCTTTTCCAATGAGTCAACTCTTCGCATGAGGTGGCCAAAGTACTGGAGTTTCAGCTTTAGCATCATTCCTTCCAAAGAAATCCCAGGGCTGATCTCCTTCAGAATGGACTGGCTGGATCTCCTTGCAGTCCAAGGGACTCTCAAGAGTCTTCTCCAACACCACAGTTCAAAAGCATCAATTCTTTGGCACTCAGCCTTCTTCACAGTCCAACTCTCACATCCATACATGACCACAGGAAAAACCATAGCCTTGACCTGATGAACCTTTGTTGGCAAAGTAATGTCTCTGCTTTTGAATATGCTATCTAGGGTTGGTCATAACTTTTCTTCCAAGGAGTAAGCGTCCTTTAATTTCATGGCTGCAGTCACCATCTGCAGTGATTTTGGAGCCCAGAAAAATAAAGTCTGACACTGTTTCCACTGTTTCCCCATCTATTTCCCATGAAGTGATGGGACCGGATGCCATGACCTTCGTTTTCTGAATGTTGGCCTCACTTCAGCTAGTGGAAACTCTGCTAGCCATTATAGTCCACTGCTACCAAACTGCTACCAAATATCCATGGACTGCAGCCTACCAGGCGCCTCCATCCATGGGATTTTCTAGGCAAGAGTACTGGAGTGGGTGCCACTGTCTTCTCCGATAAGACCCTATAGGTTTTGTTATCCATCAGAACCTCAGTATCCACTCTGTGCCAGTCATACCAGCATTCTTGCTCTTCATCCAACACACAAGGTACACGCCCTTCTCAGGCCTTTGCACCAGCTGCCTCCTAGAATGTTCTTCCCCAGGTCCTGCAAGGCTCACTCCCTCACCTTGTTTGACTAATTCTCACCTTCTCAAGAGGCCTACCCTGAACAACCCATTTAAAATTGCAGATCGGAGGAGCTAAGATGGCGGAGGAGTAGGATGGGGAGAACACTTTCTCCCCCACAAATTCATCAAAAGAACATTTAAACACCGAGTAAATTCCACAAAACAACTTCTGAATGCCGGCACAGGACATCAGGCACCCAGAAAAGCAACCCAAGTCTTCAAAAGGAGGTAGGAAAAAATATAAAAGACAAAAAAAGAGACAAAAGAGGGAGGGACAGAGTTCCGTCCCGGGAAGGGAGTCTTAAAAAGAGAGAAGTTTCCAAACACCAGGAAACCTTCTCATTGCCGAATCTGTGCAGAGCCTTGGAAGCACAGAGGGCAACATAACAGGGAGGAAAAATAAATAAACAATTAAAACCTGCAGATTACGAGCCCTATGGTAACTCCCCCAGCGGAGAAGCAGCGCAGACGCCTGCACACGCCACTAGCAAGCGGAGGCTGGGCAGGGAGGTGTGGCACAGGCTGCATCGCTTAGAGTAAGGATCTGGCCTGAATACCCCGAGCGCTATCTGAGCGAAATAATTTGGGCTAGCAAACCAGACTGTGGGATATCTACCACGCTAAAAGCCAGCCCTAACCTAAGACACCGCCAGGCCCACGCACGGAACAAAGGACTGAACAGAGATAGCCGGCTGCAGACCATCCCCCTCCGGTGACAGGCAGCCAGAGCCAGAAGGGGGCAATTGCAGCCCTAGAGAGACATTATCTATAAAACTGTAAGCAGGCTTCTTTGCTAACTAAGATTTCTTGGGGGTCTGGACGGTCAACATCCGCCTGAGAAGATGCGCCGGTTGTACACCTAGATAACTGAGTGGTGGGGAGGCGATAAGTCGCAGCAATCGCACTCGCCAAACACCTCATCACCTGAGCTGCTCGGACCTGGGAAGGGCACAAAATGCAGGCCCAACCGAGTCTGCGCCTCTGAGGACTACCCGAGTGCCTGAACCTGAGCAGCTTGGACCTGGGAGGTGCAGGCAGCCCAGGGCCGGCCACGGATGGTTCCCGGCAGAGCAACCTAGAGCCTGAGCAGTGTGGGCAGGGAGGCTCCATGCGCCGTGAGTGGGGGCAGAACCAGTGTGGCTGAGGCACTGCAAGCACACGCCAGGGTTATTTGTTTGCAGCGTCCCTCCCTCCCCACAGCGCGACTGAACAAGTGAGCCTAAAAAAAAAAAAAAAGTGTCCACCACCGTCCCCTTTGTGTCAGGGCGGAAACCAGACACTGAAGAGACCAGCAAACAGAAGAAGTTATAACAGAGGGAACCGCCTTGGAAGCTACAGGCAATAGATTAAAACCCTGTGATTAGTACCATCTACATAGGAAGGGGCCTATAGATCTTGAGAAATATAAGTCAGACCAAGGAACTAGCCGAAAACGAAATGAACCCACAATACCGACAACAAAACCAGAGAAAGTCCTAGATATATTTTTACTATTTTTACGATCATTCTTTCTTTATTTTTTTTTTAATTTTTAAAAAAATTTTAAGTCCTCTATTGTTCCTTTAATTTTCACTTCTATAACCTACTATTACTTTGCAAAAAAAAATCTATTTTTAAAGCAAACTTCATATATTTTTTATAATTTTTTGACCTTTTTTTTTCTTCTTTTCTTTAACATTGTATTTCTGAAATTCCAAACTCTACTCTAGATTTTTAATTTTAGCTTTTTGGTATTTGTTATCAATTTTGTACCTATATTTTTTTTCTTTTTATAATTTTTGTGACTTTTTTTTCTTTCTTTCTCTTCTTCTTTTATATAACATTGTATACCTGAAATTCCAAACTCAACTCTAGATTTTTAATTTATGCTTTTTGGTATTTGTTATCAATTTTGTACCTATATTTTCTTTATAATTTTTGCAACTTTGTTTGTTTTTGTTTGTTTGTTTTCTTCTCTCTTTCTTTTTCTTCTTTTTTTTAACATTGTATTTTTGAAATTCCAAACTCTACTCTAGATTTTTAACTTTTGCTTTCTGGTATTTGTTATCAATTTTGTACCTATGTTTTCTTTATAATTTTTGTGACTTTGTTTTTGTTTGGTTGGTTTTTTTCTCTCTCTCTCTTTCTTTTCCTTTTCTTTTCTTTAACATTGTATTTTTGAAATTCCAAACTCTACTCTAGATTTTTAATTTTTGCTTTTATGTATTTGTTACCAATTTTGTACCTTTAAGAACCCAATCTTCAGTACCCATTTTTCACTAGGAAGCGAGATTACTGGCTTGACTGCTCTCTCTCCCTTTGGACTCTCTTTTTTCTCCACCAGGTCGCCTGTGTCTCCTCCCTAAGCCCTCTCTACTCTATCCAACTCTGTGAATTTCTGTGTGTTCCAGACAGTGGAAAACACTTAGGGAACTGATTTTTGGCTGGATCTGTCTCCCTCCTTTTCATTCCCCTCTTTTATCCTCCTGGCCACCTCTGCCTCCTTCCTCCTTCTTCTCTTCTCTGTATAACTCTGTGAACATCTCTGAGCAGTCCAGTTGTGGAGTGCACATAAGGAAGTGATTACTCGCTAGCCCACTCTCTCCTCTATTGATTCCACCTCATCTCATCCAGGTCACCTCTAACTCCCTCCTCCCTCTTCTCTTCTCCATGTAACACTGTGAACCTCTCTGGGTGACCCTCATGGCGGAGAAAGTTTTCATCTTTAACACAGATGTTTTATCAATGGTGCTGTATAGAAGGAGAAGTTTTGAAACTACGGTAAAAATAAGACCGATAACTGGAAGCAGGAGGCTTAAGTCCAAACCCTGACTCCAGGGAACTCCTGACTCCAAGGAACATTAATTGACAGGAGCCCATCAAACGCCTCCATACCTACACTGAAACCAAGCACCACACGAGGGCCAACAAGTTCCAGGGCAAGACATACCAAACAAATTCTCCAGCAACAAAGGAGCACAGCCCTGAGCTCCAAGATACAGGCTGCCCAAAGTCACCCCAAAACCATAGACATCTCATAACTCATTACTGGACACTTCATTGCACTCCAAAGAGAAGAAATACAGCTCCACCCACCAGAACACCGACAGAAGCTTCCCTAACCAAGAAATCTTGACAAGCCACCTGTACAAACCCACACACAGTGAGGAAATGCCACAATAAAGAGAACTCCACAAACTGCCAGAATACAGAAAGGACACCCCAAACTCAGCAATTTAAACAAGATGAAGAGACAGAGGAATACCCAGCAGATAAATGAACAGGATAAATGCCCACCAAACCAAACAAAAGAGGAAGAGATAGGGAATCTACCTGATAAAGAATTCCGAATAATGATAGTGAAATTGATCCAAAATCTTGAAATCAAAATGGAATCACAGACAAATAGCCTGGAGACAAGAATTGAGAAGATGCAAGAAAGGTTTAACAAGGACCTAGAAGAAATAAAAAAGGGTCAATATATAATGAATAATGCTATAAATGAAATTAAAAACACTCTGGAGGCAACAAATAGTGGAATAACAGAGGCAGAAGATAGGATTAGTGAATTAGAAGATAGAATGGTAGAAATAAATGAATCAGAGAGGAAAAAAGAAAAATGAATGAAAAGAAATGAGGACAATCTCAGAGACCTCCAGGACAATATTAAATGCTACAACATTCGAATCATAGGGGTCCCAGAAGAAGAAGACAAAAAGAAAGACCATGAGAAAATACTTGAGGAGATAATAGTTGAAAACTTCCCTAAAATGGGGAAGGAAATAATCACTCAAGTCCAAGAAACCCAGAGAGTCCCAAACAGGATAAACCCAAGGCAAAACACCCCAAGACATATATTAATCAAATTAACAAAGATCAAACACAAAGAACAAATATTAAAAGCAGCAAGGGAAAAACAACAAATAACACACAAGGGAATTCCCATAAGGATAACAGCTGATCTTTCAATAGAAACTCTTCAAGCCAGGAGGGAATGGCAAGACATACTCAAAGTGATGAAAGAAAATAACCTACAGCCCAGATTATTGTACCCAGCAAGGATCTCATTCAAATATTAAGGAGAAATCAAAAGCTTTACAGACAAGCAAAAGCTGAGAGAATTCAGCACCAACAAACCAGCTCTCCAACAAATACTAAAGGATATTCTCTAGACAGGAAACACAAAAACAGTGTATAAATTCGAACCCAAAACAATAAAGTAAATCATACTTATCAGTAATTACCTTAAACATAAATGGGTTGAATGCCCCAACCAAAAGACAAAGACTGGCTGAATGGATACAAAAACAAGACCCCTACATATGTTGTCTACAAGAGACCCACCTCAAAACAGGGGACACATACAGACTGAAAGTGAAGGGCTGGAAAAAGATTTTCCATGCAAATAGGGACCAAAAGAAAGCAGGAGCAGCAATATTCATATCAGATAAAATAGACTTTAAAACAAAGGCTGTGAAAAGAGACAAAGACAGTCACTACATAATGATCAAAGGATCAATCCAAGAAGAAGATATAACAATTATAAATATATATGCACCCAACATGGGAGCACCGCAATATGTAAGGCAAATGCTAACAAGTATGAAAGGAGAAATTAACAATAACACAATAATAGTGGGAGACTTTAATACCTCACTCACACCTATGGATAGATCAACTAAACAGAAAATTAACAAGGAAACACAAACTTTAAATGATACAATAGACCAGTTAGACCTAATTGATATCTATAGGACATTTCATCCCAAAACAATGAATTTCACCTTTTTCTCAAGCACACATGGAACATTCTCCAGGATAGATCACATCCTGGGCCATAAATCTAGCCTTGGTAAATTCAAAAAAATAGAAATCATTCCAAGCATCTTTTCTGGCCACAATGCAGTAAGATTAGATCTCAATTACAGAAGAAAAACTATTAAAAATTCCAACATATGGAGGCTGAACAACACGCTGCTGAATAACCAACAAATCACCGAAGAAATCAAAAAAGAAATCAAAATTTGCATAGAAATGAATGAAAATGAAAACACAACAACCCAAAACCTGTGGGACACTGTAAAAGCAGTCCTAAGGGGAAAGTTCATAGCAATACAGGCATACCTCAAGAAACAAGAAAAAAGTCAAATAAATAACCTAACTCTACACCTAAAGCAACTAGAAAAGGAAGAAATGAAGAACCCCAGGGTTAGTAGAAGGAAAGAAATCTTAAAAATTAGGGCAGAAATAAATGCAAAAGAAACAAAAGAGACCATAGCAAAAATCAACAAAGCCAAAAGCTGGTTCTTTGAGAGGATAAATAAAATTGACAAACCATTAGCCAGACTCATCAAGAAACAAAGGGAGAAAAATCAAATCAATAAAATTGGAAATGAAAATGGAGAGATCACAACAGACAACACGGAAGTACAAAGGATCATAAGAGACTTCTATCAACAATTATATGCCAATAAAATGGACAACATGGAAGAAATGGACAAATTCTTAAAAGTACAACTTTCCAAAACTGGACCAGGAAGAAATAGAAACTCTTAACAGACCCATCACAAGCACAGAAATTGAAACTGTAATCAAAAATCTTCCACCAAACAAAAGCCCAGGTCCAGATGGCTTCACAGCTGAATTCTACCAAAAATTTAGAGAAGAGCTAACACCTATCCTACTCAAACTCTTCCAGAAAATTGAAGAGGAAGGTAAACTTCCAAACTCATTCTATGAGGCCACCATCACCCTAATACCAAAACCTGACAAAGATCCCACAAAAAAAGAAAACTACAGGCCAATATCACTGATGAACATAGATTCAAAAATCCTTAACAAAATTCTAGCAATCAGAATCCAACAACACATTAAAAAGATCATACCACCATGACCAAGTGGGCTTTATCCCAGGGATGCAAGGATTCTTCAATATCCGCAAATCAATCAATGTAATACACCACATTAACAAATTGAAAAATAAAAACCATATGATTATCTCAATAGATGCAGAGAAAGCCTTGGACAAAATTCAACATCCATTTATGATAAAAACTCTCCAGAAAGCAGGAATAGAAGGAACATACCTCAACATAATAAAAGCTATATATGACAAACCCACAGCAAACATTATCCTCAATGGTGAAAAATTGAAAGCATTTCCTCTAAAGTCAGGAACAAGACAAGGGTGCCCACTTTCACCATTACTATTCAACATAGTTTTGGAAGTTTTGGCCACAGCAGTCAGAGCAGAAAAAGAACTAAAAGGAATCCAAATTGGAAAAGAAGAAGTAAAACTCTCACTGTTTCCAGATGACATGATCCTCTACATAGAAAACCCTAAAGACTCCACCAGAAAATTACTAGAACTAATCAATGAATATAGTAAAGTTGCAGGATATAAAATCAACACACAGAAATCCCTTGCATTCCTATACACTAATAATGAGAAAACAGAAAGAGAAATTAAGGAAACAATCCCATTCACCATTGCAATGGAAAGAATAAAATACCTAGGAATATATCTATCTAAAGAAACTAAAGACCTATATATAGAAAACTATAAAACACTGGTGAAAGAAATCAAAGAGGACACTAATAGATGGAGAAATATACCATGTTCAGGGATTGGAAGAATCAATATAGTGAAAATGAGTATACTACCCAAAGCAATTTATAGATTCAATGCAATCCCTATCAAGCTACCAACATTATTCTTCACAGAGCTAGAGCAAATCATTTCACAATTTGTATGGAAATACAAAAAACCTCGATTAGCCAAAGCTATCTTGAAAAAGAAGAATGGAACTGGAGGAATCAACCTACCTTCAGGCTCTAATACAAAGCCACAGTCATCAAGACAGTATGGTACTGGCACAAAGACAGAAATATAGATCAATGGAACAAAATAGAAAGCCCAGAGATAAATCCACGCACCTATGGACACCTTATCTTTGACAAAGGAGGCAAGAATATACAATGGATTAAAGACAATCTCTTTAACAAGTGGTGCTGGGAAAACTGGTCAACCACTTGTAAAAGAATGAAACTAGAACACTTTCTAACACCATACACAAAAATAAACTCAAAATGGATTAAAGATCTAAACGTAAGACCAGAAACTATAAAACTCCTAGAGGAGAACATAGGCAAAACACTCTCCGACATACATCACAGCAGGATCCTCTATGACCCACCTCCCAGAATATTGGAAATAAAAGCAAAAATAAACAAATGGGACCTAATTAAACTTAAAAGCTTCTGCACAACACAGGAAACTATAAGCAAGGTGAAAAGACAGCCTTCAGAATGGGAGAAAATAATAGCAAATGAAGCAACTGACAAACAACTAATCTCAAAAATATACAAGCAACTCCTACAGCTCAATTCCAGAAAAATAAATGACCCGATCAAAAAATGGGCCAAAGAACTAAATAGACATTTCTCCAAAGAAGACATACAGATGGCTAACAAACACATGAAAAGATGCTCAACATCACTCATTATCAGAGAAATGCAAATCAAAACCACTATGAGGTACCATTTCATGCCAGTCAGAATGGCTGCGATCCAAAAGTCTACAAGTAATAAATGCTGGAGAGGGTGTGGAGAAAAGGGAACCCTCTTACACTGTTGGTGGGAATGCAAACTAGTACAGCCACTATGGAGAACAGTGTGGAGATTCCTTAAAAAAACTGGAAATAGAACTGCCTTATGATCCAGCAATCCCACTGCTGGGCATACACACTGAGGAAACCAGAAGGGAAAGAGACACGTGTACCCCAATGTTCATCGCAGCACTGTTTATAATAGCCAGGACATGGAAGCAACCTAGATGTCCATCAGCAGATGAATGGATAAGAAAGCTATGGTACATATACACAATGGAGTATTACTCAGCCATTAAAAAGAATTCATTTGAATCAGTTCTAATGAGATGGATGAAACTGGAGCCTATTATACAGAGTGAAGTAAGCCAGAAAGAAAAATACCAATACAGTATACTAACGCATATATATGGAATTTAGAAAGATGGTAACAATAACCCTGTATACGAGACAGCAAAAGAGACACTGATGTATAGAACAGTCAGTCTTTTGGACTCGGTGGGAGAGGGAGAGGGTGGGCAGATTTGGGAGAATGGCATTGAAACATGTATACTATCATGTATGAAATGAGTCACCAGTCCAGGTACAATACGTGATACTGGATGCTTGGGGCTGGTGCACTGGGATGACCCAGAGGGATGGTATGGGAAGGGAGGAGGGAGGAGGGTTCAGGATGGGGAACACGTGTATACCTGTGGCAGATTCGTTTCGATATTTGGCAAAAACCAATACAATATTGTAAAGTTTAAAAATAAAATAAAATTAGTAAGAATAAAAATAAAATAAAATTGCAGATCATCCCTATATTATTAATACCACTCCCAACTCTCCTTGCCCTACCCTACTTGTCTCTTTCTTCTTTAGTACTCATCATCTTCAAATATATTATGGAATTTACTTCTTTGTCATCTATCTCTTCTCACTAAAATGCAAGCTCCTTGAAAGCAAGGTTCTTTGTGTTATTCATGATATAACCTAAGTGCCTGAATTTGGGCACAGAGGAGGTGCTCAAAAATGTTTGTTAAGTAAATACATAAATAAATAACACCACAAACGCATATTCCTGACAAGAAAAGAAGCACGGAGAAAAAAAGAGTGAATAATAATAGTTCCAAAATGAAAGAAAGGAACAGTAGAGAAAGTAATAATATAAGATATAATACATGAAAACTTCCTTATCTGAAAAAAAGACTTGAATTTTCTGATTGAAAATGCCAAGCTAAGTACCAAGCAGAGTTAATTTTTTAAAGTCATAAATATGACATTTCCTGTAAATTTTTTGAACTGTGATTATCAAAAGACAATCTTAGGAGCTTCCAGAAAGAAAGAACAGGCTATTTTCCAAAGATAATCATACTTCTAATGCATTTCTCATACGGTCTACCATAAACATGTCCTTTCTAAGGAAATAAGTGAAGAATAGTTTCATAAACATGAAAATTAAATCAGAACAGTAACCTCAAGACAAGAGAAGACAGTGTATACAAGGAATACTGATGAATGAGAAATCTAATTAAAACCATAACCTGCTTTGTGAAATAATTTTACTAAACTGCCCATTAGGAACTGGGTGTTATATGAACCACCAAATCAAAAAATTGGGTGTGTTCAGAAGCATTTCATTATGACATGTAAGGGGTACCTACTAGAAAAGTCTGAGTGGTTCCAAAAGACCCAATAAAATACCTGTGTGTGTGTGTCAGATTCCACAGGACCTGCCCCTACTGCTTTGCTGCCAGGCCTGCCACTATTCTGTGATCTTATGGGTATTCCCTATGACCATAAAATGAAGAGAAAAAAGCGCAATATGCCAGCACCAGCCTAAAGGGGACAACCACTCAGGGAAAACCCTAGAAACCCTAGAAAACAGTATTTGGAGATCTTCCCAAAGACAGAACTTCAGACAAGACATCTGGTGCTCCGTGTTGTATGGAAGGAAAGATGGCCTGTGATATGGGTCTACAGTGGTTCACGTGCAGTGGCTAATAGATTGGCCAGCTGGTCTAGGACTTGGAAAGAAGTAGAATACCTAGAAGACAGCATCCACCTCCTGAAGAGAATGCTCTCATAAATGTCAGTCAGCCTCTTCCCCAATCGCCCAGTGCTTGTTCATTAAGTCTAGGTACAAAGTGGCCACAGAAACAAGAAGGAGGCTCTTTGTGGACTTTCCTTCATAGAGGTTGCTCTGGCCACAGCTGCTGCTGAGGGCCTACCCTACCAAAGGCAGACAGCACCAGTTCCCAGGGAGACCACTCAGCCCACTCCAGGTGACCACACTGGGTGCTTCTGTCAGGAAGGGGATGGGCCCACTCCAGGTGATCACAGTGGGCACTTCTGTCAGGAAGGGGATCAGCCCACTCCAGGTGACCACACTGGGCACTTCTGTCATAAAGGGGATCAGCTCACTCCAGGTGCTCACACTGGGCACTTCTGTCAGGAAGGGGATGGGCCCACTCCAGGTGCTCACACTGGGCACTTCTGTCAAGAAGGGGATCAGCCCACTCCAGGTGATCACAGTGGGCACTTCTGTCAAGAAGAGGATCAGCCCACTCCAGGTGATCACACTGGACACTTCTGTCAAGAAGAGGATCAACCCACTCCAGGTGCTCACACTGGGCACTTCTGTCATAAAGGGGATTGGCCCACTCCAAGTGATCACACTGGGTACTTCTATCATGAAGGGGATCAGCCCACTCCAGGTGCTCACACTGGGCACTTCTGTCATAAAGGGGATTGGCCCACTCCAAGTGATCACACTGGATACTTCTATCATGAAGGGGATCAGCCCACTCCAGGTGCTCACACTGGGGACTTCTGTCATGAATGGGATGGGCTCACTCCAGGTGCTCACACTGGGCACTTCTGTCAGGAAGGGGATGGGCCCACTCCAGGTGCTCACACTGGGCACTTCTGTCAGGAAGGGGATCAGCTCACTCCAGGTGCTCACACTGGGCACTTCTGTCAGGAAGGGGATGGGCCCACTCCAGGTGCTCACACTGGGCCCTTCTGTCAGGAAGGGGATCAGCCCACTCCAGGTGATCACACTGGGTACTTCTGTCAGGAAGGGGATCAGCCCACTCCAGGTGCTCACACTGGGCACTTCTGTCAGGAAGGGGATCAGCCCACTCCAGGTGCTCACACTGGGCACTTCTGTCAGGAAGGGGATCAGCTCACTCCAGGTGCTCACACTGGGCACTTCTGTCATGAATGGGATGGGCCCACTCCAGGTGACCACACTGGGCACTTCTGTCAAGAAGGGGATCAGCCCACTCCAGGTGATCACAGTGGGCACTTCTGTCAGGAAGGGGATCGGCCCACTCCAGGTGATCACGGTGGGCACTTCTATCACGAAGGGGACAGCAATTTGTCCTAATAGAGACAGACATAGTTTTGGTGTATGAATTTGCCTTCCCTGACCGCAATATTCTTGGCAGCTGCCATAACCATCACAACAAAATTAGACAAACTAGAATATTTTTTAAAAGGAAGAAACATGGAAGGAGGGAAGAAGTAAGAGAATAAGGAAAGAAGGAAGTGAGAAAGGAAGAAAAGGAAGACAGGAAGAAAGGAAAAAGAATGGGAAAGGAGAAAAAAAATCCTTATACACCAAATGCAAATTTTCTAAATAAAATATCAGTAAATAGAATCCAGCATTCTATTAAAAGAAAAATAATAACAATCTAATGGAACTTATTTCAAGAATATAAGAATGGTTCAAGAGTAGAAATTTTCTTACCACATTAACAGATTAGTGAGAAAAATTTCACCACTATCTTGATAAACATGTTTCTCCCACTATCCAAAAGTAGAGCGTTCCTATGAAACCTTTTGTAAAACTACAAAAGGGCAATAAAGCTAGAAGCGATTACCTCAGGATACATCTTGCTAAAGGACACATGAAATACATCTAGACAAAGCACAGATGCTCACGGACATGGTTCACAGCTTCAGCAGCTCCTTGCTGAGGTGCCAAGCGGTTCCCAGGGAGGGAGTTGGGCAGGGCCACTCTATGCTTGGGATTCAGCTGCCTCTGTACAGACTCATCTGGTTAGCAAAAAAAATGCTGAATGCTGTTTTAGCTTCTTGCCTTTTTTGTAAAGGCAAAAATCTTCTTAGACTTCTTTCAGTTCAAAGCAAAAACAGGTCATTTTTTCATTGAATAAGGATACTTGCTTCACACTATTGTGTTCGTTTCTGCCATATAACAACTTGAATCAGCCATAAGTATGTATACATATATGTGTGTGTGTGTGTGTGTATATGTATCGGAGAAGGCGATGGAACCCCACTCCAGTACTCTTGCCTGGAAAATCCCATGGAGGGAGGAGCCTGGTAGGCTGTAGTCCATGGGGTCGCTAAGAGTCGGACACGACTGAGCGACTTCACTTTCACTTTTCACTTCCATGCATTGGAGAAGGAAATGGCAACCCACTCCAGTGTTCTTGCCTGGAGAATCCCAGGGACGGGGGAGCCTGGTGGGCTGCCGTCTATGGGGTCGCACAGAGTCGGACATGACTGAAGCGACTTAGCAGCAGTAGCAGCAGCAGTATATATATATATATATATATATATATCCCCTCCTTCTTGAGCCTCTCACCCCTCTATGTCATCACAGAGTGCCAAGTTGGGCTCCCTGTGTTATACAGCAGCTTCCCACTAGCTATCTAGTTTATACATGGCATTTTTGCCTGGAAAATTGCAAGGACAGAGGAGCCTGGCGGGCTACAGAACATGGGGAGGCAAAGAATCAGACACAACTGAGCATACTATACACAGACAGTGTAGATGTTTCAATGCTACACTCCCAGCTGGTCCTGCCCTCTCCTTCCCCTTCTGTGTCCACAAGTCCTTTCTCTACATGTTCCTCTCTATTCTTGCCCCCAAAACAGGTTAAAAGGTCTCTTAAGGTAAGTCTTTGTAAAAGTGAAGTGGTGTAAAGTAGGGGATACCTCTGTCTGTAAACCATTTTATAATGTTTGATACCATTCCTGATTTTATTTTAAAGCTGAAGAAGAGAAAGAAGCTTATTTAACATCATGAAATTTAAAAAAATGTCTCCCCACAAATCTATAATAAGAAACTAATGCCATAGTCTAAAGCAATCAATCAGTAATAATAAGAGCAAAAGACAAAGACGTAAATCTTAAAAAGGCGGGGGGGGGGGGCGGGGAACTGACACTGTTTTGCAAAAGACGTGATTGCCTACCTAGAAAATTCAAGAGGGTCAATTGATAGGTGAATAATTAACAAAAGAATAAAGTAGAAAGATATCACAACACAGTAAAAAGTCAATACTTCACATTTCAAGTAAGTGGAGGAAAAATAGACTATTGAATAAACAGTGTTTGAATAAATGGCTAACATTTGGGGGAGAAGTTAAGTTCCTGTATTGTATCAGACACCAAAATAAATTCCATACAGATCAATATATCAATATAAAGAATACAATTGTAATACTACTAAAGCAAAATATAGGAGTAAGTGTTTAGAATCTTGAGATGGTAGCAGGGGGGAGTTTAAAAAACCACAAAGACATAAAATAAAAGAATAATATAAGTTCCAGAAAGAGAAACCCAAGAAAACTAAGTAGACAGGTTTATCAAATAAATAATGTGAAACCATTCCCAGAAAAGTAGAATACAAGTTTTCAGATTAAAAGTGCCCACTACTACTACTACTTCTACTACTAAGTCGCTTCAGTCGTGTCCGACTCTGTGCGACCCCATAGAAGGCAGCCCACCAGGCTCCCCCGTCCCTGGGATTCTCCAGGCAAGAACACTGGAGTGGGTTGCCATTTCCTTCTCCAATGCATGAAAGTGAAAAGTGAAAGTGAAGTCGCTCAGTCGTGTCCGACTCTTAGCGACCCCATGGACTGCAGCCTACCAGGCTCCTCCATCCATGGGATTTTCCAGGCAAGAGTACTGGAGTGGGGTGCCATCGGAAGAATGAACTTTCAAATCATAATTCAAAATCCACTGGGGATGAAATATGCAACATGATGATTAGTTTACACTGCTGTGTAATCTATTTGAAAGCTGACAAAAATTTTCATCACAAGAAAAAAAATTTTTTTTCTTTTTTTCTTGTATCTATACAAGATGAGGGATATTAAGTAAACTTATCATGTTAGTTATTTTGCAATATATGTAAGTCAAGTTATCACACTGAATACCTTAAATTTATATAATGGACTATGTCAATTATATATCAATAAAACTGAAATTAAAAAATAAATCAATAAAATTGGAATTTAAAAAATGAAATCCAGAGGCCACACAGCCTTGCTTCCTGCCAACTTGGCAAACCAAGGCTGCAGACTTGCTCCCAAGAATGGAGAAGGAAACATGAATACCAAGAAATAACCATCCCCCCAAAATAATAATCCCCAAGAAAGCTCTGAAAAGACTAAAACTTAAGTAAAGGCAGAATTTGCAATAAGAAGGCATATTGGAGTACAGCTTTTTACTCCATCCCCCAAAACCCAACCCACCCATTTTCTCGGGACAACATGTCCCCCTAGAAACCTGTGGTTAAACCATAGGTGTCACAGATTGTGAGGTGGTGTCAGAGCAGTGTAAAATTCTGTTGAGATGAAAGCTGATGAAGAGATACTATTACACCATAAAAATGAATGAAAATTTTCCAGCAGTATTGAGATATTATTGATATATAACATTGTATTAGTTTAAGGTATACAATGCAATGGCTTGAAATATGTATGCGAAATCAACTTAATTTTTTCTCTAGTTATGGAGAAAGCCACAACTGGAAGAAATTTTAAGAGAAATAATAAGTTAATAATACCTTCTCAGAAACTGATAGAACTGTAGGGAATAATAGCTAGATCAATAATTTTAACATCTCTCTTGGAACCAATAAACACAGCAGATAAAACAATAAACAGGGACATGAAAGACCTACGAAATGCTTTTTAAATTTATATGTATGTGTCTTTATCCACAATAAACAAAATTATGTAATTACATATTTAATTATGTAATTTAGAACATTTCTGAGAATTAAACATATGATTGCACCTTAAAGTACACTTTAATAATTCCAAAAATTCAATATCATAACACCTCTGTTCTCCAACCATAATGGAAATGAAAAGAAAGAGAGAGAAGAGTAAGGGAGAGAGGGAAGGAGGAGGGAGGGATCTTGGAAGGAAAAGAGGAAAGGAAAAATAAAGAAAGAAATTATGTACGCCTACATAACCCTTCCAGCTGAGCTATTTCAAATCCTAAAAGATGATGCTGTGAAAGTGCTGCACTCAATATGTCAGCAAATTTGGAAAACTCAGCAGTGGCCACACGACTGGAAAAGTCAGTTTTCATTCCAATCCCAAAGAAAGGCAATAACAGTGTTCAAATTACTGTACAACTGCACTCACATCACATGCTAGCAAGGTTATGCTCAAAATCCTTCAAGTTAATCTTCAGCAGTACATGAACCGAGAACTTCCAGATATACAAGCTGGATTTCAAAAAGGCAGAGGAACCAGAAATCAAACTACCAGCATCCACTGAATCATAGAAAAAGCAATTCCCTTGCTTTGGAATGGGATTCAAAAAAAAAAAAATTCTACTTCTGCTTCACTGACTACACTAAAGTCTTTGACTGTATGGATCACAACAAACTGTGGGAAATTCTTAAAGATATGAGAATACCAGATCACTTTACCTGCCTCATAAGAAGTGAAAGTCACTCAGTCGTGTCGGACTCTTTGCGACCCCATGGACTACACAGTGTGTGGAATTCTCCAGGCCAGAGTACTGGAGTGAGTAGCCTTTCCCTTCTCCAGCAGATTTTCCCAACCCAACCCAGGGATCGAACCCAGGTCTCCTGCATTTCAGGCAGATTCTTTACCAGCTGAGCCAAAAAGGAAGCCCCCTCCTAAGAACCTGTATACAAGACAAGAAGTAACAGCTAGAAGAGACATGGAACAATGGACTGGTTCAAAATTGGGAAAGGAGGAGTACGACAAAGCTGTATATTGTCACCCTGCTTACTTAACATATATGCAGAGTACATCATGCAAAATGTGGGCTGGATGAATCACAAGCTGGAATCAAAATTGCCAGGAGAAATATCAACAACTTCAGATATGCAGATACCACTTTAATGGCAGAAAACAAAGAGGAACTAAAGAGCCTCTTGATGAAGGTGAAAGGGGAAAGTGAAAAAGTCTGGCTTAAAACTCAACATTCAAAAAATGAAGATCATGGCATCTGGTCCCATCACTTCATAGCACATAGATGGGGAAACAATGGAAACAGTGACAAATTTTATTTTCTTAGGCTCCAAAATCACTACAGATAGTGACTGCAGCCACGAAGTTAAAAGACGCTTACTTCTTGGAAGAAAAGCTATGACACACCTAGACGGCATATTCAAAAGCAGAGACATCACTTTGCCAACAAAGGTTCATATAGTCAAAGCTATGGTTTTTCCAGTAGTCATGTATGGATGTGAGAGCTGGACCATAAAGAAGATTGAGCACAGAAGAATCGATGCTTTTAGACTGTGGTGTTGGAAAAGACTCTTGGGAGTCCCTTGGACTGCAAGGAGATCAAACCAGTCAGTCCTAAAGGAAATCAGTCCTGAATATTCATTGGAGGGACTGATGCTGAAATTGAAGCTTCAGTACTTTGGCCACCTGATCCAAAGGGCAGACTCATTGGAAAAGACTCTGATACTGGGAAAGACTGAAGGCAGGAGTAGAAGGGGGTGGACAGAGGATGAGATGGTTGGATGACATCAAGTGACTCAATGGACATGAGTTTGAAGCTCCAGGACATAGTGAAGGACAGGAAAGCCTGGCGTGCTGTAGTTCATGGGGTTGCCCAGAGTTGGACGCGACTTAGTGACTGAACAGCAACAAGAATATATTGACGCAACTTGTCAAATCCTGGATTGTTAGAAACCCAAATCCATTTTAGACCACTAGATGGAGCCAAACACTGATACTTGTTACATAGTCATGCGTGTCTTTGGGCATAAATTTAAGAGTATTCATGATATTCCCTACTGGGAAGTAGAAAAGCCTTCACCTCTCTGCAGAGCAGAGCAGAGCTTCCAGACTAATAAGGCTACTCAGCAGTTAGCTGTTCAGAGATGCTGATATGTTTGGCCCAGGGGTGACCCAGTGAAGTCTGAGGAAGCAAGACTCCCCAAGTGCTACTTCTGCAGCAAGAAGTCTTCCATTCATTTACAATGCAGTGTTCTACCACAAACAGTATCATGCTCTGAGTGATTCATGATATGAAAAAGATTAGGAAGCACAGCTTTAGGAATGAGAATCTCTCAAACTTATAAAGGAGTACAAAGACCAGAGAGTTTGAGAATGCTTGTTCAGGAAATGACCTGGAGCAGCCATCTACCTGAAATTTACTGAAAGAGTAAATATCCATCCTGAGCTCTCCGTTTTAAAAACAATTTGCATATATAATTAAATAATATCATACATTCCTTTCAAACATACTTAATGAACACTCGATCTGTGTCTTCTCTGCCATACAGAAGGGAGTGTTATTGTCAGGTGGCCCCTTTTTTCAAGGAGCTCCCAATGTAGAGAGGAGCCAGACAGACAAACCAAATACTATCATACAGCAATAAATACACTGTGAAACTAGCACACCAAATGAAGTTCAGGTTCACACAGTGCATCACTTAGGGATACTTTCAGCTGCAAGATGAAAGTAAGCATTTACTGTGGCATAAACAGAGTTATTTACCCTCATGCTGGTCACATTATGATGCCAAAATGGCTGCCATGGCTCCAGCCATCGTGTCTACATTCAAGGAAAGGAAAAAAGGAAAAGGAAGTGGATCATCAGCTGGTGAATACATAGATAGACCTGGTAAATGTTACATGGCTTCCCACTTATCAGAAAAAGCAAAAGACTTCCCAAAAGCCCCAATACAGTAGTTACACTTCATTGGTCAGAATTACGCTACATGGCACTCCTAGCTGCCAGGGAGGTAATAAACATCAGTATCCCACCTAGGACTGAGCCTATTAACAAAATCAGCATTTATTTAGCAAAAAAAAAGAGTACCTATACTAATAAACAAAGAAATGAAACAAAAGGAGAGCTTTCTCACTTATCAAATTGGCCCACATCTCTAAAGGCTGATAATGTCTAGTGTTGGAAAGATGGAGGAAAGTGAACATTTTCATAACTTGTTGGTAGAAGTGTACAGTCTTCATCTGGCCATCTACTACAAATCAAGATTTTTAATTTATTTTTGGCTGTGCTAGTTCTTCGTTGTTGCATGCCAGCTACTCTGTAATTGCCGTGCACGGCTTTCTCATGCAGAGGCTTCTCTTGTTGCAAAACAGAAGCTCCAAGATGTATAAGCTTCCTTAGTTACAAACTGTGGCCTCAGTAGTTGTGATGCATGGGTTTAGTTGCCCTGAGGCATATGAGATCTTCCCAGACCAGGGATCGAACCCATGTCCCATGCATTGGCAGGTGGATTCTTAACCACTGGACTACCAGGGAAGTCCCAAGATCTTTTTTTAATGAAACATTTTGACCCAAAAATTCCACTCCCAGAAAGTTACTTAGGAGACAAGTACACAAAGATATGCATGCATGTTAAGTCACTTCAGTCATGTCTGACTCTCTGAGATCCTGTGGACTGTAGCCAGCCAGGCTCCTCTGTCCATGGGTTCTCTAGACAGGAATACAGGAGTAGGTTTCCATGCGGTCCTCCAGGGGATCTTCTCCCAACCCAAGGATCGAACCTGTGTCTCTTATGTCTCCTGCCTTGTGAGGCAGGTTCTTTACCACCAGCACCACGTTGGCTCAGTAAAGAATCTGCCTGCCAATGCAGGAGATGTAGGTTCAATCCCTGGGTCAGGAAGATCCCTTGGAGAAAGAAATGGCAACTCACTCCAGTATTCTTGCCTGGGAAATAAATCCCATGGACGGAGGAGCCTAGGGGGCTATAGTCCATGGGATCTCAAAAGAGTTGGACACAACGTGGTGATTAAACAACAATTTATTTTTAAATTAATACAAGATTAGTTTCCTAGAATAACTGTCTTGCATAATAAGAAAGACATATTTGATACTCTGCTCCTGGTCCCCAGAACAGAGCTCCTAAAACTTGTCATTTCCTGAGTGAAATAGAGATGGGAACAGCTTTTTTGTTATTTGTAAAAAGCCTGTTTCAACAATACCTGAGTGCGGGGATCGAGCTCCGCCTCTGGCAAAGGTCATGAGGAAGGAGGCTTGGCATACGCAAAGGCGGGATCAAGCCTCAGGAGTCTCCCTGGAAATTCTCGAGCAATCTACCCCTCAAAACCAGAGTCTGCCTACTTTCTGCTTTGTGCTTTCACCTACACCTCTGACTTTACGGGGGGCTGTCCCCCACTACCTCTCTGAAAAAAGAGTTAGCTTATAGCTCCAGTTAATAATTCCTGGGTGTGACAGTGTTTCAACCTACAAACTCCCTTGGAAGTCCTCTAGCCTGCCTGAATAGGTTTTTCCGGCCACATGTGATTGCTCAGAGCCTCCAAACTGTAAGAGGCATGAGATGTTCTAAACTGTCTAAATACAGATTCCTTTGAGCAGTTAAAAGATTGATTAGAAATTGTATTGGTGAAGGGATTTTCACTTGTTGGGCCAATGTTTGCTGCTAAGTCTCCATATCCCTTACCTGCTGTGTCCCTGGCAGTGTATTGATTAATATAATTGGTGTAAATAGTAGCTTTAATGTTTGTAACCTGGGACCCTTGAATTAATTCTTTTTCTTGTTATAGCCCACCACACCTTTGCTCTGTAGGAATGCAACTTTATCTAATGCTTTTTGGAGGCTGGCGCCTGACTTTAGAATAATCACCTTTAGAGAAAAAGGCCTCCGGGCCAGAAGATGATGCAAATCACCTAAGCTTTTGCATATGATAAGTTTGCAGGAAGAAAGCCTGGCTTACTGCATGACTCTACCCCTTCCCCATTATCCTCTATGCATAACTTAAGGTATAAAAACTACTATGGAAAATAAAGTGTGGGCCTTGTTCTCCAAAACTTGGTCTCACCATGTCGTTCTTTCTCTTACCTTCTGGCTGAATTGTTCAGCCTCTTTTCTCCACTGAATTTCCTCACTGAGCTATCCTCATTCTATTACTCTTTATATCCTTAATTAACGTTTAATTAAGCAATTGTTTCCTGATCCTCGCCGACGCCGTCCCCGCTTCGAATTCCCTGGATCAGCCGGGGCTGGTCCCTGGCACCTGAGTTTATGCTAATGAGGTGACTCTTGTGATTAGAGAGTTGGAAATTTCATGCCTACCCCACCCCCACCTCCTGGGAGGGGTAAGGGGCTGGAGATTGAGTTCAATCACCAATGGTTAATAATCAATCATACCTATCTAACTGAACTGCCACTAAAACCCTAAGCAGCAGGATTCATATCAAGGTGCTGAGGGGGTAATGCACACAGAGAGAGCATGGAAGCTCCAAACCTCTTCCCGTGCACGTTGTCCCGTGCATCTCTTTTTCATTTCCATTGGTTTCTTAGCTACATCCTTACCACAAAGAGGATAGTTAAGTAAGGCACTGTCCTGAGTTCCATGAGTTATCCCAGCAAGTTATGAAACCTGAGGAGGGGTTCGTGGGAACGGCTTACTGATAAGTCAGTTAGAAGTACTTGTGTCACCAAACAAGGGCTTCTGTGCCCACAGCACAGACAGCCAAACCCTAACAGCAGGGGTCTGCAGAAGTGAGAGTGTATTTGCAGGGTATCAAGCAAGGGAGTGGAAGACAAGCCCCAGATCTACTCCAACCCGATCTTCGGCTTGGGGGTGTTTTTTAAAGGGAAGAACAAAGAAGCTGTGTTTAAACATTATCTTGTGACAATTCTTGATCATAATTGCAGAAGTCAGGATATCCCCAGTTTAAGATTCTCTAGCCATGTGTGGTCCATGGCTCAG
Source organism: Bos taurus (assembly GCF_002263795.3). Taxonomy (NCBI): domain Eukaryota; kingdom Metazoa; phylum Chordata; class Mammalia; order Artiodactyla; family Bovidae; genus Bos; species Bos taurus. Next base: position 1,793,042 of record NC_037334.1, on the reverse strand, counting down.
GAGTCTGTGAGCTCATAATGCCCTAGAGAAACAACCTGAGTTTTTACATTAATGATGATGTCTACAATAGCAATTTGAGTACTTCAACAATGTTATTGACAAGAGCAATTTTAGTCATCCGACTCTGGTTGACTAGGGTTCAGTTAGCATAGGACTGAGGTCAGAGGGGACAAGAAAGGGAATAAAGTTTTAAATAGATTAATCATAAACTCGGTAAAGGAACTCAGTTTTAGGGGGACTCAGTTTCACTGGAGGCCTAGATTGGCCTCTGAATTGACGGGACAGTCTTTTTTTATCTTTTTTTAATGGAAGGATAATTGCTTTACAGAATTTTCTTGTTTTCTGTCAAGCATCAACATGAACTAGCCATCAGTTCAGTTCAGTTCAGTTCAGTCGCTCAGTCATGTCCGACTCTTTGCGACCCCATGAGTCGCAGCACGCCAGGCCTCCCTGTCCATCACCAACTCCCAGAGATCACTCAGACTCACGTCCATCGAGTCAGTGATGCCATCCAGCCATCTCATCCTCTGTCGTCCCCTTCTCCTCCTGCCCCCAATCCCTCCCAGCATCAGAGTCTTAGGAGGGGACAGTCTTGTGGGACTGAGCCCTCACCCTGTGGGGTCCACATTAACTCCAGACAGTTAGTGTCAGAAGTACTGTGAGTAGGAAGACAAGTTTTCCTTTCAGTTGGTTACCCTTTAAACTTTCACACTTTGATGCCATCTCAGCAACAGTACTTACATCTCGTTCAGTCACAACGAACCACCACAAGTTCTACGATTCAACTTATCATTGTAGAGTATTTTACCCAAATCCCTGTAGTTACAAGGCCGTTCAGAGAAGCCGAAGTCTTTAAAATGTTAAAATATTTACTAATGAGTATATTAGTATTACCACTTATAAAATCCATCCCTGCTCCAAGCTCACTTCCTGCTGGACCCCAAAGTACTATACCTCAGGTACTGAGCCAAAGGCTAGCCAGTCTCTGGCTGGTTGTCAGATGTCTACAATGCAAATCAATTGTACAGTGAAGCTATAAATCTGCACACAATGCAAGATTTCACAGAGTAAACAAAAGTGATACTAAAGTCCCAGCCAATCCCACACAAAGCCACAGACATATAAGATCAGCAGAAAAGAAAACTAATGCTGCTGATCCAATAGGAGCTTCAAAATAGAATAGCTGGGGGAAAATAGTAAATTTAAAACATATGAAAAGAGAAGAGTGAGCTTAGATGGGCAAAACGGCTTGTTTTTTCCTATGAGATATCCCACCAAAATATCCAGAAGGATGAATAACATGATAAACGGGACAATTACTTTACCACTTTGGGCCAACTAGCTTGAATTGTATGTACATGCAAAGAGATACAAGTGAAATGAAAAGGTAGCCAGAATAGGGTGTGGTTTAATCTGCCGCAGGATTAAAGGGGCCTTGAGAAAAAATATGAAGCCTAAATATTTTTGGACCCTCTTTCTGACTCCATTGTGAATCAGATGTGAAATAAATAATGCTATATAATGTGATTATCTTCAGAAAAATTGTACAAAGAAAATTAGCACTTATTCATTCTTTACTCATTATACAAACTAGTACATGGTTGCGAACATTTTAAATTCTGTTAAGTATAAGATAAAAGAAACTTATTTTTGTTTTTATTATCAAAATAAAATCTCAGTTAAGACTTTTTTTCTTTTTTTTAATTGAAGGATAATTGCTTTACAAAATTTTTGTTGTTTTCTGCAATACCTCAACATGAATCAACCATAGGTATACATATATCCCCTCCCTTTTAAAACTCCCTTCCACTTCCCTCCCATCCCACCCCTCTAGGTTGATACACAGCCCCTGCTTGAGTTTCCTGAGCCATACAGCACATTCCTGTTGGCTATCTATTTTACTTATGGCGATGTAAGTTTCCATGTTACTCTTTCCATACATCTCACCCTCTCCTCCCCTCTCCCCATGTTGTAAGTCTATTCTCTATGTCTGTTTCTCCATTACTGCCTTGTAAATAAATTCTTCAGTACCATTTTTCTAGATTCCATATATGCGCGTTAGAATATGATTTTTATCTTTCTCTTTCTGACTCACTTCACTCTGTATAATAGGTTCTAGGTTCATCCACCTCATCAGAACTAACTCAAATGTGTTCATTTTTATGGCTGAGTAATATTCCATTGGGTATGTATACCACAACTTCTTTATCCATTCATCTGTCGATGGGCATCTAGCTTGCTTCCATGTTCTAGCTATTGAAAATAGTGCTGCAGTGAACCATGGAATACATGTGTCTTTTTCAACCCTGGTTTCCTCAGGGTATATGCCTAGAAGTGGGATTGCTGGGTCATGTGGTGGTTTTATTCCTAGTTTTTTAAGGAATCTCCATACCCTCTTCCATAGTGGCTGTATCAATTTACATTCCCATCAAAAGTGCAAGAGCCTTCCCTTTTCTCCACATTCTTTCCAGCATTTATTGTTTTTAGAATTTTTGATGAGGGCCATTCTGACTGGTGTGAGATGATATCTCATTGTGGTTTTGATTTGCATTTCTCTAATAATAAGCGATGTTGAGCATCTTTTCATGATTGTTAGCCATCTATATGTCTCCTTTGGAGAAATGTCTGTTTAGGTTTTTTCCCCCACTTTTTGATTGAGTTGTTTGTTTTCCTGGTATTGAGTTGTATGAGCTGCTTGTATATTTTGGAAATTAATCCTTTGTCGGTTGTTTCATTTGCTATTATTTTCTCCCTTTCCAAGGGTTGTCTTCTCACCTTGCTTATAGTTTCCTTTGCTGAGCAAATGCTTTTAAGTTTAACCAGGTCCCACTTGTTTACTTTTGTTTTTATTTCCTAGGAGGTGGGTCATAGAGGATCTTGCTTTCATTTATGTCATCAAGTGTTCTATGTTTTCCTCTAAGAGTTTTCTAGTTTGGGGTCTTATATTTAGGTTTTGAATCCATTCTGATTTTATCTTTGTGAATGGTGTTAGGAACTGTTCTAATTTCATTCTTGTACATGCAGCTGTCCAGTTTTCCCAGCACCATTTATTGAAGAGGCTGTCTTTGCCCCATTGTATATTCTTGCCTCCTTTGTCAAAAATAAGGTACCCATAGGTGCATGGGTTTATTTCTGGGCTTTCTATCTTTTTCCATTGGTCTATATTTCTGTTTTTGTGGCAGTACCATACTGTCTTGATGACTGTAGCTTTGTAGTATAATCTGAAGTCAGGAAGGTTGATTCCTCTAGCTCCATTCTTCTTTCTCAAGACTGCTTTGGCTATTCAGGGTCTTTTGTGTTTCCATATGAATTGTGAAATTTTTTGTTCTAGTTCTGTGAAAAATGCCATTGGTAATTTGATAGGGATCACATTGACTCTGTAGATTGCATTTCATAGTGTAGTCATTTTCACAATACGGATTCTTCCTACCCAGGAACATGGAATATCTCTCCATCTGTTTATGTCATCTTTTATTTCTTTCATCGGTGTCATAATTTTCTGTGTACAGTTCTTTTGTCTCCTTAGGTAAGTTTATTCCTAGATATTTCTTTTTGTTGCAATGGTGAATGGGATTGATTCCTTAATTGCTCTTTCTGATTTTTCATTATTAGTATATAGAAATGCAAATGATTTCTGTGTATTGATTTTGTATCCTGCAACTTTGCTAAATTCACTGATTAGCTCTAGTAATTTTCTGATACTATCTTTAGGGTTCTCTATGTACAGTATCATGTCATGTACAAACAGTGAGAGCTTTACTTCTTCTTTTCTGATATGGATTCCTTTTATTTCTTTTTCTTCTCTGATTGCTGTAGCTAGGACTTCTGGAACTATGTTGAATAATAGTGATGAAAGTGGACAGCCTTGTCTTGATTCCTGATCTTATGGGGAATGCTTTCAGGTTTTCACCATTGATAATAATGTTTGCTGTAGGCTTAGCATATATGGCCCTTACTGTGTTGAGTAGGTTCCTTCTATGCCCATTTTTTGAAGAGTTCTAATCATAAATGGGTGTTGAATTTTGTAAAAGGCTTTTTCTGCATCTATTGAGATTTCACTTTTTGCTTTCATGCATTGGAGAAGGAAATGGCAACCCACTCCAGTGTTCTTGCCTGGAGAATCCCAGGGACAAGGGAGCCTGGTGGGCTGCCATCTATGTGGTCGCACAGAGTTGGACATGACTGAAGTGACTTAGCAGCAGCAGCAGCAGCACTGAGATTATCATGTGGTTTTTATCTTTCAACTTGTTAATATGGTATATCACATTGATTTGTGTATATTGAAGAATCCTTGCATTCCTAAAATAAACCCAACTTGATCATGGTGTATGAGATTTTTGATGTGTTGCTGAATTCTGTTTGCTAAAATTTTGTTGAGGATTTTTGCATCTATGTTCATCTCAGTCAAGACTTTTTTGAGGGTTTTTCAGTCTTCTTGTTTTCTGTCACGCTGTGTAGCTTTCGGGATCTTAGATCCCCAAACAGGGATTGAACCCAGGTCCACAGCAGTGAAAGTGCAGAGTCCTAACCACTGGACTGTCAAGTAATTCCCTAGGATTTTTCAGTCTTTATGACATATTGGTTCCCATTTCATATGTATTCACTTTTTTATATATCTTTTTACTTTTTATTATGAAAATTCAGACATTGAAAAAAGTAATAACTCTCTTACACTCATTACCTAGATTTCAAAACTGTCAAGATCTTGCCACGTTCACACCAAATACTTTCTTGACTTTCTAGAAAGAAGTCTTTCAGAAGGTAGTTCCAGTCTCATCAGGGTTGCCTGTTCTACCAGGTCATGGCAGATGCTGCCCATTGTAGGAATGTCTCACTGTTTGCTACAGGTGCTGTTTCTCTTCTTCCTTTCTCCCCTGCATTTCCTATAACCCAGTCACATGATCTTCATTGCAAGTGCTCAGCAGCTGCCTGTGACTCCTGTACAGTCACAGGCCACCATACAGAACATTTACAGCTAAGGGTTCTATCAGACAGTGCTGCTCAAAAAGCATATTTTGCTTTAGGTAAACACTTTTGGCAGAAGACCACAGCCAATGGCATATTGTGTTATTCAGAAAAATGATTTGACCTTAATTGGCCGTTCTTGGCACAGGGTACCAATTATGTCCAGATAGTGAAGCTCGCTTAGATTATAAAATGCCAATCAAAGTGCACAAATTATACACACATGAGACACAGTTAGTAAAGCACCGTCTACTGATAGGCCAATTGCAATCCTACTGAAGCTACAAGGATCCATCTCTTTGGCTCTCACTTTGGACTCAGCCAAGTCACCCAACCACCACGGGATGCTGCATAACTCGATATCTAGTCCACACCAAGGAGAAAATGAGCAATCTGCAAACTGCAGCATGTAGACAAGACAAAGCCTCCTGCCACAGGGAAGCAAAGGGAGGTTTGAAAACAAGAAGGAAAGGATCAGCCCTGGGTCTTGGAAGTCCTTGGCTGAGCTGGAACAGATGCAGGAAGTAAAGCCCCAAGGCACAGGGAAATGTCCTGGTGAGTGACTACAAACCAGGCAAGAATCCACTCAGGCAGGGGCACTGGGCATAGAAATGCAGGGCCTGATGTGAGAGACAGAGTCTAAGAAATGTGATGAGAATCCTCCAAAGGATTTTTTTAAGTGAGAGTGACTGCAATGGGCACAGGATGGAATCAGACTCAGGAAGAGGGAGCAGACGCATGTAACCCAAGCCACGAGAAATAAGTCAGAGAAGGGAGAAAAAGTTCTAGGCCTAACCACACAAAAAGGCATTTGTTAAAAATGCTGGGGTGCATTTCTGGGCATATAGTCAGAACAGACAAAAATTCTAATTTGAAAAGACACATGAACCAAGTCACGGAAACAACTTAAGTGTCCATCAACAGACGAATGAATAAAGAAGATGTAGTATGCACGTGTATATGAACATGTACATGCTTTGTGTTTAGTTACTCAGTTGTGTCCGACTCTGTAACCCCATGGACTGCAGCACACCAGGCTTCCCTGTTCATCTCCAAGTCCTGGAGATTGTTCAAACTCATGTCCATTGTGTTGGTGATTTCATCTGATCATCTCATTCTCTGTTGTCCCCTTCTCTTCCTGCCTTCAATCTTTCCCACATCAGGATCTTTTCCAATGAGCCAGTTCTTCCCCTTAGGTGGCCAAAGCATTGGAGCTTCAGCATCAGTCCTTCCAATGAATATTCAGGACTGATTTCCTTTAGGATTGACTGGTTTGATCTCCTTGCAGTCCAAGGGACTCTCAAGAATCTTCTCCAACACCACAGTTCAAAAGCATCAATTCTTTAGCACTCAGCTTTCTTCATGGTCCAACTCCCAAATCCATACACGACTACTGGAAAAACCATAGCTTTGACTGGACAGACCTCTGTCAGCCAAGTAATGTCTCTGCTTTTTAATACGCTGCCTAGGTTGGTCATAGCTTTTCTTCCAAGGAGCAAGTGCCTTTTAATTTCATGGCTGCACTCACCATCTTCAGTGATTTTGGAGCCCAAGAAAATAAAGTCTCTCACTGTTTCCATTATTTCCCCAACTATTTGCCATGACATGATGGAACCAGATGTCATGATCTTAGTTTTCTGAATGTTGAGTTTTAAGTCAACTTTTTCACTCTCCTCTTTCACTTTCATCAAGAGGCTCTTCAGTTCTTCTTCACTTTCTGCCATAAAGGTGGTGTCATCTGCATATCTGAGGTTATTGATATTTCTCCTGGCAATCTTGATTCCAGCTTGTGCTTCATCCAGCCTGGCATTTTGCATGATGTACTCTGCACATAAGTTAAATAAGCAGGATGTACTCCTTTCCCAATTTGGAACCAGTCTGTTGTATGGTTCTAACTGTTGCTTCCTGACCTGCATACAGATTTCTCAAGAGGCAGGTAAGGTGGTCTGGCATTCCCATCTCTTTAAGAATTTTCCACAGTTTGTTGTGATCCACACAGTAAAGGCTTTGGCATAGTCAATAAAGCAGAAGTAGAAGCAGAAGATATTAAGAAGAGGTGGCAAGAATACACAGAAAAACTATAGAAAAAAAGATCTTATAAAAAAAAGATAACCACCATGGTGTGATCACTCACCTAAAGCCAGATATCCTGGAGTGCAAAGTCAAGTGGGCCTTAGGAAGCATTACTACGAACAAAGCTAGTAGAGGTGATGGAATTCCAGTTGAGCTATTTCAAATCCTAAAAGATGATGCTGTGAAAGTGCTGCACTCAACATGCCAGCAAATCTGGAAAACTCAGCAGTAGCCACAGGACTGGAAAAGTTCAGTTTTCATTCCAATCCCAAAGAAAGGCAATGCCAAAGAATGCTCAAACTACCACACAACTGCACTCATCTCACACACTTGCAAAGTAATGCTCAAATTTCTTCAAGCCAGGCTTCAGCAGTACATGAACTGAGAACTTCCAGATATTCAAGCTAGATTTAGAAAAGGCAGAGGAACCAGAGACCAAATTGCCAACATTCATTGTATCATATAAAAAGCAAGAAAATTCCAGTAAAACATCTACTTCTGCTTTACTGCTTTGGGGTAGGAACTTTTTAATCATTATTGAATATTTCTAGCACATAGAAAATTATAGAAAAAACATAACAAGTACATTAGAGTATCATCTAAATTTCACTATTTGTACCTAAAATAGTCAGACATATCCTCTTCACCAAAACCCCCTTAGCAAGTTTTCTCCAAAGTTGATCTCATATACAGTAAAAATTGAAAGAACCTGGAACTGCCATGTTTCTTTTGGGGCTTCCCTTGTGGTTCAGCTGGTAAAGAATCCAACTGCAATGTGGGAGACATGGGTTTGATCCCTGGGTTATGAAGATGACCTGGAGAAGGGAAAGACTACCCACTTCAGTATTCTGGCCTCGAGAATTCCATGGACTATATGGAATGGGGTTGCAAAGAGTCAGACACGACTGGATGACTTTCACTTTCATTTTGCTAGGACCATTAAGATAAATACATGCAAACTCAATTGCCCACCTATCAAAAATACATATTTTATAATGTTCCACTTGCTATTCTGAAATGAAACATATAGAATAAACCAACAAACACTCAAAATTACAAAAAATTTAATACAATGTGATAAGCATAATATGAAAGAGAAATAAACCTACAGTATGTATTTCATATATTTCAAAGGAGGTCACCTCAAGCCAAACTACAGGGAGGGGACACAGCCCCACCCATCAACAGAAAGTTGGATTAAAGATTTACTGTGCCTGGCCCCACCCATGAGAGCAAGACTCAGATTCCCCCACAGCCAGTGCCTCCCATCATGAAGCTTCCACAAACCTCCCATCTTCATCCATCAGAGGGAAGACAGAATGGAAACCACAAATACAGAAAACTAACCAAACTGACCACTTGGATCACAGCCTTGTCTAACTCAATGAAACTATGAGCCATGCTGTGTAAGGCCACCCAGGATGGTGGAGAGTTCTGACAAAATGTGGTCCACTGCAGAAGGGAACAGCAAACCACTTCATTATTCTTGCCCTGACAGCCCCATGAGCAGTATGAAAAAGCAAAAAGATATGACACTGAAAGATGAAATTCCCAGGTCAGTAGATGCCCAATATGCTTCTGGAGAAGAGCAAAGAAATAGCTCCAGAACGAATAAAGAGGCTGAGCCAAAGTGAAAACAATGCCCGGCTGTGGATGTAACTGGTGATGGAAGTAAAGTCTGATGCTGCAAAGAACAACACTGCATAGCAACCTGGAATATTAGGTCAACGAATCAAGATAAATTGGAAGTGGTCAAACAGGAGATGGCAAGAGTGAACATCGACATTTTAGAAATCAGTGAACTAAAATGGACCAGAATGGGTGAATTTAATTCAGATGACCTTTATATCTATTACTGTGGGCAAGAATCCCTTAGAAGAAATGGAAAGTGAAAGTCACTCAGTCGTGTTCGACTCTTTGAGATCCCATGGACTATACAATCCATAGAATTCTCTAGGCCAGAATACTGGAGTGGGTAGTCTTTCCTTTCTCCAGGGAATCTTCCCAACCCAGGGGTTGAATCCAGGTCTCCCGCATTGAAGGCAGATTCGTTACCAGCTGAGCCACAAGGGAAGCCCAAGAATATTGGAGTGGGTAGCCTATCCCTTCTCCAGCAGATCTTCCCAACCCAGGAATCAAACTGGGGTCTACTGCATTGCAGGTGGATTCTTTACCAACTGAGCTATCAGGGAAGCCACAGAAGAAATGGAGTGGCCCTCATAGTCAACAAAAGAGTCTGAATTGCAATCTCAAAAATGACAGAATGATCTCTGTTTGTTTCGAAGGCAAACCATGCAATATCACAGTAATCCAAGTTGATTCCCCAACCACTAATGCCGAGGAAACTGAAGTTGAATGGTTCTATGAAGACCTACAAGACTTTCTAGAACTAACACCAAAAAAGATGTCCTTTTCATCATAGGGGACTGGAATGCAAAAATAGAAAGTCAAGAGATACCTGGAGTAAAACTGGCCTTTGAGTACAAAATGACGCAGGGCAAAGGCCAACAGAGTTTTGCCAAGAGAACTCATTGGTCATAGCAAACACCCTCTTCCAACAACACAAGAGACGACTCTACACATGGACATCACCAGGGGGTCAAAAACGAAATCAGACTGATTATATTATTTGCAGCCTAAGATGGAGAAGCTTTATACAGTCAGCAAAAACAAGACTGGGAGCTCACTGTGGCTCAGATCATGAACTCCTTATTGCCAATATCAGACTTAAATTGAAGAAAGTAGGGAAAACCAAAAAAAAAAAGAAAGTAGGGAAAACCACTAGACCATTCAGATGCAACCTAAATCAAATCCCTTGCAATTATACAGTGGAAGTGACAAACAGGATCAAGGAATTAGATCTGATAGAAAGAGTGCATGAAGAACTATGGATGGAGTTTCATGACACTGTACAGGAGGTGGTGATCAAAACCACTCCCAAGAAAAAGAAATGCAAAAAGGCAAAATGGTTGTCAGAGAAGGCTTTGCAAATAGCTGAGAAAAGAAGAGAAGTGAAAGGCAAAGGAGAAAAGGAAAGATATACCCATCTGAATGCAGAGTTCCAAAGAATACCAAGGAGAGATAAGAAAGCCTTCCTAAGTGATCAATGCAAAGAAATAGAGGAAAACAATAGAATGGGGAAGACTAGAAATCTCTTCAAGATAATAAGAGACACCAAGGGGACATTTCATGCAAAGATGAGCACAATAAAGGACAGAAATCGTATGGACCTAACAAAAGCAGAAGATATTAGCAAGAGGTGGCAAGAATACGCAAAAGAAATATACAAAAAGAGATCTTAATAACCCAGATAACCACGATGGTGTGATCACTCACCTAGAGCCAAACATCCTGGAGTGCGAAGTCCAGTGGGCCTTAGGAAGCATCACTACGAACAAAGCTAGTGGAGGTGATGGAATTCCAGTTGAGTTATTTCAAATCCTAAAAGATGATGCTGTGAAATTGCTGCACTTAATATGCCAGAAAATCTGGAAAACTCAGCAGTGGCCACAGGACTGGAAAAGGTCAGTTTTCATTCCAATCCCTAAGAAAGGCAATGCCAAAGAATGTTCAAACTACTGCACAATTGCACTCAATCTCACACACTAGTAATGTTCAAAATTCTCCAAGCAAGGCTTCAAAAGTACATGAACCAAGCACTTCCAGACGTTCAAGTTGGATTTAGAAAAGGCAGAGGAACCAGAGATCAAATTGCCAACATCTGTTGGATCATAGAAAAAACAAGAGTTCCAGAGAAACATCCAGTTTTGCTTCATTGACTACCCCAAAGCCTTTGACTGTGTGAATCAAAACAAACTGTGGAAATTCATAAATATATGGGAATACCAGACCAGCTTACCCAACTCCTGTGAAACCTGTATGCAGGTCAAGAAGCAACAGTTAGAATTGAACATGGACAATGAACTGATTCCAAATTGGGAAAGGAGTACATCAAGGCTGTACACTGTCACCCTGCTTAGTTAACTTATATGTAGAGTACATCTTGCAAAATGTCAGGCTGGATAATGCACAAGCTGGAATCTAGATTGCCAGGAGAAATATCAATAACCTCAGATATGCAGACGACACCACCTTTATGACAGAGAGTGAAGAAGAACTAGAGAGCCTCTTGATGAAGGTGAAAGAGGACAGTGAAAAAGCTGGCTTAAAACTCAACATTCAAAAAACTAAGATCATGGCATCTGGTCCCATCACTTTATGGCAAATAGATGGGGAAGTAATGGAAACAGTGAGAGACTTTGTTTTCCTGGGCTCCAAAATCACTGCAGATGGTGATTGCAGCCATGAAATTAAAAGACACTTGCTCCTTGGAAGAAAAGCTATGACCGACCTAGACAGCATATTAAAAAGCAGAGACATTACTTTGCCAACAGAGGTCTGTCTAGTCAAAGCTATGGTTTTTCCAGTAGTCATGTATGGATGTGAGAGTTGGACCATGAAGAAAGCTGAGTGCTAAAGAATTGATGCTTTTGAACTGTGGTGTTGGAGAAGACTCTTGAGAGTCCCTTGGACTGCAAGGAGATCAAACCAGTCAATCCTAAAGGAAATCAGTCCTGAATATTCTTTGGAAGAACTGAAGCTGAAGCTGAAGCTCCAATACTTTGGCCACCTGATGCGAAGAGCCGACTCATTTGAAAAGAGCCTGACGCTGAGAAAAATTGAAGGCAGGAGGAGAAGAGAATGACAGAGGATGAGATGTTTGGAAGGTATCACTGACTCAATGGGCATGAGTTTGAGCAAGCTCTGAGAGTTGGTGATGAACAGGGAAGCCTGGCATGCTGCAATCTATGGAATTCCAAAGAGTGGGATATGACTGAGCAACTGAACTGAAGATTGGGATCATGATATCAGTTCCTGAAAAAAATCTAACTATCTAAAGATATGTCCCACCAGATTCCCTGGAGCACAGAGGCCTCACTCCACCCTGAACTCAACAGTGGGTGTTGGAGGTCAAGAGCCACAGCAGTGCAGGGTTCAATGTTGGCAGAAAGTGAAAAGAGAGAGAAAGTACTAGTCACTCAGTCGTGTCTGACTCTTTACAACCCTACTCGGTGGTAAAGAATCTGCTTGAAATGCAGGAGACCTGAGTTCGATCCTTGGGTCAGGAAGATCTCCTGGAGAAGGGAATGGCAACCCATTCCAGTATTCTTGCCATGTAAATCCCCTGGACAGAGGAGCCTTGAGGGCTACAGTCCACGGGGTCGCAAAGAGTCAGACACAACTGAGCATGAGCCACCATGAAGGACTGTAATCCATCAGGCTCCTCTGCCCATGGAATTCTCTAGGAAAGAATACTGGAGTGGGTTGGCATTTCTTTCTCCAGGGGATCTTCCCAATGGCAAATGCCCTTGTTCAGTCGATGGCAATGCTCTTGGCAAGTGCCAATTTTTAGTTGACAGGCAAATGCCAATTTGTAGTTGACGGGTTAATAACTCTTGGGCTCTAAACAAATCACGTTAGTCACATTCTGGGGAAATTCAGAGTACATTTATGGCAGTCATTATACTGTCCATCAATATTCCATTTTCCTTTTCCCAGATTCTAGTAGGAAGTTGGAGATGACATGTGACTTGCTGTGGCCAATGAAATGTGTATAAACAAAGTTTGTCACTGAACGGCTAGGATACTTAAAACTGAGTACTTGGAGCAAAACTCTGCTCCAACTAGTGGAGCCTCCAACGGCCTGACCCCTGAACAAAGCACAAAGAGAAAAAACATCTGTGATGTTAAACCATAAAAATTTGAGGGTTATTTTTGTTCAGATCAGATCAGTTGCTCAGTCGTGTCTGACTCTTTGCAACCCCATGAATCGCAGCACGCCAGGCCTCCCTGTCCATCACCAACTCCCGGAGTTCACTCAGACTCACATCCATCGAGTCAGTGATGCCATCCAGCCATCTCATCCTCTGTCGTCCCCTTCTCCTCCTGCCCCCAATCCCTCCCAGCATCAGGGTCTTTTCCAATGAGTCAACTCTTCGCATGAGGTGGCCAAAGTACTGGAGTTTCAGCTTTAGCATCATTCCTTCCAAAGAAATCCCAGGGCTGATCTCCTTCAGAATGGACTGGTTGGATCTCCTTGCAGTCCAAGGGACTCTCAAGAGTCTTCTCCAACACCACAGTTCAAAAGCATCAATTCTTCGGTGCTCAGCCTTCTTCACAGTCCAACTCTCACATCCATACATGACCACAGGAAAAACCATAGCCTTGACTAGACAAACCTTTGTTGGCAAAGTAATGTCTCTGCTTTTGAATATGCTATCTAGGTTGGTCATAACTTTCCTTCCAAGGAGTAAGCGTCTTTTAATTTCATGGCTGCAGTCACCATCTGCAGTGATTTTGGAGCCCAGAAAAATAAAGTCTGACACTGTTTCCACTGTTTCCACTGTTTCCCCATCTATTTCCCATGAAGTGGTGGGACTGTAGCATAACCTAGCCTGGTAGAATATTAAAATTATTCTTCCCCCAAAAGTTTATGTTTTTATGCAAAATGGAATTTGGTTCCAGTCTCTAATCATTATAAACAAACTTTTCATCGATATGATTGTCCAATGGCATTGAAAAGTCACAAAGGATCCCAGACAACAGTTTGTTTTTCCAGACTACCTAACACATCTGTCCACTCTATTCCAGTAAAGGCTAGTAGCATCCCCTCAATCATTGTGACAACTCAAATAGCATGCCCACAAATTACTTAGTCACTCCCCACCCATCTCTCCAGAAAGCAACTGGCCGTCAGGAACCAGTCAAGTCACAAAAACTAATTAAAGGGGCTAGACGAAGATAACAGGAGAACTTGGACTTTAAAAGGGCAGCCATCTTCAAACAATAAATGTTGGAAAGAGTGTGGAGAAAAAAGAGCTCCTTCCTACACTGTTGGTGGGATGTATATTGGTACAGCCACTATGAAGAATAGTATGGAGGTTCCTTAAAAAACTAAAAATTTAGAGCTACCATTATGATCTAGCAATCCCACTTCTGGGTATATATCCAGAGGAAACCATACTTCAAAAAGATACATGGACCCCAGTGTTCATTACAACACTAAGCCAAGACATGGAACCAACCCAAATGTCCATCAACAGATGCGTGGATAAAGAAGATGTGGTATATATATCAATGGAATATTACCCAGTCATAAAAATGAAATTATGCCATTTGCAAGCAACATGGATGGACCTAGAGATTAGCATACCAACTGAATTAAATCAAAGACAAGTATCATATGATATCACTTATATGTGAAATCTAAAAAATCATACAAATGAACTTGTTTACAAAACGGACTCACAGACGTAGAAAACAAATGTATGGTAACCAAAGGGGAAGAGGTGAGAAATAAATTGGGAGGTTTGCATTAACACATACATTCTACTATATATATCAAGTATTTGACAAAGGTCTGAACACTCAAAGCTATGGTTTTTCCAGTTGTCATGTATGGATGTGAGAGTTGGACCATAAAGAAGACTGAGCACTGAAGAATTGATGCTTTCAAACTGTGGTGCTGGAGAAGACTCTTGAGAGGCCTTTGGACAGCAAGGAGATCAAACCAGTCAAACCTAAAGGAAATCAACCCTGAATATTCATTGGAAGGACTGATGCTGAATCTCCAATAATTTGGCCACCTGATGCAAAGAGCCAACTCATTGGAAAAGACCCTGATGCTGGGAAAGATTGAAGGCAGGAAGAGAAGAGGGCAACAGAGGATGAGACAGTTGAATGGCATCACAGATTCAATGGACATGAGTTTGAGCAAACTCCAGGAGACAGTGAAGGAGAGGGAAGCCTGGCATGCTGTAGTCCATGGGGTTGCAAAGAGTTGGACACAACTGAATGACTGAAAAACAACTCAGTCGTGTCCAACCCTTTGTGACCCCATGGTCTGTAGCCCACCAGGCTCCTCAGTCCATGAAATTTTCCAGGCAAGAGTACTGGAGTGGGTTGCCATTGCCTTCTCCAGGGGATCTTCCCAACCCAGGGATCGAACCCAGGTCTCCTGCACTGCAGGCAGATGCTTTACTGTCTGAGCCACCAAGGAAGACAAAAAACAACAATATATATTAATAAAATAGATAATCAACAAGGACTTATTGTTGCATAGGAAAGGCTACTCAATACTTTGTAATAACCTAAATGGGAAAAGAATCTGAAAAAGAATGTGTACAGCTAAATCACTTTGCTATACATCTGAAACTAGTACAACACTGTAAATCAACTATTCTTCATTTAAAATTTTAACGTATTTTAAAAATTTAAAAAGGGCAGCCATCATGCACTCCACCAGTTTGCTGCCATCAGAGAATACATGGAGCTGCAAAAGCTTCTGATGTCTCAAAAGAAGGCCAACATCCAAATCTTTATGTAAATTCTTTTGATTTCTAAATATCGGTCACTTAAATATTTTTAGTTTGAAATTCAAATGTTCTGGGAATCAAAACACTTCTCCTAGTTTGATGAGGCCTATATGCCAACATTTAGCAAACAACGTGTTAAATGTTAGTGAAATTTAAGTTTCTATTTAGACAAATTTCTTTTTTCCAAGTGACGAAGAAGACTATAATATCGAACAAGCAGATCCTGTCTTGCCCAAGCCACATAGCTGAGAAACAGATAGTACAATTATTCATGTCTGCCATGTGCTCCTTATTTAATAATGACATTGGCTCTATTATTATCACCATTTAGCTAATTAACAGCAGAGTCATCTGCTGGATCATACAAAATAGAGGAAAGAAATAGAAGAAAGACTAGAGATCTCTTCAAGAAAATTAGAGATACCAAGGGAATATTTCATGCAAAGATGGGCTCAATAAAGGACAGAAATGGTATGTACCTAACAGAAGCAGAAGACTTTAAAAGAGGTGGCAAAAATACACAGAAGAACTGTACAAAAAAGATCTTCATGACCCAGATAATCACAATGCTGTGATCACTCATCTAGAGCCAGACATCCTGGAATGTGAAGACAAGTGGGCCTTAGGAAGCATCACTACGAACAAAGCTAGTGCAGGTGATGGAGTTGATCTATGCTGCTGCTGCTGCTAAGTCGCTTCAATCATGTCCAATTCTGTGTGACCCCATAGATGGCAGCCCACCAGGCTCTGCCATCCCTGGGATTCTCCAGGCAAGAACCCTGGAGTGGGTTGCCATTTCCTTCTCCAATGCATGAAAGTGAAAAGTGAAATGAAAAGTGAAAGTGAAAGTGAAGTCACTCAGTCTTGTCTGACTCTTTACAACCCCATGAACTGCAGCCTACCAGGCTCCTCTGTCCATGGGATTTTCCAGGCAAGAGTATTGGAGTGGGTTGCCATTGCCTTCTCGTAGATGAGCTATATCAAGTCCTAAAAGATGATACTGTGAAAGTTCTGCACTCAATATGCTAGCAAATTTGGAAAACTCAGCAGTGACCACAGGACCAGAAAAGGTCAGTTTCATTCCAATCCCAAAGAAAGGCAATGCCAAAGAATGCTCAAACTACCACACAATTGCACTCATCTCACACGCTAGTAAAGTAATGCTCAAAATTCTCCAAACCAGGCTTCAGCAATACGTGAACTGTGAACTTCCAGATGTTCAAGCTGGATTTAGAAAAGGCAGAGGAACCAGAGATCAAATTGCCAACATCCTCTGGATCATTGAAAAAGCAAGAGAGTTTCAGAAAAAAAAAACATCAATTTCTGCTTTATTGACTATGCCAAAGCCTTTGACTGTATGGATCACAATAAACTATGGAAAATTCTGAAAGAGATAGGAATACCAGACCACCTGACCTGCCTCTTGAGAAATCTGTATGCAGGTCAGGAAGCAACAGTTAGAACTGGACATGGAACAAACTGGTTCCAAATAGGAAATGGAGTACGGCAAGGCTGTATATTGTTACTGTGCTTATTTAACTTATATGCAGAGTACATCATGAGAAACGCTGGGTTGGAAGAAGCACAAGCTGGAATCAAGATTGCCAGGAGAAATATCAATATCCTCAGATATGCAGATGACATCACCCTTATGGAAGAAAGTGAAGAGGAACTAAAGATCCTCTTGATGAAAGTGAAAGAGGACAGTGAAAAAGTTAGCTTAAAGCTCAACATTCAGAAAACAAAGATCATGGCATCCGGTCCCATCACTTCATGGCAAATAGATGGAGAAACAGTGGAAGACTTTGTTTTGGGGGGCTCCAAAATCACTGCAGATGGTGATTGCAGCCATGAAATTAAAAGACACTTACTCCTTGGAAGGAAAGCTATAACCAACCTAGACAGCATGTTAAAAAGCAGAGACATTACTTCACCAACAAAGGTCCATCTAGTCAAGGCTATGGTTTTTCCAGTAGTCATGTATGGATGTGAGCATTGGGACTATAAAGAAAGCTGAGCACTGAAGAATTGATGCTTCTGAACTGTGGTGTTGGAGAAGACTCATGAGAGTCCCTTGGACTCCAAGGAGATCCAATCAGTCATCCTAAAGAAAATCAGTCCTGAATGTTAATAGGAAGGACCGATGTTGAAGCTTAAACTCCAATACTTTGGCGACCTGATGTGAAGAACTGACTCATTTGAAAAGACCTTGATGCTGGGAAAGATTGAAAGCAGAAGAAGGGGATGACAGAGGATGAGACGGTTGCATGGCATCACCAACTCAATGGACATGAGTTTGAGTAAACTCCAGGAGTGGTGAAATGGACAGGGAGGCCTGGCATGCTACAGTCCATGGGGTTGCAAAGAGTCGGACATGACTGAGTGACTGAACTAAACTGAACTGAATTGTTGGATCATCAGAAAAGCAACTGAATTCCAGAAAATCATCTACTTCATTGGCTATGCTATGCTACGCTATGCTATGCTAAGTCACTTCAGTCGTGTCCGACTCTGTGTGACCCCATAGACGGCAGCCACCAGGCTCCCCCGTCCCTGGGATTCTCCAGGCAAGAACACTGGAGTAGGTTGCCATTTCCTTCTCCAATGCATGAAAGTGAAAAGTGAAAGCGAAGTCGCTCAGTCGTGTCCGACTCTTAGTGACCCCATGGACTTCAGCCTAGCAGGCTTCTCCATCCATGGGATTTTCCAGGCAAGAGTGCTGGAGCTAAAGCCTTTTTTCTGTGTGGATTACTACAAACTGTCAGAAATTCTTAAAGAAATGGGAATATCAGACCACCTTACCTGCCTCTTAAGAAACCTGTATGCAGGTCAAGAAGCAACAGTTAGAACCAGACATGGAAAAATGAACTGGTTCAAAATTGGGAAAGTCATGGCTGTATATGTCACCCTGCTTATTTAACTTATATGCAGAGTACATCATTAAAAATGCCAGGTTGGACAAAGCTCAAGCTGGAATCAAAATTGATGCGAGAAATATCAATAACCTCAGATATGCAGCTGACACCACCCTACTGGCAGAAAGTGAAGAGGAACTAAAGAAAAAGTTGTGGTACATATACACAATGGAATATTACTCAGCCATAAAGAGGAATGCATTTGAGTCCATTCTAATGAGGTGGATGAACCTAGAATCTATTATACAGAGTGAAGTAAATCAGAAAGAGAAAGATAAATATCATATTCTAACACATATATATGGAATCTAGAAAAATGATACTGAAGAATTTATTTACAGGGAAGCAATGGAGAAACAGACATAGAGAATAGACTTATGGACATGAGGAGAGGAGAGGAGCAGGTGAGATGTACGGAAAGAGTAACATGGAAACTTACATTACCATATGTAAAATAGAGAGCCAAGGGGAATTTGCTGTATGACTCAGGAAACTCTAACAGGGGTTCTGTATAAACCTGGGACTTCTCTGTAGCTCAAATGGTAAAGACTCTGCCTGTGATGCAGGCGACCAGGGTTTGATCCCTGGGTTGAAAAGTTCCTCTGGAGAAGGGAATGGCAATCCACTCCTGTATTCTTGCCTGGAGAATTCCATGGACAGAGAAGCCCGGCAGGCTACAGTCCATGGGGTCACAAAGAGTCAGACCCAACTGAGCGGCTAACACACACACATACACACACATCAACCCAGAGGGGTGGGATGGGGAGGGAAATGGGAGGGAGGTTCAAAAGGGAGGGGATGTATACCTATGGCTGATGCATGTTCAGGTTTGACAACAACAAAATTCTGTAAAGCAATTATCCTTCAATTAAAAAATTAATAAATTAAAAAAAAAAATAAAGAGCCTCTTGCCCAGGGTGAAAGAGGAGAGTTGGCTCTTTCTCTTTTTAATCCAAAATGTTGGCTTAAAACTCAACATTCAAAAAACTAAGCCCATGGCATCGAGTCCTATCACTTAATGGCAAATACATGAGGAAAAAATGGAAACAGTGAGACTTTATTTTCTTGGGCTCCAAAACAACTGCAGATGGTGACTGCAGTCATGAAATAAAAAATGCCTGCTCCTGGAAAGAAGAGATACTACTAACCCAGAAAGCGATTAAAAAGTGGAGCCATCACTTTGCCCACAAAGGCCCATATAGTCAAAGCTGTGGTTTTTCCAGTACTCATGTATGGATGTGAGAGTTGGACCATAAAGAAGGCTGAGTGCTGAAGAATTGATGGTTTTGAACCCTGGTGTTGGAGAACTTTTGAGAGTCTTTTGGACAGCAAGGTTATCAAACCAGTCAGACCTAAAGGCACTCAGCCCTGAACATTCATGGGAAGAAGGACTGATGCTGAAGCTCCAATACTTTGGCCACCTGATGGGAACAGATTCTGATGCTGGGAAAGACTGAAGGCAGGAGGAGGAGGAGACAGAGGATGAGATGGTTAGATGGCATCGTGTGACTCAATGAAAAAGTTTGAGCAAACTCCAGGAGCCAGTAAAGGACAGGGAAACCTGATGTCCTGCATTCCATAGGGTTGCAAAAAGTCAGACACGACTGAGCGACTGAGCAAAAACAACCGGACCTTCTGATTCCCATTCCACCACAGTGTGTTCAAAAGAACACTGCCAAGTTGTCAGTTTTCAGTTATTTAATTATTTTTTTAAAGTCCTGCCTTCCTGCCTTAACTGTTGCAGAATTTCCTTACCTGCTCTTTTAGGGCTTGTTCTGAAAACTACCGCAGAATAATGGCTAAGCAAAGCAAAATATGAAATGAAAATTTAAAAGAGGGAATTCTTTCACAAAGAAAACTACGGCCTTTGGGGCTCTGTTTTAAGCCAGATAGGAGGAACCACGAAAAAGGGAGAAAACCCAAGAGGAACTTCAACGGAAACAAGTCCCCCCAGCTGATAAGAACGTGTGACTTGCGCCTTCCCGAGCTTTTCTAAACTGAAAGAAAGGAGAGTAGAACCGTAAAGAGGAAGAAAAGCCGGCGCGAACACGAAAACGAGCAGCGAGGACGTAAAAGCGCCCTCCCGCGCGCCCGGCTAGTCAGCCGCAGGGGGCACGTGACACGGCCAAAATGGCTGACGGGGACGACGGCTGCCGGCCGGAGCAGGAGCCGGGGCCGGAACCGGGAGAAGAGTTTGAAATCGTGGACCGGAGCCAGGTGCCGGGCCCAGGCGAACTGCGGAGGGCGACGAAAGGCTGGTCCGCACCCATCCTGACCCTGGCGCGGAGAGCCACAGGCACCCTGTCGGCCAGCTGCGGGAGCGCGCTGCGCGCGGCCGCGAGCCTGAGCGGCGCGGAAAGCGGCGCGGACGACGTGGTGCGCGCAGGTAGGCTCTGGCCGGGCACGCTGCGTGAGCTTTCCATCAGACAGGTGGTTGTTTTGCCTTGGGTGCCAGGCTGGCAAGACTGTTTAACTGACTCAGCTTGTTAGGTTGTTAACACGCGCAACTACTCGTCGGGTTTCTTTACACCGTGCGTCCGAGTCAAGATAAATACCTGGGCGTGGGTGGCCTGAGATTGGAGCAATTTCACTTCCTATGGTGTGCCCCAGACAGCATTCTTATTCTCATCGGTGACCTTTATACTAAAAACTGGACGGCTTTAAGTTTAGTTAGTCCTTATTTATTTTTAAAGGACTTACTTAGGAAATGAAAATGTACTTTTCTCTGCTTTAAATCTCAAACTTCCATGCCAGCTCACATCTCTAGTTGTTGACGGCGCATACTGACTCACCGCGGAGTCAGAACACCAGGTGGAGTTTAGAGGGCGAGGGTTCCGGTTCAGTTCAGTTCAGTCGCTCAGTCGTGTCCGACTTTTTGCAGCCCCATGGACTGCAGCACGCCAGGCCTTCCTGTCCATCACCAACTCCGGAGCGTACTCAAACTAATGTCCATTGAGTCGGTGATGCCATCTAACCATCTCATCCTCTGTCGTCCCCTTCTCCTCCCGCCTTCGATCTTTCCCAGCATCAGGGTCTTTTGCAATGAGTCCGTTCTTCACATCACATGGCCGAACTATTGGAGTTTCAGCTTCAGCATCAGTCCTTCCAGTGAATTTTCAGGAATAATTTCCTTTAGGATTGAATGATTTGATCTCCTCACAGTCCATGGGACTCTCAAGAGTCTTAATCACCACAGTTCAAAAGCATCAGTTCTTCGGTGCTCAGCTTTCTTTATAGTCCAACTCTCACATCCATATATAACGACTGGAAAAACCATAGCTTTCACTAGATGGACCTTTGTCGGTAAAGTAATGTCTCTGCTTTTTAATGTGCTGTCTACGTTGGTCATAGCTTTCCTTCTAAGGAGTAAGTAAGCATCTTTTAATTTCACGGCTGCAGTCACCATCTGCAGTGATTTTGGAGCCCAGAAAAATAGTCTCTCACTGTTTCCGTTGTTTCCCCATTTATTTGCCCTGAAGAGATGGGACTGGATGCCATGATCCTAGTTAAGCCAACTTTTTCACTCTCTTCTTTCACTTACATCAACAGGCTCTTTAGTTCTTCTTCACTTTCTGCCATCAGGGTGGTGTCATCTGCCTTTCTGAGGCTATTGATATTTCACCCAGCAATCTTGATTCCAGCTTGTGCTTCATCCAGCCTCTCATTTTGCATGATGTACTCTACATATAAGTTAAGTAAGCATGGTGACAATATACAGGCTTGACATACTCCTTTCCCAATTTGGAACCAGTCTGTTGTTCCATGTCCAGTTCTAACTGTTGCTTCTTGACCTGCATACAGATTTCTCATGAGGAAGGTCAGGTGGTCTGGTGGTACTCTCATCTCTTTTAAGAATTTTCCACAGTTTGTTGTAATCCACACAGTCAAAGGCTTTGGCATAGTCTATAAAGCAGAAGTAGATGTTTTTCTGGAACTCTCTTGTTTTTTCGATGATCCAATAGATATTGGCAATTTGATCTCTGGTTCCTCTGCCTTTTCTAAATCCAGCTTGAACATCTGTAAGTGCTTGGTTCAAGTACTGTTGAAGCCTCGCTTGGAGAATTTTAAGCATTACTTTACTAGTGTGTGAGATGAGTGCAATTGTACAGTAGTTTGAACATTCTTTGGCATTGCCTTTCTTTGGGATTGGAATGAAAACGGACCTTTTCCAGTCCTGTAGCCACTGCTGAGTTTTCCAAATTTGCTGGCATATTGAGTGCAGCACTTTCACAGCATCATCTTTTAGGATTTGAAATAGCTCAACTGGAATTCCATCACCTCCACTAGCTTTGTTCGTAGTGATGCTTTCTAAGGCCCACTTGACTGCACACTCCAGGATGTCTGGCTCTAGGTGAGTGATCACACCATTGTGGTTATCTGGGTCATGAAGATCTTTTTGTATAGTTCTTCTGTGTATTCTTACCACCTCTTCTTAATATCTTCTGCTTGTGTTAGGTCCATACCATTTCTGTCCTTTATTGTGCTCATCTTTGCATTAAATGTTCCCTTAGTATCTCTAATTTTCTTGAAGAGATCTCTAGTCTTTCCCATTCTAATTCCAGACGACCACTACAACCAACGAGCTGTATGATACAGGCAAGTCATCACATTTTCCAGTCTGTAAAATAGGAATTTTGTGATTCACAAAGTTCTTATAGCCTTCAGTGATCTCTTATCATCAACTCTTTTAAGCCTTTGTCATCTAGAATAGTTTCAGCACATGAGTAAGAATGGAAACGTTAAATGATTGGTAGAGTGTGACTTAGAAAGTCCTGTAAAGCCAGATATTTAGAGCTCTGCCAACCAGTACAATAGCCACTACCCACATGTGATGTTTAGCGATAAAAAATTCAGTTCCTCAGTCACAACAGCCACATTTTAAGTGGTTCAGTAATCTACATGTAGCGAGTGCCTACTGTACTGGATTGTGAACTGAGAACATTTCATCATAGTGCTATGGGGCAGAGCTCACTAAAGACTGTGAAGTACCCCCTAACAAGTATTACAGTGTGCCTTTAAGGCTTCTTGATTCCATCCTATCCAGTGTATATTTGATGTAAAAAGCACGGATAGTGAGTTGTGATAGTTTCAATGGCTAGGAAAGATTTTTACAGTTTAAAATCTCACTTGTTTTGATAGGAAACTGTATGTCTCGGGCAATAGAAAGCAGGACTAGAAGGTAATGAAGGAACCTATTTAACTCAGGAATCTAGTTCCCACTAAATTGCCACCTTTACACGTTTTGACTGTATGCCCACCCACTGGTGTTCGGTCCAGAGAGTCAAGGCCCGAGATCTTCTTAGAGGCTTGTTAGTAAGCAAATAATGTTAGCTGTTTGGCGAGGAAATGTGCCAGTGCCTAGAACTGTGCCTAGCACGGAATAATATTTGTTGAACAAATATTTGAGAAATACTTTTCTATTTATGGTAATGCTATAAATAATAAGTAGCACTTATATTGTGCTTCCTAGGTAACGGATATTATTCTTAAATCTGTACATATATTAGTTCATTTCATCTTGACAGTAATCCTAGGTGATAGCTGAACTGGCTTCATGATGTTCATGAAGTGCAGGCTTTAATCAGTATGACTGCACAGGGCCAGGCCCTCAAAAGTACCCACAATAGAAACTCTTATCTTTAAATTTGTGTTAAGTGAAGTCTCATGGGACAAAGGAGCAGGTGTGGGGCCTTGGAGCTGGGCTCCTGTGTGGTCCCATCTCCCACTGTCTCCGTGGGACAGGTTCTCTGCCACTCAGGTCCATTGAATTTCCCTTGGGCTTCTCCCTACCTGTCCCTGACATACTGCATGACCATGCTGCTCCAGGGAGGGTTGATGTTATGCCGTTTGACTCTCAGGGCAGGGCCAGGTGTCCACTGGCCTGCTGCAGGCTGGCAGCACCACAGCACATTAGGCAGGAACTGGGCAGGGACTTCTCACCCACCCAACCGTATGGGAACTGCATCCCTGCAGGAAATTGCAGTCCCTTAGGGGCATGGGAAGGAGTCGTGGACTTCATGCCTCCACTCATGTAGCCTGCCCCATGTGATAGATACCATTATTATTCCTTGTTTATAAAGAGGGAGGCTGAATTAAAAAGTAAATTGACCAAGTTACTTAGAAATGGCAGAGCCAGAACTTGAACCAAGACAAGCCTCCTCTCAAGCCAGTGCTTAGTTACATCACCTCAACGCCTTGATGTTTTTAAATAATGTTGTAATACGCTGTAATATATACATACGGATTTTTTAGTCAGTTAAGTAAACAACTGCCACTGAAATCTGGCAAAAGTTGTGAGCATGGCTTACTGAGGGCCAAAGGGTGGGGAACAGCTGGCATGAGCTATGTGACTGGTTTCCCAGTGGTAAGCCAGATTTTAAGTCATCAGATAGAGCAGGAGTGGGAATGGGGAAAAGGAACTGAAACCCAGGTAGCATGCTCTGCAGAGGCCTCAGAAAGCAGGTCAGAAGATAGTGGTCACCACTCCAGCCAGGGCTGGCTCATTTCCTTTCCTTTGATCTGCTTATCTGCTTACAAAAGCAGTGAGGTCAGAGATTGTTCAGTGGGAGCGGTGGAGGAGCAGAGACTGAGTATGAGCAGCACTCTTGCCAGATAGCTTTTGTGGTGATCTAGGTTTAAGAAAGATGCTGTGGAATGTCATGAAATGACTTGTATTAAAATGTTAACCCACATGGGGTCTGGTAGCGCAGCTTGCCACAATGATTGCATTCTCTGTAGTTGTTTGGTTTGGGGGTATTCTTTTACTAAAGGATGAATAACAAAACTCACTGAAGAAGTCACTCTTTAATTTTAAAAGTATTTAGATATATATTTGCCATTAGGTAAGTGGCATTATATTATGCCTTTCTTTGTTGTCTTCCAATGGCAAATTTTATTTTCCACGTATGAGAGCTCCACTGCACAAAGTAATATGCCTCCTTCCAAAATGAAGTACAATGCCTTTTTCATTTCATATTGCTGAACTCCTTAAGTTAGCCATTGAGATGATAAGTGAAAATTCTGGAAAATTAGGAAAGTGTAAAATGGTTTTCTTGTCAGTACAGTGTAACACCATATTGTATTATAAGATCTTTTGAGACACCAAAGGGCTAATCAAAACTAAAACTCAAATTTATAAAGACTCATTACTTCTCTTTAATTCAGAACCCAATAAAAAAAATCTGTAGAGCCCACTCTCCTGAATATGTATTCTCTATACCAAGGTTACAACACACTGGCAGCCCTTTGAGATGTTTGTGCTGGTAGCTGCATTCTTTTTTTTTTTTTTCACATCCTGCACAGTGTAAAAGCATGTAGGTTTTTTTTTTTTTTTTTTTTTTAGCCAATTACCAGGTTTTCTATTAAAAATCCAGATCCCAGTTTCTTCTGACTCCCATCTGGCACACATGATCAGTTAGCATTCCTCTAGCAAGGTGTCTTTATGTCTTCTCCAGCTTTTCCTCTCACTGGGTCACTCTTTTATGTTACAGGCTCAGCCCCCCTGTAACAGTCAAGGTCCAGATCCCTGATCAGACCATTTACTTGGCAATTCGATAAGTGTAGAATTTTATGATACTCTGTGTGCTGTGTTGAACTATTATTAATGAAGCTTAGAGATGTAAATAGCTTAGCCAAGGTCACAAAGCTAATAATATGGAGAAATGAAACAAAGATCCTTCCAATCAAATTTTCCATGACTCTAAATTGAGCTCGAATGGGAATTGGTGACTAACCTAACTGGGGAATAGATGAGATGGCTGCAAAACACTAATGTGTTCCCAGGAATGACTGTAGGAGCCACTTCCTGAAACACTAGTCTTCACATTTTTTGTTCACATGACTTTTAAAAAAAATCTTCAACTTTTAAAGTTGATACATAAAATTCATCATAATTTTCAATAAACTTTTTGGTTTATTGTAAAAATTGACTTTTTAAAATAAAACCACTGTATCATTAAGTGTATCAAGTGATCAATACCTTAACAACTTGATAACTCTGCCATCTATCTTGTTAATAAATTAATAATAAAATTATTTAATATTTATAAATTTTACACTTTTCCCTTTATTCCTTGAATTTCCAATCCACTTAATGTATGTTTTAAATTTTTTTATTGGTCATCCTATCATACATCTCAGAAAAAAATATGTAAATTAATTAAAATATAATAAACTTTTCTTGTGACTAAAGCTCTGAGTGTATAAAAAATTTTTTCTTCTATAATGAATTACCATTAAAATTATTAGTAATACTAAGTTGATTAAAGGGATACAAATATAATTTTATAAGTAATTATACATAATTTTTTCTTGCAATTACTTCTGTTAATGAACTGAATGGTGTCTTTGTTTTTAATTTAAAAAATGCAGATGAATATACATGATTTACTGATGTAAATGTGATGGAACTCAGCATCAATTTTATTCCCATCTTTTGGGTTTTTTATAGATGTGATCCTTGAGAACTCTGACTCATATAAATAAAAAATAGAACTGGACAGGTTGGTTTGTTTTCCCCCCATTGGTAAATTCTACCAAACATTTTAAAATATTTTATTTCAGTACAGTTGATTTACAATCTTGTGTTAATTTCTCCTGTACAATAAAGTAACTCAGATATGAAATGGACAGCTGTGTTATAGTAATGTTATTCAGGTCTTTGAACTCCTTCTAAGTTATATGCCCCAAATCGCATTGATCTAAAAACATTTTTTTGATCAAAAAATTTTTTGTTCAGATTTTCATTTTGTTCGAATGAAAATCACCTTTCTTGCAACCATTAAAGATATTTCTCTTTCAGGGAAGTTCTCCCAAAAAGGCTTTACCAAGACCTATCAAATGATAATTATGCCTTATAATTCTTTCACTTTGTTTAACCTAGACACTCAAAATGGTTGGAGACATCTAAACATTGCTTATATCATCACATCTTGCCGATACATTATGTTTTAACAGAAAGACTTTAGGAAATTCCCTGGTGGTCCAGTAGTTGGGACTGAGCACTTCCACCACAGGGGACACGTGTTTGATCCCTGATCAGGGAACTAGGGTTTCATATGCCAAGATGTGGCCAGAATGAATAAAAAAGAGTTAGTGTACGTGTTCTTCAAGGGCTGCAGTTTGGCTCATTTAGAGAACATGTCCATCAAGTTAATGGCACATCCAAGGAATAAGTATTGAGACCAACCAAAAAGAATTACATACATTTTTACTTGTAGATAAATTTTTTTTTAAACTTTCTAAATTCAGGATACCCAGCAGACGGGTAGAAACCACTCCTCTCCCCCAAGATCAAGTTTCTTTAACTAAGTTCAGCAAGTGAAAGACTGGAATCTCTTCAAGTTTTTAGGATTTGATTAATCATCAAAGGAAGCTTCACCCCTATCTGGTATGTGGCAATTTCTGTACCTCAGGTCAGTGCCTCAGGAGGAAGATACGGGACAAGGAGTGAACTGTGATTCTTCTGTAGAGTGGGTAAAGAAAGAGTGCCTGTGAAACTTGAGATCTAAAAATCAATTTCCTCAAAATATCTGGACCTGCCTAGCCCTCTGCAGGACTTCCTGCGTATTTATTCCCATTTGAAGACCACTAGACTTCATTTATAGCCTAGGGATTGGTATCTTCTTTAAGGATCAGTTCAGACGCTCAGTTGAGTCTGATTCTGCAACGCCATGGACTGCAGTACGGCAGGCTTCCCTGTCCATCACCAACTCCCGGAGCTTGCTCAAACTCATGTCCATTGAGTCGGTGATGCCATCCAACCATCCCATCCTCTCTCGTCCCCTCCTCCTCCTGCCTTCAATCTTTCCTGGCATCAGTGTTTTTTTTTTCCAATGAGTCAGTTCTTTGAATCAGGTGGCCAAAGTACTGGAGTTTCAGCTTCAACATCAGTCCTTCCAATGAACATTCAGGACTGATTTCCTTTAGGATTGACTAGTTTGATCTCCTTGCAGGCCAAGGGACTCTCAAGAGTCTTCTCCAGCACCACAGTTCAAAAGCATCAATTCTTTGGTGCTCAGCTTTCTTTATAGTCCAGCTCTCACATCCATACATGACTACATAAAGACCATAGCTTTGACTAGATGAACCTTTGTCGGTAAAGTAATGTCTCTGCTTTTTAATATGCTGTCTAGGTTGGTCATAGCTTTTCTTCCAAGGAGCAAGTGTTTTTTATGCCTGCAGTCACCATCTGCAGTGATTCTGCAGCCATGAAAATAAAGTCTCTCACTGTTTCCATTACTTCCCCATCTATTTGCCATGAAGTGATGAGACCAGATGCCATGATCTTAGTTTTTTGAATGTTAAGTTTTAAGCCAGCTTTTTCATGCTCCTCTTTCATCAAGAGGCTCTTTAGTTCTTCTTCGCTTTCTGCCATAAAGGTGGTGTCATCTGCATATCTGAGGTTATAGATAATTCTTCTGGAAATCTTGATTCCAGCTTGTGATTCATTCAGCTTGACATTTCACATGACGTACTCTGCATAGAAGTTAGATAAGCACGGTGACAATATACAAGCTTGACATACTCCTTTCCCAAGCTGGAACCAGTCTGTTGTTCCATGTCTGGTTCTAACTGTTGCTTCCTGACCTGCATACAGATTTCTCAGGAGGCAGGTCAAGTGGTCTGGTATTCCCATCTCTTTTAAGAATTTTCCACAGTTGGTTGTAATCCACACAGTCAAAGCCTTTAGTGCAGTCAATAAAGCAGAAGTAGATGTTTTTCTGGAACTCTCTTGCTTTTACGATTATTCAACAGATGTTGGCAATTTGATCTCTGGTTCCTCTGCCTTTTCTAAATCCAGCTTGAACATCTGCAAGTGTTTGGTTCATGTACTGTTGAAGCCTGGCTCGGAGAATTTTGAGCATTACTTTACTAGTGTGTGAGATGAGTGCAATTGGGCAGTAGTTTGAACATTCTTTGGCATTGCCTTTCTTTGGGATTGGAATGAAAACGGACCTTTTCCAGTCCTGTGGCCACTGCTGAGTTTTCCAAATTTGCTAACGTATTGAGTGCCACACTTTCACAACATCATCTTTTAGGATTTGAAATAGTTCAGCTGGAATCTCATCACCTCCACTAGCTTTGTTCGTAGTGATGCTTCCTAAGGCCCACTTGACTTCACATTCCAGGATGTCTGGCTCTAGGTGAGTGATCACACCATCATGGTTATCTGGGTCATTAAGATCTTTTTCGTGTATTTCTTCTGTGTATTCTTGCCACCTCTTCTTAATATCTTCTGCTTCTGTTAGGTCCATACCATTTCTGTACTTAATTGTGTCTATCTTTGCATGAAATGTTTCTTTGGTATCTCTTATTATCTTGAAGAGATCTCTAATCTTTCCCATTCTATTGTTTTCCTGTATTTCTTTGCATTGATCACTTAGAAGGCTTTCTTATCTCTCCTTGCTATTCTTTGGAACTGCATTCAGATGGATATATCATTTCTTTTCTCCTTTGCCTTTCACTTCTCTTCTTTTCTCAGCTATTTGTAAGGCCTCCTCAGACAACCATTTTGCCTTTTTGCATGTTTTTCCTTGGGGACGGTTTTGATCACTGCCTCCTGTACAACGTCATGAACCTCATCCATAGTTCTTCAGGCACTGTATCTATCAGATCTAATCCCTTGAATCTATTTGTCACTTCCACTGTATAATCATAAGGAATTTGATTTAGGTCATACCTGAATGGTCTAGTGGTTTTCCCTACTTTCTTCAATTTAAGTCTGAATTTGGCAATAAGGAGTTCATGATCTGAGCCACAGTCAGCTCCCAGTCTTGTTTTTCCTGACTGTATAGAGTTTCTCCATCTTTCGCTGCAAATAATATAATCAGTCTGATTTCATTTTTGACCTCCTGGTGATGTCCACATGTAGAGTCGTCTCTTGTGTTGTTGGGAGAGGGTGTTTGCTATGACCAGTGAGTTCTCTTGGCAAAACTCTGTTAGCCTTTGCCCTGCTTCATTTTGTACTCCAAGGCCAACCTTGCCTGTTACTCCAGGTATCTCCTGACTTCCTTCTTTTGCATTCCAGTCCCCTATGATGAAAAGGATATCTTTTTTGGTGTTAGTTCTAGAAGGTCTTGTAGGTCATCATAGAACCATTCAACTTCAGCTTCTTTAGCATTAGTGGTTGGGCCATCAACTTGGATTACTATGATATTGAATGGTTTGCTTTGGAAATGAACAGAGATCATTCTGCCTTTTTGAGATTGCACCCAATCACCCATCTCATTAAACTTTTCAAATTTATAAATAATACATAGGAGTCTCTCAATATTTAAAATATACCATCCCCACCCAGATGCTTTACTTAAAATCTGTTTTTCTTTTTCCAAAACCAAGATGAAATATTTAGACCAGTTTTTCTTTCCCAGTAGCTGTCTTCTTGGGTTTTGCTGAGAATTTGGAATTTTCAGTCCCAGGCTGTCTTGAGTCTCATTCATATTTACTTAATACTTGTATTATAAATTCAGAGTCATAGTATCATTCTTTTTAATTTAGCTATACACATATATGCTCTTTTAACATCTATCTATATTAATTATTACTGATGAAAGAAAGCAGGTAAACAAAGGATTAATATCCACAATACACAGACCCATAAGACAAAAGCAAACAAATCAAGAAAGTTAAAAGATTTAACAGGCAAGTCATAGAAATAATACTAGGAAACAACAAACATGAAAGTCTGCTTAACATATATAATGAACAACTGGTAAACAACCATATACTTCCCACCCCATCCTCCAATCCAAGGGGCAAACATTTAGAAGACCAAAAGGTGGCATTGGTGCAGAGAGAGGGGTGCACCAACCAGGGCTTATTTTCCTGCTGGAACTAGGTTATAGTCTGAGGGTCTATAATAGTTTTAATTTCCAGAGTGACAGTTTCCTAGGCTTGAGAGGTCACTCAGTAAGAATTTGTCATGGATTGGGTTGCACGTAGAGCAGAGGGCCTAAATAAATGGCTCATCTGTTTATAGCCCACCAGACAGGAATCTGGGTTCACTGTGACAAGAGGCACAAAACTTCTAGTGTTTCAATGAACAAATATCCAAACTGTGTCCTTGTTCACCTCCATGTGGCTGCTGGGCAGGACCAGTGGGACAGGGCTTGATATTGGAAGAAGAGCTGCAGTACTTAGTCAGGGAGCTTGTGACCTAGAGCCGTTCTGGTCATGCATGTGTCGGCCATGAGTGGTCTTAAAAAGGCTTTGAACCTGTCAAGGAGAAAAAAAAAGAAAAATAGATTCCAACTAAATGCCATTCTGGAAAAGGCAAAACTATGGAGACAATAAAAAGATCAATGGTTGCCTGGAGTTAGCAGGGAGATGCATACACAGAGTACAGAAGTTTTTATGAGCAGTGAAAATACTTTGACATTATAACGATGTCATTATAATGATATTATACTTTTGTCCAAACCCACAGAAGGTGCAATACTACTTACTTCATCAGTGAACATAGAGGATGAACTGGGACCTTGGTTATCATGTGTCAATGCAGTTCTGCTGCTGCTGCTGCTAAGTCACTTCAGTCATGTCCGATTCTGTGTGACCCCATAGACAGAAGCCCACCAGGCTCCCCCGTCCCTGGGATTCTCCAGGCAAGAACACTGGAGTGGGTTGCCATTTCCTTCTCCAATTCACGAAAGTGAAAAGTGAAAGGGAAGTCGCTCAGTCGTGTCCAACTCCTAGCGACCCCATGGACTACAGCCTACCAGGCTCCTCCATCCATGGGATTTTCCAGGCAAGAGTACTGGAGTGGGGTGCCATTGCCTTCTCCGCAATGCAGTTCATCCTTATTTAAAAAAAAAAAGTTCCAGTCTTGATAACAGCTATGCATGTTCATTGGAAGGACTAATGTTGAAGCTGAAACTCCAATACTTTGGCCACCTGATGTGAAGAGCTGACTCATTTGAAAAGACCCTGATGCTGGGAGGAGAAGGGGATGACAGAAGGTGAGAAGGCTGGATGGCATCACTGACTCGATGGACATGAGTTTGGGTAAACTCTGGGAGTTGGTGATAGACAGGGAGGCCTGGTGAACTGCGGTTCATGGGGTCGCAAAGAGTCAGACACAACTGAGCGACTGAACTGAACTGATGCATGTGCAGCTGCTGCTGCTAAGTTGCTTCAGTCGTGTGCGACCCCATATACGGCAGCCCACCAGGTTCCCCCATCCCTGGGATTCTCCAGGCAAGAACACTGGAGTGGGTTGCCATTTCGTTCTCCAATGCATGAAAGTGCAAGTGAACTCGCTCAGTGGTGTCCGACTCACAGGGACCCCATGGACTGCAGCCCAGCAGGCTCCTCCGGCCATGGGGTTTTCCAGGCAAGAGTACTGGAGTGGGTTGCCGTTGCCTTCTCCAGATGCATGTGAGGGAAGGGAATTTCCGTACCTTCCTGTCAATTTTGTTGTAAACTTACAACTACTTAAAAAAAAAAAAAAAATTCTCCCCCCCCCCCAAAAAAATTAACTAAGGGTAGACTTTTTCGCAAAATTTTGTTTCACCTTTATACATTTTTACATATTAAATGAGCTTTCCTCTTGGCTCAGTAGTAAAGAATCTGCCTGCCAATGCAAGAGACGGGCCTCGGATCCCTGGGTTGGGAAGATGCCCTGGAGAAGAAAATGGCAGTCTACTCCAATATTCTTGCCTGGAGAATCCCATTAACAGAGGAGACTGGAGGACTGAAATCTGACCTAACAAAATGAAAAATAATCTAATGAAATATTGCTGAACTCCAGTGGTTATTAAGTGTAAATACAATTAATGAATACAAAGAAACTTCTAGCACATTGTATTTTATAATTATTTATAATAGTAATAAAATAAAGATTTTTTAAAAAACCTTGAATGATTGAACTTTTATTAACTGTACCAGTTTATAGTGCTTGCATTTTATTCTAATGGTTTTACCTTACAAAAGAAGTGTGAAACAGTGCACTAATCGTGCACGAAAGAAGGGCAACGAGAAATTTGAGCCCTGTACCAAGGAATGGATGCTTCCCCGAATGCCCCGGGTGGCACTCACAGACAAAACAGCTGGCTCAGGAATCCCTCTAGCTAGTATACGACCCACCCCAAGCAAGCCCGGAAGCCGCTACCTCCCTCCTGGCAGAGAAGTCAAAATGGCGCCCGCGAGCTCTGGGGGCGTGGCCTCGAGCTGGACTCCTCCAATAGAAACGAGAGGGGGTGAAGCACTTTCCCAGCAAGCCTCCTAGCTTAGGGCAAGGCTTTCTGGAGTATGCATCGTTCCATTGGTCGAAAATGGAATAAGGGCGTGGGAGACACCAATCGCAGTGAGTGCTGATAGGGCCGTCGCCGTAGCAACGCGCGGAGCTACCTGGGAGAAGCCTTGCAGACTGACCCACGGCCTCAGCCGCCCGGGTGAGGCTGTGACCTCCCGGGGATAGGGGCCGGTTGGCTGAGAACTCCAGTTAATCCGCACGTGAGTGCTCAGAGCAGACCAGCCGACGGGTCTTCCCTTCGTTGTTCTGCGTCTAGCCTCCTCACCCGGGACTACATTCAGTGCACTAACGAAGCTGTCCCTGCTTCCACTCTACAGCTTCCAAGGGCCAGATGATGGAGGAGCGTGTCAACCTGATGCACATGATGAAACTCAGCATCAAGGTGTTGCTCCAGTCTGCCCTGAGCCTGGGCCGCAGCCTGGATGCAGATCACGCCCCCCTGCAGCAGTTCTTTGTAGTGCTGGAGCATTGCCTCAAACATGGGCTGAGAGGTGAGCCGCGGCCGTGGGGCGGGGTGGGGCGGGGGGCTTCCAGGGCGTGAAAATTCAGGCTGACTTCGCTCAGCATCTTCAATGCCAAACATTCTTCTGGGTGCTGGGATAACAGCTGTGCACAAAACAAACAAGATCCCTGCCCACAAGACATGACATTATAGAGCAGCGCTGTCCAGTAGAAATGCCATGCAAGCCACATGTGTAATTTCTGATATCCTAGTAGCCACGTTTTTAAAAAGCAGAAAGAAACACATGAAATTTTAGTAATTTATTTTATTGAACCCAGTATAGCCAAAATAGTATCATTTTGACGTATATAGTCAGTATAAACCTTATTAGTGAGATATTTTACATTCTTTTTAAGGTGAGGCTTAAAGATCCACTGTATTTTACACTTAAAGCACATCTCAATTGCACTGGCTACATTTCAGTACCACTTGTGGCTAGTGACTACCTTGGACAGCACAGTTCTAGAGAGGAGATAAGACAACAAATTCAGAAGCAAAATAGTTGCAAAATGCTACTAATTCAGGGATGCAAGATTGGTTAAAAGATAGAGGGAATCAAGGGAAAATCTTTCCAGTTAGGGTAAAAGGGGAACGTCTTTCTGGGGAGTGAAATGTGAGCTGAGAGCTAAAGGAGAGAAGGCGTCAACTGTGCAAAGGTTTGGGGCAAGAGCCTTTCTAGAAAAACAAAACAGGTGCAGAGGTCTTGAGTGGGACCAACCTTGGTTTGAGGAAGACACCAGGTAAGTGAGGCATGCCAACAGGAGGAGAGGAGGTCAGGGTAGTTGGGATGGGCTGGATAACATCGGCCTTTAAAGATCAAGTTAGGAGTCGGATTTTATTTCATGAGTATTTGGAGGATTTTCAGCCATGGAAAAATAAGATCTACATTTAAAAAAAAAACTTTCACCCATGTGGAGAACAGATTAGAAAGGTGGGGTGGTAACAATATTAGGAGCAAGGAAACCCATTAGGAGGTTCTTGCAGCAGTTCAGATGAGGGATGGTGATGATGATTTGACAAAGTCCATCAAGAACTGACTTTGGCATCAGGTAAGAGGGAGAAAGGGCAAGGATCTCATAGGTGATTATTTGAGCACTTGTTTTATTTTGTGGGCAATAAATACTTGAGGGAGCATAATGGGGATGACAGAGCAACCCTGTCATCAGAAGCAGGGAGGGCTCATTTGGTATTTGGCTCCTCCCAGTCCCCAAGACTGACTCAGAAGGAATAAGCAGTGCAGCTCCATAGCTTTCATTTGGCTTTTGGGAGAGAGACTGAGGGCCCCTGAAGACGTTTTGCAAACTGTTCTTATGAATAATACTTTTGTTTTCCCTTTTAGTTAAGAAGAGTTTTATTGGCCAAAATAAATCTTTCTTTGGCCCTTTGGAGCTGGTGGAGAAACTTTGTCCAGAAGCATCAGATATAGCCACTAGTGTCAGAAATCTACCAGAATTAAAGTGAGTGAGAAGTAGTTACCTCAATTTGATGTTTAAAAAAAAAAAAAAAAAACCTCCCTTCTATTTATCCATTTCTCAATTCCTTGCTAATAAAGCATCTTCTAATTTGGAACAAACTAGAGCACAAGCCACACTTTACTTAGACTTTAGTCTCAGCTCTGCTGCTCAATTTCCACCTAAACTTGAGCAAAATTTGCCCCATTCTGAGCCTCAGTTTCCTTTTCTTTAAAAGGAGGACCATAATTCCTGCTTGTCGTACAAGGTTCTGTAATGAAACGGTATTGTCACTGCAAGAGCAGTTACAGGAGGAGAAGGAGATCCCGGGGTACATACCAGAGCCCCTTGCAGAGTCTTCCACAAGGAACCTAACTGTCCAGACTCTCTTTGACCTTCTTCTGCAGAGCCAGCCCATTCCATTTTAGGGTAATTACATTAGCCACCACCACTGACTAAGGCCCTGCTAAGTGCCAGGCATTGTGCTAAGGACAATGCCTTAGCACTTCATTATTTCATTTCATCATCCACAAATCCCTAGGAGCTAAGCTGTTGGTGTTCTTATCTGCAAGTGCAGAAACTGAGACTCAGAGTGGTTAAGTAACTTGCCCAAGGTCCCTCGGCAACTGAGTGGTGGAACCAGGAAGAGAACACAGGTCTCCTGGCCTCTGAAACCCTCTGCATCTTGCTAAACTCATTTGCTGCTGAACCCCATGCGTTCATAGGATTTAAGCCTTCTGTCTCTGACCTGGGTTCAGCCCTGTGGGCCTGTGCCACCTAAGGCTTTCGCCTATAGCAGGTGACAAACTTTCATATATTTATTTGGTGACACCACCCCACCCCACCACCCCCACCAGCCGTGATCTTCCTGGGTTTCCCTGGTGGCTCAGATAGTAAAGAACCTGCCTGCGATGCAGGACGTGTGGGTTCGATCCCTGGGTGGGAAGATCCCCTGGAGAAGGAAATGGATACCGACTCAGTATTCTTGCCTGGAAAATTGGATGGGCAAAAGACCGTGGTCCATGGGGTCGCAGAGTTGGACATGACTGAGCAACTGACCCTTTTGCTTTTCACTTTCATGAGCCTCCCACATCTGCCTTGTTTCTTCAGTTGTTCTGTGCGTGGTCCTGTTGTCCATCCCTTCCAGCCAGCTCACTCCCTCTAGAGAGCCTGTCCTTGGGTGGTCTGATTGGATGGAGCAGGGGTCTGCCTTCTCCTGCACTCACCCTTCTATTTCCACTTAGGCACAGGGGCATTTCCGAAGTCTTGTTATGCTAACAAAGAGCTTCTTGTCAGCTGAACTCACTGCTTCTGTTCCCTTATTAACCCTGTGGATGCTGAACAAGCAACTAGTTGAAGTATCAAAATCCTCCCTGTGTCTGCCAAAAAGGAAATACAGAGTGACTCCCTCTTCTTGATGCCTCTGGAGTAGTAGCCTTTTTGGGAGCCATGTGAGAAGACTGCTGGCTTTGCTCCATAAACAGCTGCAGTGTTTTTACCATTTCATTAAACAGGAGCACAAGTTCTAAAATTTCTACAGGATTTTGGAAGTTATGATTAGTATTTTTTGGAGAGTAGAGACTGTTTGCTCTGAGGTAGTTTGAAACTTGCAGGACAGACTTTGAGTCCTGAGAGTCATCTCTCTGGAGTTTAATTTCCTTGTCTAATTGAGATAAAAATGTCTTTTACAGTGTGGCCCAGTACCCAGAACTTTACATTGTTTTCATATCATGGTTCACTATTAAACATACTGTTACACAACAAATACGATTTCACGTATTGGCATGTAAACCCAGACAACAGACAAGGTTCTCTACTTTTTTGGAAATTAAAAACAGTCTTTTTTCTTATTACATAATTTTTAATTAGGAAATAAGAACAAGCAAAAAAGATGCTTCTGTTAGCTTACTGCTCAGAAAAAACAAAGCTACAATTAATATCTTGGTCATTATCCTTGTAGAGTCAGACAGACGAATAAAGAAGCTTCTACTGTGATTCACCTTTGCCTCCCCCGGTGGCATCACTGTTGCAGTCCTCATGGACTAACCACCGAAGCCACCAGCGCATCTACCTTTTGCCCCAGTAACTCTACTTCTAGGGGTTTTATCTCATAGACCTAACACGTGAAAATGACACATGTACAGAGATGTCTGTTGCAGCATCATTTGTAACAGCAGCAGATTAGAAATGGCCTAGATTAAAAACTGGAGAAGGCGATGGCACCCCACTCCAGTACTCTTGCCTGGAAAATCCCATGGATGGAGGAGCCTGGTGGGCTGCAGTCCATGGGGTCGCTAAGAGTCGGACACGACTGAGCGACTTCACTTTGACTTTTCACTTCCATGCGTTGGAGAAGGAAATGGCAACCCACTCCAGTATTCTTGCCTGGAGAATCCCAGGGACAGGGGAGCCTGGTGGGCTGCCATCTATGGGGTCGCAAAGAGTCGGACACGACTGAAGCAACTTAGCAGCAGATTAAAAGCTAGGTAAATAAATCATGGCACAGTCCAGTAGTGAAACACCTTAAAGCTATGAAAACATGAACAGGAAATTTCCTGTGTACAGAAAGAATTTCAAAATAACAGATATTCAGTAAAACGAGCAAGTTGCAAAATGGTATATGTAGCATACTAATATTTTTGTAAGAAGGGAAGAAAAATAAGAACATTTATTTCCAATGCAGAAAAATGCTTGGGATGTGAACCTTAACTAGGAGCGGTATATTAATGAACAGAGAAGGAGAACTGGGGAAAAAACAAGTATTAAGCTGTACATACTGTAGCTTTTTTTCCCATTTAATAGTAGACTTTAAGCCTTTTTCCATATTAAATATTCATCCACAACTTTGTTTTTGAAGTGAGCACACAGCATTGTTGTTTAGCCCCTCCCACTTTGGGCTTTGTGCTGCTAAGTCACTTCAGTCGTGTCCAACTCTGTGCGACCCCATAGACGGCAGCCCACCAGGCTCCCCTGTCCCTGGGATTCTCCAGGCAAGAACACTGGAGTGGGTTGCCATTTCCTTCTCCAATGCATGAAAATGAAAAGTGAAAGGGAAGTCGCTCAGTCGTGTCCGACTGTTTGTGACCCCGTGGACTGCCGCCTTCCAGGCTCCCCTGTCCATAGGATTTTCCAGGCAAGGGTACTGGAGTTGTGGTTGTCTTCAAATCCTCATTGTCCAAACTGCAGTGCTGACCACCCCCAACACACATCTTTGTGCACATCCTCAATTACTTCCTTACCTTGCTAGATGCAGAACTTTGATAACCGGCTGGCATTAAATTGCCTGCTGGAAGAATTGTGCCAGTTTGTACTCCCACCAAGCAGGACATGTAGATGTGCATTTTTCCTATTTCTTTTCTTCTTTTACTCTAACTTCACATCATTTATTGAAAGGTGGGGGGAATCCAAAGCCTTTTATATTAAGTTGGGTGCCTTCTAGCCCTTTGAGGCAGGTATTGATTACAGCAGTACCTCTAATACTCTCTTGGACATTACAAATGCAGTTACTCTGCTTAGAACAGTAACTTTTTTTCCTTAAATAGTGCTAGGTCTATATTTGGGAGGCTTTTTCTTTCTTTTAAAACAGATCTTTTCAAAATTGCACCTTTGAGACTGGTTGCACAACATGTGCCTAACAGAGCTAACAGTACACTTAAAAATGGATGAGGTGGTAAACTTCATATTATGTGTATTTTACTGTGTCAGAAATAAACTTGATGTAGTAAATTTCAAGCTAATGCCTTAGAAATCTTGTGAGTTCAGTACTTTAATAACTGTATTCTATATTCATCTTTTGAAAGAATGTTTATCCATGATACAATCTAACCTGATATTTCCTGGCTTCCTGTGAAATATGTGAATACATGCAAAGTTTTATCTAATTGTATTTGTTCCAGAAATCAGATATTTCTGGCTTAAATATTTTTCTGGTTTTGTTGTGGTTTTTTTTTTTTTAGGGGGAAGGAGGGAAATATATGCCTATGATAGAGACTTCAAACAGTCCCGAAAAAAATGCAGTGAGCCATTTCCTCAGCCTTCCCAGAGTGTTCCCGCAACCCCCAGGGCAGCTTTGCATTCACAAGCGTGCGTGCGTGTGTGTGTGTGTGTGTGTGTGTGTGTGTGTGTATGTGTGTGTGTGAATATATTTCTCCCTGGCTAAGTTGGCTTTTTTCCCTTTGTTTTTGTTGTAATGCTTTAATAGTCTGATCCTCTGTTTGAATTACAGGACAGCTGTGGGAAGGGGCAGAGCTTGGCTTTATCTTGCACTCATGCAGAAGAAACTAGCAGATTATCTGAAAGTGCTTGTAGACAATAAAAATCTCTTGAGGTATTTCATCACCTATCTTCGCTTAGTTTTTGCTTCGTAATTAGAACATAGTTTTGTACATCATTAGGAATTAAAATAAGAATGTATTGACTTGGCCAAATGGTTCATTCATGTTTCTCTGTAAGATGTTAACGCAAAAACCTGAACAAGCCTGTACAGTTTTTATTCAGATTATTATGAAGTATAACTATTCTGTGGCTTACTTGTAAAATAGCAGAATTTTATTTTTTGAGCACTGATGTCTGAAAGTCTTTATTAATGAAGATTCATATTTTCATTTTGAAGATAATTCTTCAAAAATACCTAAGATCAGGTAACTGACAGCATACTCCATTAAGTTTCAACAAAATAGTATTTGATTGGGTGATAATAGGGGGGAAATGACTTGAACTAGATTCAGTGGGCAATTTTAAATTATAAGACCCTGCTTTTTATAAGAGAACATACCTAGATTACCTATTTTAGGATTCCATATTCAAATTGTAAACTTTTATATCTCTTGGCATCAGTAAAGACAAACTATCTCTGTAATTTATGACTGGGTTCATTTTTTATATTTATAACTTTATAGACGAAAGAAATCATTATAAGAGGAATTTTCTCTATGATATGAGAATTTATGAGGAAAAAATCTTTATAGAGCTAATGCTCTTATCTAACTGAAATAAAAATATCTTTTACAGTATGGCCTATCATCCAAAATTTTCGATTGTTTTCAAGTCATGGCTTATTACTGAACAAATGTTTTCATGATAAATACTGATTTCAAATAATTTACACACCTTGTACTCTTCTCTGACCATTATACTGAATAACTTTGAGGTACAGATTTTGTTCTAAACAACTAGTTCTGGGACTGCCCTCACGGTCCAGTGGTGAAGACTTCGCACTTCCACTATAGAGGGCACAGCTTCCGTCCCTGGTCTGGGAACCAAGATCCCACATGGCTCACTGCCAAAAATAAAATGATAATAAATAAATAAACAAACAACTAATTCTGAGGATAACAAGTTCTTATGCACTCACACACATGCTGGTGTATTAGCTAATCACTGATGACCAGAGCGGTGACGGATGGAGCCTCACTACACGTGGCCCGGGGGACTGGGAGGGAAGGAAGTCAAAGCAGGCAGTGTTCCCTGGGACACAGGGGAGAGGGAAGAGTGTTGTTCTGGGTCAGGGGG
The DNA here is from genome assembly GCF_002263795.3 of Bos taurus. Taxonomy (NCBI): domain Eukaryota; kingdom Metazoa; phylum Chordata; class Mammalia; order Artiodactyla; family Bovidae; genus Bos; species Bos taurus. The sequence goes on along the minus strand of NC_037334.1, from coordinate 1,752,000 downwards.
GTGGGGATCGCAGGATTGCACTTCATGTTGACATGAACGTGAGTGTAGCAGTAGTTCATGTAGGAAGACGAAGGAAGCAGCCAGGTGGAAAGAGGGACAGAGTGGCGTTTAGGAACACAGGGGCCTAATGAGAAGAGCTGGGCTCCAGGGTCCAACCAGAGAAGTTAACCTTAGACCAGAGGTGGGAGGGGTCCGTTCTAAGCCCCAGGAAGACAGAAGAGGCCAGAGAAGAGATCACAGAACTTAAAGTGAGAGAGGGAATAAAAGGCAGAAGGGAATGCACACAAGGCAGCCTCTGGCTCCTGGTGAAACTCTCAGCCAGGCCACGAGCTAAGAGGTGAAAAGTCAGGAGGTCCAGTAGAAGGGTGGTGAAGGTGTTCTGTCGTATCCACCTCTTTCAGTGAGTTCTATGAGCCTGAGGCATTAATGATGGAGGAAGAAGGGACAGTGATTGTTGGTCTGCTGGTGGGACTCAATGTGCTTGATGCCAACCTCTGCTTAAAAGGAGAAGACTTGGATTCTCAGGTAAGATGGGAATTTTGACTCTAGATCAAATGTCTTGTTTGGGCCAGGGATTTTACACTGGATCTGCAGACGTGTGCAGGAAGGGGCAGATGGCAGGGGGTATCTGGCAAAGGGCTGTGCAGGGTGCTGCACTGGACCAAAGCTGGAACAGCTGGCAAAAGTCCTGGGGAAGAGCGAAAAATAGCTCGGGCAAAGGCACAGAGGCACACACACAGAGCATGGCATGTCTGGGAACGGGAAATGGTTCTCCATGGCTAGGACGCGGCCTGCCCAGTGAGTGACATGGAGGTGGAGGCCGGCCCAGGTTTTACATCGCAAGTTCCATGTTAGAGGCTTCAGCTTTTGTCCCTGGAACTTTGGGAACCACGGGAGGTTTTTAGGCAGTACACTGAAATGGTCAGGCCTGAGACTGAGAAAGTTGAAGCTAGCAACCATGCGGGTCATGAGTTAGAAGCAGCCAAGAATGGGGAATGCAGAAACATGAAGCAGATAAGTCAGGAAATCAGGGGCAGACAAGTCTGCATGAGGAGTGGGAGAACAGACTCAGGAGAGATTTGGAAAGTCAGATGGTAAAACGGAGCAGGAACTTTCAGGCCATGAGGTGCAGAGTGCCCCTTGCTGGAGACAGCCTTCTTGTGATGGGCTTTTCCTCCTGCACAGAAGCCGGTAGCCAGGGATGAGGCCTAAGCTCCAGGTGCTGGAGACTAAATCCAGACAGTATGCCCCGCCCTAACCTCCACCCCACTTCAGGGCATCAGGAACTGTGGCTGGGCCGCTGCCCCGCCTTCTTCCCACTACATGTTTGGACATGAATCTAAAGCTTCCCCAATCCCTCCATGACCAGATCAGCTGCTTTTTTTCCCCCAGTAGTTTTCTTGTTCTGGCCTGTTGAATATTTTTCAAAAAATATAAACAAGTTTTTTTTTAAAGAAACAAAGTATCACATATTGTCCCATTACACAGAAACAGCTGATTCAGTGTTACATTTTGGGATATATCCTTCCAGCACATGAATAAAAGGTGTGAGTGTGTGTGTGTGTCTTTGTATCTCACAGACCGATGTTTGGAGCTTTCTTTTTTCATTAAACCAAAATGTGATTATTCCAAGAACACCATTTTGCAATTTCTTTATTTAACAATGTGTTCCACATAGCTCTTGATGTCAAGAGATACATCCATTTTATGAATATACCATAATTTATTTAACCAATACTTTTTTTTAATTGAAAGATAATTGCTTTACAGTGTTGTGTTGTTTTCTGCCATACAACAACACAAATCAGTCATAATTTTATATATATATATACATATAATTGTATATATAATATATATATCCCCTCCTTCTTGATTCTCCCTCCCTAACCAATACTTATTAATGTAAGTCATTTTCATGTTATAATGACAGTGTTATAAATATCCTTACACTTGTTTTTAAGCCTTGTCCTTTTGTTTTCTTAGGATAAGTTTTGAGATTGCTGTGTCAGACTGCACAAGTTCTGCATGAGTGTTGTGAAAGCATGAGAGTGTTCTTGGTCTTTTTCAATCAGACAGAAAAAACTCTTCATCTCAAATTTGTGTTTTTGAAAACTAGGATGATGGAGTTGTTTTGGGTTTTTTTTTTTTCATGTTTTATTTAAATATCATACAAGGTTTATTCATTTTGTATTACAAACATTAAACAAGCCATTGGTGGTTCACCTGTTCATATCCTTTGCCCATTTTTTTGAATATTCCATCTTTTTCCACTTCTTTATTATAGATAAGGATATTTACCATTTGTCAGAATATTTGTTATAAAAATTTTTTTCTGCTCTCTCGGGGGTTTTTTTCTCTATAGACCTTTTTTTTTTTCCCGTGCAGTCGTATTTAATGGACTTTTCCTCTATACCTTCTAAACTATTGTGCCTAGAAGGTCCTTCCACATCTAAAAATTAACTTAATTTTTAAATCACATGTATATATTTTACATGTAAATAATCTGCCTGTCATTCTTTTTGACATAGTATGAAGTGGAAATCCAGATTTCTTACATAAGTACAGCAGTGAACCAGTGTTTCCAGTATCATGTATCAAATATTATTATTTTGCCTACTAATTTGAAATTCCACCTTTATCATGTGTTAAAATATCCATTATACTCAGGGGGCTTATTTGTAGACTCTCTATTTAGTCTCTGGATCTTTTTATTTCTATGCTAGTAACATAGTCTTTTAACTACCAAAGCCGTATAGTGTGTTTTATGCTCTGGCAGTTCACCTCCTACCTACTTTGTTATGCAACATTTTCAGATTTAGTTGAGGCTGTCCCGTTTTCCATTCTGCCCGATGACCTTGAACATCATTTATTTTGTCAGATTCCAAAATGAAAATTTGTCTGGGATTTTTATTAAATAATAGATGTGATTGAGCCCCTGGCTTATTCTTATCGTCAACATAATGCCTCCTGCATGTCACTAGGAAGCATGAGTATTTGCTGCTGCTGTCTGAGAGATCCTCTTTCTCGTGTTTAGAAAGTGCTGTTCTCTTCTAACTTTGCATTTTTATTTAAAAATGAATATTGACATGTATCAGCCACAGGTGTACATGTGTGCCCCTGTCCCAAACCCTATGACAAAAACCACCTCAATATTGTAAAGGAATTAGCCGCCAATTAAAATAAAGAAATTAATTTTTAAAAAATGAATATTGAATGCTATCCAGCACTTTCTGGCATCTATTGAGATGTCATATCCATTTTTAGCCCATAATTATAATTGAAATAATTCTTGGGCTTCCTATTGTGATATTATTATTCCTGCATTCTTAAAATAAATCTTACTTAGTCATCGTACATATACTTTTAGTGTACTCCTAGACTTAATGTCTGTGGTTTATTTGGGATTTTTGTGTTTCTACTTATAAGAGACACTTGTCTGAATCTTCCCTTCCTATACTGTCTTTGTAACTTTTCAGTGTCAGGATTGTATAACCTCATAAAATAAGCTGGATAATATTCTTTTCATTCTTATTTTCTACAAAAGTTTGTTATAGCAAGAATTATTTTTCTTTAAATGTTTGTTAAAACTTGCTGGTATAACTGTTTCAGCTCTTTATAATCTGCATACTCTGACCACTTCTATTTTTTGCATAGCTTTGGTCAGTTCATTGGTTTCCTAAGCAGCAGCAGCAGCCAGCCTTATAAAAACCTTTAGTCATTTATATTTTTCCAGAAACCATTTATTTCATTTAGATCTCCGCTGTTAGTTGCATGAGAGTATTTTCTTGCAGCTTTTTAAAATCTCATATTTCCAAATTGTAATATTGTACACGTGACAGAGTTCGTCTACTGTGTTGAGCTCGAAACCCAGATCTTGCTCTTTACTCATCACTTCTGCTTCAGGAGGAGGACTTTATCTGTCTTCTAGTCCATTAATTTCTACTTTGGGTATTAATTCTTTCTCATTCTTTCTATTGTTTCCTTTTTTCCAGGCAAATGTATATTTTTTTTTTACTCTTTTTCTATTATAGAAGAAGTACATGCTTGTTGAAAAAAATTAAGCAATTACAAAAGCATGTAAAGTGAAAAGTGAAATTCAAGCTTCCCTTTTCTCCTCCCCCTTCAGTCCCACTTTTGTCCCCACAGGTAATGTGAAAACTTGAGGGACTACTTTTTCTATGCATTTATGTGTACATAGGTTTTTGTTTCTGACTAAATCTTTTCTGGCTTTCTATTGCAGTGTAACAAATTAACAGTCACATTAAAAATACCAATCACTCATAGTTGATGGTTAGCTGATTTCAGCAAGTTGATTCTGAAGCACACCTGTGATTATAGGCAGTTGGTGGCTAGGACTGGAGTGGCTGAAGGCATGTGCTGTCACTGCCCTCTGAGTTGAGAAGGTCAGTGGGTGGGCGCTGGAGCAGCAGGGGTTTCCTGGGCATCTCTGTCTGCATCTGGTCTCTCCACATGGTCTCCAGCGTGGTGCCTCAAGGTAGCCAGACTTTTCCCATAGAAGCTCAGAACTTCAGAGGCATGTGCCCAAGGGAAAGAGCCAGGACGAAGTGTGTACTGCCTTTGTTAACCTAGCTGAAAAGTCACAGCCTCCTTCCTGCTGCTTTCTGCTCATTTGGACAGGTAGTAAGGCCACCCAGGTTCAAGGGTTGGGAATGGAGATTGGTGGGAGGCGCAACAGAGAAGTTGCAAAAGACGTCACATACAGCTTTGGCTTTTAACATGAGTGGGGTTGCTATACTATATATATATAAGTGGGGTTAATGCTGTACATAGTATTCTTTGACTTAAAGTTTTATCCTGGAGCTTTCTTCATTTCATTACATTTTCATTCCCTGTGTTCTTTGTTATGGTTGCAGAGGGTTCTGCAGTATGGCTATAATGTGATTGATTTAAATATTTCTGTATTGATGGACCCAATTATCCTGTATTTCAAAGGAATGGCTTCACTTTCACCAGAGTCAGTGGTGGCAGGCTAAGGCTCTCATTCACTCTCTCTCAAGTGCTTTATTTCTGAACAAAGCACCTAACTTTGAGATGTTGAGGGATCTTGGACCTCCCTAGTTCCCTATAGCAGAGAATTTTCCCTGAAATACTGACTGGACCTTTTCATCCCAACTTGGGGAAAGAAGGAGTCAGAGTTATCAGTTGAGGTCACCACTTTAAAGATCCAGGTCTCTCTCTCTCTCTCTCTCTTTTTTTTTTTTTAATCACTTTGTACCCAAAGAACTTTGTTGATCTTTGTCAACAATTTGTTGAATAAAGACAGAAAAACTAATCATTATTAAGTGGTAAAACTTGAGAATATTCCCTCGAATTCTGATTTTTAGTAAGTTTTTCGTCTAGAAGATGATGGGGTTGTTTTTCTTTCGGTTTGTTTGCTTGATTGCTACTTTAAGCTCATCCGTCTAACTGACTGTTTAGGAAGGAGATAGGCATATAAACACCATGAATTTTAAAGATAGTAAGGTTTGTGGAAAGTGGGGAAATTATCTTTCATTTAAACTGGTGCATTTTCTTTCAATCAGGTTGGAGTGATCGATTTTTCTCTCTACATTAAAGATGTGCAGGATCTAGATGGCGGCAAAGAGTAAGTTCTGCATTGTATGCTGCTCTTATGATTTTAATGAAATTCTAGCAAAGAATGCGACTTTTTAAAAAACTGAGATGTAATTGACATATAACATTATATTATTTTCACATGTACAACATAATGATCTGATATTTATATATATTGTAAAGTGATCACCACAGTACATCTAGTGTACATCCATGACCTTAACATAGTTAGTTACAAAAGAACATTTTTCTTGTGACAAGAGCTTTTAGGATCTACTGTCTTAGCAACTTTCAAATATGCAGTTTTACTATTAACTAAAGTTATTAGTTATACTTGATTATATATATTAACTATATATATAAAATGCTCTTAACTATAGTCATCATGCTGCATGTTGCGTCATTAAGCCTCCTTTGTTTTATAACTGGAAGTTTGTGTCTTATGACCCCCTTCACCTTCTCCCCCACTCCCCAACCTCTGGCAACCACCACCAGTCCCCGTATCTGTGAGCTTGGTTCTGTCTTTGTTTGTTTTAGATTCTACATATAAGTAAGAGCATAAGGTATTTGTCTTTCATTGTTTTACTTATCTCACTTAGCATAATGTCCTCAAATCCACTCATGCTGTCAGAAATGGTAGGATTTTTTTTTTATGGATGAATAATATTTTGTTATATAAATATACTACATTTTCTTCATTCATCTATTGATGGACACTTAGGTTGTTGCTATAAAGGAGTGAAGTGAAAGTCGCTCAGTTGTGTCCGACTCCTTGCAACCCCAAGGAAAATACAGTCCGTGGAATTCTCCAGGCAAGAATACTGGAGTGGGTAGCCTATCCCTTCTCCAGTGGATGTTCCCAACCCGGGAATCAAACCAGGGTCTTCTGCACTGCAGGCAGATTCTTTACCAACTGAGCTATCAGGAAGGTTGTTGCTATATCTTGGCTATTGTAAGTAATGCTGCCGTGAATATGGGGGTGCATATATGTATTCATGTTAGTTTTCCCTTTATTTGGGTAAATACCCAGAAGTGGAATTGCTGAATCATTTAGTAGTTTTATTTTTCATTTTTTGAGAAACTGCCATACTGTTTTCCATAGTGGCTGCACTCGTTTACATTCCCACCAACACTGCACAAGGGTTCCCTTTTCTCTGTTTCCTGGCCGACACTTCTTATTTCTTGTCTTTTCAGTGATAACCATTCTAACAGGTATGAGGTGTTACCGTCTTGCAGTTTTGTTTTGCATTTCCTGATGATTAGTGTTGTTGAGCATCTTTTCCTGTAACTGCTGACAAAGAATGCTACTTTGGTTTTTGCACTGTTTGAGATTTTAGTTTTTATTTAGCTGTTTTTAATTACAATGGTAATATGTTCCTGTTCCTGTAGTTTAAGGAATTAGGCTCTCAGGAAGAATAGAGAGTACAAGGGCGATTTCCCCATCCACACTATCCCCCGGTCTCCCACCTCAGTCCCACTCCCCGCCTCCTTCGTCAGAGGAAGCCACTCATGCATGACTCCTTCCAAGTCCTTTTTTTAATGCCTTTCAGATGTATATTGTTGGTAGTGTAATTTGCTTTATGGATTGTTGGGATGTAAATGGAAAAGCACTGTGACACATTTAGGTTGCCTCTAGACTTACTCTGACCACAGTGTGTCTTGGATGTCTTTTCATGCCACATGTAACTCTACCTCATCCTTGTTAACAAGAGCATTAAAAGAAGTCACTCTGAAAAAAGAGACAGAAAAGAAAAAAAAGCAAACAATGTGTATAACATGCTCAAATTTATGTTGTAATAAAGAAGACATAACACTTGTATTTATATGTTGTACTTCCATATACATGGATCACTTCTAGAGAGGCACATGGACTGAACACAGATGTGGGAGGGAGTTTCACTGTAAACCCTTGGGCTGTGTTTGAATATTCTGCCAGAAACATCCATTACTTGTCCTTCACACTTCTTCGTATTGAGGACTCTTCTGGTCTCAGTGTCCTGGCAGTGTACCTTACCAAGGAAGGCATGCTTTATGCCCCCAGAGTACTAAGGTTTGCTCACTTGGAATTAAAAATATATTCTTAATGTCGAAAAGAACTGGAAATGAGCTGATTGTCCACCTTTAAGGGAATGCAGTCAGCCTTTCATACCTGCAGATGTTGAACCCACAGATGTAGAGGGTCAGCAGTGCTACACCATGTGTATGAGAGACTTGAGCAGTTGCAGATTTTGGTATCCACAGTGGTTTTGGAACCCGTCCCCTGTGGACACTTAGGGACATCTGTAATTGAATGAATTGTGGAATATCCAAAATGTTCCACGCTGTGGTATATTATACAGACATGAGAAAAAGCAAATTTTACCTAGTGAATAGTAGGTTTAGAGGGGTTTCCACAGGTATTATTGAGTGAGAAAAGTATAATACTGAGAAGTATATATATTCCATTTTTTAAACCCTCCAAATCTCTTTTATATTTTAATTGTATATACTATATATAAAAATATAGATATTATGATTATATGCACAGAGGCTACTCAACAAGCTGTCAGTATGTGTCACCTGGGAAAGCTATGTGAGGGCAGAAAGGTTAAAAAAAAAAATAATAAACTATACTGACCAATAAATCCAGCACCTGTGGCATGAGTGTGGGTTGAATAATCTCATTTACGTACATATGTATGTAAAGAAATTGGTGGGGGGAGGCTAACTTTAAAATGTTAAAGTCTTTTTTATATATATAAACACATATAAAGTTTTTTGTTGTTGTTTTGTTTGTCACACTGCGTGGATTTGGGGATCTTAGTTCCCTAACCAGGAACTGAACCCACCCCCTTGGCACTGAAAGCACAGAGCCCTCACCACTGGACCACCATGCAATTCCCAATGTCTTTTTTTTTTTTTTCAAACCCAGACTAATCAGCTTTGTGTTGTGAAGAGTCTTGTGATCTTCTTTTATGAGCCAGCTTCTTTTCCTTCAGTATACCAAGGGCTGCTTCATCTCCTGCCTCGGGAGCCATTTGCGTATGGATTTTGGTGTTTCCACCTCGCACCCTGGTGGCATTCTCAAATGCTAGGGATGCGGTGGGAGGAGTATCTGTAGGGAGGATCCTTTCCAGGCAGCGTTGCCAGAGTGTTCCATGTCCTCCCAGCCAGTCGTGCTGGTTCACTCAGGACCAGGTAGACGTTGCTACACTCTGACTGTCTCTTGGTTTCCCAGTGGCACTAATGACATTGGTACTCCTACAAGGTAATTGGAAGGTTGGGGGCAATTACAGAGTATTAACCCTGAGTAAAAGCAATTCCTTGGGACTTCCCTGGTGTCCCAGTGGTAAAAAATAATCCATCTTAGAATGCAGGGGACACAGGTTCAATCCTTGGTCAGAGAACTAAGATCCTACATGTCAGGAAGCAACTAAGCCCATGCACCACAACTGGAGAGTCCATATGCCGTATCAAAAAGACCAAACACAGCCAAATAAGTAAATGCATTTTTTTAAACTATTCATTGCAAAAAAATAATTTCTCTATTTTTATGCCCTTTTTTAAAGGCATGAAAGAATCACAGACGTCCTTGATCAAAAAAATTATGTGGAAGAACTTAACCGGCACTTAAGGTAGGACTCCCTTCTTTTTCCAGTGTTCGTTCTCAGTGCCCAATAATTGCCTCATGGGACCTTTTTTGAGTTGCCATATATTTATAACTTTTTTCCTAATCAGGAAGAAAGATTGTCATTCAGTGCTCATGTGTACAGGTTATAGAAGTATGATTTCTTGATAAAGAGCTTTGGGGAATCCTTTGGTGCCTTGTTCTGTGTAGTCATGCAGCTTAGAGAGTAATGAATGAAACCTGACTCTCCACCCCTCAGCCTACGGCAGCTTAGTTGGAGATTCCTGCCTAGAAACCACTACTGCTGCTGGGAATCAGCACACATCCCTCCCGTGTGCTGAGCAGGAAAAGGAGTTGAAAACCACTGGGTTAGACCTTTGAAAGCAATTCAGAAGAGATTTAATAGCAAGTGTTTTTTTTTTTTTTGAAAGCGGGTATCTTTATCTTGAGTTTTCTTTTTAATTGGAAAGCTGCTCCTGTGTGTCGTGAAACACTGGTTGTTGCAAGTGTGGATGGGGAGTGGATGGAGATTCTCAGCGTAACATTTTTGGGAGATACAATTCTCTCCCTGAACCCTCAACCCCTTTAGGAAATTTACTCTGCACATTAACAGTGCCCTATGGGAGCAGCCTCTGTGGCCCCCAAAGCCAATGAAACAGGCAAAGGATCTGGCATGTTCTTTAGAACATACATAAGGAAGCACATTTCTGAGCTCTCTGAGGTATGATGCTGACTATTGTTTTGAGAGAGAGATTCTTAATTCATTCCTAGTTTATTGAGAACTTAAGAAATAGATGTTGAATTTTATCAAATGCCTTTTAGCATTCATTAAGTTAATCTTGACTTTTATCCCTTAATCTATTGACATGAAACAATTTTACTAATTTATTTTTTCCACAGGGATAAACTACTTAATCATAGCTTTAATGATTTAATCATTCTCTTAAGGCATAATCTAATGTAATTGTTCCATAGTTTTCCTTCTGGCATGGTCTCAAAGCAGCCTCACAAAATGAATCAGAAAGCTTTGCCTTATTTCTGTGCCTGGGAACACCTTCTAGTTCGTGAAATCCTTGAAAATTTGAAGCACCTGTAGAGAGGCAATACTTTGCCAGCTTTTCAGTCTTTCCTTGGTTGTTAGTTCATCTAGCTTTTCTCCTCTTGTTCAGTTCAGTTCAGTCATTCAGTCATGTCTGACTCTCTGCGACCCCATGAACCGCAGCACACCAACTCCCAGAGTCCACCCAGACCCATGTCCATTGAGTCGGTGATGCCATCCAACCATCTCATCCTCTGTTGTCCCCCTTCTCCTCCTGCCCTCAATCTTTCCCAGCATCAGGGTCTTTTCAAATGAGTCAGCTCTTCGCATCAGGTGGCCAAAGTTTTGGAGTTTCAGCTTCAACATCAGTCCTACCAATGAACACCCAGGACTGATCTCCTTTAGAATGGACTGGTTGGATCTCCCTGCAGTCCAAGGGACTCTCAAGAGTCTTCTCCAACACCACAGTTCAAAAGCATCAATTCTTCGGTGCTCAGCTTTCTTTATAGTCCAACTCTCATATCCATACATGACCACTGGAAAAGTCATAGCCTTGACTAGACAGACCTTTGTTGGCAAAGTAATATCTCTGCTTTTGAATATGCTATCTAGGTTGGTCATAACTTTCCTTCCAAGGAGTAAGCATCTTTTAATTTCATGGCTGCAGTCACCATCTGCAGTGATTTTGGAGCTCAGAAAAATAAAGTTTTCCACTATTTCCCCATCTATTTGCCATGAAGTGATGGGACCAGATTCCATGATCTTAGTTTTCTGAATGTTGAGCTTTAAGCCAACTTTTTCACTCTCCTCTTTCACTTTCATCAAGAGGCTCTTTAGTTTTTCTTCATTTTCTGCATAAGGGTGGTATCATCTGCATTTCTGAGGTTATTGATATTTCTCCCTGCAATCTTGATTCCAGCTTGTGCTTCATCCAGCCCAGCATTTATCATGATGTACTCTGCTTATAAGTTAAATAAGCAGGGTGGCAATGTACAGCCTTGACGTACTCCTTTTCCTATTTGGAACCAGTCTGTTGTTCCATGTCCAGTTCTAACTGTTGCTTCTTGACCTGCATACAGGTTTCTCAAGAGGCAGATCAGGTGGTCTGGTATTCCCATCTCTTTCAGAATTTTCCACAGTTTATTGTGATCCACACAGTCAAAGGCTTTGGCATAGTCAATAAAGCAGAAATAGATGTTTTTCTGGAACTCTCTTGCTTTTTCGATGATCCATGGGATGTTGGTAGTTTGAGCTCTGGTTCCTCTGCCTTTTCTAAAACCAGCTTGAACATCTGGAAGTTCATGGTTCACGTACTGCTGAAGCCTGGCTTGGAGAATTTTGAGCATTACTTCACTAGCATGTGAGATGAGTGCAATTGTGCGGTAGTTTGAGCATTCTTTGGCATTCCCTTTCTTTGGGATTGGAATGAAAACTGACCTTTTCCCGTCCTGTGGCCACTGCTGAGTTTTCCAAATTTGCTGGCATATTGAGTGCAGCACTTTCACAGCATCATCTTCTAGCATTTGAAATAGCTCAACTGGAATTCCATCACATCCACTAGCTTTGTTCTTAGTGATGCTTCCTAAGGCACACATGACTTCACATTCCAGGATGTCTGGCTCTAGGTGAGTGATCACACCATTGTGATTATCTGGGTCGGGAAGATCTTTTTTGTGTAGTTCTTCTGTGTATTCTTGCCACCTCTTCTTAATATTTTCTACTTCTGTTAGGTCCCTACCATTTCTGTCCTTTATTGAGCCCATCTTTGCATGAAATGTTCCCTTGGTATCTCTAATTTTCTGAAGAGATCTCTAGTCTTTCCCATGCTATTGTTTTCCTCTATTTCTTTACATTGATCACTGAGGAAGGCTTTCTTATCTCTCCTTGCTATTCTTTGGAACTCTGCATTTAAATGGGTATATCTTTCCTTTTCTCCTTTGCTTTTCGCTTCCCTTCTTTTCACAGCTATTTGTAAGGCCTCCTCAGACAGCCATTTTGCTTTTTTGCGTTTCTTTTCCATGGGGATGGTCTTGATTCCTGTCTCCTGTACAGTGTTACGAACCTCCGTCCATAGTTCATCAGGCACTCTATCAGATCTAGTCCCTTAAATCTATTTCTCACTTCCACTGTATAGTCATAAGGGATTTGATTTAGGTCATACCTGAATGGTCTAGTGGTTTTCTCCACTTTCTTCAATTTCAGTCTGAATTTGGCAATAAGGAGTTCATGATCTGAGCCACAGTCAGCTCCCGGTCTTGTTTTTGCTGACTGTATAGAGCTTCTCCATCTTTGGCTGCAAAGAATATAATCAATCTGATTTTGGTGTCAACCATCTGGTGATGTCCATGTGTAGAGTCTTCTCTTGTGTTGTTGGAAGAGGGTGTTTGCTATGACCAGTGCATTCTCTTGGCAGAACTCTATTAGCCTTTGCCCTGCTTCATTCTGTACTCCAAGGCCAAATTTGCCTGTTACTCCAGGTGTTTCTTGACTTCCTATTTTTGCATTCCAGTCCCCTATAATGAAAAGGACATCTTTTTTGGGTGTTAGTTCTAGGTCTTGTAGGTCATCATAGAACCGTTCAGCTTCTTCAGCGTTACTGGTCGGGACATATACTTGGATTACCGTGATATTGAATGGTTTGCCTTGGAAATGAACAGAGATCATTCTGTCGTTTTTGAGATTGCATCCGAATACTGCATTTCAGACTCTTTTGTTGACCATGATGGCTACTCCATTTCTTCTGAGGTATTCCTGCCCACAATAGTAAATATAATGGTCATCTGAGTTAAATTCACCCATTCCAGTCCATTTTAGTTCGCTGATTCCTAGAATGTCGACGTTCACTCTTGCCATCTCATTTGACCACTTCCAGTTTGCTTTGATTCATGGACCTGACATTCCAGGTTCCTATGCAATATTGCTCTTTACAGCATCAGACCTTGCTTCTATCACCAGTCACATCCGCAGCTGGGTATTGTTTTTGCTTTGGCTCCATCCCTTCATTCTTTCTGGAGTTATTTCTCCACTGATCTCCAGTAGTATACTGGGCACCTACTGACCTGGGGAGTTCCTCTTTCAGTATCCTATCATTTTGCCTTTTCATACTGTTCATGGGGTTCTCAAGGGAAGAATACTGAAGTGGTTTGCCATTCCCTTCTCCAGTGAGGATAGTCTCCTCTTGAGGATATATCTTTTTTGGCAATTTATGTTTTTTAAGATTTGTTCTAAGATATATGTTTGGAAATTTATGTTTCCTAAGAAAAAAATAGCAATTTATTAGTACTTTGTGAGTTATATAGTCAGTACAGAATTGAACATGCCATACTCTTTAAACTTGTAATTCCTTCCATATCTTTTGTTTTGTTGCCATTTTCATTTTGTGTCAATTTGTATTTTTATCTTTCTCCCACCCAATTCCTGAACCTTGGTTCACTAGCCTTGAAAGATTTGGCTCTTGGTACCCACCCCCTCAATCGCAAAAAACATCAGTTTTTGGGAGTAGGATCTGTTGCCTAAAAGTGCAGATTCTAGATCCAGACTTCCTGGGTTCATAGGGGTATGAACTTAGTGAGTTTTTCAATGTAAAGTTACAGTTTCCTCATCTGTAATACAGATTAACAATAAAATTTGCCTCACAGAATTGTGGGGAGGATTACATAAGTTGATGCATTTAAAATGCTTAGACCAAAAGAGAGCCTGGTACATTGTCCAAAAAGAAAATTACTACTATTATTGTTGTAGCTATTGTTGTTGTTTATGAAGTCTACACTAGCTTTTTGTGTATTTTTCAGTATGAAGGTAGAGCATGTTACTTAAAGAGTATGTGAAAAATGGGACAAAGTATAAAAAAGATTTAAAAATCAACTTTGATCCTAGTGCCCAAAAGTACCAATATCTTGTTATGACTGTTACTTTAGATGTATGACTGCCAGGGCATTTTGGCTCCCATCTATTGTGTTGGGAGAAACTCTTGTTTTCTTTCCAGTTGGCTAAAAAACAATGGGTAGCATATTTGGGGAAGAAAACATTGAAAACTTTTCAATTAATATACATATATATTTAGAATCCTCATCTATGAGTTAATTGGAAACCCTTTGACTCCATTTCATACAGGAAATCTGAAACTCTCTATTCTCATTGTTTACAAATTGGGAAGACAGCCTTCATAGGTTCACATTTACTTAATATTTTCTGTTTTACAGCTGCACAGTTGGGGATCTTCAAACCAAGATAGATGGCTTGGAGAAGACTAATTCAAAGCTTCAAGAAGAGGTTTGTAACTTCCTGAAATGCTTAAGCCAGAATGACCCCAGGCTAAGAGAAATGGTATGGTTGGTATATCTGACCAGAGCTGCTCACTGGCAGGAATGGGAAGTGCTAACCTTGGGTGGAGCTGCAGACAGGGCGGGCACTCTCAGAATTTCACATCCTCAGAATGTCTGTGTTCTGCGCTGGCCAGGGCTCCCGTGAGCCAGTGCAGCTGATCGCGAGCCAGCTCTCGGGGACTTCGGTTTCATCGCGCCACAGTGGCTCAGAGGAGACAAGTGCAGGTCCTGTTGTGAACGTGCTGTTCTCTTCCTCTTTTACCACCCGTCCTGTGATGTTTGTGTCTCCCTGCTGTCGGAAGGCGCAGGCTCTGCCACGGGGTGGAAGTACCCTTACCCGCCCCTTTGGTGTTTTGGCCTTGCTGGCGCGTGGAGCCAGTCTCCCCACAGTGTGGTCTTTCTCTGCCTTCTCACTAGGAAGAGAGAGAATAAAAGGCCAGGAAGAAGGAGGGCTGAGGCCGAGGAAGAGGCTTGCTGCCCGCACCCGGCCGTCCGCTTGGTGGACACAGCTCGTCTCCTACTAGCAGGAGCGGGGTGCGTGCCCACAGGTAGCGGTCCCTGGCTGCCCGGCCCCCCCAGCTCTCACTGGGAAGGAGAGGCCGCGAGAGCGGCCGGAGGACAGCTGCCCGTGGCTTGGGGCAGGTCACAGCCGGGAGGAGTCGCAGAGCACGCCTGTTAGTAAGGACTCCAGTGGAAGGCTCACTGCAGACTTCCTATACTCTTCTCAGGGCCATGACCGGAACAGCTTTCAGGAGAGGAGCTCAGATTTGTGAGAGGAGGCAGAAATTCAAAGATGAGCATCACAGGAGAGACTTCATCGCATTTAGAACTGAAGCACTCAAATTCCTCTGGGGATGGAGTGGGCCTTTGGGTCTCTCTTTCCTCATCTCCAAATTGGGTGATAAGTCATACCTTACAATAGTGTTGTATAGATTAAATTAGGTTAATACCATATAAACGTGCCTTGCCTGATACTTGGCATGTAGAGGCGCTCAAAGAGACCTTAGTTGCTTTTAGAACAAGCAGATTCACTCTTTGTTCTCCCAGATGAGGCGGCATGCTTTGTTTTTGTTGTTGTTGTTGTTTTAGGGTTTTTTTAATCATTTTTATTGAAGTATAGTTGGTTTATAATGTTATGTTAGTTTCAGGTATACAGCGAAGTGAATTAGTTATATAAATACATACATCCACGCTTTAGATTCTTTTCCCGTATAGACCATTGCATAGTATTGAGTAGAGTTCCCTGTGCTCTACAGTGGGTCCTGATTAGTTAACTATTTTATATAGCAGTGTGCTTATGTTAGTCTCAGTCTTTCAGTTTATCCCTTTCCTCCCCCTTTTACCCCTGGGAACCATAGGTTTGTTTTCATCTGGAACTCTTTCCATTTTGTATATAAGTTCATTTGTACCCGTTTTTTAGTTTCTACATATAAACAATATCATGTGACGTTTGTCTTTCTCTATCTGACTTACTTCACTTGTATGACAGTCTCTAGGTCCGTCCATGTTTCTGCAAACTGACATCATTTCATTCTTTTTTATTCCATTGTGTATATGTACCACATCTTCTTTATCCCCTCCTCTGCTGATGCACATTTAGGCTGCCTCTGTGTCCTGGCTGTTGTCAGTAGCGCTGCAGTGAACACTGGGTCCGTGAATCTCACACTCTTGCTTTCTCTGCTGCATGCCCAGGCGTGGCACTGCTGGGTCACGGTAGCTCTAGGAAGAGTTTTTTAAGGAACCTTCACACTGTTCTCCACAGTGGCTGCACCAGTTTACATTCCCACCAACAGCGTAAGAGGGCTTCCTTTATCCACACCCTCCCTGGTATTTGCAGTTTGTAGGCTCTTATGATGGCCATTCTGACCTGTAGTTTTGGTTTGCATTTCTCTAGTAATTAGTGATGTTAATCATCTTTTCATGTGCTTTTTGGCCATCTGCATGTCTTTGGAGAAATGTCTGTTTACATCTTCTACCAATTTGTTGATTGGATTTTTCTTTTTTTAAATACTGAGCTGCACGAGTTGTTCGTATATTTTGGAGATTAATCTCTTATAAGTTACTTTGTTTGCGGATATTTTCTCCCACTCTGAGGGGAGTTGGCACACTTTGAATGAAGGTCTAATTTAGCTTTTGAAACTGAACAACTGGGTTATTTTTTCTTCAAAAGCAAACAGTTGTAATAGAAAATGTGCTTTAGAGAAAAGTACACCTCTCAGTCGGGGTGTGCTCTCTCTATCCTCAGAGAGTAGGACTGGAATTACCATACGGTTTTTTCCTGCTTCTTCCCTTGTAGCAACTAGCACCTCCTTTCAAGCCTTACAGTTTTTAGCTTGGGCACAGAAGTTATGTTTAGAAACCTCAGTCCTGGCTTCTGAGTCTGAGTGGACCTAGATGCATTGACCAAGAGAAGGCTCCCCTTTGCGAATGATGCTAGGAGCATAGCCACACATTGGGACACACGTCTTGCTTCTTTCTCCTTACCCAGCCTCACCTTCTCTCTCGAGGCTGGTTCAGAGTCTGGATAAGGACAAGCTGGTTGGAGCATTCACTCCTTGTCTTTCCTGCTGGCCTCTCTTCAGCAGGTCCACGAAGGGCACCTGCTCCTATATACTTTTCCCTAAACTATGTTAACTCATTCAAGGCAAGGAAGATGTTTTCCTCAGGCACATCTTTAGTGGTTTGGTTGTGATTCTACTCCCACATTCTTTAATTATCTCTCTAGTGATAAGATATACTTTTGCTCATTGGCTAGAAAAACTAAAAAGAGTGGGGGGGAGGGGTAGACAGGAAACCCATAATCCCTTGGCTAAATGACAGCTCTTTTTAACACTTGGATTAAAGTGTCCCCATCTTGTCCTAAAAGTTTTGTTTGTTTGTTTGCTTTTGATTTTCTTCTTAAGCACTTTTAAGTTGTGGGGTTTTTGTTTAGTTTTGTTTTAGGCTGTGCCGTGTGGCATGTGGGGTCTTAGTTCCCCAGCGAGGGATCAAAACCATATCCCCTTCACTGGGACCACCAAGTCTTTACCCCCACCAGGGAGGTCCTTGTGGTGGTGGTTGGTTTTAAACTAGTCATGAGAACATACTCTATAACCTGCTTTATTGTATTATATCATAAATATGTTCTCAAGTCATTAAAAGTTTTTATAAATATTTTAATAACTACTTGTTTCTTTTTTTTGCTCTCACTGTGATTTGTTAAACCATTTCTAGTATTGGACATTCAGGCTGTTTCTAATATTTTGTGTCCGTAAATCTTTGCCCATGTGAAATAGATGGTATATTGTCATTTTTGTGAAAGAGTATCTGGGGAGGGCAGAGATCACTAGGGGCAAGGGTGGGAGAGAGATTTTACTGTCTATGTATTTTTATCTTTGGAATTTTGTGACCGTATTACCTAATTCAAAACAAGGATAAAATACAAAATTTCACATATGTGAAAATGCATTGTCAATTTCGAGGATGCTAAATGTTAGCTTCTGATTTGAGCAGTAAGATTCATTTTGATGTTAAAAAAATATAAAAATCTTTCTTAATAAGCTTTCAGCTGCAACAGACCGAATTTGTTCACTCCAAGAAGAACAGCAACAATTAAGAGAACAAAATGAATTAATTCGTGAGAAAAGTGAAAAAAGCGTAGAGGTGAGAAATGGGCCCTGCGGGCACTCAGACCTGTCCATCACAGACCTCAAGCTTGAAACGTGCAAAGATGCTCTGTTTCAAAGATGCCTTGGTACCCTCATGTCACTCTCAGGCTACCTGGACCACTTGCAGTTTCCCAAGTGCCTCTAGGCCTTTGTAAATGAAAGTTACTGTTCCCTCCTCAGCTTCTCTTGTGCGCCCAGGCCCCTGTGGGGCTGCCCCGGTGCCCAGCGGTGGGCCTGGGCCCTTCTCCTCCTGTGTTCTCATCACTCGTCGCGTCTCCCTCCATTATAGAAGCCATTTGCTGGTTTGTAGAACTGCTGACTTGCAGCCGTCTCACCCAGTGACTTGAGGGTAGAGACCGTATCTGATTCATCTCTAAATTTACCCAGTGCCAACAGTTATGCTAGATAAATATTGAATGGGGACCTTTCCCACTCAGAACAACTTTTCTGTTTTAAGGAAAATTAAACTGTTTCTGAGCCCACCTTTTCAAAAATCTGTTAGTTTGCTTTCATCCTTCAAGTTCAAACACGTTAAAATATCTTTAAAATTTTAACTTTTCTCTATTATTTTAAAAAATAGAAATTAGAAATTATGCTACTTTTTAAAACATATGTGTGGTATATTTTAGCAACTTTTTGACCAGAGATGTATTAATATATCTTTTGTTACTTGAACGTGATTGACCAGAGTGTTTCATTATTCACTTACATAACAAATCGCCAGTCACGGGCATTAGTTTCTGCAATAATTCCCCAGTCAATAATGCGTTAAAATACTTTGTACTTGGCCAGCCCAGTAGTTAGCTTGTTTCTGTAAGCAAACCTGGTGCTCTTGTTTGATCACAGATAACAAAACAAGATACAAAAATTGAACTGGAGACTTACAAGCAGACTCGGCAAGGTCTGGATGAAATGTACAATGATGTGTGGAAGCAGCTGAAGGAGGAGAGGAAAGCCCGTCTGGTGAGTGTGTGGGCCTGAGAGTCGTCAGAAAGATTTCCCACTTCATTCCCTGTAAGCTAACTTCTATCAGCACTTTGCAGACACATGCTTCAGCCTTCTTTAAAATGAATTAGTTTTATGGGAATAAGGCTTTTAACGTGTTAAAAAAAAATTCCTGGAGTGTTCCTCATTGCCACCTACCTACTTTCTGTTGACTTGATGCTGAGCCAGTGTTCACTGTAAAATGAGAAAAGGGGTAAAATTAAATCTAGTTGTGCTCCACACAGACTTGTCTGCATCTCCCTAACCTATTCAGACCTTTGTATTTTCAGCACTGCCCAAAATACAGTATCAGTTAAGTTCATTTCTCTGATCTACTATTAATATTAATACTATTACTACTAATACTAATAGTATTAATAATACTATTATTAATATTACCACTATTAATATTCTCCTTATTCATATCCTTTAAGGAACTAGAAAAAGAACTGGAGTTACAAATTGGAATGAAAACTGAAATGGAAATTGCAATGAAGCTACTAGAAAAGGACACCCATGAAAAGCAGGACACTCTAGTCGCCCTGCGCCAGCAGCTGGAGGAAGTCAAAGCCATTAACTTACAGATGTTTCACAAAGTCCAGGTGGGAATTGGCTTTGTGTCCACATCACACAAAGCCCCGACACAGTGGGCATGGATTCCGTCTTCCAAGTTTGGGCAAGTGACAGTTTGACTTAATGTTGGCCATAACTCGCAGGGCTCATGATATCTGCTTTGGCATCGCCAGACCCCTGTCTGCAGAGTCAGCACAGCATAGCTGGATTCCCCAGGGAAGGACCACCCCCACGTCCCTCTAGTGCTGCTGGAATTCTGGCTTCACCCTCTTTCTCCCTCTGGGCTTCAGATGCCGAAGGCTGAGTCAACACTTGTATCCCTGGTTGGAGCACTGTAAAGAAACGTCCCTCCTGTTTTCTTATTTCCTTTTACCCCCCACCCCACTCCCATCCTCTTTCCTGTAGCTCAATATTCGAAAGCGTTAATCTTTTCATTTGTATTTATCACTCTAAAACGTGTATCGTTTTGAGATACAAATTTTAGTTTCCATCAGTGGTATTTTGCTGTGGCTCTCTTGTTCCTTTCTCTGCCTCGGCGTGACATTTATCTGCGTACTTGTCTGCTGTTGGCTCCTTAACACGGTTTAGCTTCCCAGTGTGTGTACCCACTGCACTTTCCTGCCCAGTGATGGACAAACGATTTTCCTTCACTGTGCTAGCACAAGCCACACCCTGGCAAGCAGTGTACCCATCTCCCTTTGCAACCTGGGAGAATCTCTCTGGCAGACACAATCGTAGTGTCCTCCTAGCCAGACGCTTCTTTCTTCCTTTGTGTTCTTGGTTTGCACAAGTCCAGCCACACAGCTTTCCAGAAGGGCTGCACCAACATACACTCCCTCCAGCTGTGTCATGCGGTTACCTGTATTGTGAGTGAGCGTACAATTGTTTTAATATTCATTTCTCAGTCTAGTGAGCTTGAGCATCCTTTCACATGGCAGTTAGCCATTTATGTTTCCTCTCTGTGGCTTACCTGTTCATACTTTTTGTCCTTTATTTCTTTTGGGTTTTCTGTTTTCCTTGTTGATGAGTAGTAATGTATAGTGTAAATATTAGTCCTTTACTGGTCTACAGATTGTAAGTATCTTCTCCTAGTCATCTACTATCCTTAAGTCCCTAGTTTTGATGTAGTCTAATGTGTTGATTTTTCACATATGGTTAGCACTTTGGGGGCTTCCCTGATAGCTTAGTTGGTAAAGAATCCGCCTGCAATGCAGGAGACCCTGGTTCTATTCCTGGGTCTGGAAGATCCCCTGGAGAAGGGATAGGCTATCCACTTCAGTATTCTTGGGCTTCCCTGTGGCTCAGCTGGTAAAGAATCTGCCTGAAATGCAGGAGACCTGGGTTGGGAAGATCCCCTGGAGAAGGGAACGGCTACCCACTCCAGTATTCTGGCCTGGAGAATTCCATGGACTGTATAGTCCACGCAGTCGCAAAGAGTCAGACACGACTGAGCGACTTTCACTTTCACTTTCTTTCTTTGCACTTTGCTGCTGCTAAGTCGCTTCAGTCATGTCCGACTCTGTGCGACCCCATAGACAGCAGCCCACCAGGCTCCCCCGTCCCTGGGATTCTCCAGGCAAGAGCACTGGAGTGGGTTGCCATTTCCTTCTCCAGTGCATGAAAGTGAAAAGTGAAAGTGAAGTCGCTCAGTTGTGTCTGACTCCCAGGGACCCCATGGACTATAGCCCACCAGGCTCCTCCACCCATGGGATTTTTCCAGGCAAGAGTACTGGAGTGGGGTGCCATTGCCTTCTCCCCTTTGCACTTTGGAGGTTTTGTATTAGAAACTTTCTCGTGCCTAGGTGTCAAAGATAGTCCACACTAGTTGTCTCAACCTTTCACGTTAGGTTTGTACTGTTATCAAGAGTTAGCCTTGGTACATGGCATTACCCAGGGATCCAGTGTTCTTTTTGTCCATATAGTAAACTGCTTCAAGTTCACTTACTGGCGTGTGGTGCCGCCTTCATCATGTGTCAAGTTCCTATGTAAATGAATGGAACTGTCTCTGAGGTCTCTGTTCGGCTTGACGGTTTGTTTATTTTCATTGCCATAGTTTTGCAGTAAGCTTTAACGTCTGGTTGGTTCTGTTAGTTTGCTCTCGCTGCTGTGATAGAACACCACAAACTGAGCGGCTTAACAAGAATCTGCCACCTCACAGTGCTGGAGGCCAGGAGTTTCAGCGTCAGGTATTGGCAGGGGTGGTTTCCTCTGAGGGTTGTGAAAACGTCAGTCCCAGCCATCTGTCCTGGCTTCTGGTGGTTGCTGTCAATTTGGGGGGTTCCCACTTGGAGGAGTTACCACCCCATCTCTGCCTTCATCTTCACACAGCATTTTCCCTGTGTGTGCATGCCTCTGTCCACATCTCCCCTTTGTATAAGGACACCAGTCGTATTGTATTGGGAGCCCACCCAACTCCACTGTGACTTCATCTTAATTAATTATGTCTGCAGTTAGTGACCCTGCTTCCAAATGAGATCCTGAGTCATACTGGGGGTTAGGACTTCAACATAACAGGTTTGGGAGGGATGTGACTCAGTCCATAATGTTGGTCAAGCCTGCCCATGTTTCCCCGTTTTCTCTCTTCATTTTCCGATTGACATCTATTTATAAATGTTTGTTCTTTTTTATCTTCTTTTAAATTGAAGGATAGTTAATTCACAATGTTGTGTTAGTTTCCAGTGTAAAATGACTCTTTTTCAGATTCTTTTCTATTATAGCTTATTATAAATTATTGAATATAGTTCCCTGTGCTATACAGTAGGTCTTGATCTATTTTATATATAGTGATATATATCTGTTAACCATAAATTTCTAATGTATCCCTCCCTACCCCTTTCCCCTTTGGTAACCATAAGTTTTTTCTCCAAGTCTGACTCTGTTTCTCTGTTGTAAATAAGTTCATTTGTATCATTTTTTTTAGATTCCTCATATAAGTGGTATGATATTTGTCTTTGGCTGACTTACTTCACTTACAGTGATAATTTCCAGGTCCATCCATATTCCTACAGATGGCATTATTTCTTTCTTTTTATGGCTCTGTAGGGCTTCCCTGGTGACTTAGTGGTAAAGAATCCACCTGCCAATGCAGGAGACTCAGGTCTGATGCCTGGGTCAGGAAGATCCCTGGAGAAGGAAATGGCTACCCACTCCAGTATTCTTGCCTGGGAAGTCCCATGGACAGAGGAGCTTGGCGGGCTGCAGTCCATGGGGATGCAAGAGAGTCAGACACGACTTAGCAGCTAAACAACAGCGATATTCCATTGTATGTGTGTCTGTATGCACTATATATATATATATACACACACACACCATATCTTCTTTATCCATTCATCTGTCGATATTTTGTTTGCTTCCACGCCATGGCTATTGTAAATAGTGCTGCAATGAACATATATCTTTTTGAATTAGATCGTTCATCTTTTCTAGATGTATGCCCAGGAATGGAATTGCTAGATCTTATGGTAATTGGTACAGATGCTGGAAAACAATATGGAGATTCCTTAAAAAACTAAAAATAGAGTTAACATCAGTTCATTTCAGTTCAGCCACTCAGTCGTGTCCGACTCTGTGCGACCCCGTGAATCACAACACGCCAGGCCTCCCTGTCCATCACCAGCTCCCGGAGTTCACTCAAACTCAGGTTCATCGAGTCGGTGATGCCATCCAGCCATCTCATCCTCTGTCATCCCCTTTTCCTCCTGCCCACAATCCCTCCCAGCATCATGTTGACTCATTGGAAAAGACTCTGATGCTGGGAGGGATTGGGGGCAAGAGGAGAAGGGGACGACAGAGGATGAGATGGCTGGATGGCATCACTGACTCGAATGACGTGAGTCTGAGTCAACTCTGGGAGTTGGTGATGGACAGGGAGGCCTGGCGTGCTGCGATTCATGGGGTCGCAAAGAGTCAGACACGACTGAGCGGCTGAACTGAAATGAACTGATGTTAACTCTATTTTTAGTTTTTTAAGGAATCTCCATATTGTTTTCCAGCGTCTGTACTAATTTACATTCCCAGCAACAGTGCAGGTGGTTCCCTTTTCTCCACACCCTCTCCAGCGTTTATTATTTGTAGACTTTTTGATGATGACCATTTTGACTGGTGTGAGGTAATACTTCACTGTAGTTTTTATTTGCATTTCTCTGTAATTAGGCATGTTGAGCATTTTTTCATGTGCCTGTTGGCCATCTGTATGTCTTTCAGAGAAGTGTCTAATTAGGTCTTCTGCCCATTTTTCGATTGGGTTGTTTGGTTTTTTGATATTAAGCTATGTAAGTTTTTTATGAATCAAGAGATAAGAAGGCTTTCTTCAATAAACAATGCAAAGTAGAGGAAAACAACAGAATGGGAAAGATTAAAGAACACTTCAAGAAAATTGGAAATATCAAGGGAATATTTCATGCAAGGATAGGCACGATAAAGGACAGAAACAGTAAGGACCTAACAGAGCCAAAAGAGGTTAAGAAGAGGTGGCAAGAATACACAGAAGAACTATACAAAAAAAGATCTTCATGACCACGATAACCATGATGGTATGGTCACTAACCTCAAGCCAGACACCCTGGAATATGAAGTCAAGTGGGCCTTAGCACTACAAACAAAGCTAGTGGAGGTGGTGGAATTCCAGCTGAGCTATTTAAAATCTTAAAAGATGATGCTGTAAAAGTGTTGTACTCAATATGTCAACATTGGCCACAAGACTAGAAAAGGTCAGTTTTCATTCCAATCCCAGAGAAGGGCAATGCCAAAGAATGTTCAAACTACCAGTCAGTTGTGCTCATTTTGCAAGCTAGTAAGGTTATGCTCAAAATCCATGAAGCTAAGCTTCAGCAGTACATGAATTGAGAACTTCCAGATGTACAAGCCGGGTTTAGAAAAGAGAGAGGAACCAAAGATCAAATTGCCAACATTCATTGGATCCCAGAGAAAGCAAGGAAATTCCAGAAAAACATCTAATTCTGCTTTATTGACTACTCCAAAGACTTTGACTTTGTAGATCACAACAGACTGGGAAATTCTTAAAGAGCTGGGAATAGCAGAATACTTTACATGCCTCCTGAGAAATCTGTATGCAGGTCAAGAATCCACAGTTAGAACCTGACGTGGAATAACTGGTTCCAAATTGGGAAAGGAGTACAACAAGGCTGGGTATTGTCACTCTGTTTATTTAACTTCTATGCAGAGTACATCTTGGAAAATGCTGGGCTGGATGAATCACAAGCTGGAGTCAAGATTTCCACGAGAAATATCAACAGCCTCAGATATGCAGATGATACCACTCTAATGCAGAAAGTGAAGAGGAACTAAAGAGCCTCTTGATAAAAGTGAAAGAGGAGAGTGAAAAAGCTGGCTTAAAACTCAACATTCAGCCGCAGGTGCACATGTGTTGCCCCCATCCCAAGCCCCCTTTCCTGTGGCTCATTCATGTTGATGTATGGCAAAAGCCACCACAATATTGTAATTAGCCTCCTTAAATAAATTAATTTTTTTTAAAAGAACTCAGCATTCAAAAAACAAAGATCATGGCATCCAGGCCCATCACTTCATGACAAATAAGTGGGAAAACAGTGGAAACAGTGACAGATTTTTTGTTGGGCTCCAAAATCACCACAGATAGATAGTGACTGCAGCCATGAAATTAAAAAGATGCTTGCTTCTTGAAAACTGTGACAAATCTAGACAGCATATTAAAAAGCAAAGACATCACTTTGCCGACAAAAGTCCATATAGTCAAAGCTCTGGTTTTCCAGTAGTCATGTACAGATGTGATAGTTGGACCATAAACTGAGTGCCAAAGAATTGATGCTTTCAAACTGCAATGCTAGAGAAGACTCTTGAGAGTCCCTTGGACTGCTAGGAGATCAAACCAGTGAATCCTAAAGGAAATCAACCCTGACTATTCATTGGAAGAAGACTGGATCCCTAGGTAATGCCATATACAAAAGTTAACTCTTGATACATTACAAACCTAAATGTGAAAGGTTGAGTAAACTAGTGTTGAATATCTTTGTCACCTAAGCATGAGAATGTTTCTAAAACAAAACCTCCAAAGTGCAAACCATATGTGAAAAATCAACACGTTAGACTGTGTCAAAACTAGGGACTTAAGGATAGTAGATGACTAGGAGAAGATACTTACAATCTGTAGACCAGTAAAAGACTAATATTTAGACTATACATGGAATTACTGCTCATCAACAAGGGAAAGATAGGAAATCCAAAAGAAAAGGGACAAAAAATATGAACAGGCAAGCCACAAAGAGGAAACATAAATGTTGAAGCTGAAGCTCCAGTACTTTGGCCACCTGATGTGGAGAGCCAACTCATTGGAAAAGATCCTGATGCTGGGAAAGATTGAAGGCAGAAAGAGAAGGGGGCAGCAGAGAAAGAGATGGTTAAATAGCATCACTGACTCAATGGACGTGAATCTGAGCAAACTCCAGGAGACAGTGAAGGACAGGGAAGCCTGGCATGCTGCAGTCCATGGGGTCACAAAGTCGGCCACAACTTAGGGACTGAACAGCAACTGTAAAGCTGGCTGTTGGTATATTTTCAAAATCCCTCTGTTGATCACATCATTAGCAAATATTTTCTCTCATTCCATAGGTTGTCTTTTCATTTTGTGTATGGTTTCCTTTGCTGTGCAAAAGCGTATAAGTTTAATTAGGTCACATTTGTTCATTTTCACTTTTGTTTCCATTTCTCTAAGAGATGGATCCAAAAAACTATTGCTGCAATTTATGTCAGTGTTCTGCCTATGTTTTCCAGTGTTCTGCCTTGATCTTTAATCCATTTTGAGTTTTTCTTTGTATATAGTGTCAGAAAATGTTCTATTTTCATTCTTTTACATGTAGCTATGCACTTTCCCAGCACCGCTTGTTGAAGAGACAGTTCTTTTCTCCATTTTCTTGCCTCCTTTGCTGTAAGTTAATTGACCGTAAGCGCATGGGTTTATTTCTGGGCTTTCTCTCCTGTTCCATTGATCTCTGTCTGATTTTGTGCCAGCATCATGCTGCTTTGGTTACTGTAACTTTGAGTGTAGTCTGATTCTTGATAAATATTTTAGAATAAAATATAAACTTCCTTTTTTTAAACTCCAGCTGAATTTCCTAAGTGGGAATTATATTGAATTCAAAGCTTACTCTCCTTTTGTCCTTTTTATTCCATAAGAGTTGCATTTTCTCCAGGTGAGCCCCTCGATTCTGTCTAGTTCTTGATGGTAGCGTGGTTGTTTCCTTATTTTGGCCGCGTCTTCTAGTGAGGTCTTACTAATATAGAGAAGTGCTTTTGTGCTTTATAGGTTGATCTTGCATTTGACAACCTTGCCCACCACCTGGTTCTGATAGTTTGTCTGTTGATCTTGTTGGTTGTAATTAATCATATTGTAGGCAAATAAAGACAGTTTAGTCTCTTCACTCTCAAGTCTTGTGCCCATTATTTTTTGTTTCTTTTAGCACTGGCCTCCATGACTACATTAAACAGGAATGGAAATAGTGAGCAGACTTGTGATTCTGATCTTAAAAGTAATGCATGCAAAATTTTCTCCATCAGGCCTTCCCTGGTGGCTCAGTGGTAAAGAATCCGCCTGCCAATGCAGGAAACACACGTTCCATCCCTGATTGGGAAATATCCCACATGCCTTGGAGCAACTAAGCCCGCGTGCCACAACTATTAAGCCTGTGCACTAGAGCCTGGGAGCCACAGCTACTGAAGTCCACACACTCTAGAGCCTGTGCTCCGCAGCTAGAGAGTAGCCCCTGTTCTCTGCAACTAGAGGAAAACCCACACACCAACAAAGACTGAGCACAGCCAAAAATAAATAAATAAAATTATTTTTAAAAAAGATTTCCCCATCAAGAATAATGCTTACTAGATGGTTGGTGTATAATCTTTACTGAATTAAAGAAGTTCTTTTTTTTTTTAATTTATTTACGTTCTGTGCATGGGCTCCCTCTCGCTGCATGGAGCAGAGGCTGCTCTGATTGTCCCACACAGGCTTCTCACTGCAGTGGCTTCTCGTCGTGGAGCACAGGGCTTGTGGGCTTCAGTAGCTGCAGTGCGTGGGCTCTAGAGCACAGGCTCA
Organism: Bos taurus; assembly: GCF_002263795.3. Lineage (NCBI taxonomy): Eukaryota > Metazoa > Chordata > Mammalia > Artiodactyla > Bovidae > Bos > Bos taurus. The sequence goes on along the minus strand of NC_037334.1, from coordinate 1,724,168 downwards.
GCAGTTGTGGTGCTCGGGTTTAGTTGCTCATGGCATGAGCGATTTTCCGTGATCAGGGATGGAACCCATGTCTCCTGCATTTTCAGGCAGATTCTTAACCACTGGACCCCCAGAGAAGTCCATGAAGTTGTTCTTTATTTCTTGTTTACTCAGAGATTTTTCTCATAAATAAATATTAAATGTCTTAGGCTTTTTTGCATTTTATCTATTGTGATAGAACAGTTCTTTTTCTCCCTTATTTATGTGGCAATTTATAGATTAACGTTCCTGGATTCCTACCTGATTGTGATATATTTAAATATGTAGCTAATGTGTATGTTTATACATGAGACAGACCTCTAACTTTCTTTCCTATTACTAACCTTATTTGGCTTCAAAATCATGGTTGGACTGATACTGTAAAATAAGGTTTCCTGTTCTCTTTCTTAGAAATAACTCTTATAAGATAGCAAGTATTTATTCTCCAAAAGTTTTGAGAATCCCATCCATGTTATGAGAATCCCATTCATCTGGGCTGGGCTTTTTGGCTTAAGGAGACTATGACTGCCATTTCAATTTATTGAATGCTTAGTGGTTTATTCGTATTTTCCATTTCTTCTCAGACCAATTTTGGTATATTTTATACTTTTTCCCAAAATGTGTCTTGTTTTATTTAGGTTTTCAAGTGTTCTAGCTCATAATTGTTTATAATATTCTTTTGCAGAATTTTAAAATCTCTTTCAGTGTTTTCTTATTGCATTTTCTGTCTTTCTTCCTTATCTAATCTTGCCAGAATTGTGTCTGTTCTTTTCAAAGAACTGGCTTGTTTTCTAATATTCCTTATTGTGTACAGTTATTGTTTCTTATTTCATTGATCTCTACCTTCACTTTTATTATATTCTTTCTTATTTCTTAGGGTTTACTCTGTGGCTCATTTTCAGCTTCTGAAATGCGTACTTAGCTCATCTGTTTTATTTTTTTTAATTTCATTAAATATTTTATTTAAAGTTTAAAATTGCCCACAAGTACTATTTTAGCTAGGCTTCCCCAATGGCTCAGATGGCAAAGAGTCTGCCTGTAGTGCGTGGACCTGGGTTTGATCCCTGGATCGGGAAGATCCCCTGGAGAAGGAAATGGCAACCCACTCCAGTATTCTTGCCTGGTACCCATAGACAGGAGCCTGGTGGGCTACAGTCCATGGGATCACAAAGAGTTGGACATGACTCAGCGACTTCACTTCACTGCACTGCTTTAGCTATGGCACTCACATTTTGAGAAAAGTATTTCATTGATTGGGTTGGCCAAAAGGTTTGTTTGGTTTTTTCCGTAAGACAGCTCTTGCAACATTTAGTCTTTAACTTCATTCAAAACAGTTTTGTTAGATTGTATCATGACAGTTGTTATAGCAGCCTGCATTTTCAAAAAACTTCGCAAAATTGGTGAATTTTTGTAAAGCTATTTTAATATTGAAGATGGAAGGGAAAAAGCATTTTTGGCATATTGTTATTTATTATTTCAAGGAAGGTAAAAATGCAACTGAAATGCAAAAAAATGTATGTGTGCAGTGTGTGGAGAAAGTGCTGGTCAACTGTGTCAGAAGTGGTTTGTGAAGTTTGCTGTTGGAGATTTCTTGCTGGATGATGCTCCCCAGTCAGATGGACCTGTTGAAGTCAATAGAGGTTAAATCAAGACATCAACTGACAATAATCAGTGTTAAATTACATGAGAGATAGCTGACATACTCAAAATATCCAAATTAAGTGTTGAAAATTATTTGCACCCCCTTGGTTATGTTAATCATTTGAATGGCTTGGGTTCCACATAAGCGAAATAAACCTTCTTGACCATATTTCCACATGTCGTTCTCTTCTGAAACGTAATAAAAACATTCCTTTTTAAAAACAAATCGTGAAGGGCAACGAAAAGTGGATACTGTACAATAATATAGAATAGAAGAGATCATGGGGTGAGCAAAATGAACTACCACCAACCTCGCCAAAGGCAGGTCTTCATCCAAAGAAGGTGATGTTATATATATGGTGGGATTAGAAGGGAGTCCTCTATTATGAGCTCCTTCCAGAAAAACCAAACAATTAATTCTAATAAATACTGCTCCCAATTAGACCAACTGAATGCAGCTGTTGATGAAAACTGTCCAGAATTAGTCAACAGAAAACGCATAGTCTTCCATCAGGATAACACAAGACCACATGTTTCTTTGATGACCAGACAAAAACTGTTACAGCTTGGCTGGGAAGTTCTTCTTTAAAAAAAAAAAAAAGATAGGGTTTTGTTTGGTTTTATTTATTCATTTGGCTGTGCCAAGTCTTAATTGTGGCATGCAGGATCTTTAGTTGCAGCGTGTGGGATCTAGTTCCCTGACCAGGGATCGAACCTGGGCCCCCTGCAGTGGGCTTTCAGCCCCTGGATCATCAGGGAAGTCCCTGGCTGCGAAGTTCTGATTTGTGCACTGTATTCACCAGACACTGCACCTTCAGATTTCCATTTATTTAAATCTTTACAAAATTCTCTTCATGGAAAAAAATTCAGTTACTTGGAAGAATGTAAAAGGCACCTGCAACACTTCTTTGCTCAAAAAGATAAAAAGTTTGGGGAAGATGGAATATGAAGTTGCCTGGAAAATGGCAGGAGGTAGTGGAACAAAATAGCATGTTGTTCAATAAAGTTCTTGTTGAAAATGAAAAATATGTCTTTTATTTCTTACCTAAAAACCAAAGTACCTTATTGGCCAACCCAATAAAAATCATATTTTTCTTATCAATCATCTCTGAAATTAAGACACGTCTTATAGTCAGTGTCATGACATGTTTCAAGTAGCAGTCTTTTCCTTTCTTAGTGGTATATAAAATTAGGATGCATCTTCAGTAATGAAATACTGCAGTGTTTTCAATGTCTTTCAGCTCTAAGTATTTCATAATTTCTCTTCTGATTTTTTTAGCTCAATGTACTTTAGTAATATTCTACTCCATTTCCAGATGTGAGGTGTTCAGCTATTCTTTAGTTGCTTACATCTAGTTTTATTACATTAAAGCCAGAAAATACAGTCTATGTATTCCTAGGAATGTATCAGTACTTCTTTCTGTCTTCAGTCTTTCTGTTGCCTTGTATTTAAGAGTGTCTCTTGTAGACACACAGAAACATGTTTGGTTGTTTTGTTTTTTTTGCTGCCTCCTGGTCACTCAGCATCTGCCACAGTTGAAAGCTTGGGTTGAGAAAGTCACATGGGTGGGGGTACGAACCCAGCTGCACCACATTTGTGCTGTAACCTTTACCCAGCTGCTTTCTCCTTCTGAGCCTCCGTCTCTTGCTCAGAGAAGTTGCTGCCAAGTCGCTTCAGTCGTGTCCGACTCTGTGCGACCCCATAGACAGCAGCCCACCAGGCTCATTGAAGTGGGGGCTCACAATGCCCGCCATGAGAACCCTGCAAGACTCACGTAAACTCATGGAGGTGCCTGGCATATGAGAAGGCTCAGCAATGTTGAGTCAGATCTGACTCTGAAGTTCCTTTTCAAAAAGGGACTTGGCCTGTTCAAACACAGAGCTTCATTACCTCCCTCTCTGCCTTTTTTCCACCGCTCTGCGAGGTTGCAGGATCTTAATTCCCTAATTAGGGACTGAACCCAGGCCACAGCAGTGAAAACGCCAAGTCCTAACCGCTGGACTACTAGGAAATTCCCCCTCTGCCTTTCTTTATGTTGATGACACTGGGAGCGTTGACCTAGTTTGTCTTCCAGGGCTGTAGTGAAGAGCCGCAATTAATGAAACACTCTTGAAAGTATTATTTAAAAAGTACAAAGAGAACAGTTGAACCCTCTTGTAATCCAGAACAGGCAGGGGGGTGAGACAGAAGCAGAAAATGACCTCTTTCCTTGCTTTTATAGAATGCCGAGAGCAGTTTACAACAGAAGAATGAAGTCATTACATCTTTTGAAGAAAAAGCCAATCAAGTCATGTCCAGCATGAAACAAGTGGAAGAAAGGTAAACTTCCTCCTGGCAGATATTCCCTAGAAGGTACTAGGCATTGTCTGGGCCTGCAGACTTACTCAGAGTCTCTCTCAAAAGTATAGACAAGTTGGAATGACTTTCCTTCAGGTCTTTAGTCTTGCCCGGAAAGGGGACTGGATTCCCTAGTTTTGCCTAAGCGTGTATTCAGTTATTCAACTTTTGGGCTACTATATCACTTTGACATCTCAGGGAGTCAGAACTATCCACTGAGCTCACATTTAAATCAGGTCAGGGACTTCCCTGGCAGTCCAGTGGATAAGACTCTGCACTTCCGTTGCAAGGGGCAGAGGTTTGATCCCTGGTCAGGGAACTAAGATCCTGCGTGCTGCACAGCATGACCAAAAAATAAAAGTTAAATAAATAAATAGCAGGTCAGTAAGGGATCAGAATACAGTTAAAAAAAAAATAGACTCATACAAATATAGGTGACTGTTTTTTTTTTAACAAAGGTACAAAGGCATTTCAATGGAGAAAGGATAGTTTTTTTTCAATACATGGTTTTGGAAACAATTGGGTATCCATAAGCCAAAAAATGAACCTCAATTTAGACCATACCTTTATATAAAAATTAAAATGAATCATGAATCTACATGTAAAACTTAAAACTAAAAACTTTTAGAAGAAAACATAAGAGAAAAATCTTTGTGGCCTTGGGTTAGACAAAGAATTCTTAGATGTGACATAAAAGCTCTGTTCATAAGAGAAAAACTTGATAAATTGGACTTCCTCAAAATTTAAAGCTTTTGTTCAGTGGAAGACACAGCTAAGAGAATAAAAATCCCATATCTGACAAAGGACTCATATCCAGAATATATAAAGAACTCTCAAAACTCAATGAACACTCCAGTCTAACACAGACAAAAGGCTTGAAAAGACCCTGCATCAAATAGGACATATGGAGGGCAAATAAGCACACAAAAAGGCAGTCAAGAAATCTGTTGGATTTCTTAAGACTAACTATGATATATCAGAAAAAGAAAAAAAAAAAATTGCTGTTTAACATCACATCCAAAAAAAAAAAAACCCTAGGGATAAACCTAACCAAGGAGGTGAAAGACTTTGAAGATGATTCAAGGAAATGTAAAGATATCCCACGTTCTTGGATTGGAAGAAGTAATACAGTTAAAATGACCATACAACCCAAAGCAACCTATAGACTTAATGTGATCCCTATCAAATTACCTATGACATTTTTCACAGAACTACAACAAATAATCCTAAAATTTATATGCAACCATGAAAGACCCTGGATGCCAAAGCCATCCTGAGGGAAAAGAACAAAGCTGGAGAAGTAACCCTCCCAGACTTCAGACAATACTACAAAGTGATAGTAGTCAAAACAGTATGGTATTGGCACAAAAACAGACCTGGATCAATGGACAGAATAGAGAGACCAAAAATAAACCCACACACCTATGTCAATTAATCTTTGACAAAGGAGGCTAGAATATACAATGGAGAAAAGATGGTCTGTTCAGCAGGTGTTGGCAAAGCTGGACAGCCTCATGTAAATCAGTGAAGTCAGAACACTCCCTCACACTATATGCAAAAATAAACTCAAAATGGTTTTAAGACTTAAATGTGAGTTGTTGTTGTTCAGTTGCTAATAAGTCATGTCCAACTCTTTGCAACCCCAACAGACTGTAGCACTGTCCTCTATTATTTCCTGGAGTTTGTCAAATTCATGTCCATTGAGTCAGTGATGCTATCTGTCTAGCCATCTCACCCTCTGCTGCCCCCATCTCCTTTTGCATTCGATTCTTCCCAGCATCAGGGTCTGTTCCAATGAGTCTGCTCTTTGCATCAGGTGGCCAAAGTATTGGAGCTTCAGCTTCAGCATCAGTCCTTCCAATGAATATTCAGGACTGATTTCCTTTAGAATGGTCTGGTTTGATCTCTTTGCAGTCCAAGGGACTCAAGAGTCTCCTCCAACACCACAGTTCAAAGGCATCAGTTCTTTGGTGCTCAGCTTTCTTTATGGTCCAACTCTCACATCCATATATGACAACTGGAAAAACCATAGCTTTGACTATACAGACCTTTGTCAGCAAAGTGATGTCCCTACTTTCTAATACACTGTCTAGGTTGCTCATAGCTTTCCTTCCAAGAAGCAAGCATCTTTTAACTTCATGGCTGCATCACCATCCACAGTGGTTTTGGAGCCCAAGAAAATAAAATCTGTCTTCAACTTTTTCCCCTCTATTTGCCATGAAGTGATGGGACTGGATGCCATGATCTTAGTTTTTCTAATCTTTTTCAAGCCAGCTTTTTCACTCTCTTCTTTCAAGAGGCTCTTTAGTTCCTCTTTACTTTCTGCCAGTAGGGTGGAATCATCTGCATATCTGAGGTTATTGATATTTCTCCCAGCAGTCTTGACTCCACCTTGTGATTCATCCAGCCTAGCATATAAGTTAAATAATCAGGGTGACAGTATACAGCCTTGTCACACTCCTTTCCTGATTTGGAATCAATCAGTTGTTCCATGTCTGGTTCTAACTGTTGCTTCTAGACCTGCATATAGGTTTCTCAGGAGACAGGGAAGTGGGGTGGGGGGCATTACTTGAAGACCATTGAGGACCTAGGGGCTCAGATTTTTCCAAATTCTGTGGCCAATGCCTGCATCATTCTACAGATTGACAATGCCCCATCTCATCTTGCTGCTGATGACTTCAGAGTCAAGTATGAGACAGAGCTGGCCATGCACCAGTCTGTTGAAAGTGACATCCACAGACTTCTCAGGTTATTGATGACACCTGTGTCACCGGCCGCAGCTGGAGACTGAGATTGAGGCTCTCAAGCAGGAGCTGCTTTTCATGAAGAAGAACCATGAGGAGGAACTTGGGTTACCATAGAATTAGATGCCCTCAAACCTCAGGACTTCAACAAGATCATGGCAGACACTGGGCCCTGTACAATGAGCTGGCTCAGGAGAACCAGGAGGAGCCAGACCAGTACTGGTCCCAGCAGATCAAGGAGAGCACCACAGTGGTCACTTTACACAATCTGAGGTAGGAGCTCCTGAGATGACTTTCTCAGAGCTGAGACACCATCTAGTCCCTGGAGATCAACCTGGACTCCATGAGAAATCTGAAGGCCAGCTTGGAAAACAGCCTGAGGGAGGTGGAGGCCCACTATGCCATGCAGATGGAGCAGGCCATCGGGGTCCTCCTGCACCTGGAGTCAGAGCTAGCCCAGACTGAGGCAGAGGGGTAATGCCAGACCCAGGAATATGAGGCCCTGCTGAACATCAAGGTCAAGCTAGAGGCTGAGATCAACACCTCCTGCCACCTGCTGGAAGATGGGGAAGACTTCAGTCTTGATGATGCTCTGGACAGCAGCAACTCTATGCAAGCCATCCAGAAGACCACCACCCTCAGGCTCGTGGAAGCAAAGTGGTGTCTAAAGCCTCAGATCCTGAAGTTTTGAGGCATTGAATGAATAGAAGCAGTGTACCCTGCAGAGCAGGAGGCCAATAAAAGTTGAGACGTTATTGCATTAAAAAAAAAATGAGCAGAAGACCTAAATAGACATGTCTTCAAAGAAGACAGATGAAAAGATGCTCCATCATGGCTAATTATTAGAGAAATGCAAATCAAGACTACAATAAAGTGTCATTTCAAACCAGTCAGAATGGCCAACATGGAAAGTCTATAAATAAATGCAGGAAAGGGTGTGGAGAAAAAGGAACCCTCCTGTACTTGGTGAAAATAAAAAATTGGTGCAGCCACTGTGGAAAACAGTATGGAGATTCTTTTAAAAACTAAAAGTAGAGTTGCCATATGATCCAGCAGTCCCGCTCTTGGGCATATATCCAGAAAAGATGAAAGCTCTAATTCAAAAAGACATGTGCACCCCCAGTGTTCATAGCAGACCATTTACAATAACCAAGACATGGAAGCAAACTTAATGTCCATCAGTTAATGAATGGATAAAGAAGATGTGGTACATACATACAATGGAATATTACTCAGCCATAAAAAATAATGAAATATTGATTTGGAGCAACATGGATAAACCTAGAGATTATCATACCAAGTACAATAAGTTAGAGAAAGACAAATATATGATATCACTTATATGTGGAATCTAAAAAGAAAATGTTACAAAGGAACTTATTTACAAAGCAGACTCAGAAAAACAAACTTACGGCTACCAAATGGGAAAGTGGGGAGGGCTAAACTGGGAGAGTGATGAATAGACATATACCACTTTAAACTGGATAAACACAGTGATTTTCTGATACCTTATAGCACAGGGAGCTATATTCAATATCTTGTTCAGTTCAGTTCAGTCACTCAGTCGTGTCTGACTCTGCGAACCCATGGACTCCAGCACGCCAGGCCTCCCTGTCCATCACCAACTCCTGGAGTTTACTCAAACTCATGTCCATTGAGTCGGTGATGCCATCCAACCATCTCATCCTCTGTCACCCCCTTCTCCTCCTGCCTTCAGTCTTTCCCAGCATCAGGGTCTTTTCCACTGAGTCAGTTCTTCACATCAGGTGGCCAAAGTACTGGTGTTTCAGCATCAGTCCTTCCAATGAATATTCAGGACTGATTTCCTTTAGGATGGACTGGTTGGATCTCTTTGCAGTCCAAGGGACTCTCAAGGGTCTTCCTTCTCCAACACCACAGTTCAAAAGCATCAATTCTTTGACATTCAGCTTTCTTTATAGTCCAACACTCACATCCATACATGACTATTGGAAAAACCACAGCTTTGACTAGATGGACCTTTGTCAGCAAAGTAATGTCTCTGCTTTTTAATATGCTGTCTAGGTTGGTCATAACTTTTCTTCCAAAATCAACTATATTTCCATTTTTAAAAATTGTTCAGCATTAGCCATTAGGGAAGTACATGTTAAAATCACAATGAGATGCCACTGCACACCTATTAGAACAGCTAAATTTTTGTTTTTAATGATAATACCAGGTGCTGGTGAGGCTACAAAGCAACCGGAGCACTCATGCATTACTAGTGGGAATGTGCTTTGGAAAAGAGTCTCTGAAAAAAGCTAAACATACTCCTATCATATGATCCAGTAATCCCATTGCTGACTGTTTGCCCAAAAGGAGTGAAAACCCATGTTCACAAAAAAACCTGTACACAAATGCTTATAGCATCTCTATTCGTAATGGCCAAAATCTAGAAGCAACTCAGATGTCTTTCATCAAGAGAATGGATAAACGGGTCATCTACCCAATGAAATTCTACCCAGCATAAAAAGGAATAACCACTAATACACACAGAAACTTGGGTTGATCTCAAAGATACGCTGAAAGAAAGAAGCCAGTCTCAAAAGGCTGTGTGAAATATAATTCCGTGTATTAATATATGACATTTGGGGTGGAGAGGTGTCGTGACTCAAAGGGGCAGTGGTAAGGTGTTTTGCAGGGTGATGGAAATAATCTCTGTCACCTGTTAGAATGGATTGTGGTAATGCTTACATGAATTTATGCCTGTGCTAAAGACTCATAGGATTATATACACAAAGGAGTCAATTTTATCATATAGTAATTTTTTTAAAATGAAAGCCAGCAAGGATATGCAAAAATCATGGTAAATGTGAGGAGTGATCCTTTCCTTACAAGTATTTGGTTCCTTCGGTCTAGGTTACAGCACTCAGAGAGGGCGAGGCAGGGGGCCGAGGAGCGGAGCCGCAAGCTGCAGCAGGAGCTCAGCGGGAGGAGCAGCGCCCTGCAGCAGCAGCTTGCCCAGCTGCACGAGCAGTGGTAGGAGCCCTGGAGGCAGCATGTAGCTTCGTGGTGTGGCAGGGATGGGGGAGGCCATCTCCCAAGTGGGGCAGACAGCGTCCCACTTCACAGGTGACCCCTGCAAGGCTAGGATTAGGATGAGAGATGAGGTGTCTATTCCCCGCTTCACAAATGAGAAAAATGACTTTTTGGGGGCTCAGTATAGTCCCCAAGGCTATTCAGCTGGTGAGAAAGGCATCAGGATTAAACTGAAACTCACCCCCACCCCTTAGTAGCTTCCTCCTTGTCCCGAGCCCCCCAATATCCTCCACTGTTAGCTGGGCTCTTTAAAAAGCAGGATAAATGTTGCAGAATAAATGTCTCCATCTCAGTAGTAGGTTCTGTGTGTGCAGCCACAAGTGTTAGAGCTCTTTTCTTCCCTTCCCATTTGTGTAACTATCAAATGTGTGCCTGTGCCTGCTTTCCTTGACGTGTTCCTGGTCTTTCTTATGGAGGTGCAGATGGCCCTAGGGGAGCGGGAGCCTGATTTCTATGCTTTGTGGAAGGGTCTGTATGCTCACATCACAGTTCAGATTGCTGTGAATCCCCTGTTTCTGATGTGGTGACTTGGGTTGTGGATTGTGCATTTCCATGAAGATCTCTCATTGAGACTAACTCAAGTTCACTGTGCAAAAACAGCGCAAGTCTAGAGAAAGAGCTGAAATCAGAAAAAGAACAAAGACAAGCTCTTCAGCGAGAGTTACAGCATGAGAAAGACACTTCCTCTTTACTCCGAGCAGAGCTACAACAAGTAGAAGGATTAAAAAAGGTAAGGTGGACTGCCTTGGGGAGAAAAAGAGCTTCTAGATCTCCAGAAACTCCTGCCCAAGAGCCTCCCAGCCAGCAAGTGAGACGCACGGCGGCTGCAGAGTCCGTCCCCGCTGTGCACACATCAGCTCTGGGTCTGGGACACTGTTCCCACATCCTCGGAGCCTCTGCTTCAGGAAGAAAAGACAAAGACAAATCCTAAGCAGCGAGCAAACCAGAGATTCAGTGATGAGGGCTATGAAGAGAAGAAAACAGGAGCGTGTCCCCACACCGGGGTGGAGGGTGGCCTGGGAAGAGAGTGACAGTTAGAGAACTGAATGGTGAAGCAGGGCCAGTCATGCAGAGCTGCCAGGAAGTGTGAGGGACCGTCACAGTGAAAGAGCAGAGAGAAGGGCTGTGTGCCCTAGGTGTGACAGCAGAGGAAGGAGGGCTTGGGCAGCGACCCCAGGCGGCCTTCCTGTGCCGCTGGAGCAGTTCCCAGACACGGGTTTTGTCTTGTTGAGCACAGTAATGGGCACTGCTGCAGTCTGAGGTAAAAGCCCTTTGATTTCTATTGGGAAGTACCTAGAGTCCCTGTTGGGAGAGCCTGCTAGGCCCAGTGTGGGGGTTGCTAGTGAGGAGAGAGCTTTCCAGGAGCCACTCAAGCTCAGAGATGGGAGGAAAGGACTTCTAGAAAGTTCTGCATGATGGAACACTCCCCCTTCACTTCAAAATGCTTTGGTCTAAGATTTGAATTACACACAGCCTGCAAAAGGAACAAAACAGCATATCTAACCTTACCAGGAAGCCTTAGCATGCCCTTGTGAGTCCGTGTTAAACAGTCTCTGGGGCAGAAGGCCCAGGGGGTGGCTGAGGTGGGAACTGCCCCCTACTCAGGCCTTAAGCCCTACTGCTTGCCCTGGGATCAGCCCTGAAAACCAAGTTGCTTTTCCGAGTCTTCGTCTCTGCCCTTGCCAGCCTGTGTCCTCAAGGTGTGCTCACCCCAGTTTATAGAGTCATCAACATCGTGCCCACTGAGCTTCGCTCCGTGGCTCAGGGCCCCTGGAGGGGCTTGCCATCCTCAGGGCCATGAAGGAGATCCCAGATCTTGGCTTTCATCAGCCTTGCTCATTTATTTTCAGAAAATGTTGACCAGCTCTTTCTAAAAAAGTTTATTCCTAAACTAGCTTTCCCTGATACAGATCTGTCTTCTAATAGAAACAGAAAAAACTTTTTTTGCAAAAATCTGTTTGGAATGTTTCCTGCCCCACGTTCCACACTGCAGAGCCATTCATGAAGCGCTTCCCTTCCAGTTGTCCATCTGGAGAAACACACGAGTGTTTCTCGAAATAACCCTGTTGTGAATGAGATTGATACAACAAAACTGTTCCTTGCTCTTGCAAAACATTCTAGGGACTTCCCTGGTGGTCCAGTGGCTAAGACTCCATGCTTCCACTGCAGAGGGGTGAAGGTTCAATCCCTGTATCAAGGAACTAAGACCCTGCATGTCATGTGACATGACCAAAATTAAAAAATAGGAAAAAAAAAAACATTCCGACCTGCTTGTCATTGTGATGACTAACCCTTTTTTTAAAAAAAGGACTTTGAGTTCTGTGTCAGGCATCTGGTTGGTTTGTTTTAGGAGCTGCGGGAGCTCCAGGACGAGAAGGCAGAGTTACAGAAGATCTGTGATGAGCAGGAACAAGCCCTCCAGGAAATGGGTCTGCACCTCAGCCAGTAAGAAACCCACTCCCCTTGTCTGCCACCCACATCAGGGCCACCGGGCCCACCTCCCCCTGGAGAGTCACAGCAGCCTGCCCACTGCGTCACTTGAGCCACAAACCCTGTCCTTTTTGTCCAGGGAAGGGCAATCCGGGAGGCCTGCCAGCTGTTCAAGGGGAACCCCCTGCGCAGGAAGTCAGGCTTCAGGGACACAGCACTGGTTTGGGTTAATTAATTCATCGAGAACATCCTTTTCTAGTGACCGGACGTCTTACGGTCACAAACTGAGTGTCTGTGTCCCAGGGGAATCAGATGAGTGATAAGAGGGTGGTGTGTTTAGCTCCAGAGGGAGTGCTGTGGCTTGCGACTGTGAGCCCGCCACAGTGCAAGTCTGGCGACCACTTCCCTCCCTGGAGCCTGTAAACTCGCATCTGCCAGAGTCTGCCTGTCTGCCTCCGACGGGTGATACTGCGGGAGTGCACACCCCGCGGCTCTGTCTGCCCTCTGACTGAACAGGTCTCCTCCCTGATGTCTCAGTCCTGCCAGGTTGCTCTGGACAGTTTGGTAGGTCACACCGCAGGTGGTGGAACTTGCCCATTTGTGTGATTGTTGCATTTTTAAACAAAGTGGGTAGTTTTTTCTCCTCAAGTCACAACTCTTGGTTGCTAGTGACAGAAATCCAGTTCAAACTGGCTTAAGCAAAAAAAAGTCATCAGGAGTCAGTGTCTACCTGTCACTTGCCTCGCAGGTGGGCCTGGCCCCCAGCAGGGCTGTCTGTCAGAGGAACGAGCCTGTCTCTCTCCCGTCACTCCACAGAGATCCCAGGTTGACTCACGGCCCACCTGAGTCCCAGTGCAGGCTCAGTGAGCAGCAGAGCCCGGCTCAGGCCCGGTGCAGGACACACCGTGACCAGAGATGGGAGCTCAGAGCAGAGGAAACCAGACATACTCAAGTAGTGCACATGTGTACACAAGCTTGGGAGCTTTCTGTCTGCAGAGTTGGAAGGTCTCAAGCAGTGCGGTAGCCCACAAAAGTATAAAGAAGAATGTTATGACTCTGATGAGGTGGTCTTTTTGGTAGTTTAATGTGAAGATGCTGCCCATTTGCTCTCCTCTCCCATTCAGCGGCTCTTTCTAGACCAGCTCAGGGCCACTGGTCCTTCCCCTGAGAGCTGCCTGCCCCCCACAGGTGGAGTGTGCCATGTGCTGCCCCCGCCTGGGGGGAGCTCTCAGAGAGCACTGGCCAGCTCTGAGGGCTCCCTGAAACTACTGAGAACCAGCTGTGGACGCTGACGTGCTGCTGCTTCTTGGATGCGAGCGGTATTTAGAGAGACGGAGGCATTCTCAGGGTGCCCTCCCCCTTCTCACATGGCTCGCCCCGTTTTTTAACTCCTGCCTGTGCTCTTCACGTTGGACAAACAGCAGAAGTCAGAGACACATTCCTAGTAAGGCAGAGGCCTCAGAAAAGCAAAGTCTGGTCTTAGAAAGGCACCCCTGCCCTTAGCAATCTCCACCTTCAGTGCCCTTCACAGCCGAGGTGTCAGCGCTGCAGACGAGACGTGTGTTCTCCCCGTTCCCTCCTTTATGCAAGCCCCCACCAGACGACAGAGAAGGGAAAGCCCACTGTCAGATGCCTCCCCCAGCTGCAGACACACGTCTGGATTCTCAAGTTGTGTTTCCCAGGGAAGTTCTTGTGTGTCCCAGGCCGCCTCTGGCCCTGTCGGTCTGCCCTCCTGCTTCTGTAGCCGGGCGGGGAGGGGAGGAGCCCCTGCAAGCATTCCTGCAGGCCACAGGGTGTTTTCTTTCAAAGGCTCTGATGTTTGGTTTCCTCGTCCTTCCCTAGAAGTCTAAACTGTGACTCAGAGCCTTCCTCTCTGACACTTGGATTAGGCGAATCCGGTGACAGTTTAAGCTTTCAGCTTTTAAAAAAGGGCTTTGACATACACGTAGTGTTCTGCTTTATCTGGTTTAATTCTGCCATTTTAGACCATGTTCGGTCCTGTCTTCTATGTGGAGAACTAAGGAATTATTCTTCCGTTAATGAATGAGAGTGGAACAAGAACAAACTACCGTGCCCCCTGAGCCTGGCTGTTCTAGACAGAGCTGGCAGCAAGAGAGGGGCAGAGAGGCCTACAGATGTGGGGTCCCGCACCTGGTGAGGGAGTGCACCTGCCCCTCGCACATGTCACGGACGGGAACAGTTGCTCAGAGAAGCTAGAAACATGGGCTTTTATGAGATCATTCTGTTTTTAAATGATTGCAACTATTTCAAAGCCTTTTTAAACCCTGCCACAACTCAACAGCATATATCTTGGGCCAGATTCAGTCCAGAGGCTCAGCCTCAAGACCGCCCCAGACACGAGCCAATACAGTGAGATGACTCTGGGATTGTAAAAAGGTGGAAAGAGGTTATTCTTTAAGAACTCACGTTATCATGTTCCTCTCTTACAGTCTTGTTGCCCTCACAAAGCCAAAAAGTTAACTGTGGATTTACTTCATGAGAGCTTGAAAGTCCCTCTTAGTGAGGCTGTGAATTTCTCTCTTTTTTAAGGTCAAAGCTGAAGATGGAAGACATCAAAGAAGTAAATAAGGCACTGAAGGTACTGGACTATTAACGTTATTAAGAATCACTGCTCGTAGCTGTCAGTCAGCTCCTGCTCATATATTGGCATGCTCTTAGGTTTTCTCACAAGTCAGATGAGAATATGTGGTTGATTCCTGGCTCCCATCACTTATTTACAGATAAGAAAACGCTGCCCAGAGCTGTGTGTCTAGGCTGAGATGGTGGCGCGGACAAGCAGCAGGGCCTGAACTGGTCCTGGAGGAGTCAAGGTCCTCTGGTTCTGGTTTCTCTGCCGTCAGCTGCAGTTTGACATTAGACCTAGATCATAGGTGCCCTAATGAAGGAAATGAAAAGTGGCAGAAAGAGATCCAAGAAAGGTTGTCTTTTTTTTTTTTTTTAAATGATCAGAGTAAGACCTTTCCCTCCAGGTAAGGTGCTAGAGGCCACATTGTCCCATTCAAGTGCCCTGGGCCATTTCCGGGGACCATTTAAACCCTCAGCTGGGCCAAGTTTCTGAACCATTCTGGGGAGGGCAGAATGGCACACGCCACTTATGAGCAGGGACGTGTGGGTCAGGTGACCCAGTGTGGCGCTGAGCTAGCCCGCTGAGGCCGAGAGTGGAGTAGCAGAGGGCAGGAGTGTCTGACCCTCAGCCTCAGCTCTGCTCTGGCAGCAGTGTACAGACAGCCCTCTTCCCAGGGGACCCTGCAGCACATGCTGGAGCAGAGACCCTTCTGTCTCCAGGCACTTGACTACCAGGCCGCCTCAGGTCAGAAGCAGCAAATTGTCACAGCAACTAACAGCAGCCTGGACTTGCAGTTCACATCAGCTTTGTTTTAGCCTCCCTTGTAGACTGAAAAGCTCCTTAGATGTCATTGCTGTGAGCTGTTTTTATCCCCCACAGAGATAAACAAGTGTTTGCGCAAAATGTCAGCTGACTGTGCTAGAGGGAGGATAAGTCATGAAATGGGACCCTAGCGCTTCCTGGAGCCGTGGAACACAAGGCTGAAAGCACGGTGGGCCTGTGCTGCACCTCCCAGCCGTGTCTCTGTGTCATCAGGAAAGCGATAGTCAACAGAAGCCAAGGCGCCAGTAAAGCGCCTGGGGCGCTTGACCCTTGAACAGCTCAGTCTGAGACGAGCAAATGCACATCCCGGTTTTCCCTTAGAAAGACTTCCAGAAAGGCATATCTCTAAGCCTCAGGTGCCTCCTCTGCTCCCCCCGGGAAGCTCTGAGAATCAGGGCATCGGTGTGTATGGAGAAGCGCTTCCTGTCTCCGCAGCACGTTGCCCTTCTTTCTCAGCGGGGACTGGTGTCACAGATTTTCTAGTCTGGCTGCCAGGGTTGGCCTGTCTTCCTCCTGCCAGTTTAGGGGGCAGTTTGGATAATGTCTCAGCCAGGGATGGAGTTACAAGCACCAGACCCTGATTCTGATCACCTCGGCCCTAGGGCACTTACTGAAAGGGAGTGGAGTCTCAGGTTAACACGAGGCTGGAGAATCTGGCAACCTGCAGAGACAAGGAAGCCCCAGGACAGGCAGGCTGCAGCACATGAGCTCCAGCTGTGGTCAGGCTTGGGGACAATCCTGGGACCACTTCTAGTGGAGAAGAGGCAGTGCCTCAAAAGCAAACCAGGTGCTATTAGGGATAGTGGATGCTGGGCTGAAGGATGAACATGGCTAAAGGCTCATCAGGAGCCAAGCCATAAAACAGGACTGTGTTCTTTCTTCCTCAGGGCCATACTTGGCTGAAAGACGATGAAGCAACACACTGTAAGCAGTGTGAAAAGGAGTTCTCCATTTCCCGGAGAAAGGTATGTGGGGTAGCCCTCCACTTGCTCGCCCAGGGACTAAGTTGGTACCTTGCCTGGGCCCTGGTTCTGGAGAAGGCCCGTAGGTCTAGGCCCGCTGCATTGGGTTCATGCTCACCGGTCTGCTGGCAGATGACTTCCCAGCCTGCCCCCCTTCAGGGACCTCAGCCCATTAGCACAGGCCTTGTCTCCACCACAGTCCTGTCAGTGATTTGGGAGTTGGGGGCTGCTTGTTTGCGGAAGTGGTCTAGGTGTGTGTGTATAAGCTGAAAATTCTCTGAGAGCAATAGGACCAGAACCTGGCCTAGTTAGGCAAAACCAGAACCTATGGGGAACCTGTGGGCAATCAGTCTTAAGCCTGGCATCCAGGTGGCTATCTGGGCAGGGCACTTGCGGCCAGTGGATCTGCCTCTGCCTGTGTAGCCCGCCTTCAGGTTCCAGGAACACGTGGTCTTGGGCCCAGCCTTCAGTCCAAGGTTGACCAGGCCTTGATTGACCAGTTGGGCAGGGCAAGATACAGATGCCACACAAAATAGAGAGCCTTTATTAAAGGACTTCTCAGGAGTGGCTGGCTAAAGAAACCTTGGGTCACCACCATGGAATGCAGCAATTACAGGGAACATACCCAGGCACACAAGGTATCACTGACTACCAACTCAGAGTTGGCAAGTCCAATAAACACAAAGAAAAAGAACCTCACTCGTGCCATTCGACACCCCCTCCAACACTCCATGGATTTACAGGAACAGAAATGTAGAAACACGAGGTCTAGAAGAACCCCTTACAAAATGATACAAGCCTCTGGAGGAGGGATTTTAGCATATTAAACTTTTAAAGATTGGTCAACTAGAGTGGGTGTGCAGGCCCAGGCAGCACAGCAGTCACTAACTGCCTCTTTTCACCCTCTAGCACCACTGCCGGAACTGCGGCCACATCTTCTGTAACGCGTGCTCCAGTAATGAGCTGGCCCTGCCCTCCTACCCCAGACCAGTCCGTGTGTGCGACAGCTGCCACACCCTGCTCCTTCAACGGTGCTCCTCCTCCACCAGCTCCTAAGGCAGGGGCCTCAGCAGGGCCTGCTTTCCAGACCAGTTGCCAGCCTATCTTCATCTCTGTGGGCAGCCTCAGAACAGTGCCAAACTCTCTGGGTCTTGAGTTGGTCTGGGACTTGGAAGGTTGGTTTCCAAGCTGGGCTGCTGGCCCTCTGGAACGCAGCACACAGGACTGGAAGCTGCACATGCCTCTCCTTTCCAAGTTGTACAGAATCAACTCCTCTGGATTGAAATTCTCACTTGACACCACCGGCTTTGGTTCAGATGCAACTTCATGATTTTGCTATTATCATTTTTCAATTTCCAAAGAATTAACCTCTTTTGCAACAGCCCAACTAGTTGTAGTAATCAGGTCCTTTTCCTCCCTACCACCCCAGCATGCTTTCCCCTACTTCGGAGTCAAAAAATTCACACCCTTGTGAATATCCATCATTAGCCCTGCAATAAAACTGTTTATTTTTCATTCTGGTATAACGAAGGAGCTTATGTCAGCTTCACAGGATGCCCAGAACAAGCCCCATTTCAGGACTAGAGGCCCTCAGTGAGGGTGGCTGCATCTGAGGTAGAGGCCTGAGCTTGCTGGGTTCTGGGGTGCAGGCTGCTGCCCAGCTGAATAAAGGACAAGCTGAGCTGTCCCCTACACACAACACACACCCCCCTAACTTCCCTCCACCGGTTAATGGCCTTGAGTATTCAGGTTACAGGAGTGTAACAAGTACTCTTAACACAATCAGACAGGTCAGCCCATCTGTATGCAAGGCCTCTTTTTCAGTGCCCGAGTCCACCTCCCACCAGCGTTCTGACCTTGACTGTCCAGCCTCTGCTTGAGAGCCTGGCTCTCTCTTCCTTCTGTACTCTGTCCTAGCACAAGGCACACCCACAGCCTAGCTGATTCCACATCTGCTCACCTAAACACACCGTTACGGATGGGAAACATGGAAGGTTCAACGACATTAGGTCCCAGATCTGTGTGACCAGCCTCCAAAACTGTGTGCCCTGCTTCAAAGCTACATTCATTCCGAAGTGCAGATTTTTGAGTCCTATTTAAGGAAGCACATGGCAGCAAAAAGGGACTTTGTCCTCTTCCCTAACCTAATCTGAGCTTTCTTAACCTCATTCAGGGCCCAACTTTCCCAGCGTTTGCATACCACACTTCCCCCACATGGTCTAGCATTAGATCTGTACCTTGTTCGCAGCGTGCCCAGTTTTTACTCCAACTTGCTGGGGAGCCTTAGGTTAAGTCACTCCTCAGCCTGTCTCATCTGCACACAGAAGGGGAGCAGGATACCTTCCTGCTTCAAGACAGTTCTGACAGTTCCCACCACTACCACACTAAGTGCTCTTCCCTTTATCATCCTGATTTCTTCTAAAACCTGCCCCTGCCCATGCCCCAAGCACTATTCACAAAGAATGCTTGTGCTGGATACTAAGTATCTAGCTGCGGAAAAGAATTTAAGACATCCATTATGTACCTGAACTTTGGAACCCTCAGTTTCTGGTTTGGCAAACTTCTCCTTACTTGGGCAAACAAGGAGGGACAGATAAAAGGCAGTGTTTCTCCAGCTTAAATACAGACTGTGGAGGGCTAAGGGTCATGATAAATGACACCAAGTCTGGAGACTCTGACTGTTCCTAACGAACTCCCAGGTGAAGATGCCGGTCCATGGAGTAGTGTTCGAAAGAAACACAATGTTTCTAGGTATTTTTTCAAGTTTCTTCAACAAAGATGTTCCCTGTTAAAAACCAAAAACTAAAGGACTAGGGAAGATGAAGGGACACTCTCCTTGTGCCTGATTTCCCCTGACACAGACCAAGGAAAGATCTCAAGGGCATTACTAGGTTTAGAACAGTGCATCCCCAGAAAATTCTCTCCAAGCCTGCAGAAGACAATTTATAGAACATTAGAATACTTCTGTATCCCCAACCCAACTGAAGGTATGCACCCAGTTTTCAGAACACATGGAAGGGCAAGAGGATTCAGAGTCCGTCAGTACATCTTCGTGTAGTGCTGCCAACTGCAATCTTCAAGAAGTGCTATCATTCTAAGCAGTTTTTCTACATTCACCATACTAACCACACCCCTTCAGCACTGTCAGCAAATAAAAATAGCTTTGAACAGCACAAGCCTATGTTCACAGCTCCAATTCTGAATTCTAACCTCAATGCAGCAAACTTAATTTAGAGGGATGATGAATGAGTGGTAATTCCCAAATTACCAGTGTTAAATGTCTGAAGGTAATTCTAGAACTATACCTGTATTGCTTACTACTTTCCTAGCAAATGCCATTGAGTTTTACCTACAATAAAGATTTCAATTAGAGTTAAAACTAATCATTTGTTCTCAGAAGTACTTGATAGCTTTATACTTTATAAATTACTTTGTAAAGTAACTTTGCTCCTAAGCAGACTTGATCTTGAGGAGCAAAGCAAAAATAAAAGACTGAATCTCATTTCAAAGTCCTCTATGAACTAGCTCCTTCTAGAAGGTACCTCATAGAAGCAAAATTCAAAAGATGCCACAAGATTGCTGCTGGCACTTCCTCAGCCATGCTCAAAGGCTTCCACAGACATGCAGAGCGTAACAGAGGACACTTCTGCCTCCCCCTTGGCCTTGTGCAAGTGCTTAGCAAGTCAAAGCCAATTCAGATCACATCCTGTGCAGCCAGGCCAATCATACAGACCTTCCACAGGACCCCACAGCTTAATTTACCTTCAGTTGTACTGGAAGGAAAAGTCTGAAGACATCTACACAACAGCCACAACTGCCAAGCCTGTCTGCCACAGCCAGAGATGCGGGCCACCGTTCACCTACGCCCCAGACAGCAAGGAAGCACCAACAAACAGTCCACGTGACACCGAAGCACAGACCAGACAAAGTGCAGTTTCTAAAAGGAAGATTTATTCGACAAGTTTCACTTAGCGCGATACACCTAAAAGGAAAACCACAATACAATGAAAAATTTAAATCAAGGCCTCAGAATTTCATACAAACACCAAGACCAAAATCCTAAAGTATTGGTATTGCGTGTCAAATTTCCCCCATTAACTTAAAAAAAAAAAGCTTAAACTTACGTGCCATAGAGGTTATTAAATGAAACTAGAATTAACAAACATGCCAAATGTTTCACTTTTAATTGTAGACACAGCTCCTATATTGAGTTTTACAAAAAAAGCATGTCTTTCAACATGCATCCAGACAGTGTTCAATGTAATGTGATGTAAGAGCAACATTTAACATAATTCAACTGCTTTAACCTAAATACACTTACTGCTTAAGTACATCCTACAAGAGAACTAACTTGAGAAAAGCTGAAAATTATTTAACAGGAATAGTTTACTCAACCTAGTTGTTACATCCTAGATGAATGTGTTCAAAAATACTGAACCTTAAGTCTTTAAAACAATCCTGATTTCCACTTAGAGTAAGCATAAATCACAAGCTTGTATTGCAAAACTGTTAAAACTTAAGTTTTTCTTTTAAAAAATGTTGACCAAGAGTCAGTGATCAGGATCAATTACATTCCCCATCCACCACTCATACTGGACATGCTAGACATCCCTCCCATTCCGTTCACTCCCATAGATGTTCGGCTTCCGCTACTGTAGTAGCTGCTGTTCACTGCTCCTTGGCTGCCTGCAAAGAGATCAATTTGACAAGTCAGGATAAGTATCAGATTAGCAGTCAACTAAAATATAGCATTCCAAAAAAAAGTTTAAAAAGTATACGAGTACAAATGGCTGCTGTCCAAGTGGCGAGAAGCATGTTTGGGAAAAGGGACTCCCGACTCCAAACAAGTCTCAATAAACCCCTTTTCTCTGCAGTACCAACTTGCCAGACTCTTGTGCTACCATTTATTTGGATGCTTCAGGATCAACGTTGAAAAAAGTTTAAAGGAAAACTAGTGTTTTTCAAAAATTGCAAAATTACTTCATGTTGTTTTTAAAGCTAAACAAAGCGTTTTAAAAAAAATTTACCGTAAACACTCACAATGTGTCCACTGAATGGCATGTATGAATAGGGAGCACAGGGGCAGTCTCTTGCTTTTCCTATTCATGGTGGGCAGGAAGTGAGACAACGAAGTTGGACTAAAGGCAACTCACTGTGCCCAAGATGGCAGCCTCCATGGAGTTAAATAAGAGCCATTGACTGCTATAGAAAGTGTCATTACAACATATCAATATTTGCTATTGGGAATTTAAATTATATTTTTTGAGAAAATATTTACCTATGCAATGTTTGATTGAAAATCACTGGAGTTTTCCTGTAAAACTTGGTCTGCAAAAGGATTTTGTAGGGTAAGACTATAATACCAAAATCACCATTCTTTAGACCAACTGAAAAAATTAATTAATAAAACCAATCCTAGGTTAACTGACTAGTAAATACGGTCTTGAACCCAACCACCATTCTAAATTCTCCCTCCATCTAACATGGATTTACTGCTAACAAAAAGACAGAAAAAGAGAACGACTTTAATGTTTTAACAAACGGAGGCAGATGTTTTCTGGCTCGACATTATTCAAAGTTGCAATATCGACTATTTTGAATTCATAGAATACTTCCCCCTCCCAATGATTGATTCTGAAAATTAAACTATTTGAATATTTATATTAGGATCAAGAACATACATTTAATAACCCAATTTTACCAAAAAAGGAGCCTGAACATTCCCAACTAAAGAAACCTGCCTGAAACTTATTCTAAGTATATTAAAAAAACACTTACCGTATCCACTCATGCTGCTCTGGCCACCATAGCCGCCTCCATAACCACCACTCAGCTGCTGGCTGGCCGGGCCCCCGTAACTGGACTGGTTTGCTGTTAAGTTAAGACAACATTAGAACCTTGTTTCTTATATAATGTGGTACCTGGTGGTACCCGGCTTGTAATTCTAAATCTAAATTTCTAAATTCTAAATTTCCAGTCTTGATCTTAGTATCACTAGAGCCCACTGTACCACCTTCTGCCTATTGCCTAGGACCAGACTACCTTTCTATCCATCGTATGAGCTAGTCAAACACTTAAAAACCACAAGGCCAAAAGTATACACATCAGCAGGACTGAATCCACGTTTCCTTAAGTAGAGGCATTTTGACAACACCTTATGAAACTGCTTAATTGGATTTAATGGGATTTCCCCCCATGATTCCATATAATAAGGGTATTTCAATACACAGGTATCACTGAACACCTAATTATGCCCAACAATTTATTCTGATCCTGTGCTTTTTTGCTAAATATTTTAGGCTTATACTTCATACTTAAACAATTCAACTAATTTCTTTCTACAGTCCCCTCCCCCAAAAGTACTTCAAACCAACTTATCTATTCTAAACATTTTATATAACTCACATTTAATGCATACTATTCAAATAAAAACTTTTATTTGCCTAAATTTTGCTAAACCCCTTATATATAAATTAACTTAACTTATATAAATTGACTTATATAAATGTTTTGGTTTTTAAAAAAACTAACGATATTTACACAAGCCCATGCCTCCCATCATTTGGCTACCATAAGCACCACCGCTTGCTCCTGCTGTAGAATTCAAGAAGAGTTCTACATATCTGTGTTCTGAAATGAGAGAAAAGGCATACAAGGTTAGCTTAAAAAAAAGACACTAAAGTGATATTTACACAAACCCATGCCTCCTAGCATTTGGCTACCGTAAGCACCACCGCTTGCTCCTGCTGTAGAATTCAAGAAGAGTTCTACATATCTGTGTTCTGAAATGAGAAAAAAAAAGTTTGAAAATGTATGTTGGTGACAGAAGATAAACTCTTTTAAGTTCTTTTAAGTAGATCTGTGAACTTATTACTTTTAGTAAAAAAAAAAAAAATTCTAGCTGCTTGTTCTCAGGTGATTTACTTCATGCAGGTTTTAAAAAGCAGTCAAGCATTCATCTAAATCGCTTAAGTCTGTCAATCAAGCATATACCTTCAGTCAGTGTTGTTATCAAATTAACTTATCAAATTCATTTTAGTCATAGAACTTTTTAAAGATCCACAGAACCCTATCACTAGATTAAAAAATTTTCACATCCTCAGTATTCCTCTATTATAATCATTAGTCACACAACTATCTGTAAAGAGACCCCAAAATCCTTAAATCACACTTACGCATATTTGCTTTGTCTTTTGACATAGCTGCCACAGCATCTTCATGAGTTGCAAACTCGACATCTGCTTCACCAGTTACTCTGCCATCAGGACCAATTTCAATATGTACTCTCACAGGGTTGAGTGGTGAAAAAAACTAAATACAAGGTATTTCAAAGAATCAAAATCAAACCTTGTTACAAGAAACAAAATTTTAACATGCTGCTTCACTTAAGTAGAACCACCACCATGTTTGTACTGCTATACTGAAATAGACAATTTATCAATCTATCCTCCACTTACATTATAAATGTCATTCTCAGTAGCTCTGTAAGGTAATCCCCGCATGTGAACACAGTGTCCTGTTGTGCTCTGGAAAGTAGAGCCACCATCCCCGTATCTGTGATCTGACATTCCTGAAAAACAGTAATTGAGGTCTAGATGAACAAGAGTGTAAGTATCCCTCAGAAGAGAAATTCAATTCTTACCTTACCTCTTCCGAATCTATCTGACCCAAATCCATAGCCATCATTATAGCCATTATAATCATCATAGCCTCCATAACCTGAAAGACAAAAAGTACTATCACTACAAGAAAACACTCACAAAGAACAGACCTCATGACACTTGCACAGTCTACATACCTCCACCATAAGCACCACGCCTCATCCTTTCAAAGCCAGCTCCTCTTCCAATGCTGTTATACCCTCTGCCAGCCCCAGGTCTGTCATAGGGACCTGGTCGCTGCATGGCCATAAGTTTTCGTGGTGGATCATAGTGAGTTCTAACTTCAGCTCGACTGCTCTTAAAGATTTCGATATACCTAAAGCATTGTTCATGAGGAAGGGGGGTGGGGAAGGGAGAGAAAACATTAGTTCATTTCATACAGGTATTTAGTTACACAAGAAAACAATGAAGTCATAGCCATGAAACTGACTAATATTTAAAGCCAGATTTCTTATATTTGCATAGGCAATGACCAGAAATTCACTCAATTTTAAGATTTAATGTAAACTTTATAGGAGAAAAACATCCTCCTCTGAGGCAGAGTGCCCAACCTTAGGGGTAGAGAGGAGTACTGTAAATGTCTTAGGAGGGAAAGAATTCCACTCAACTTTCAACATTTCATCTCTTAAATCCATTGGCATCATGTATAGCAAGTGGGCTAAAAAGCCAGCCTCCACCAACAGTCTAGCCCACACTACACATCTCCTTCCGCCAATAAATTCCCCAGCCTATGCTTTTAGTAGGAATCAGCATAGGTAAGCGCATGCTTCAATGAAAAATAGTCACAAGCAAAGAGAATAAAACCTTTTGTGACAATTTCTTGAAAGCTATGCTTATTAATACATATGCAGAATATTTATACAGCAAGAAAAAGTTTGTTGCATTTCAACTTTAAAAACAAGATCAGAAAGTATCACATTTTCTTATGGTAATATTAATTTACTAGGTGGGTGTTATTACAGCTAAAGCCAGGTTTGCATTAACATTTTTAAAACCATAGTCTCTCAACTCCACTGACTGGGGTTAATTAGGACTCTTACAAAATTGTGAAGTAGATCAAATTAACTGGGGACAATTTTAAAATCTAAAATTTAATCTGAAAGTACTATCGGACTTTTGACACTGGAAAAGTTTGAAAATTGTGGCAAAATATCAAATAGACTATGAAATCAGATTTTTTTTCCCTTGATTCTAAGCAGAGAGAATATGGATTTAATAGTTTACCATAAGAAAAGTGACAAATCCAACCAACCATCCATCCCCACCTGTGCCCTATTCTTTCCTTGTGTTTCTTTAGAGCCTTTTCAGCTATTTCCTGTGAAGCAAACTGCACGAAGGCCTCCCCCGTACTCCTCCCCTGGAAGTCCACCGGCAATGTTATCCCATTTGGCACGATTTCCAACCCTTCAACC
The DNA here is from genome assembly GCF_002263795.3 of Bos taurus. Taxonomy (NCBI): domain Eukaryota; kingdom Metazoa; phylum Chordata; class Mammalia; order Artiodactyla; family Bovidae; genus Bos; species Bos taurus. Next base: position 1,698,496 of record NC_037334.1, on the reverse strand, counting down.
CAAGGACAAATAACCCCAGTAGGGGGGCAATATTAACATCACAAGCCCAGAAATGATTCTTCTTATAGCTTTAAATAAACCAGAATTTTAACTTTAGGTGAATGGTATGCTTTCAACAAGTACTCTTTAAAAAAGCATTGCAGTAATATGAAGTTCCATTATTACAGACTATAACTCAATTCTTAACACATCCCATGACATGGTATACAAGAAAACACTTTGAACACAGGATGCATTAAGAATTCAACAATTAAGAACACTTATTTATCTATGCAACTTAATGTTGAATTATACAAGAATTACACACATTTTCAAGCATTAAATACAATAGTTTTGCTAAATTCAAAGATATACCTTTTACCTCATTTCATATTTTTCAATGTTTTAAAGTTAGTGGAACTTCAGTTTTTAAAAATTACATATTTAAACATTTCATATACAAATTGAAACATTGCTTAGTCATACAATTGACAAACATACAATCTAAGCTTTCAACAAACAACTGATCTAACACAGCACAATCATGCACTCTTATTCTCTAACAGTAGTATGATTCACTTCTGGAAATTCCGTCTATGAAAAATCCTTTCCGTGGATACATTCCCAAGCTTACAAAAAGGACTTAAAGCACTTTCCTAGAAGATATGAAATTATGTTCATATTTAACGATGTTGACAGATAGCATTCAATTCTCACCAATTTAGACAAAAACAGTAAAAATAGACTTGATTTCAAAAATTCTGGCAAAACATTAGGACTTGATACATATCTAATAGTCAAAATTGTAATACATACTATACTAAACCATGAAAGGATTTGTTAATTCCAATTTATAACATCATGAATATTAAGCAACAATATTTAAAATATATACTCTAACATTCTGCTAAACATTCAAATACTTTAGGCCCAAAACAATTTCAAAACAGTTTCTGTACTTCAGATACTAAGACTACATTCAACCTACACTTCCTTTCCCTATTTTTTCTTGCATAAACAGAATGAGATCATTAGAGACATTTCTGACCCCAGTACCTACTGTGTCTTACAATATAGACACCTGCCATAAATTACAACAGCCTAACATACTAATCTAATGTTAAGGGATCTTACCTTTAATGTGAAGTATTTTGCTGAACAGCAATGTGAGGAAAGTAGTTAAGTTGTTGAGGACAATCCTCAAAGATCTACTCTGAACTACAATACTAAATATAAGCAAAGTTAGCATTTTGGAAATAATTAATCCACCTTTAAGATGGGCTTAAATTATTTGACGGTCTCCAGGAAGAAGAAAACATCTGCATATACTCACAACCTATTTAAATATCTAAGCTTCTCAACTTTTAAGTCTATTCAATCACATGTTGCCAGCTGCTAGCCAGAACTCACTGCTCAATAACAAACACGACTACATACCTGAGAAGAACTGAACAATTTCTTCCTTGCTACATCCAAATGGGAGTCCTCTAAGCCGTACAAAGCCATCATTGGCCGTGTCAGGACTATTTGGACCAGTATGCTTCAACACCCAATCCATTTCAACGTTGTTTGACTTGAATACTGAAAGAGGTGCTTAGAATTAGTCAACTTCGGAAAGTTACAGAACAATGTTCAGACTTCCTGGGTCTTTAGATAATCTAGGAAGAGCTGCCATAAACTCTTAGATGACCATTTCCATGCGGTCAAATACCTAAAATTCAGAAGGGGTAAGATAGATTTCTATTTGTTTAATGTTTTATTTACTGTTACTAGGGCAACGTAAATCAAACCTTCAACATATCTGTGTCCCATAGTTTCTCTGTCTTTTTTCAGGGCCAATTTGACTTCATCTTCTGATTCAAGTTCAACAAAAGCCTCGCCACTCGGTCTGCCTTCTCTGGTGTAGATGAAACGAATACCTTGAGCCCCATTTTGAATTTTGCAGTCTGGAAAGAAAACAACCGTTAATACAGAATTTAAAACTAAAAACCACCTCTGGGTGATACAGATAAAATGCCTATACATACCCCCACTACAAAGGAAATCATTTGCAAAACCTTGAATGAGCAACATTACTATCTCCTAAGGTGTCTTAGTAATTAAGCAGTTTTCCTCTCATGACCAAACTTTCTTATTCCCCTGAATACATTCCCGATCCATCAAGAAAATCCAATATTCAAAGCAGTTTCTTACCGAACTTATCTCCAACTCATTACTCATGTGTGTCCATTAAACATACTTTTAATAATAACTCCTCAGCAAATTTTTCAATCTGGACTTTGTGATTTTTATGGTCTTTTCTGAATACACTTGGTTTGGACTTTTGATTCGGGGTATTTGACAGTTTTACCTTACTAGAAGCAACATCACAGTTTCTTGCTCAAATCCGAACTGCAGGGCCAATACTCACCTGAAAGGGGATCAATGTTACCAAGCTAAAATGCTCCAAACGCACAGCTGAAGCCAAACCCAGTCTTGCTCACTGCAAGGTGGCTTCCCATGTACTTGCTTCTTGTTTTCGTTTTCCGTTACATACACTGAATTCAGATAGTAAGTCAATACTACAAATATCCTTCCAACCTGTAAATTTCTACCAAATATCATCTTTCAGTCTAATCTTACACTAATAATGAGAACACGGGCATTTGGCAGACATTCAAGGAAACCTACATACTGGAAAAAAGCTACCCAGGCAAGAAAACTTTTCCGGGTTTCAGTGCCCTCAACTGTAAAGCGAGCCAGACCACGAACTCTTCAATTACCAAATCCCGATTAGGAAAACTGTCTTAAATTAAGAAGCAATATTTTCTTTTTCCAAAACAGAATGCCCCTTTTCAAATCAACACCCAAATTTGAAAAGTGTTAGCAATTTAAATTTGTAAGGTATTTGCTGAGCTACTCGGCAAATTTTCCCAAGATTGCGGGGAAAATCTGGTCTATTCCCATTTATCCTTTGTAAGAAAAAACAATACACAGAAAAATACTTAAAAAGATAAACAAAAATTCCACCAGAGGCCGCATTACCCCCAGGAGCGCCGGGCGGGTGGGGCTTTCGCAATTTCCATTGCGTAACCGCAGCCTGCTGGGCGCGCTCGACAGCGGGAACAGCTGCCGCCCGCGCCCCACTAGGGGGCGCCACGGGCTCGGCCCCGCCGTCGTCGCTGTCGCCTCCTCGCTCGCCCGCCCTGCGGCCCCAGGTGCTTAATTCCAGCCTCCGTTTCAGACTCACCAGAAAAAAACCGCTGCACTTCGTCTGCAGAGCAAGACCAAGGCAAGCCCCGGACCTTCACCACGAACCCCTCACCGCCTTCGGTGCCCAACATCATGGTCTCCTAGTGGGTGCTGGCGTCGAATCAGACTGCAAGACCCGGGTCGGCAGTCAGACCTGGAAGAACGTTAAAATGAAACAGCCCTCCGCTCTCGAGACGGCCCGCCTGCCCGCGGAGCCTCAGGATGGGTCGACCCCGTGAGGACGTTCCGACCCCAGCGAATATAACAACGAGTGCCCCACTTGCCAGCAGCCAGACGCCCGAAGCCGCTCTGTGCACCAGGTATCGTGGCCCCAAGCCGAGGGGGAACCCGGCCTAGCGCCAGCGTGGAGGCTAGGAAATGGCGGCGGTCGCTTCCGCTCCGCCTCCTCCGACATCTCACACAATAGAGTCGTCGCGGCCTGCAGGCCTCAGCGGCCCTGCCGCAACTCGGCGAACCATTCCTGGCTCCTAACGGCAGCTCTCACCTTGCCAAAGACCCTGACGCTCTACACAGACCCAGGGGCAAGCAATCCTCGCAAAACTGACAGCCTCGGGGGACGCTGGATGGTAAACACCGAACAACAAACACTCACCTGCAGACACAACTTCGGCGCGGCTGAGACGAAATGGCTAGTGGGCGCCTGCGCAACCTAAATAAGGCCCTTTGAACAAGCTCTGCGCACGCGCAGCCAGGTGCCCGCACCGCCCTCTTGCGTCACACAGAGCTTGGACGCATGCGTAGTTTTACGAGCCGGCCCACTCCAGCCCGCTAATTATTATTCGCATGCGTATTTGGTTCAGCCCCACCCACCTCCTTAAACCCACTAGGCTGTTTTGCGCCTGCGCCTTACCGCGATTAGCGCGCCTTAGCGGTTTTAGTTTCTCGCGCATGCGTCTTCCTTCAAACTGCTCTCGACTTACCCTTTAGAAGGGGGAGGGGAATGGCGGCGGCCAGTTCTTTATAGGAACTGTATGAGAGTTTCGGGCTCTGGGTTGTGATGAGGTGTCCCTAGCGTGTTATCCGCAGTCCTGCCCAACCTGAAGGTACAGAGGCTCCCCGCCCTTGCGCCGCCAGTACTCCTCTTCTCCCTAGAGCCAGTCCGTGACCAACCGGGCGCTGCGGAACGGCATACTTGTGCGCCCGAAGCCACCTCCGCGGTACCCGGAGCGCATCCAAGGCCTTCGCCCCGCCACTGCCCCTTACCTGCCGCCGTTGGGCCTGGGGCTTGGACCCACGCAGGGTCTCCGTGCCCGTGCCTCAGTCCCGTACCCCGCTTTTGCCCTAACGAACTCCCACCCTGCGACCCCCGCTTCCTCGCCTCGGGTCAGCCGGCGGGGCGCTCGCACGAGAGTGGGGCGCCGGATGCCGCGTCCGGCCGCGCCTCGTGAGTGCAGGTTGAGCCGCCGGTGCGCGCCCGACTCCCCTCTCTCGAGCAGGTTCCCGCTTAATTCTCCCAAAGCTAAGCAGACAACCGTTACGGCTTCCCCCCGGGTGGGTCACCCCGTGTGCTCATAAGACACTAGTGATGTTCGAGACTAGTGGATAATCCCAGATTTCCTGCAGCACTGCAGAAACTGGGACCATTTCTGTTGCCTCCCAGTCCTCCCCTTGTCTGATCCCAGTTGTCCTCAAGCCAGGGGTAACACAGCACAGGTCTGTCTTGAGTACCACCATGGGTAGATACAAGTGAAACGTGTTTTCACCCCTGCAATGGTGTAGAAGCCACATCCAGTTTTGGGGGTTTTGTGTTGGTTTTGTTTTTTTTTTTTCCCCCCTTAAAATCTTTAGTTTTGAGACAGGACAGGAGTCTTACAGATACACATGGAAAAGCAATCCATGATCACAGTTGAAAGCGAAGACAATGTAGTCAGTTTTTATGCCTGTCAGCTAGCTAATGCTGAAGCTCTGAGTATGACATGCTGCAGGCCTCAAAGGAATGGTAACTAGTATTCCTCTCCTTCCTCTGCCTCTCCTTCAACAGAATCCACACAACCTCATAATCCTTCTCGAGGGCAGCCATGTCCTCACGGGCCTCAGAAAACTCCTTCCTCCATACCCTCACCCACATACCATTGAACTAAAACATGCTTGGCATGCATCAGGTCAAACTTGTGGTCCAGGCGAGCCCAGGTCTCAGCGATGGCTGTGGTGTTGCTCAGCATGCTCACAGCTTGCTTTATTTTGTCCAGGTCTCCACCAGGTACCACAGTGGGAGGCTGGTAATTAATGCCAACCTTGAAGCCAGTGGAGCACCAATCCACAAACTGGATGCTATGCTTGGTCTTGATGGTGTCAGTGGCAGCATTAACATCTTTGGGAACAACATCACCACAGTAGCACAGGAGGAGCAAGCCATGTATTTACCATGGCGGGGGTTGCATTTCACCATCTGGCTCAAAGCAAGCATTGGTGATCTCTGCTACAGAAAGCTGTTCATGGTAGGCTTTCTCAGCAGAGATGACAGCAGAGATGACAGATGTGGCCAGAGGGAAGTGGATGCGGGGATAGGGCACCAGGTTGGTCTGGAACTCTGTCTGATCCACACTTGGGGCTCCATCAAACCTCAGGGAAGCAGTGATGGAGGACACTATCTGGCTAAGAGGGAGCTTAAGATTCATGTAGGTTGTATCAAGATTTCTATGACAGATGTCATGGATGGCCTCATTGTCTCCCATGAAGGCACAATCAGAGTGCTCCAGGATGGTGTGGGTGGTGAGGATGGAGTTGCAGGGCTCACGTGCAGCTGTGGAAACCTGGGGGGCTGGGTAAATGGAGAACTCCAGCTTGGACTTCTTGCCATAATTGACAGAGAGACGTTCCATCAGCAGGGAGGTGAACCCAAAACCAGTTCCTCCACCAAAGCTGTGGAAAACCAAGAAGCCCTGAAGACCTGTGCACTGGTCAGCCAGTTTCCGAATTCGGTCCAAGACAAGGTCAATGATTTCCCTGCCAGTGGTGTAGTAACCTCGGGCATAGCTATTGGCAGCATCTTCTTTGCGTGTGATGAGCTGCTCAGGGTGGAAGACCTGGTGGTAGGTGCCAGTGCGAACCTCATCAATGACTTGGTTCCAAGTCTACAAACACTGCCCTGGGCACATGCTTGCCAGCACCTGTCTTGCTGAAGAAAGTGTTGAAGGAGTCCTCTCCCCTAGCAGTCTTGTCATTTGGCATCTGGCCATCAGGCTGGATGCCATGTTCCAGGCAGTAGAGCTCCCAGCAGGCATTGCAGATCTGGACACCAGCCTGGCCAACGCGGATGGAGACGCACTCACACTTGGGGGCTACGGATTAGCAGACGCAGGCAACAGAAGTAGACGCTGGTCTTGGCTACCATCCCCAACAAGCTAAGAGTCAAGGTAAGTAACACACTCCGTTTTCCAGTTTTAATGGGTTAGAAAACTGAAGAGGAAATGGAATAGAGGAAGACGGTAATCCAAGATAAGGTCACAGTGGTAGGCAAGGCCCAATCCTGAAAGGCCATTTAGGCCTTGACAATGGTGATAACTCCAAACGCAGAAGGCTTTGGCAGGTCTTCATCAGGGCACAATAGGACTTGTTTGAAAAGGAAAATTATTACTGGGTGTGAAGAGGACTCAGATGGACAAGCATGGTGAATGATGCTGCTTGCCCTCAATTGCAAATGGAGCTAGAGGAGAATAGAGGGCATTTTGGCTGAAGTCACCAAGATGTGGGATTCCATGCACATTGGACTGGTACACAGGAGGGCTATTGGCAATATATATTCAAAGTCTTTAAAAAATACACATCTTTGGGAGGGGGTTTTGGAGGAGAATGGATACACATATAGCTAAGTCCCTCCACTGTTCGTCTGAAACTACCACACATTGTTAATCAGGTATACCCTAATACAAAATAAAAAGTTTAAAAGTTTGAAAAAATATGTACATCCCATTTGACCCAAACATTCCGTTTCCACTTTTGCACAGTTTTAAATTTACGAGAATGTTCATCACAGCATGAAACAGGTAAATTTTAGAAGCAACCTAAATGTCAAATGGTGTATTGAATAAATTATGGTACAACTTTATCATGCATCACCAGGGGAAAAATTGATTCCTGAGTGTGAGGAGGAGAGAATACAACTAAGCTATTACAATGGTTTTTGGCCACAGTACCTAAACAAGAGGTACAGTGTACCTATGCTATTAATATTTCATGTCGGGAAGAAAAAAAAGTTGAGAAAAACTGATGTATGTAGTAGAATACTTTGCAGTTATTAAAAATGGTGACTAGAAGTATGTTTTTGGAAAGACATTTACAATATTTGTTGAGTGGAAAAAACCAATGAAACATTATTATGCATTGTTAAGATTTCCCTGGTGGCTCAGATGGTAAAGCATCTGCCTACAATGTGGGAGACCTGGGTTCGATCCCTGGGTCAGGAACATGCTCTGGAGAAGGAAATGGCAACCCACTCCAGTACTCCTGCCTGGAAAATCCCATGGATGGAGGAGCCTGGTAGTCTACAGTCCATGGGGTCGCAAAGAGTCTGACATGACTGAGAGACTTCACTTATGAAGCAATAATGCAGTATGGCTCAACATCCTGGAAATATAATTATGCACATGCATAGGAAAGAAACTATACATATATGGAAAAGATATAATCAAGTGTTTACAGGGACTTTAGGTGATAGGAGCATGGGTAAGTTTTTTCTTCTTCTATGTATTTTCTCTCTCTCTCCCTCTCTCTTTTTTTTTTTTTGGCCATGCACGGATCTGTGCACAGACTCTTAGCTCCCCAACCAGGGATTGGGCCCACGCACCCTGCAGTGGGAGTGGGGATTCTTAACCCCTGGACCTCCAGAGAAGTCCCTCTTCTCTGCTTTTCAGTTGCCAATACTAAACACATTACTTGTAGCTTTAAAACTTGACCATTTTCTGAGTGGGAAGGATTGAGAATGTTAGGATGTGTTTCCTCCATCCTCCTAGTGCCGTAGCATCAACTGCTTCAGAACGTGATGGGGACCAGGCAACCCCACTTTGAAGCTGGAAACTGTAAAGATAGGGACTGTGGTTCAGCTGTGAGAACCTAGGTACAGAGTCTCAAGCCCACTCCAACCTGGTGCAGTGTGGCTCGACCCTTTCATCAGCATAATCATAGTTGTCTTAAATAAGAGCTCCTCCAACACCTGGTGCGGGCTTTGAAACCATCTAAACCACTCTGTGTATTCTGATACATTTGCTTTTTCTACATGCCACAGAAAAACAAAGGGGTCCCCACAGGGAGGCCCAGCATCCTGGCCAAGGGGAGGGGCTGGCGCTCTTGATGGAGTACAGTCAGCTTCTGGGGCCACCTGGAAAGGGGATCTTAACATCCTCTCCTCAGTTCACTCAGCGTGTCTCCTTTGGGCAGAATGTGACTGCCATTGGTTTTGAACGTTCAAGGTATTGGCCCTGAATATTGAGAGTATTCTGATTACTGAATACTGAATATTGAAGCTTCCCACGGCTTCAGCCAGGACACTCACTGTGGTTGAATCCTTCAGCCAGGAATTCAAAATGTACTGATGACTAGTCTCTTTGTTGTTATTGTTTAGTCTTTTAGTCGTGTCCAACTCTGTAACCCCATAGACTATAGCCTACCAGGCTCCTCTGTCCTTGGAATTCTCCAGGCAAGGATACTGAGTGGGTTGCCATTTTCTATTCCAAGGGATCTTCCCCAGTCCAGGGATCAAACTTGTCTCCTGCAAGTCCCTTGCATTGCAGGCAGATTCTTTACCACTGAGCTGAGCCCAACTAATAACATTATTTACTTTTAAAATGTTTTATTATAATAAAATATACATAACATGAAAGTTACCATTTTAAATGTACAATTCAGAGGTATTCAGTACATTTTCAATGTTGTGCAAATATTTCCACTCTCCATCTGTAGAACTTTTTCATCTTCTCCACTGAAATTCTGTACCATTTACATGCTTTACTCCTCAGCCCTTGGTAACCTCTGTTCTACTGTCTGTCTCCAGGAATTTGCCTATTACAGTACCTAATATAAGTGGAATCATACAGTAATTGTCCTTTTGTGTATGGTTTATTTCACTTAACACTGGAAGGCCTATCCATGTCCTCAAGAGTTTTCTTCCTTAAAGCTGAATAACATTCTGTTGTGTATATATATATTATATGCATATATATCAGAGAAGGCAATGGCACCCCACTCCAGTACTCTTGCCTGGAAAATCCCATGGACAGAGGAGCCTGGTGGGCTGCAGTCCATGGGGTCACTAGGAGTGGGACACGACTGAGTGAGTTCACTTTCACTTTTCACTTTCGTGCATTGAAGAAGGAAATGGCAACCCACTCCAGTGTTCTTGCCTGGAGAATCCCAGGGACGGGGAAACCTAGTGGGCTGCCGTCTATGGGGTCGCACAGAGTCGGACACGACTGAAGTGACTTAGCAAGAGCAAGAGCAAGAGCAATGCATATATATGTACTACATATGTATACACTGCATGTTGCTTATCCATCAATTCACTCGAGTGTTGGCTCCACGTTTTAGCTGTTGTAAATAGTGCTGCTTTGAACTTTGGTGTACAACTATCTTTTTGATTTTCTGCTTTCTAGTCTTTCAGTCTGTATGAAAAACAGTTTGGCAGTTCTTCAAAAAGTTAAACATAAAATTACCATATGAAAAAAAATTACCATATGATTCAGCAATTCCATTCCTGGATTGAACTATTTGACATCCCTCTCAGCCATATATGGGGCTTCGAAGTCTCTCTTTATTTTCACCAACACTTGCTATTTTCTGAGTTTATTTTTGTTTTCTGACAGTAACCGTCCTAAAGAGTGTGAAGTAGTATTTCACTGTGGTTTCCATTTGTATTTCCCTAATGTTTAGCGACATTGAGCATTTTTTTAATGTGCTTATTGGCCATTTGTATATCTCCTTTGGAGAAATGTCTATTCATGTCCTTTGTCCATGTTTGAATTGGGTTGTTTGGTTTTTCTATTGTTGAGTTTTAAGGGTTCTTTGTATATTCTGGATATTAATCCCCTGTCAGATAATGATTTGCAAATATTTTCTCTCATTCTATGGTTTGCCCCTTACATTTTTGAGTCTTTTTAATTTCATTGTCCCTTTGAAAGTTTTCTTCACACACTGCCTACTACCTTTCACATATGGATTCTATTCGTGAATTTATTCACGCAACAAATGTTCCAGTACAGTTCCTGTGCCATGCTTTTGGATGAGCCCTAGAGGCATGATCACAGGAGAAAATATCCCTGCCCTAGGAACTCCCTGTCTAGAGGGGGGAGACAAGCAAAAATTAATAAATATGCAATTCAGTCCATGACTACAGATTGTGCCAAGTGCTGTGCGTCATGGGAAGAGCCCCTCATGTAATTTGAGGGATAAGAAAGTTGCTGAGAAAGTGGCACTCAAACTGGGATTTGACAGGTGATCAGGCCTGGTTAGAAGAGGGTGATTTGGCAGAGGGGAGACTTTGAGGGTGGGAGACTCCAAAGCAGGAGTGGCAGCCCCAAGGCCAGATGAGCGGGGAGGGGTTCCTTCTATCTTCAGAGGGAAACCACTGAAGGCTCTAGGTGTACGGTGACACAGTCCAATTTATATACTTCCAAGATTAGTCTTACTTCTATGCTGGGAATAATTTCACAAGGAGTCCTCTTTCCTCCCCTACCTCACCCGACACTCACCACATCCTGCCTTACATCCATAGGCATCACTTTGGTCATCTGATGTCACCTAGTCATCTGATGAATACAAGTGATCTCCCTGGCTGTACTCTTGGCCTTTGTCTGGTCGTTATCACCACAGGAAGAATAATTTTTTTTTTTCTCCCTGCCAATAGTTTTTCTGAGATACAATTCACGTGCCATACCACTTTTTTTTTTTTTTAATTTTTGGCTGCCCTGAGTCTTCATTGCTTCCCACAGGCTTTGTAGCATGCAATTGTAGCATGCAAGGGTTACCGTCCAGTTGCAATGTGGTGGCTTCTCTTGTTGCAAAGCCAGGGTTCGTGGGCTTCAGTAGTTCTGGTGCATGGGCTTCGTTGTCCTGCAGCATGTGGAATCCTCCCAAACCAGGGATCAAACCCATGTTCCCTGCATTAGCAGGCACACTCCCAACTACTGGATCACCTGGGAAGTCCACAATTTTTTAAAAAATATATTCACAGAGTTGTCCAGCCATCACATTCTAAGTTTAGAACATTTTCATCACCCCATAAAGAAACTCCATGCCCATTATCCAGAGTCATCTATGAAAACTGCAAATCATATCACATAGCTCCCCTGCTTTATATCCTCAGTGGCCCCCACTGCACTTAAGAGGACCATTTCTTTGCCATGGTCCTCAGGGTCCTGCATGATGTGATGCTGTGGGCCTCTCCATAACCCCATTACTTTTCTACCACCTTTTCTATACCCCAGCTACACTGACCTCCTTTCTGCTCTTTTCTACCCACAGGCCTTTGCAAATGGTATTTCCTTTCCCTGGAGCACTCTCCCCAAACGCTCATCCTCACTAACTCCTTCTTCAGGCTTTTCTCTATCAAATTCCTCTATTCATTTCCTTCATAGTGCTTCTGCACTCTGTGATTATCTCATTTATTTATGTAATTACTTTTTATTGCCTGTTCCCCGCACTAGAATGTTGGTTCCATTGCTAACACCAGAGGGAGTGCCTGGTATGTACTAGGCATGAACAAGTAATTGTTGGCTGAGAGATGAATTAAGGAAAGGAGGGAGAAGGACATGTGAAAGTCAGTACACTGAGGTAGATGAAGATGGGGAAAACTGGAGGCAGACGGAAGGGGCAAGTCAGTAGATCCATTTTGAACATGTTAAATTTGAAATACCTCCAAGATATCCAAGTGGAGATGTCCTAGCTTAGCTGATATTTTACAAGTTTAAAGCTAAAAAGAGCAATCTAGATGGGATATAAAATGTGGACGTCACAGGATATAGATGATATTTTAAAACTTAGGAATGAATTAAGGGGCTTACCTTTGAGAAGTGGCTCTTAGGGATTTCGTCACCAGGTATCACAGACATTACAGATTGGGAGTCTGTGTCAATGAAAGAATGAGTGAATCAGTGGAAGGAAATAGCAAAAGAGGCTGAAAGGGAGTCGCCAGAAAGATGGGCAAAGCCTGGGAAGCATTAGGATAACAGAAATAGAGGACAGGGTTTCAGGTGAAACAGTGTGGTTAACAGCATAAAATTATGGTGAGAGGACTCAGAAGATATAGGAAACAAAGTCCCAAAATATATGTCTCTGGTGCCTTTGCAAAGAGCAGTTTAGGTGGAGCAGAAAGACTGGAAGCCAGACTAGAAATGCAGAGAAGATTAAGGGAGGGCATATGTAATACCAGTCTTCTTAGAATCTAATATAATAAACATATGTTGATGTAAGCCACTGAATTTGTGGTAATTTGCTACAGCAGTATCAGGAAACTAATACAAGGTTTATTCCAGGAATCATTAATTTTCTCACAAAATCATATGATTACATATATACATAAACAATAAATAGGATTGATGGATAGATCTCTATCCCTAATAAAATCATAAATAGGAATAGGAAGTAAAATACTAAAGTACAAAAAAGACTTTTTACCCAAACTCAAAAGTATAAAGCAAACTAAATAAAAGTCTCAAAGTTGTTTCCACTAAAATTCAGATCAAGACAAGTACGTCCACTACTTCTTAAAATTGTGTTGGAGGGTCTAGCTAGACCATGCAATTAGAGCTGGTTTAAGTGATCTCAGAGTCCAACTGGAGGGCTTCCCCGGTGGTTCAGCGGTAAAAAATCCACCTGCCAGGACAAGAGACACAGGTTCCGTCCTTGGTCCAGGAGGATCCCACATGTCGCAGAGCGACTAAGCCCGAGCAGCACGATGGTGGGGCCTGCGCTCCAGAGCAACTACCGAGGCCCACGCGCCTGGAGTCCGAGCTCCACAGCAAGGAGAAGCCACCACACCGCAAGGAGGGCAGATCCTGCCCCAGAAACGAGAGAGCCCTCTCACAGGAACAGAGACCTAGAACAGCCAAAATAAGTAAGTAAACTAAAGAAGTCCAACAGGAAGAACAAATGCCCGAGTAGATCCTAGAACACTGTGAACAGAAGACTGGTAGTGGAGTAGAACTGGCCAAGAGAAGGACAAGAAGAATTCAGAAATAGCTGCAGATAGACTTTGGAAATTAATATGTGGCTAAGACGTCATTACTGTTGAGTGGAAAGATGATTAACCTGATAAATGATGTAGACATTATAGACCATGATTACAGGAAAAAGAAAGAAAAGCCAGGTTGGGCTGTAACCCAGCAGTTCTCAGCTAGGGGGGCTTTACCCCCAAAGGACATTTGGCAGTGTCTGGTGACATTTTGGTTGTCACAACTGGGGCCTGCTATTGGCATGTAGTGAGTAAACGCCAGGCATGCTGCTAAACACCTACAACGCACGGGACAGCCCCCACAACAAACAGTTACCTAACTCCAAATGTCAGTAGTACTATGGTTTAGGAAACTTGCTCTGAAATAACACAAAACACCAAAATACTTTTCTGATGTATTAAAGGTTTCATAATAAATATTTAAATATAAAACAAGATAGCAGGGGGGAAAAAAAGAATGTATAACTTTGGGGTGGAAAGTCCTCCCAAAGTCTGGAGACCATGAAGCCTCTCTCTTCTTATATATAAGTTTTTTTTTTTTTTTTGACTGCACATAAATTTTGAGTTTTTCTAGTAGAAAATAAAATACATAAGAAAATGAGAAAATAGTTATAAAATATGTGAAAGACAAAAAGTTAAAACCCCTAATATGTGATTATACTACAATTCTTAACAGATCAAATAAAAAAAAAACCAGGATATGTAAATATTTTATGAATAGGGGCTTATGAAGTTTGCTCATAAAGTTTATGAATAGGGGTTCAACCTAACAAGTAGAGAAATGGCTACCTTTAGCAGGATTGGCTAAAATTTAAGAGCAATTTGTGTCCACAAGCCCTTATTTATTCCCAATCCAAAATTCATAAAGTCCTGGAAACCTGAAAAATGTTTTGGCTTTGTTAAATTTGAGGCCAGTTCATTAAGCAGCAAGACTTAACCTGAGCTACTATGAGGCTCTTTGCAGTCTTCACGTAACTTGTTTGGTGAGAATATTTCTTACATCTTGCCACAGAACCATTAATTAATGTGTTTGATTAGGAAATGCTACCTCAGAGCCTGCTAGGAGTGTCAGAATTTCCTTAAATCCAGAGAATTCTGTTTTCTGAAACATAAGGATTTTGAATAAGAGTTTATAGATCTGTAATTTCCAGAGCTGACAAGGATGCAGTCAATGAGAGAAGTATATATTGACTGATTTTCAAGTATTAAAACAACATTGCATCCCTGGGATAATCCTACTTGGTCATAAATGTGTTACATTTTATGGAATGTTGGATTTGATTTGCTAATGTTTTATAGGGATATTTAAGTCTGTATTCATGAGGGCTATTGGTCTGCAATTTTCTTTTTGTAATGACTTCATAGGTAATGGTGGCCTCAGAACAGGTTTCTTTAGTGTTCCTCATTCCTCTGTTTTCTGCAAGTGTTTGTATGAGATTGTTGTTTATTTCTACTTTAATAAAATTGACCAGTGAAATCATCTGAGCCTGGATTTTTCTTTGGGAGAATGTTTGGATAACAAAATCAATTTCTTAACCTGTGTTTTTGTTGTTTTGTGTTTTTTGGGGGGGAAAAAAAAAAAGCCTGAAGGCAAATACCTCCCCACCCCACACTGTCTCCACAGTCAGAACCTTGTCGCGTTCTCAGCCCCAGCCAGCCAAGGGCAGGGAGATGGTTCTGCCGTGATTGCCTTAGACAAGTCAGGATTTATCCCTGAACCAGGATAAGGGGCACCTTCTCCAAAGATGGAACCCAAACAGTCACAATTCTGTAGGCAAAGAAGCAGAGAATAGAGATAATACAGGCAACCCAGTCTGCTACAGAATGAGAAGGACGAAAGGAAGAAAAATGGAACGACTGAGGAATTATCCCCTCAAAGACTAAATCCAGAGAGACTGTCACCATTAAAGAGCAGGTTAGCTTGGTTTCCCTTCAGTAGAAATGGGGATCAGAACAGGATATGCTTGAATTTGAGGATACTTTGACCTGTCATCCATTGTTCAAGAAGGAATTCTAGATTCTCAGGGCTCAGAGTCTCAAGGGAAATAATCTGCCTGCTTGCTTGTTTGTACTGTTTTGTCTCAGAAAGGATTTCAGTTCAGTTTAGTTCAATCACTCAGTTGTGTCCGACTCTTTGCGACCCCGTGGACTGCAGCATCCCAGCGTGACAGGGATCCCATCATCAATTCCCAGAGTTTGCTCAAAATGTCCATTGAGTCAGTGATGCCATCTAACCATCTCATCATCTGTCATTCCCTTCTCCTCCTGCCTTCAATCTTTCCCAGCATTAGAGTCTTTTCCAATGAGTCATCACTTCTTCGAATCATGTGGCCAAAGTATTGCAGCTTTAGAAAGGATTTAGCATCCATTAGTCAAGATGTGCTAAATTATCCTGCAATAACAACCCAAAATCTCAGTAGCTCAACACAGAAAAGTTGATTTCTCATTGCTCATACTACACATTCATCTTAGTTTTACAGGGTTCTGCTCCATCTTGCTTCTTTCAAGGACTTAGGCTGACGGAGGCCCCACCATCCAGAACCACCACTCTGGCCCTTAGAGGCTTCTGTCTAGCAATGACACGTATATTTCTACTAACAGTTCACTAACCAAATAAGTCACATGGTCAAACCTTTCCTCAGGAGGCCAATGTAAACATAAAAGAACAAAGAGTCTTGCTCTTCATCCACTTGTAAAAATTAAGTCAACAACCCACAACTGCAGGATGAAGAAGTCTCTGTTTTAGATATGTGGCTCCTACATAGTTAAGATGCATATCTAAAGAAGGATTTCAAAAAGAAAAGAAAGAATTTCAATGACCCCAGATTCTTGCATCTTTCCATACATAGAAAATCACTAAAATTATTACCTTGAGATGTCTGTCCTCTATGATTAGCAGTAATGTTTTACCAAGATGTATGCATGACTATATTTCTCAGTCAGAAAATTCATATATACACTAGTTCCTCCCCTACTTCTGAGTTCCTCAGAGCTATCTGAGAGGCTGTCTCCCAGGCTATAGTCCTCAGTAAGGGCCCCTGAATAAAACTGAAACTCAGTTTGTACGTTGTGTTTCTGTTGTTATTTTCCCACTTGACACCGGAATGAAATCTCATGAGCCTGGAAAGAGAAGAACCAGAAACATCAAGTGAACAATAAGTATGACCACTAGGTCGGGTGTCTGTATTTATAAGCACATATGGAAGAGGAAACGCCAAGCACTCTCTTGGTGGCTCTACTAAGCTTCACTTAGCCTTTGAACGATTCACCTCATAGCCAGTATTCTGTCCCAATCAGTCAGGAGACAAAGTGGCATCCCCAGAGAGCACAGCCCATTCAATAACACCCACTGTGGGGGCTTACCTACCAGCGCAGTGGTGAGGAATCCGCCTGCCGATGCAGGAGACACAGGGTTCCGTCCCTGATCTGGGAGGACCCCGCGTGCTGTGCAGCAACCAGGCCTATGTGCCTCAACTGTTACGCCTGTGCTCGACAGCCAGTGAGCCACAACTGCTGAAGCCCTCGCACCTACAGCCTGTCCTCGGCAACGAGAAGAGGTGAGAGTTGCACCACAACTGGAGAGCAGCCCTGCTCTCCACAACCAGAGAGAAGTCTGCACAGCAGCTACAACCCGGCACAGCCAGAAAATCATAACCCACGCTGCACTAAAGCACTGGCACGTCTCACTTTTCGCATCCTCCATCCCTGGGTTTTTCCCTTTCAGGGCTAAATCTGCCAACTGATAATACCCCAGTGTTTTTGTCCTAGGATTTGACAAATAGTTATTTTAGAGTCTCATATTACTCATATTACTAAGTCACATGAGTCTGAGAAATCTAAGACTTCCCTATGTGCCTGGGCTAGTATAAAAGAAAAGCGAGGCGCGTGGTTAGGCAGAGTCACTTGGAGTGATATTGGCACTGGGTTGGGGTTTCCCCTTGAGTAGATGAGCCAATGTTCGGGGAATAGTCACAAGCCAGGGGACCAGGGTTGGGAAAGAGTACAAGGGGGTTATAAAAGTTCAAGCAGTTGGGTTCAATGACTGTTTCAGGGCCAAACCTCATTTCTGGGTGCTTCACCATCCCTGTCTCAATGGGGCCTTTCAACAAGCCCACATCTCCAAGAAACGGGCTCAAAGGTGTGCGTGGTCAGAGATCCAACGAGTGGGCATAGTGGAACTAGACTCCAGGCCATGTCCAAAACTCATACCCCTTCCTCCACTCTAGCCAGTGGGAGAACCAAGGGCGTCTGGCCAAAAGGAACACTAAATGAGTTGCAACCTCCAGCAAAGAAGGTACAACTACACTCCAGGACTGTTGTGAGGGAGAAGTCTTGGGCTTCTGGCTGACCCCAGGAAGAGGAGTCGCCCAGAAGCTCAAAGAAATCTCAGGAGCAGGAACATGCAAACCAACCCAGAGTCCTACCCAGACCCAGATATGTGCTGCCCCTCCAAGGGGCACAAGCCACTCCAGACTCCATGTACCCAGCATGGGGTGCCCCATCCCTACACTCCCACATGAACCCTGAAGGTAGGCTGGGCCTGGGGACTTGATTTAGCCCGGGAAGTCCTTTCCTTGTTAGTGCATTGAAAATGGTTGGAAACCATTGCTGTTGGTTACCATCGTGGAATTGCACTGGGGCAGGATAAGGACCCCTGCTCTTTAAACACTAAACATACTGTTTGACACATTTATAAACTTGTATCATTTTGATACAAGGAGAAGGAAATGGCAACCCACTCCAGTATTCTTACCTGGAGAATCCCATGGACAGAGGAGCCCAGATGGCTACAGTCCATGGGGTTGCAAAGAGTTGGACACAAGTAAGTGACTAACACATCATTTTGATAGAGTTTATGTTCTGTATCTGACTTGGCCTGGATTCCCCTGAAAGCAGAGCCTATGGGATGTTGGTTGAGCAGGTGACCATGAGGAGAGTGAGCAGTAGAGAGACAACCAACGTAACCCCTGGTCACCAAACTGGTCTTCTTTGCATTCAGTCCCCTAGGTCATTCTGGGGCTCATCATGGAATGTCTCCAAACCATCCTGCTAGGGAGGAGAGAAGAAATTTATATATATAATTTATTTATTTTTGGTCTTTGTTGCTGCACTGGGCTTTCTCTAGTTGAAGTGGGCGAGTAGAGACTACTCTCGAGCTGTGGTGCACGGGCTTCTCATCGTGGTAGCTTCTGTTGTTGCAGAGAACGGGCTTCAGGAGTTGCAGCTCACAGGGTGAGTAGTTGTGATGCACAGGCTTAATTGCTCTGTGGTATGTGGAGTCTTCTCAGACCAGGGATCGAATTTGTGTCCCCTGCATTGGCAGGTGGATTCTTAACCACCGGACCACCAGGAAAATCCAGACCAAAGGAATTTATTCATTGGCTCCTGACCCCTTCTTCCAGCACAAGCCTAAAGGGAGCTTCTGTCCAGTTGTACCTGCGCAAAACCTGCTTAGGATGGTCTCCCAGGGAGGGCTAGAATAAAGATGAGCGAGGCTAGGAGAGTCTGAAGAGGTGCACATGAGCTCAGAACCCCTCCTGAGAAAGGGACCTGAAGGAAGCAAGAGGACCCTAAGGAAACACAATTACTACCAAGCTCTTCACATCAGGGCCATTTATACTAGGGAAAATTGGTATGTGTTTGGGATAGATTCTGGAAAGTGGGATTGCCTGGTTAAAGGGTAAAGGCGCATGCAGTTTTATCAATACTACATGTCAAATCTTCATGCTCAGAAGGTTGTACCATTTTGTATTTTCCCCAACAATTTATGTGCCAGCCTCCTCACAGCCTTGCCAATGAAGTGTGTTGCAAAAACTTGGGTTTTTGCTGATCTTGCAGGTGAGAGATGACATCTTAGGACACTTTCATTTTGTATTTCTGTTATGAGCAAAATTGAGCACCCAACTTGTGCACAAGAATTTTCATGGCACTGGGCTTTTCATTCGGAGAAGGCGATGGCACCCCACTCCAGTACTCTTGCCTGGAAAATCCCATGGACGGAGGAGCCTGTGGGCCGCAGTCCATGGGGTCGTGAAGAGTCAGACACGACTCAGCGACTTCACTTTCACTTTTCACTTTCATGCATTGGAGAAGGAAATGGCAACCCACTCCGGTGTTCTTGCCTGGAGAATCCCAGGGACGGGGGAGCCTGGTGGGCTGCCGTCCATGGGGTCGCACAGAGTCGGACACGACTGAAGCGACCTAGCAGCAGCAGCAGGCTTTTCACTGGGCCTCCCAGGTGATGCTAGTGGTAAAGAACCTGCCTGCCAATGCAGGAGACGTAAGAGGTGCGGGTTCATCTCCTGGGTTGGGAGGATCCCCTGGAGGAGGGCATGGCAACCGACTCCAGTGTTTTCTTGCCTGGAGAATCCCCATGGACAGAGGATTCTGGTGGGATACAGTCCAACGTGTCACAAAGAGTCGGACACAACTGAAGCTACTTAGCACGCACACACGCAGGCCCTTCATTGCAATATTAACTATATTAGCTAATTACAAGAAATACAAAACTACAATGAGAGACACTGCTTCACACCCATTAGGATAACAACTATTAAAACAAAAACAGAAAATAACAAGCATTGGTGAAGATGTGGAGAAGTTGGAGCCCCTGTGCAGTGTTGGTGAGAATGTAAAATGATACAACCACTATGGAAAATAGTGGTTCCTTAAAAAAAAATGGCATAGGATTACTTTATGACCCAGCATTTCAACTGGGTGTGTACTCTAAAGAATTGGAAGCAGAGTTTCAAAGAGATATTTGCACACCCATAGTCATGCAGCATTAGTCACAATAGCCAAAAGGTGGGAGCAACCCACACAACCAGATGAATGGATAAACAAAATGTGGTGTGGCCATACAACAGACCATTGCTGCTGCTGCTGCTAAGTTGCTTCAGTCGTGTCTGACTCTGTTCAACCCCATAGATGGCAGCCCAACAGGCTCCCCCGTCCCTGGGATTCTCCAGGCAAGAACACTGGAGTGGCTTGCCATTTCCTTCTCCAATGCGTGAAAGTGCAAAGTGAAAATGAAGTCTCTCAGTCATGCCCAACTCTTAGCGACCCCATGGACTGCAGCCTACTAGGCTCCTCTGTCCATGGGATTTTCCAGGCAAGAGTACTGGAGTGGGTTGCCATTGCCTTCTCCACAACAGACCATTACTGAACCTTAAAAAGCAAGGAAATTCTTACACATGCTGCAACATGGATGACTCTTGAGGACATTGTGATAAGTGAAATAAGCCGGTCACAAAAGGATAAATACTGTATGATTCCACTTACATAAGGTACTTAGACAAATTCATAGAAACAGAAAGTATCAATAGAATGATAGTTACCAAGGGCTGGGAGGAGGAGGGAGAAATGGAAAGTTATTGTCTAATGGCTACAGAATTTCAGGGTTTTTTTTTTTTTACATAATTTTATCTATTTAATTTATTGGCTGTGCTTGTGTCTTTGTTGCTGCGCGTGGGCTTTCTCTAGTCGCAGCAAGCAAGGGCTGCTCTCCAGCTGAAGTGCACCAGCTTCTTTTGCTGCAGAGCACAGGCTCTAGGGTGAGTGGACTTCACTAGTTGTGGGGCACGGGCTCAGTAGCTGTGGCACCTGGGCTTAATTGTCCTGCGGCATGTGGAATCTTCCCAGAACAGGGATTGAACCAGTGTCCCCTGCATTGGTAGGTGGATTCTTAACCACTGGATCATCAAGGAAGTCCCAGAATTTCAGCTTTGCGATATGAAAATAGTTCTCGAAATAGATGGTGGTTACAGTTGCACAAGAAGATGAATGTACTTCACGCCACTGAACTATACATTTTAAAAAGTTAAGATGGTAAATTTTACACGTATTTCATCACAATTTTAAAAGAGACAAGAAAAGTCTAAACATTAAATATGTAGTGAAATAGATTATGGAACCCTTACCCAATAGAATGGGCTTCCCTGATAGCTCAGTTGGTAAAGAATCTGCCTGCAATGCAGGAGACCCCGGTTCGATTCCTGGGTCAGGAAGATCCCCTGGAGAAGGGACAGGCTACCCACTCCAGTATTCTTGGGCTTCCCTTGTGGCTCAGCTGGTAAAGAATCTGCCCTCAATGTGGGAGACCTAGGTTCGATCCCTGGGTTGGGAAGATCCCCTGGAGAAGGGAAAGGCTACCCACCCCAGTATTCTTGCCTAGAGAATTCCATGGACTGTACAGTCCATGGGGTTGCAAAGAGTTGAAGACGACTGAGCAACTTTCACTTTTATCCAATAGAATATCACTGCAGCTATGAAAGGGAAAAAGGAGTATCTATGTATTGCTGAGGCATTACCTGCAGGATAGGTCATTCAGTGAAAAAAGTAAAGGTGTTGGGCTGTAACCCACAGGCCTACAAGTCTTGTAATTGCCCAGCCATGAGCCTAAAGAAAGAGCCCAGCGACAGTGACAGAAACATCAACAATTTATTGGGTAGGGAATCTTAAAAGTCTCAAGCAAAGTCCTGGAGCAACATCCCACTGTGTGCAGCAGAGGGAAGAAAGACAGGAATAGCAGTCTTCACTTCCGAGGGGAGAAGGAGAATACTGTAGATAAGGGGGAATTGACATTAGGTTGGTTCATCAGTGACCAGGGAAAGCAGTGACTGGGGCAGGCAACAAGCACGTAGGCCGCTACTAACCAAGCCCTATGATTAAGAGGAATGGATAGTCAGGTGAGTAGGGGGTATGTGAAGCAAGGACTGGTCAAGCAGGGAATGTACAGAGGGCAAAAGAACAGCCATTTTGAGTAGCCTGACTTTACAAACAGGCTTTACAGGATTTTACCATATGCTGCAGTATCCAAGAAAGAAAAGAAATGCAAGTATATATGCTTGTATTTTCAAATAGAAACAACAGAAGTATATTTAAAATTTTAATATAAACATTTACCTAGATGGGGAGGAAGGATCACGGTAGAAGGTACAGGGGGTATAGCTAGACATATATGTACATACCTTGCTTCACAGTTCTGTCTCTGGAAACATATAAATGTGCACACAATTTTTAATTTAATCAGTATAGAATTAGTCGGATTGATTTCTCTGCAGTCTTAGTAAGCACAGCCATAGCCTCAGAGGAGTATGGATAGTGATTTTTTGAGATTTCGTCCACTGATTAAAAAAACACAGAAAATAACAAGTATTGATGAGAATGTGGAGAAACTGGAATTTTCATACATTACTGGTAGGAATGTAAAATGACTGCTTTGGAAAATAGCCTGACTTCCTCAAAAATTTAGACACAGAATTAGCATACTCAAGAGAAATGAAAATACATGTCCTCAGATGGCAGGGGAGCTTAGGGGAGAGTAGATATATTATGTACGGTCCCTTTGTTCTTCACCTGAAACTATCAGCAGCTATACACCAAAACAAAATAAATTTTTTTTAAAAAAAAAGAAAAAAAACACGTCCACAGAAAGGCTTGTACACAAATGTTCTTGGCAGCTTTTTTTTTTTAATAGCCCAAAACTAGGGAAAACCCAAATTTCTACCGATAGGTGAATAGATAAGCAAATTGTGGTATTTCCATACAATGGAATATCACTCACTGTAAAAAGGAATGCTGGTGTACAGAAAGTAGAGAGGGTTTTTTTTTTTTTTTTTTAGTACATATTGAATAAATCCATTTGCAGAAATTTCTTAAAAATAAAAACTATTAATTATCTATATGTGACGAAAAGTAGAGTAGTAGCGTCCTGGGGGAGGGGTAGGACGGAAGAATTACTGAGGAACACAAAGAAGTTTGGGGGTAATGAATATATTCATGACTTGATTGTACTGTTGGTTTCACGGGTATATACATAAGCCAAACTCATCTGATTATATACTTTAAATATATGCAGTTGTTTACAAAAAGTAGATGAGATAATAAATAATACTTAAAATTTTAAAAACAATGAATGTTGTAAGAATTTGGAGGATATATTGCATCAAATTAGAAATTTATTTCTGTTTTTAGTTTATGATGAGATAGTGATAAAGAATCTGCCTGCCAATGCAGGAGACACAGAAGACTCCAGTCTGATTCCCTGGAGTAAAAAATGGCAACCCACTCCAGTATTCTTGTCTGGAAAATTCCATGGACAGAAGACCCTGGCAGGCTACAGTCTACATGGTTGCAAAGAACTGGATAAAACTGAGCGACTGAGCACACATGAGCGCAAAGTATTTATCAAATACACTTTTGGCATCTATTGAGATTATCCTACACATTTTCTCCTTTAATTTGTTTATATGGTATATTCCATTTATAGATTTTCTAACATTAATTCATCTTTGTATACCTGGGATAAATTAAGTTTAATAATGACATTGTAATTTGAATGCACTGATGAATTTGTTAATTCTTGGGAAACTTTGCATTTATCTTTTATTTATAACTTCTAGTTTAACTGGTTCTGTCTTCTGGTGAGAATGGCCTGTGGTTTTCTTTTGCATACAGTCCTTGGCTGGTTTTGACCTCAAAGCTGAGGAATGTTCTCTTTCTGTTCCCCAGATAAGTTTGTTCTTTTACGGTTGGAATGATCCGTTCCTTGACAGTTTGGTGGAGCCTGCCTATGCAGACATCCGGGCTTGGTATTTTTCTTGTGAGGAGATTTCTAATTTCTAATTAAACCTCTGTAATGGTTACAAGGAAAATTAAGGCTTCCTTTTTCATTCCTTTGAAAAGAAATTTATTACAGAAAATATCAGTTATACACAAAATTAGAGAACAGTCTGATGAACCCTCATGTACCCATCACCCAGCTTGCATAACACTTAAGACCAAATCTTTTTCATCTATACATTTACCCACTATACCTACTCACTCCAAGACTTTGGAAACAATTCCAGACATCTTTTCTTTTTAATCTGTAAATACGCCAGTAAATTGTTCTTAAAGAAGATTTTTAAAAATAATCTAATGCTTATATATCACACCTACAAAAATTCAGCAATTCTTTTTTCTTTTTTTTTGGTCATACCGTGTAGCCTGTGAGATCTTAGTTCCCTAGCCAGAGATCAAATGCAGGTGCCCAACAGTGGAAGTGCTGAGTCTCAACCACTGGACCACCAGGCAATTTCCTAGCAATTCTGTAATTTTATCAAATATTCAGTCTGTTTTTAGTCCTTCCCTTATTGTTTTGCATTCCTTGTTTTGGTAGTGGGTTTTTTTGTTGTTTTGTTTGCTTGAAGTCAGGAACCAAATAATGTCCATTCATTGTAACTAGCTGATATGTTTATAGGTCTGCTTATGGCTCAAGGGTTAGGCCCCACTCCCCTATCTGCCTTTCACTTTTTATGCTACACAGAGGCTGCACCCCAAGCCATTGACTTGCCTTTACTTTCTCTCTGGAGAGTTGTGGGACCATTGCTATGACCCCAGGACATGGATCTCAAAGTTCCAAACCCACCCCTAGTCCCTGTTGAATACACAGAAGTCCCATGAGCCTGTTTCCCTTACTTCAAGCCAGCCCTGGATGATTAGAGCTAGGTCGGACATGGATCAGGTGAAAACAGACTGATGATACTACAGTATTGTTAAACTTCTGTAGGTGCCGTATATTCAGAGAAGGCGATGGCACTCCACTCTTGCCTGGAAAATCCCATGGACAGAGGAGCCTGGTGGGCTGCAGTCCATGGGGTCGCGAAGGGTCAGACACGACTGAGCGACTTCACTTTGACTTTTCACTTTCATGAATTGGAGAAGGAAATAGCAACCCACTCCAGTGTTCTTGCCTGGAGAATCCCAGGGACTGCGGGGCCTGGTGGGCTGCCGTCTATGGGGTCGCACAGAGTCGGACACGACTGAAGCGACTTAGC
The DNA here is from genome assembly GCF_002263795.3 of Bos taurus. Classification (NCBI taxonomy): domain Eukaryota; kingdom Metazoa; phylum Chordata; class Mammalia; order Artiodactyla; family Bovidae; genus Bos; species Bos taurus. The sequence continues at coordinate 1,673,284 of NC_037334.1, read as the reverse complement.
AGCAGCAGCAGCAGGTGCAGTATATTAGGAGAGGACAGAAAGCAGCAGACACACCACCGGTGGTGCCTCCCAAGCAGGCAGGAACCAAGGTTCCTAAACTGTGCTCCAGAGACAGCTGGTACTGATTCCTGCCCTAGCCCACTCCTGCTCCTGGTCCCATGCAAGGCCACCTCCCTCTCTGTCAGCACCATTCCTAGTGACCAAGCATGCTCTGTGGGCCTTTGGTCCCTGCCCAACCCCTCTGGTTGCCACGGACTTCTGTGGTAATCCCACCCACACATGTGCAGATGTACACAGAACACCCGTGGGCACCGGCTTCTGAGTGATCTGCTCCATGTCCTAGACATGTCTGAAAATCAAAGGCAGGCAAGGCCACGCACAGACTGACTAGAGGAGAGCAGTCTTGGTAGGAGTGGCCCCAGGAGTACGAGGTAGGAGACACGTGAAACTGGTGGGGGAGGCAGGAGCAATGGTAAGTGACAACAGGAGGCTGTTCAGAGCTAAGCTAGATGGGAACAGGAAAAGCAGAGAAAGCCAGACACAGGGGAAACGGGTGGTTTTCTGGGGAACACCCTAGATGAACTGTGAAGTCGTTGTTTAGTCGTGTCCGCCTCTGTGCGACCCCAAGGACTACACAATCCATGGAATTCTCCAAGCCAGAATACTGGAGAGGGTAGCCTTTCCCTTCTCCAGGGGATCTTCCTGACCCAGGGATCGAACCCGGGTCTCCCGCATTGCAGGTGGATTCTTTACCAGTTGAGCCCCAAGGGAAGCCCAAGAATACTGGGGTGGGTAGCTTATCCCTTTCTCCAGTGGATCTTCCTAACCCAGCAATTGAACCAGGGTCTCCTGCATTGAAGGCGGATTCTTTACCAACTGAACTATCAGGGAGGCCCAACAGGTCAGCTGGGTCCCAAAAGGCAAGAGGGCATAGCCCCAACCTAACCAATGCAAGGCCAATGCCTTGGCTCTCCCAAACACATGACCATTTTCTACACCTGCTTGGAAGTCACATTCTGCTCCTCCCTCCTTTTATCCTACATGTATTCTAGAAAGCACTTCTATCCTGGGATTTGCAGGTTGTTTTGTGGTCACATACTCTTTTTCAGATTGCTTTTCTTCTTAAGAGCTGTTTTGCTTGCTTCTTATGCTCCTTTAGCTAATATTCTATTCCAGCTCCCAATCTCTACACAGTCACCACAATTTTTTTTATTATGATAAAATACACATGACAAAAAATTTACTATCTTAATCATTCTTCAGAGTTCTGTTTGGTGGTATTAAACATACATATTCACATTGTTGTACAGTCGTCACCACCATCCATCCTCATAACTCTTCATCTTGTAAAAGCGAAACCACTGATGTTTTTACCTAGCCCAGCTGCCATTTATCACCTGGACTGATGGGTTGGGTTAAGTGGAGAGCACTGTGGCTGCAGGTAGAGGTGCTGGTCTCATCACTGCTGCCTGCTGGGCTTGATTCCAGTTCTGGGATTTGCCTCCTGTTGAGGACTGAACGTGTCCATAGCATATGTCAAAACCCTACCCTGCAATATGATGGAATTAGGAAATGGGGCCTTAGGAGATGGTTCAGATTAGATGAAATCATGACATGGAGCCCACATGATGGGATTAGGGCCTTTATGAGGGTCACAAGAGAGCTAGCTTCCCAACTCTGCTCTCTGCCATGTGAGGATACAAGAAGTTGGCTATCTGCAAGAGGGCCCCACTTAATCATGCTGGCACCCTGATCTAAGATATCTACCCTCTAGAGCTATGAGAAACTAATTTTAGTTGTTTATAAGCCCCTCCCCGCAGTCTATGAAATTTTGTTATAGCAGCCTGAACTAAGACATCCACAGAAGGTCTGAATTAGGTTAGTCACTGTCACATTCATTTCTCTGCATGGCATACATCAGCATCTCACACTGTCCCGTCTCCTTGTTGATATCTGTGGTTGGTACCGATCTGCCGGGGTCCAGCCCTGGTGGATCCAGGGAATTCGAAGCGGGGACGCTGTCGGCGAGGATCAGGAAACAACTGCTTAATTAAACGTTAATTAAGGATATAAAGAGTAATAGAATAAGGATAGCTCAATGAGGAAATTCAGTGGAGAAAAGAGGCTGAAATAAGGATAGCTCAGTGAGGAAATTCAGGGGAGAAAAGAGGCTGAATAATTCAGCCAGAAGGTGAGAGAAAGAACAACATGGGGAGACCAAGTTTCCGTGAACAAGGCCCACACTTTATTTTCCAAAGTAGTTTTTATACCTTAAGTTATGCATAGAGGATAATGGGGGAAGGGGTAGAGTCATGCAGTAAGCCAGGCTTTCTTCCTGAACACTTATCATATGCAAAAGTTTAGGTGATTTGCATCATCTTCTGGCCCAGAGGCCTGTTAACATTTTAAGACCCTTTCTTCAGAAAACTTATTTTTCTCTAAAGGTGACTAGTCAGGCGCCACCCTCCAAAAGCATTAAAGTTGCATTCCTATAGGGCAAAGGTGTGGTGGGCTGTAACAAGAAAAAGAATTAACTCAAGGGTCCAAGATTACAAACATTAAAGCTACTACTTACACCAATTGTATTAATCAATACACTGCCAGGGACACAGCAGGTAAGGGATATGGAAACTTAGCAGCAAACATTGGCCCAACAAGTGAAAAACCCTTCACCAATACAATTTCTAATCAATCTTTTAACTGCTCAAAGGAATCTGTATTCAGACAGTTCAGAACATCTCATGCCTCTCACAGTTGGGAGGCTCTGAGCAATCACATGTGGCCGGAAAAACCTATTCAGGCAGGCTAGAGGACTTCCAAAGGAGTTTGTAGGTTGAAACAGTCACACCCAGGAATTATTAACTGGAGCTGTAAGTTAACTCTTTTTTTCAGAGAGAGGTAGTGGGGGACAGCCCCCCGTAAAGTCAGAGGTGTACGTGAGAGCACAAAGCAGAAAGTAGGCAGACTCTGGTTTTGGGGGTAGATGCTCGAGAATTTCCAGGGGGACTCCCGAGACTCGATCCTGCCTTTGCGTGTGCCGAGCCTCCTTCCTCATGACCTTTGCCATGGGCGGAGTTCCTCACGCTGGCTCCCAGCAGTGATAAAACTCTAGTTGAGCTATTCCAGATCCTGAAAGATGATGCTATGGAAAGTGCTGCACTCAATATGCAATATGCAATATGCACTCAATATGCAATATGAAGGATCCCGGCACAGATCTTGCTCCATGTTCTTGGGTATGGAAGATATCTGGTTTTTAAGTGTTTTTCAATAACTCAATTTGTATGTCAAACCTGCCACTCTACTGCAGTGATGGAAAAACGTGTCTATTTGGAGCATTTCTTACCCACCTTTCCTAGGATGTATCTAAATACTGATCTAATATTAAGTGAGGCTTTTTTAATAGCAAGACTGTCAGATCCCTGCTGGCACGTCTCATCCTTGTTCCCCACGCTTTCTATCACTTATTCTCTGCCTCCATTGGCTGCCCATTTATTTTGCACCCAAGAACACTGTCCCGATTACCATCATTACCACAGATCTTGTAGAAGCAAGGGCCCCCAACTTACCACTCCAATCTTGTGCAAAGTATGATTAAAATGCCCCCCTGGCTTCTGATTGGTAAAAGTCACCGTCTGGAATGGTTAAATGCCATTCCTGAATCCCATCATCCCCAGTGACACCAAGGAGCCCAGTTCCACAGCAGCATTTCCTGCTTTCAAACCAGGCCTACTGGGGACAGCCATCAACACCTTCTAAATGAAGCAATGCCCACCCCCCACCCCCACCAACCCCCCTGCCCAACCACTGTCATATTTCTTCTGCCTTAGCCAAAGGAGCATCCTCTGGGAAGCTCCCAGAGGACAGTCAAAACGGTGAATCTTCTGGTCTCATGTAATAAACTCATTCTGATATTTCCACTTCCCTGTAGCCTTCAGACCCATTTAAAGAGCTCAGCCAAGGCAATTCTGGCATCTCCACCTCACTGACCTTAGACTACCATCATGTCCAAGTTACCAGAGTCATCAGCAGCACATTAGAATGAGTTCTGGGTGTTCTTGGCAGAACATTACATCTTGAGTCATGGGAAATGCTTCCATTGCAATCAACTTCCTGCTGCTGCTGCTAAGTCTCTTCCGTCGTGTCCGACTCTGTGCGACCCCATAGACAGCAGCCCACCAGGCTCCTCTGTCCCTGGGATACTCCAGGCAAGAACACTGGAGTGGGTTGCCATTGCCTTCTCCAATCAACTTCCTACCCAGTCTTATATACCTTCTCACCCCCATCAGTTACCCTCAAGATCCCCTCCCTTGTCCGTTACCCCAGAGGTCCTGTGGTTAGACATGTCCTGCAACCTTTGGTAATCAAGTAGGGACTGTGCTTCATGGCTTGGGTATGCTGAGACTCAATACTAGTTACTGGTCTAACGGCAATGAGAGGTGGAGCTTCATAAGGATTAGCATTGTTTTATAAGATGTCTACCTCGTCTACCTCGGTGAGATTGTTGTACCATCTCCAGGAAAAATAAGGCTGTTCTTTTCTATCAAGCAAAATAGTAGCTGATGCTAGCCAAAGGGTTTAGGAGCTCTGAGGGTTCAAGGTTCTTTGATATATCCACCCAAATATCCCCATGCCAGGCCTTAGGGTCCCATTCCTTCTCTTTAAAAGGCTTGAATTTAGTACAGGAAAGCTATTAAGGATGCACAGCTCTCCTCTGCAGCTCTGTTGCCCTTGATTAAGCCTTGAGCCTTGTTTTCATCACACTTACTTCCTGGCCACAGAAGTGAGCATTTCATTACACGTTGCCTTGGGAGACTTTCTGGCTTTCATATCATGCCCTGAGTGGAGTGGGCTAAGAGCCTTTCATTTTTTCTTCAAATTTTCTAAGGCAATTTGGAAAAGTTAACCACTTTCATAATCCTTGTAATTACAGCTGCCTTTATATCTTTCAAGTGCCCAAGCTACTAACTATATAAGCCAAACTTTCCCTTCAACTTCTATCTCCTTCCAGTCTACCAAAGAGTCTTATGCCAGGGGTTACTAGCATCCTACTCACCAACAGTGGTGAGAGGTCTCTGTTGCCTTTTGAATGGTGGGTGATCTAGTTGTAGATTCCTTTCCATATGGCCTGCCTTCTAGTGCTATGCTATGCTAAGTCACTTCTGTCCTGTCTGACTCTGTGTGACCCCATAGACAGCAGCCCACCAGGCTCCCCCGTCCCTGGGATTCTCCAGGCAAGAACACTGGAGTGGGTTGCCATTTCCTTCTCCAATGCATGAAAGTGAAAAGTGAAAGTGAAGTCGCTCAGTCGTGTCCGACTCTTAGCGACCCCATGGATTGCAGCCTAACAGGCTCCTCCGTCCATGGGATTTTCCAAGCAAGAGTACTGGAGTCCTTCTAGTGCTACTTCCTACTAATTGTCTTAGCTTCAATCTCCATAAAAGCAAAACCTAAGCTTAGAACTTGGGTGCAGTTTATTTGGTAGATGATCCCAGGAACTGAGAGAGAAGGAGTGAGGAAAATAGAAGGAAAGTTCAATAAAGTGTGTTTTGGTATCTGCCTTCTACTGGAGGTTGCCCCAGAAGGTATTAAGTCTCCTACATTCTCAGGCTACATTTGTGGGTTGAGAGAGCTGCTGAGGCTTAGGAGAAAGCCTGGAAGCAGAAAGGCACTTACTACACTAAGATACAAAGGAAAAATACAGGAAAAAACCTTTGACTCAATGGTAAAGAAACTGCCTACCAATGCAGTAGCCACGGGAGACATGGATTCGATCCCCGCACTCGAAAGATCCCCTGGAGAAGGAAATTGCAATCTACTCCAGTATTCTTGCCTGGGAAATCCCATGGACAGAGCCTGGTGGGCTACAGTCCACAGGGAAACAAAGGACATGACTGAGTGACTGAGGACGCACGCACACACAAGCATGCACACGTGAAACTTACTCCAGTTGGGGCAGAGCGGGTGGAGGGAGATTGACAAAATATAATATATAGCATGTTAAGTGGTGACAAAGGCTAGAAAACAAAGCAAGAAACGAGGGTGAGCAGTGCTGGTTTTGTTGGGTGTGGGGAGAATGTACATTCTTTTAAAATAATGTCGTTAGGGAAAACTTCACTGAAAAGGTGACATTTAAGTAGACACCTGAAGGAAGTGAGTAAAATCAGCAAAACACTGAGAAGGAGCGACTGTGAGGTAGGAGAGAAATCAGAAGAGGGTAGTGCCCTAGAAGCCTAGGGAAGACAAGGAGTCCACTGTAAGAAATGCTGCTGATGGGCCTAGATGAGGAAGGAGAACTGGCCAGAGGCCTTACCAGGACTGGAGTCAGCGTTATCCTGACAAGAGTGGGCTGGGAAGCATTGGAGGTGGGATTCAAAGCTGAGGGGAACTAAGAGCAAAGAGGAAGGGGAGGAATTGAAGACAGTGAACATAAACAACTTTGGGGAGTTTAGTAACAAGGAAAGCAGAGAAATGGGGCAGTAGCTGGAAGGTAATGTAGGATCAAGGAAGGACTTTTTTCCATGATGGAAGACCTCCCAGGATCTCTACTTCCATTTCCCTTCATCTTTCCTCTTGCTGTAGACAAATGTACAGCCTTTTCCACCTCTTTCCTCAAGCCCATAAAATATTTTTGCAAAGCTGTTCCCCAGAGTTCTGAGCTGTAGAAGAAAGGAAAGGAAAGTAGGTAAATAGTCTGCTTGCAATGTGGGAAACCTGGGTTTGATCCCTGGGTTGGGAAGATCCCCTGGAGAAGGGAAAGGCTACCCACTCCAGTATTCTGGCCTGGAGAATTTCATGGACTTGCAAAGAGTCAGACACAAGTGAGCTGTAGAAGAAGAAAGCCACAAAAAGTCCTTTGTTCCTACTTTCAGTTCTGTCACATTGCCCGGGGCAACGAGCTTGCTGCCTTAGTCAAGGGCTGAAACTTCAGAGCAGAAAGAACAAAGGCGGATATCTCAAAATATCATCCTCCCCATTTGATCTGGGTCCTTTATCCACTTGGATGCCCTTCCCTAAACATAGGGCTCTCCGTCTGTTGCTGCTCTGTCAGGGCAGATACTTTTCTCTGTTCTAGAGAATCAACTATTTGTTTTCAAGTGCTCTGACCAAAGCAACATTCCTTGACTTCAGGCACTCTCAGATCACCTTCATGATTTTTCCTATTTCCCCATACTGAATAGTTTTTATCTCAGGTTTTAACGTACTTTTCTCCTTAAAAACAATTTATGGCAGTAAAATTCACACAAGTCACTAACGTACAATTCAGTGGCTTTTAGAATGTACAACATTTTAGAATGTGCCACATTTACAATGTTGTACAACCATTACACCTCGAAAATATTTTTCAACTCAAAAGGAAAGCCTGCTCCTGTTAAGCAGCCACTTCCTCCTTCCCACTCCCCTCGCCCCACCAGCTATGCATTTGCCTCTTCTGGATATTTTATATAAACAAAATCATACATGTGGTCCTGTGTATCTGGCTTCTTCCACTTAGTTTCTCCATCAGTGCCTTATATTGTGTTTTCCCCCTCTTTGGGCATTGTTTTGACTCCCTTCTCATTTCCTTTTCTGCATATTTTTTATTTTCTAAGTTATTCTCAAAGAAAATCTTAAGTCACCACTACAACTATTCAAAATATTTTAACCCATGTTGATATAAAATATTAATGCTGGCTTAAAACTAAATATTAAAAAAAACTAAGTTCATGGCATCTGGCCCCATTACTTTATGGCAAATAGAGAGGGAAAAGGTGGAAGTAGTAACAGATTTCCTTTTCTTGGGCTCTAAAATCACCATGGATGGTGACTGCAGCCATGAAATCAGAAGACATTTGCTTCTTGATAGGAAAGCTATGACAAACCTAGACAGTGTGTTGAAAAGCACAGACATTGCTGACAAAGTCCATATGATCAAGGCTATGGTCTTCCCAGTGTTCATGTAGGGTTGAATCAGAAAGAAGGCAGAGCGCTAAAGAATTGATGTCTTGGAACTACGGTGCTGGAGAAGACTCCTGAGAGTCCCTTGGACAGCATGGAGATAAAACCAGTCAATCTTAAGGGAAATCAACCCTGAATACGCTGGTAGGACTGATGCTGAAACTGAAGCTCCAGTATTTTGGTCATCTGATGTAAACAGCCCACTCATTGGAAAAGTCATTGATGCTGGGAAAGATTGAGGGCAGAAGGAAAAGAGGGCATCAGAAGATGAGATGGCTGGATGGCATCACTGATGCAATGGACATGAACTTGGGCAAACTTTAGGAGATAGTGAGGGACAGAGAGGCCTGGTGTGCTACAGTCCATGCAGTCACAAAGGGCTGGACACAACTGGGTGACTGAACAACTATATAAATACAGAATTATTAAAATACAAGAGTACTACTCAAAAGAAATATTTTTAAGCTTAATGTCTACTGACATGTTCTGTGTTGTTTGGGCCCCATTTTGTACAAAGTAATGGTTTAGTAACCCCTAGTCTTTCTCCTGAAAGCAAGTTAGGGTAAGGCAGGACACCCACTTCTCTCACAGATTTCACGTGGCTCTAGGGAAATGTTTTGGAATCTTACTGGACTTACTGGATGCTGACATCGCCTGTCTGTATTCCGGGGAAAGGCTGCAGATACCAAAGATCAGTGTCATCAGCTCCTTGTGCAGCCACATCACTCACAAGTACGACACACTCACGAAAGGCACCTGGTATGATACCCTGGGCACGGAGAGGGGGCCCCCATATTCGGAGAGAGAACACCCATCTGGAACGGATCTAGAAGCAGTTCAAAAATCGGACACCTATAGGAGGAAACGAGTGAAGCTGACCAGGTGACGACAGCCACAAGTCAGGCGATTGCTGTTGGGCAAAACCAAGGTCCGTGATGGCTAAATTTCCTGGGTTTTCGGGAGAACACAGAAAATCTGTATTTTTAATGCAAAATCTCCAGATTCGTACGTGTTGGCAACTCACACAAAACTGTAAAAAAGTGGATTGAGCAAATCCCATGGCTGGCTCCAGAGAGCGCTTATTTGTACCTCCGACCAGTCATTTTAGAAAGAAGCCGGTAAAGTGTCTCACTAAAAGCCATACAGCCAGGATGGGGAGGCAGAGGCCAAAGTTTCAAGAGGCTTCTGTCTCAAAACAGTTTCCAGATCGTAAAATACACTCCTATCCTGAACTCGGGCTGAAACCCCTCCAGGGAGCGCCTCAAGGAGGGAAGGGCCAAGTGCAAGGTCCTTGACCCGCCCGCCCAACCGCACCCTCCGTGCCTGAGCCGGGGTTTCCCCGCCTGAACTTTTTCCTCCGTCCCTTAGGCCAAGAAAGCCTTCGCTGTCACTGCTTTTCACCGCCTGCCATCCTCGCCCCCTAGACACTGCCTGTTGCCAGCCTGGCTCCCACTGCGCGTTCCCAGCGGGCTGCAAACCTCTTCCTACACAGCCCTATCGCACTCTCCCGAGACCGGCTGTGGGTGAGTTCCCGGTCCACCACAGGCCGGAAGTGATCTTCCCTGAACGCACGCAGCGTGCGCAATGCTCGCCAGGTCCCAAGCGACGCGCCCGAGGTGATGACCGAGGTGCGCATGCGCCGCAGGTTTTATTGCGTCACCGCGACTCCAGAGCCCGCGGCTCGAGCCTGGGCAGGCTGCCCGCGCCTTCGCGCTTGCGCATCTTCCTCTGCCAGGAGCACGGCGCGGCCCCTGGGCCTGCCTCGTGGTCGAGCTTCTTCTCCAGCAGGTGCATTCGGGCTGTGGTCTCCGTCAGCATGTCCATAAGCAGTTCCTGCTGCAGCTTCAGATAGTTGTTCTCCTCCAGCAGCACTTGGCTCCTGACTCGTTGCACCTGTGCCTTCCAGCCCGCGATGGTTTGCGAGGGCAGCTGCGGCCGCGACCACACTGGCTGGCCTTCGGAGGTCCACCGTCCGCCGCGGAACACGAAGGCCTCGTCGTTGAGGCGCGTGCGGGGCGAGCCGTAGCTGAGGCCCAGCTCCGCCTGGCGCGTCTGGTGGTCCAACAGGTAGAAGGTGGACATGGAGGAGATGCGGCGCAGCGGCGGGCGTCGCGGTGAGAAGCGCCGCGAGCAGTGGTCGGTCCAGAACTGCCGCAGCTGCTCCCACAGACGGCTGGTGTAGCCCCAGCCCAGGCATCCAAAGGCCTCCAGGACGAGGGCCGGGCGGACCTTGTCAGGCGCACGGATGCCCGGAGCGTAGCCACGAGGACCCGGGTGACTCGGGCTGCGCCCTTGCTTCTCAAGCCCCGATGTCCAGAATGATAAAGGCGAGCCAGGGGCACTGCTGGGGAGCAAGAGTATGGGTGAGCAGCCTGCTCAGGCGAGCTGTTCCAGCCCCTGTTCCCTAAAACCACGAGGCCTGGTGGACAGGGCTCAGGCCTGCGACGGTGCTCAGGGCTAACAAGCTGCTGGCCACTGAGGAGTCCATCCCTGCCCACTCGCCTAGCAGCAGTCTTCCCGGAGACATCTCCAAAGACCACTTTCGGGTCTTGGGGCTAGATAGGCTGATTAAGCACCCCTGCTCTCTTGAGTGCTGAGTGGCTGCTGGAAGGGGTTAATAGGCCCTTAGGGAAGGAGGGAATGATAGCAGAGACAAGTAAAGATGCACAGGAATTTTGACAGGTACGTTGGGGGTGGATAAGGGAGAGCCTCTAGGCAGAATGAAGGGCTGCCAGTGTTGTGCATGTGAGGAAGAGCTTGGGGTAGAAAGCTGGAAAGGGAGACCAGGGCGCTCTGTGAGGGTGCTGTACAGGCAGTCTCCAAAGTTTAGGCTTCCTTCTGTGGGTTAGAGGGCGCTACTGAAGGACTACAAAGGCAGTGCTAGATCTACATTCTGAAAAGTATCTGGTGGACGTCTAGCATACCCAGCAGCGTTACTGCCCTTATCAGTCACTTATTTTACAACTTTGAACTGACATCTGCTTTGTGCCAGGCTGTGGTTTGGGTAGAGGGTCCCAAGCATAGCCTGTGCCTGCCCTCAAGATATTCCTGGTCCATCTGGGAAGCCTGATGTGTGTGTTTAGATCACAGTCCCTTGTAGTCAGTTCGGTGGAGGCATGTGCCATGGGCTAGGACCCATATATGCTTAGGACCTGAGCCAACAGTGGTTGTGCAGACTGGGCGTGACTTTTATCCCAAGCAGACTACATGCTCAAGGAAACTAAAGTCCAGGTAACAGACATGTCCCATACTCCTTTTCCTCACTCCTATAAGTGCTGATTCTGTTATGTGAGAAAGAGGACTATGTTTTCTTTTAAATTCCTCTTTGCTCCATGGAGAGTGAAAAGAACCCTGGGGCAGGGTTCCCTCTGTTAGGTCTCCATTAATTCAACACACGCTTATTTTTCACACAAACCTGGGCAGTACTGTCCCCTTGATGTGGTTCAGGGACATGTCTCTGGAAGACCACGTAGGGCCTTAGGATAGAGCCAGGCCCACCCTTGAGGTTGCATCTTTCCAGAGGACCCTTCCCCCATAAATCCTCACATGTCGTGCCTCACCTGGAGGATGTGTCGAAGATGCCAAGCTGCTGTCCTAGGCCTGGCCCCATCTCTGAACCACTCAGTTGCTTTTTACTAGCTATGACTCACAATGCCTCTAGGCCAGATCAGCTAAGCTATAAAACAGACCCCAGTGCACACCCCTGTATTCATTCAGCACACAATTACTGAGGGCCTACTGTGTTCCAGGCGCTGTTCTTAGGGTGGGACAAAGATATTCCCTCATTATTCTTAGATGGGGAGAAGGTCATAAGCAGAACCTAAGAAAAGAATATGTTCCAGGGGGATGAGCAAAATAGTCCCTCATGAAGCTAACCAAGGGTGTCATGGGTCAGATTTCCCAGAAGCAGAGCCTGAGTTGAGATTTTTTTTTTTTTTTTTTTTGAGACGAGAATTTTTTGAGGGATTTATTAGGGAAGTGATGAAAGCAGGACAGGGCAGGGAAAAAAGGTAAAGCTAAGCAAGAACGTGGCCTCAGGTGGAGACTAGCTTTATTCAGATCTCAGGGAACTGTACACAATTGTGCCACAGAGTTAGGGCTCCTTACTGCCAAGGAGCCAATCTTTTGTGCCCTTCTTCCCCCACCCACCTCTCATTTCAGTCAGTCATTCACAGGGGCAGCTGTGAGTTGTCAACCAACAGTTAAGGCACCTACAGGGTACGTGCACCTCCTGTAAAGGGATCTGTGGGATGTCAGCAGCATAAAAGAGGGAGGAAGCAAATAGATAATTGAAATAACTACATTAATAATTTCTGATTGTGATACATGCCATGAAGAAAAGAGAAATACAGGAAGTGCCTCTAGGACAAAATGAGGGATAGGAAGCAATTTAGAATTGGCACTCAGTGAAGGCACTTGATATTCATACCTAGACCTGAATGATGAGAAGGGGCTAGAGGTTCAAAGGAGCTAGGCTTATCTGAAGGAGAAGTGCTGTGTTGAGCAGTGGAAGGAAATAATGTCAGCCCTGTTCTCCAAACATGCTCAGTCAATTGCCATCACCTCTATTTAACTTTGGGAGAAGGCAATGGCACCCCACTCCAGTACTCTTGCCTGGAAAACCCCATGGACAGAGGAGCCTGGTAGGCTGCAGTCCATGGGGTTGCTAAGAGTCGGACATGACTAAGCGACTTCACTTTCACTTTTCACTTACATGCATTGGAGAGGGAAATGGCAACCCACTCCAGTGTTCTTGCCTGGAGAATCCCAGGGACAGGGGAGCCTGGTGGGCTGCCGTCTATGGGGTCGCACAGAGTTGGACATGACTGAAGCGACTTAGCAGCAGCAGCAGCAGCTACTTAACTTTCCTTACCCCAGGGGTGTCCAGTGTCCTGATGGCTCTAGAAGGAGTCACCCAAGCTCCAGAGGAGCTCACAGTGTAGCAGAACCAAGTGGTATTGCTACCTCCCAGAAAACTTTTTTCTTGAACAGGTATGATTGACACAATAAACTACACATATTTATAATGTATTCTTTGATATGTTTGGATAATTTGATGTAAGAAATCATCACCAAAATCAAGATAATGAAGATATCCATTACTTTCAGAAGTCTCCTCTGCTCCCATGACTGTAGAGATTAGTTTGTATTTTTTAGAATTTTATGTAAATAGAATTATTTAGTATGTACTTTATTTCTGCAGCATAATTATTTTAGGTTGAAATTCATTCATTCATTTTTTAGTGAGTAGTAATCCATTACTTGGAAATACCACAGTTTGTTTTTCCATCTACCTGTTGATGGAAGTTCGGGTTGTTGCCATCTGAGGGGCTATACAGCTGCTATAAATATCTGTATAACGTCTTTGTGTGGCCATATGCTTCAGTTTTTATTGAGTAAATACCTAGGAATAGGATGGCTAGGTAATATGAGGTGTATGTTTGCCTTCTTATGAAGTTACCAGTTTTCCCAAAATGGTTGTACCATATCCCCACCAGCTGTGAAAAAGTTTCTCTTCCTGTTCTTCCACATACTTGCCAACAGTTAGTATGGTAAGTCCTTTTAATTTTAGCTATTCTAGAGGGTGTGTCTAAATTGTGATTCTGGTTTCTTTTCTCTATTGGCTGATAATGTTGAGTGTCTTTTCATGTGTTTATTTGTTACCCACCTTGCTGTTCATCAGTTACATGATGAACAATAAAGTTCAAGTCGGTGGCCTAGTCCTGTCCAACTCTTCGACCCCAAGGACTACAGCACGCCAGGCTTCCCTGTCCATCACCAACTTCCTGAGCTTGCTCAAAATCATGTCCATCGGGTTGGTGATGCCATCCAACCATCTCATGCTCTGTCATCCCCTTCTCCTCCCACCTTCAATCGTTCCCAGCATCAGGGTCTTCTCTAATGAGTCAGTTCTTCGCATCATGTGGCCAGTTTTGGAGCTTTAGCTTCAGTATCAGTCCTCCCAATGAATATTCAGGACTGATTTCCTTTATAATGGACTGGTTGGATCTCCTTGCAGTCCAAGGGACTTTCAAGAGTCTTCTGCAACACCACAGTTTAAAAGCATCAATTCTTTGGCGCTCATCTTTCTTTACAGTCCAACTCTCACATCCATACATGACTACTGGAAAAACCAAAGCTTTGACTAGACGGACCTTTGTTGGCAAAGTAATGTCTCTGCTTTTTAATATGTTGTCTAAGTTAGTCATAACTTTTCTTCCAAGGAGCAAGCATCTGTTAATTTCACCATCTGCAGTGGTTTTGGAGCCCAACAAAATAAAGTCTCTCACTGTTTCCTTTGTTTCTCCATCTATTGGCCATGAAGTGATGGGACCAGATGCCATGATCTTAGTTTTCTGAATGTTGCGTTTTAAGCCAACTATTTCACTCTCCTCTTTCACTTGCATCAAGAGGCTCTTTAGTTCTTTGCTTTCTGCCATAAGGGTGGTGTCATCTGCATATCTGAGATTATTGATATTTCCCCCTGCAGTCTTGATTCCAGCTTGTGCTTCATCCAGTCCAGCATTTCTCATGATGTACTCTGCATATAAGTTAAATAAGCAGGGTAACAGTATACAGCCCTGACATACTCCTTTCCCTATTTGGAACCAGTCTGTTATTCCAAGTCTGGTTCTAACTATTGCTTCTTGACCTGCATACAGATTTCAGGAGTCAGGTAAGGTAGTCTGGTATTCCCATCTCTTGAAGAATTTTCCACAGTTTGTTGTGATCCACACAGTCAAAGGCTTTGGCATAGTCAATAAAGCAGAAATAGATGTTTTTCTGGAACTCTCTTGCTTTTTTGACGATCCAGCGGATGTTGGCAATTTGATCTCTTGTTCCTCTGCCTTTTCTAAATCCAGCTTGAACATCTGGAAGTTCACAGTTCACGTACTATTGAAGCCTGGCTTGGAGAATTTTGAGCATTACTCTGCTAGCATGTGAGATGAGTACAATTGTGCAGTAGTTTGAACATTCTTTGGCATTGCCTCTCTTTGAGATTGGAATGAAAACTGACATTTTCCAGTCCTGTGACCACTGTTGAGTTTTCCCAATTTGCTAGCATGTTGAGTGCAGTACTTTCACAGCACCATCATTTAGGATTTAAAATAGCTTAACTGGAATTCCATTATCTTCACTAGCATTGTTTGTAGTGATGCTTCTTAAGGACCACTTGACTTCGAATTCCGAACAATAAAGACATACCTGCAAATAGTGAGGGAAGGCTGCTGCTAAGTCACCTCAGTCATGTCCGACCCTGTGCAACCCCATAGACGGCAGCCCACCAGGTTCCCCCGTCCCTGGGATTCTCCAAGCAAGAACACTGGAGTGGGTTGCCATTTCCTTCTCCAATGCATGAAAGTGGAAAGTGAAAGGGAAGTCACTCAGTCGTGTCTGACTCTTAGCGACCCCATGGACTGCAGCCTACCAGGCTCCTCCGCCCATGGGATTTTCCAGGCAAGAGTACTGGAGTGGGGTGCCATTGCCTTCTCCAGAGGGAAGGCTAGTCTTTTATAAATGGTGCTGAGTCAACTTGTCATCCGTATGAAAAAACACTTATCAACAAAAATTAACTGAAAATGGAACACAAAATGTAAAGTTAAATGGTGAAATGTCTAGCTTCACAAAGCATTCTTAAATATTACACAAAAAGAATGACTCTCAAAAGTAAAAATTGTTAAACTGGACTTTGTTCTTATCTTGTTGCCCTTTTTTTTTAAAACTAGATTGTTTCATTGAGTATAAGTTCTTTAATGCTGGAAAAAGTCTGTCAGATATGTTTTGCAGGTATTTTCTCTCAGTCTCTGACTTGCCTATTAAAGCAAAAGTTTTTAATTTGAATAAAGTCCAGTATATCAAGTTTTACTTTTGAGAGTCATGCTTTTCACGTAATATTTAAGAATGCTTTGCCATACTAGAAATTTCACTTTTTAACTTTACATTTTGTGTCCCATTTTCAGTTAATTTTTGTTGATAGTGTTTTTCATATGGATGACAAGTTGACTCAGCACCATTTGTAGAAGATTAGCCTTCCCTCACTATTTGCTGTTATGTCTTTTTTGTCCATCATGTGACTGTGTATGTATGACTGTTTCTGGGCTCTGTGTGCTCTTCTATTGATCTTTCTATTCTTGTACCAATACCATATTTTCTTAATTATTGTTTACAGAAAATCTTTATTTGGGAATGTTAAATCTTCAAACTTTTTTTTAAAGATTGCTTTGGTTTTCTAGGTCCTTGGAATTTTCATATAATTTTAATTCCACATAATTGAATTTCTGTCCCAATTTTAGAATTAAAATGTCAGTTTCCACAAATAAATCCTTATGCTCACTGTTCAGAGTTCTCTCTTATCATCAGGATAAGCTTGAATCAGCCCTCAGAAGGTTGTCTAATAGACATGGAATCAGAGCCCAGGAATATTTTAATCCAGCCAATCACATTTTCCCCTTCTCTTCCTCAGTCCCTCTTCTGCTCCTCCCTAGTTGTGTCTATGTTATTAAAGCTAATTTTCATTTATACTCATGACATTTCAGGAAGATCCTGAGTGGTCATCACGAATGGTATACAGCAACTTTCAATTTCCCTTATTCCCATGGTCTGCAAAAAAGGAAAAGCTGCAAAACCCAAAGAAGTCTTTTCTGATGGTCTGAACAGAAGAAGTTTAGAGGAGGAATAATTCCGACTTAACATGTTAACTCCTTTCACAAGCAGACCTTACGTTTGAGGAAATTTAATGAAAAATATAAATTTTTCTTTTTTTTTTTTGGCCACACAGTGCTACATGCAAGATCACAGTTCTCCAACCTGGGATCAAACCCATCCTTCCCCCCAAAAGTGGAAGTGTGGCGCCCCAACCACTGAACTGCAAGGGAAGTCCTGTAAACTA
The DNA here is from genome assembly GCF_002263795.3 of Bos taurus. NCBI lineage: Eukaryota > Metazoa > Chordata > Mammalia > Artiodactyla > Bovidae > Bos > Bos taurus. The sequence goes on along the minus strand of NC_037334.1, from coordinate 1,656,456 downwards.
TAGAATTTAAGGATCCACAATCAATAAGAATGGTCCCTGGCTTATTTGAGGGACTTGGTCTCCAAGTCACTGAAAAGACCAGACTTGGAGCATGTGAGGAAAGGAGTAAGGAAATCAGATCTTGACAGGCCTGAGTTTAAGGACATAAAGGTCATTCTGATGGCACAGAGAAAAGGAAGGAGGTCCTAAAAAAGAATTTTCTTTTCTTCACAGCTATTAATAGCTATAAATATCAGTGGATCCCTTCTCTTAGCAACCAAGAGTACTTATAAAGCCATGAAAGCAAAATCTTGTTCACCCTCATGATCATTTCAACCCAATTTCTAAGATAATCTGTTAGTAATATTTACCCTTCCCTGAAACAATGAAGGGTTGTTTGTGCTAATAGTAGCTTTTAAAAACATAAATATTTGCATTCATATTAAATCTGATAGAAACAGTAATTCAAGAGGAAAACATACAAAATACACATGCTTTCATTTTCCAATCAGTTGCCTGAAGTGACCTCTAAAAATGATATACTCTTTACTTGACCCAGAAAACCTCACAAAATCATGCAGATCAAGAGGTTCAGATCTTTGTGTTCACTTTAAGAACATTCATCAAACTGCCCAGGCCATTAAGGGTGTGCATATCCAAAAAGCCACCAAGAATCTGAAGGAGGTCACTTTAAAGAAGCAATGTATACCATTCCATCATTACAATGGTGGAGTTGGTAGGTGTGCACAGGCCAAACAGTGGGGCTGGACGCAGGGTCGTGGCCCAAAAAGAGTGTGGAAGTTTACTACACATGCTCAAAAATGCAGAGAGTAATGCTGAACTTGAGGGCTTAGATGTAGATTCTCTGGTCATTGAGCACATCCAGGTGAACAAAGCCCGCAGGACTTGCAGAGCTCATGGTCGGATCAACCCATACATGAGCTCTCCTTGCCACATGGAGGTGACCCTTACTGAAAAAGAACAGATTTTTTTCTAAACCAGAAGAGGAGATTGCACAGAACAAAAAGATATCCCAGAAGAAACTGAAGATACAAATGCCAGGAATAAATGCCACAAAAAATTAATGCAAATAAAAGTAAAACCCCAAATACACATGCTTCACCTTGTACCTCCATTTTCTGCAAGGTTCCTTTTTAGAAAGAACAACATTAGCAGGAAAGAATGCCCATCCCCTATTTGGTTCACACTTCCCTTGGGCTTTTTCTTCTTTAGCTTCTCCTTCAGCCTTTCTCTTGGGCTTGGTGATTTCAGCAGGGCTGAGATGCAGTACAAGGGGGGGCTGTGGTGGTGATCGAGGGGTTGCTATTATTTCCTCTCTCATACCTATGCTGCCTTAAAATTAGTTACCTCCACGTTCTTTGGAATCTGGAATACTCTGTGGAAAATGTTTAGATTTTCTGTTTTAAAAAAATAGCTGAGTCATATGGCAGTTCTATTTCCAGTTTTTTAAGGAATCTCCACACTGTTCTCCATAGTAGCTGTACCAGTTTGCATTCCCACCAACACTGTAAGAGGGTTCCCTTTTCTCCACACCCTCTCCAGCATTTATTGCTTGTAGACTTTTGGATTGCAGCCATTCTGACTGGTGTGAAATGGTACCTCATTGTGGTTTTGATTTGCATTTCTCTGATAATGAGTGATGTTGAGCATCTTTTCATGTGTTTGTTAGCCATCTGTATGTCTTCTTTGGAGAAATGTCTGTTTAGTTCTTTGGCCCATTTTTTTTTTTTTTTTTGGCCCATTTTTTGATTGGGTCATTTATTTTTCTGGAATTGAGCTATAGGAGTTGCTTGTATGTTTTTGAGATTAATTCTTTGTCCATTGCTTTGTTTTCTATTATTTTCTCCCATTCTGAAGGCTGTCTTTTCACCTTGCTTATAGTTTCATTCATTGTGCAAAAGCTTTTAAGTTTAATTAGGTCCCATTTGTTTATTTTTGCTTTTATTTCCATTACTCTGGGAGGTGGGTCATAGAGGATCCTGCTGTGATTTATGTCAGAGAGTGTTTTGCCTATGTTCTCCTCTAGGAGTTTTATAGTTTCTGGTCTTAATGTTTAGATGTTTAATCCATTTTGAGTTTATTTTTGTGTATGGTGTTAGAAAGTGTTCTAGTTTCATTCCTTTACAGGTGTTTGACCAGTTTTCCTAGCACCACTTGTTAAAGAGATTGTCTTTTCTCCATTGTATATTCTTGCCTCCTTTGTCAAAGATAAGGTGTCCACAGGTGTGTGGATTTATCTCTGGGCTTTCTATTTTGTTCCCACTGCTGGGCATATACACTGAGGAAACCAGAATTGAAAGAGACACGTGTACCCTAATGTTCATTGTAGCACTGTTTACAATAGCCAGGACATGGAAGCAACCTAGATGTCCATCACCAGATGACTGGACAAGGAAGTTGTGGTACATATACACAATGGAATATTACTCAGCTATAAAAAGAATGCATTTGAGTCAGTTCTAATGAGGTAGATGAAACTGGAGCCTATTATACAGAGTGAAGTAAGCCAGAAAGAAAAACACCAATACAGTATACTAACGCCTATATATGGAGTTTAGAAAGATGGTAACAATAACCCTGTATGCGAGACAGCAAAAGAGACACAGATGTATAGAACAGTGTTTTGGACTCGGTGGGAGAGGGCGAGGGTGGGATGATTTGGGAGAATAGCATTGAAACATGTATATTATCATATGTGAAACAGATTGCCAGTCCTGGTTCAATGCATGAGACAGGGTGCTCAGGGCTGGTGCACTGGGATGACCCAGAGGGATGGGATGGGGAAGGAGGTGGGAGGGGTTCAGAATGGGGGACAATGTACACTCATGGCGGATTCATGTCAATGTATGGCAAAAACCACTACAATATTGTAATTAGCCTCCAATTAAATAAATTAAAAATAAATAAAATAAAAATGAATACTTCTAAAAATAAAATAAAATTTAAAAATAACTGAAAAAAGTGTTGATAATGTTCTGTCTGCTCTACATAACCACCAGGAAGTGCCCCAGAACCTGAGAGTTTTCACCTGGGTTTGAGTGGTGGCGGCTAACCAGAGGGGAAGGCAAGCAGATAGGCATGAGAGCACTGAATTTCCCTACGAATGGAAGATTTTAAGGTCTTCTGAAGAGTGGAAAGTGGACTGAGAATGTGCATCATGGCACAGCATGAAGCGTGTACCAGCTGAACTTGAAAACATCTGCCTCAGGTCATTGGGAGCAGATGGCAAGTCAAATAGCACTTATTTCCAGCAGAAAAACATTTTTTGTTGTCCTATATAAGTATTAATTTGAATGTTTTATAGGTAATTTATAAATCATGGTTTTATATTTGTGTAACAGCTGTAAATAAATGTATGGTACGTTTATGTTTTTAGGCATTTAAACAAGAATGTGTGGTGGGTTAATATTTTGATTAGCCCATACATAGTTGTCCTGAATATTCCTTTTTACACAGACCTATTACCATTTAAACAGAGAAGGCAATGGCACCCCACTCCAGTACTTTTGCCTGGAAAATCCCATGGACGGAGGAGCCTGGTAGGCTGCAGTCCATGGAGCTGCCAGAGTCAGACACGACTGAGTGACTTCACTTTCACTTTTCACTTTCATGCACTGGAGAAGGAAATGGCAACCCACTCCAGTGTTCTTGCCTGGAGAATCCCAGGGACAGGGGAGCCTGATGGGCTGCCATCTATGGGGTCGCGCAGAGTCGGACACGACTGAAGCGACTTAGCAGCAGCAGCAGCATTACCATTTAAATGAAAATCTGAGGCTTTCTGCAGAAAACAGAATTATTTGGGGGCTTCTAACTTTCAAAATAGGCTCTATAGGCTATGAATAACTCTAATAATCGTCTTGAATTGTGAGATCCTGGCTTTTTTTTTTTTTGCCATGCTGTGGGGATTGTGGGATCTCAGTTCAGTTCCCCAACCAGGGATTGAACCTGGTCACAGCAGTGAAAGTACCAAATCCTAACCACTAGACCACCAGGGAGCGCCCCTGGCCTTTTTTTTTTTTTTTAACGTTATTTAAATTTAAAAATTGTGCAAGGAGGACTTCCCTGGTGGCACAGCAGATAGGAATCTGCCGGCCAATGCAGGGGACACAGGTCTGAACCCCGTTCTAGGAAGATTCCACATGCCGTGGAGTGACTAAGCCCTTGTGTCACAAGTCACAACTATAGAGCCCACGTGCTGCAGCTCCTGAAGCCTCACATGCCTAGAGCCTGTGCCCAACAAGAGAAACAAATGCAGTGAAAAACCTATACTGGCCAAAACTAGAAAAAGCCTGAGTGCAGCCAAAAATAAATAATACGTAAAATCGTGCAAGGAAAAAAAATTTTTTCAAGATGACTTGTGCAGAGAACAATATATGCTTTATCTAGATTCTCCTACACTCAACATTTTACCCTATTTCCTTTGTCATTTCTGAACCTTTTATATGCATCATGGCCCTTTGCACCTAAATACTTCTGTGTGTATTCTCTTACAGAACCATGATACACAGTTATAACCACAATACAGTTACCAACCTTATAAATTTATGTTGATATACTACTTTATAATCAACCATCCATATTTCAATTTTGTCAGTTTACTAATAATGTCCTTTATGGCATTTTTTCCTTCTAGAACAGGATCCTGTCTAGGGACAGGCATTGCATTTAAATGTTGCAAAGGAACCTTCCCTACTGTGGGTACTTTTAAGACCATTTAAATATGCTGTTCCTCAAAATTCCCCCTAAAGTTAGCATCCTTTGGTGACTCTTATGTGATCCCATCTTTACCTTTATAATTGCCAAATTATGCTTTTCCAACACTAGCATTCACTTCATACTTATAAATTGGCCCTCAGCGTTCTACTGTAAGCAAGAGTTCTTCCCTCTCCTCTGTTGGTATTGCGAGATAATAGAAAATATATATGTCAGTCTCTGCCCCCAATTTCTGGCACAGAGTTCCTAAAACCCTTGTAATTTCCTAAGTGTTAAGAGCATTAGGCATATCTTTTGTTTTAATATTTGGTCTTTGACCCCTGTTCCTGACACAGTTTCTAAACCCCTTGGAATTTCTTGAGTTACAGCAGTGTCTTTTGGACTAGTGAAGTGAGTCATGGTGCACTCCTAGATGGGAGCTGTTTACCAGAAAGACCGAGCCATGAACTTTCAGCCCCTCCTCCCCTCCATCATTCTCCAGAGAGGAGAGGGGCTGGAAATGAATTAGTGATTGATCATGCTGCCATAAAAATCCCTTAAGTACTGGGTTCAGAAAGTTTCCAGGTGGGTGAACACATCCATGTTCTGGGAGGGTGACAGGGACAAAACTTGGTGCTCCAGACCCTCCCATACCTCACCCTGCTTATCTCATCTGACTGTTCATCAGTGTCCTTTATCATATCCTTTAATAAGCTGATAGATGTAAGTAAGTGTTTCTGCATTCTGTGAGCTGTTCTAGTACATAATCAAATCCGAGGGGAGGAAGTCATGGATACCTCAAATTTATAGACAAATTAGAAATTGTGGGTAACTTGGGCTGGGGCCATGGTATTAGGCCTGGCTAGGTTTTGTGACGGAGAAGGCAATGGCACCCCACTCCAGTACTCCTGCCTGGAAAATCCCATGGATAAAGGAGCCTGGAAGGCTGCAGTCCATGGGGTCGCTGAGGGTCGGACACGACTGAGCTACTTCACTTGAGGATTCACTACTTTCGATTAGCATCTGAAGTGGAGTCAGTCTTATGGAACTAAGTCCTTAACCTGTAGGATCTGACACTCGCTATCTTCAGGTGGATAGTGTCAGAATTGAGTTACCTGGTAGGACCCGGTTGGTGTCACAGAATTGCTTGGCATGGGGAAAATTCCTAAACATCTGGTGTAGGAAGTATTGTGAATGTGTTGGTAGTGTGACATTAAAGAAGAAACACAGGAGGAGTCTAATTTTTTATTTATAGATATAGACCTATTAAGGCTTCCCTGGTGGCTCACATGGTAAAGAATCTGCTTGCAATGCAGGAGACCCAGGTTTGATCCCTCAGTCCAGAAGATGCCCTGAAGAAGGGAATGGCTATGTTGCCAAAATCTTGGCTCTCTGTGCACCAATGCCAAACAGAAATATGGAGACAGAGTTATGGAGGAGAAAGAGTAGCTTTATTATTTTGCCAGGCAAAGGGGGAACACGGCAGGCTACCACCTCAAGAGTTGTGCCCCTCTCTCTGCTGAGTGAGTAAAAGTCGCTCAGTCCTGTCTGAGTCTTTGCGACCCCATGGACTGTACCGTCCATGGAATTCTCCAGGCCAGAATACTGGAGTGGGTAGCCTTTCCCTTCTCCAGGGGATCTTTCTAATCCAGGAATCAAACCCAGGTCTCCCGCATTGCAGCCGGATACTTTACCAGCTGAGCCACAAGGGAAGCCCCCTCTCTGCTGAGTAGGGAAAGGTGATATAGTCAGGCAGGAGTATGTGATTAAGGATCAAGGCAGTAACATTTCATTCTTTCTTCTGCAAAGTTTCAAAACCACAGGGTTGCTGTCAAGTTAGGGTGTGTGCAGGGTCTTAGGTGGTCTAGTTTTTCAATCTTGATGAGCCTCTCTGATCCTTTAACCTTGCCTCAGGTGGTTTCATTGCTATTCCTCCTTTGATTAGCAACTGTTCTGCCCTTTTGGAACTGAGGTCATGAAGGCTGGAGTCTTCCCTATAAGAAATCAGGGACAAAAAGGTCTCCGTGCCCTGGAGTCCCACAGGGTCCTGCTCGGCATCAGCTACCCACTCAGTATTCTTGCCTGGAGAAGTCCATGGACAGAGGAGCTTTGTGGGCTACAGTCCATGTCTCAAAGAGATGGACAAGACTAACACTTTTTATGGACTTATTAATTTATATTTTTCTTTTCCTTTTTAAAAATGTGCTAAGTAAGTGAAGTCGCTCAGTCGTGTCTGACTCTTAACGACCCCATGGACTGTAGCCTACCAGGCTCTGCCGTCCATGGGATTTTCCAGGCAATAGTACTGGAGTGGATTGCCATTTCCTTCTCCAGAGGATCTTCCTGACCCAGGCAAGAAGATCCGCTGGGTCTCCCACATTATAGACAAGATGCTTTACTGTCTGAGCCACCAGGGAAGTACAGTTCTCTTTTTCAGTGGTTTATAGCTTATTTATTTTGATTCTCAGATGGCTGGGCCCTCCCCCAGAGATTCTGATATAATGTTCAAGAGGTATAGCTTGGGCACTAGGATTTTAAAAGCTTTCTAGGGGACTTCCCTGGCAGTCCATCAGTTGAGACTAGGTGCTTCCACTGCAGAGGACACAGGTTCGACCCCTACTTGGGGAACTATGATCCCACATGCCTCACAACATGGCCAAAATAATTAAATAATAAAAAGCTTTCCAGGTACTTCCAGTGTGCAGCCAAGGCAAAAAACAAAAAACAAAGCAAAAATCTTAAAATGTAAAACATAGAGACCAAAGCATGGAAAACGAAAAAAGCTGAGAGAAAACACATAGAGAAAACAGTTGTTGATTAAAAAGTGGTCTGCTGCAGTGAGGAGATCAGCAGATTCTCTCCCCAGAAAATAACTATGAGAATGGGAGGGAAATTTTTTTTGAAAGATTTCAGGTTCTGGAAATTGACCAAAAGTCATTGAGAAATTGAGAAGCATTTATTTATCCATGAAAAACTTCTGAAATCTGGTTAGAACAGTGAGCATCTGTGGCATTCTTGCCTGGGGCTGCTCACATTCCCATAGCTTGGGAGTGACAGTAGCTGTCCCAAAACTGGGTTGCGGTGGTCGTGTCCGACTCTTGTGACCCCAGGGACTGTAGCCCACCAGGCTCCTCTGTCCATGGGATTCTCCAGGCAAGAATACTGGAGTGGGTTGCCATTTCCTTCTCAAGTTCTCTGTCTTCAGAACTGGGGAGACTGTACAAATCAGCAGCTTCACTGCCTGAGGGAGCTCACTGAATCTGAAATAAATCACAGTGAGATACCACTCTACATCCACTGAAATGGCTGTAATCAAAAAGACAGGGGATAGCTGGTGTTGGTGATGATGTAGAGAAACTGAAACCCTCCAACATGGGAATGTAAAATGAGCAGCCAACTTGGAAAACAATTTGATAGTTTCTTAAACAGTTAATCATAAACTTAGCATTCAAGCCAGCAATTCAATTCCTATGTACTACCCAAAAGAACATGTCCATATACAGATTTGTTCAATAAACAAGGATGTCATCAGCAATTGCAGCCCTCCAGAGTGAGCCGGTGAACCCCGAGGAAACTCAGGAAAGAAAAGAATACCTGTCATCTAGTCGCCATCAGACTGCAGCCCCTCCATATGGTGCGCCCCGAGGAAACTCAGGGTGTGAAAACATACGATACTAGTCCCAGATAGCTGAAGAACATATCAAAGGAATGATTCAGTGAGTCCAGACTCTTGCATCTTTCCATACATAGAGAAGTGCTAAGTTCCTTAACTTGACATAGCTGGTTTCTTTAATTAAGAGTAATCTTTTGATGTACCCAGACTACCCGGCTTTTGCTGCTAAACTCCTATATATCCTAGCTCCTCCCCTTGCCTCCTTGAAGCAGTTTCTCAGAGCTATCTGAAATGTTTTCTCCTGGGGTGTAGTCCTCATTTTCCCCCAAATAAAACTTACCTTGTAACTCTCACACTGTGAAATTTTTTTTCAACATATGCAATGTAATATTCAATAATAAAAAAGAATCAATCCTTGATACATGCTACAACATAAATTAAGTGCAGAAACATTATGCTAAGTGACAGAAGTCAGATATGATTCCATTAACATGAAATATCTAGAAAAGGGAGAAAGCAGTTTCATGGTTGCCTTGGTTAGCTGGGAATTAACTACAAATGGGGAACAAAAAAAATTTTGATGATGGAGTTACTCTAAAATTGGATTTTGGTAACTTCCATAAATTTACTAAAAATCAATGAATCATTCACTTACAGTGCGCAAACTTTATAGTATGTTAACTATATTTCAATAAAGTTAAACTGTGTGAGAATAGAGTAAAAATACTTTTAGATGTGCAAGATTTCAAAACAATTACTACACTTTCTTTGGATGGATGTAACTATCAATTGAGGCAGTAAACCAAGAAAAAGTGAAGATGTTGCGTTTTAAGGGGAAAATAAAACATATGTTTATACAAAGAGTGGTACACCATGTCCATAGTAGTTTTATATCATATAGCCAGAAATTGGGAACAGTCCAGGTGTCTATTACCTGGTTAATATATAAAGAAACTGTGGCATACTTGTATAAAACACCACTACTCAGCAATTCAGTTCAGTTCAGTTCAGTCGCTCAGTCATCTCTGACTCTTTGCAACCCCATGAATCGCAGCACGCCAGGCCTCCTTGTCCATCACCAACTCACAGAGTTCACTCAGACTCACGTCCATCGAGTCAGTGATGCCATCCAGCCATCTCATCCTCTGTCGTCCCCTTCTCCTCCTGCCCCCAATCCCTCCAGCATCAGGGTCTTTTCCAATGAGTCAACTCTTTGCATGAGGTGGCCAAAGTACTGGAGTTTCAGCTTTAGCATCAGTCCTTCCAAAGAAATCCCAGGGCTGATCTCCTTCAGAATGCACTGGTTGGATCTCCTTGCAGTCCAAGGGACTCTCAAGAGTCTTCTCCAACACCACAGTTCAAAAGCATCAATTCTTTGGCGCTCAGCCTTCTTCACAGTCCAACTCTCATATCCATACATGACCACTGGAAAAACCATAGCCTTGACTAGACGGACCTTTGTTGGCAAAGTAATGTCTCTGCTTTTCAATATGCTATCTAGGTTAGCCATAACTTTTCTTCCAAGGAGCAAGCATCTTTTAATTTCATGGCTGCAGTTCCCATCTGCCGTGATTTTGGAGCCCAAGAAAATAAAGTCTGTCACTGTTTCCATTGCTTCCCCATCTATTTGCCATGAAGTGGTGGGACCAGAGGCCATGATCTTAGTTTTCTGAATGTTGAGTTTTTTTTTTAATTTAATTTTATTTAATTTTTAAACTTTACATAATTGTATTAGTTTTGCCAAATATCAAAATGAATCCACCACAGGTATACATGTGTTCCCCATCCTGAACCCTTCTCCCTCCTCCCTCCCCATACCATCCCTCTGGGTCGTCCCCGTGCACTAGCCCCAAGCGTCCAGTACCGTGCATCGAACCTGGACTGGCATCTCATTTCATACATGATATTTTACATGTTTCAATGCCATTCTCCCAAATCTTCCCACCCTCTCCCTCTCCCACAGAATCCATAAGACTGTTCTATACATCACTGTCTCTTTTGCTGTCTCGTTCACAGGGTTATTGTTACCATCTTTCTAAATTCCATATATATGCGTTAGTATACTGTATTGGTGTTTTTCCTTCTGGCTTACTTCACTCTGTATAATAGGCTCCAGTTTCATCCACCTCATTAGAACTGATTCAAATGTATTCTTTTTAATGGCTGAGTAATACTCCATTGTGTATATGTACCACAGCTTTCTTATCCATTCATCTGCTGATGGGCATCTAGGTTGCTTCCATGTCCTGGCTATTATAAACAGTGCTGCGATGAACATTGGGGTACACGTGTCTCTTTCCCTTCTGGTTTCTTCAGTGTGTATGCCTAGCAGTGGGATTGCTGGATCATAAGGCAGTTCTATTTCCAGTTTTTTAACGAATCTCCACACTGTTCTCCATAGTGGCTGTACTAGTTTGCATTCCCACCAACAATGTAAGAGGGTTCCCTTTTCTCCACACCCTCTCCAGCCCTACAGCTCAACTCCAGAAAAATAAATGACCCAATCAAAAAATGGCCCAAAGAACTAAATAGACATTTCTCCAAAGAAGACATACAGATGGCTAACAAACACATGAAAAGATGCTCAACATCACTCATTATCAGAGAAATGCAAATCAAAACCACTATGAGGTACCATTTCACCCCAGTCAGAATGGCTGCGATCCAAAAGTCTACAAATGAATGTTGAGTTTTAAGCCAACTTTTTCACTCTCCTCTTTCACTTTCATCAAGAGGCTCTTTAGTTCCTCTTCAATTTCTGCCATAAGGGTGGTATCATCTGCATATCTGAGGTTATTGATATTTCTCCCGGCAATCTTGATTCCAGCTTGTGCTTCATCCAGCCCGGCACTTCTCATGATGTATTCTGCGTATAAGTTAAATAAGCTAGTTGACAATATACAGCCTTGACGTACTCCTTTCCCTATTTGGAACCAGTCTGTTTTCCATGTCCGGTTCGAACTGCTGCTGCTTGACCTGTATACAGATTTCTCAGGAGGCAGGTAAGGTGGTCTGTTATTCCCATCTCTATAAGAATTTTCCACAGTTTGCTGTGATCCATACAGTCAAAGGCTTTGGCACAGTCAAAGCAGAAGTAGATGTTCTTCTGGAATTCTTTCCTTTTCTATGATTCAACAGATGTTGGCAATTTGACCTCTGGTTCCTCTGCCTTTTTAAATCCAGTTTGAACATCTGGAAATTTTCGATTAATGTACTGTTGAAGCCTGCTGCTGCTGCTAAGTCGCGTCAGTCGGGTCTGACTCTGTGCGACCCCATAGATGGCAGCCCAACAGGCTCCTCTGTCCCTGGGATTCTCCAGGCAAGAATACTGGAGTGGGTTGCATTGCCTTCTTCACTGTTGAAGCCTAGGTTGGAGAATTTTGAGCATTACTTTGCTAGCAAGTGAGATGAGTACAATTGTGCTTCTGTAATTCTCCTTCCATAAAACGCCCTAAGTAATGGTGTTTGGAGAGCTTCTAGCTTGTTCAACACATGCAGGTGCTGGGAGGTTGGCATGCCTGGACTGGGTCTAGAAGCTCTACCCATTCACACACATATACACCCATAACTTGCCCTATGCATTTTTCCATTTGGCTGTTCCTTAGTGGTAGCTTTTTACTTTAGTAAACCTGTGATAGCAAGTAAAGTATTTTCCTGGTTCTGTGTGTTGTTCTCTGAACCTGAAGAGGTGGTCATGGGAACCCCCAAATTTGTAGCTGGTCAAGGTGACCTGTGGATAGCCTGCGTACCTCATCTGCAGCTGAGCATCTGATGTGGGGGCAGTCTTAGCCTTTAAACCTGTGGTGTCTGTGATTAACTGGGTAGTTAGCATCAAAACTGAATTGAACTTGTTACCAAATCCAAGCTCACTCTGCTTGGCCCACAAGACACACCAGTAAGTCCCCAAAATGAGGTGTTAAGCCTTGTAGACCTAGAAGATGGCAGACTTATGTCTCAAAATTACCATCTTATCTGGGTTTGGATGCCAGTTTCTTTTATAGAACAGAGAAGTGGGTTGGTGAGGAGGTAAAGAAAAACGGCCATTAATCTTAGAAATATCTTCTGGAATGGCCAGCCTGCAGGGATTTGTCCTCAACTTCTTAAGAACATTATGCTTTAGCAGAAAAGTCCCTAGCAGGACCAACAGTCCTGTTCTGTCTTGGGCCCAGACTCAGGATTCCCAGGATCAGCTAAGGTTGAAGCCCCCCTCTTTTAGGGCTCTGTACTTTACCACCAGTCATCTGGACTCATACTTTCATTGTTGCCTTTGGTTCTTCTTTTCCTAGATTTCTGAGTCCTGTGGTGCAGTCTTCAGCATCAACATTTAATGCTTTGTTTCTAGACATCCTGTCATTCCCTAATTCTCCCCTTTAATCAACTTCAAGAAGTAGTTTCCTAACCAGACTCATAGCTGGTAGTCTCTCTCTCTTTTAGACTCCCTGGAATAATATTAAAATAAAGCTTCCCTAGGGAATTTCCTGTTGGTCCAGTGGTCAGGACTTGGCTTTTTCACTGTCAGGGCCGGGTTTGATTTCTGGTTGGAAAACTAGGATCCTGCATGCCATTTGCTGTGTCCAAATTAACAAATAATAATTATAATGCTTCCCTAAATATCTAAATCATAACTGAAATTTAAAATTTAACCTATCTCTGTAAAGACTCATTGACTAGGTCTTAACCCAACTCTCGAGCTGAGCAAGCTCCCATTACTTTAATGAACACGTACCTTTCTCCAGCCAAAATACATGATGTCCCCAAATATATGATACCCATTTTCCTGCCTTTTCGTATGCTTTTTCATATTTAAAGGAGCCTTTCTCCAACTCTCCAACTACAGAAAACCTGCATATCCTACCTTATCCAGTTCAAGTCACATATTTCCCTGTCCATTCTAGATGAAAGCAGTCCTTCCCAATCCCCTTAAATTCCCTTTAGAACTGCCATCTTTTAACATTTACCTTCTCATTTTCCCTTCCAAGATGGCAGGAGGGAATAAAGCTGGCTCCTCACCTAGAGCCAGACATCCTGGAATGTGAAGTCAAGTGGGCCTCAGGAAGCATCACTACGAACAAAGTTGGTGGAGGTGATGGAACTGCAGTTGAGCTATTTCAAATCCTAAAAGATGATGCTGTGAAATTGCTGCAATCAGTATGCCAGCAAATTTGGAAAACTCAGCAGTGGCCACAGGACTGGAAAAGGTCAGTTTTCATTCCAATCTCAAAGAAAGGCAATACCAAAGAATGTTCAAACTACCACACAATTGCACTCATCTTACATGCTAGCAAAGTAATGGTCAAAATTCTCCAAGCCACGTTTCAACAGTACGTGAACTTCGAGATGTTCAAACTAGATTTAGAGAAGGCAGAGGAACCAGAGGTCAAATTGCCAACATCTGTTGGATCATAGTAAAAGCAAGAGAATTCCAGAAAAACGTCTACTTCTGCTTTATTGACTACGGCAAAGCCTTTGACTGTGTGGATCACAACAAACTGTGGAAAATTCTTATAGAGATGGGAATAGCATAACACCTTACCTGCCTCCTGAGAAATCTGTATACAGGTCAAGCAGCAACAGTTTGAACTGGACATGGAACAACAGACTGGTTCCAAATAGGGAAAGGAGTATGTCAAGGCTGTATATTGTCACCCTGTTTATTTAACTTATATGCAGAGTACATCATGAGAAATGCCGGGCTGGATGAAGCACAAGCTGGAATCAAGATTGCGGGGAGAAATATCAATAACCTCAGATATGCAGATGACACCACCCTTATGGCAGAAAGCAAAGAAGAACTAAAGAGCCTCTTGATGCAAGTGAAAGAGGAGAGTGAAAAAGTTGGCTTAAAACTCAACATTCAGAAAACTAAGATCATGGCCTCTGGTCCCACCACTTCATGGCAAATAGATGGGGAAGCAATGGAAACAGTGACAGACTTTATTTTCTTGGGCTCCAAAATCACGGCAGATGGTGACTGCAGCCATGAAATTAAAAGATGCTTGCTCCTTGGAAGAGAATTTATGACCAACCTAGACAGCATATTAAAAATCAGAGACATTACTTTGCCAACAAAGGTCCGTCTAGTCAAAGCTATGGTTTTTCCAGTAGTCATGTATGGTTGTGAGAGCTAGACTATAAAGAAAGCTGAGCACCGAAGAATTGATGCTTTTGAACTGTGGCATTGGAGAAGACTCTTGAGAGTTCCTTGGACTGCAAGGAGATCCAGCCAGTCCATCCTAAAGGAAATCAGTCCTGAATATTCATTGGAAGGACTGATGCTGAAGCTGAAACTCCGATACTTTGGCCATCTGATGTGAAGAACTGACTCACTTGAAAAGACCCTGATTCTGGGAAAGATTAAAGGTGGGAAGAGAAGGGGATGACAGAGGATGAGATGGTTGGATGGCATCACCAACTCAATGGACATGATTTTGAGCAAGGTCAGGGAGTTGGTAATGGACAGGGAAGCCTGATGTGCTGCAGTCCATGGCGTCACAGGGTTGGACAGGATTGAGCAACTGAACTGAACTGGAGAAGCTGGGGGGGGTGTGTGTGTGTGTGTGTGTGTGTGTGTGTGTGTGTGTGTGTGCCTGCGCGCGCGCTTGCTAAATTGCTTCAGATCTGTCCAACTTTGTGCAATGGAGTGTAGCCTGCCGGGCTACTCTGTCCATGGGATTCTCCAGGCAAGGATACTGAAGTGAGTTGCCATGCCCTTTTCCGGCCTATCTTCTGGACCCAGGGATGAAACCCTGGTCTGTTACCTCTCCTGCACTGGCAGGCTGGTTCTTTATTGCTAGCACCACCTGGGAAGCCCATGGTTGTTGCTACATTTACCAAATACAGTTTTTTTTCACCCTACCATTCAGCCTTTGGGTATCCAAACAAATGGATGACAGAAACCAGGACATATAAAGGTCTAAAAAAACCACACACCACTTCCATTTTCTGAGGTTCTCAGCATATTGAAAACTGAAGATATGCTAAAAGTGAGTTACAAAAGTTGTGGTGTGTTTGAAATCTTTCCATTGCACCATCTTTTTTCTCAATATTGTTGTCAGTGTGTCTCTGTGCGCTTTATGTCTAATTTTACTGAAGAAAACATTGAAAATTGAAATAAACCTGGAGTGTAATACTGTCGACTGTATTTGAGCTTGGGTAACAAGGTGGCCTCAGGCTGCCGGGCCTAGAGCAATGACACTGCAGGAACCGTGGCGCCTGCTTACACAGCGCAGTGCAGTCGACTTTAGGCCGGACCGAGGGAGCCGTTAGCGCTGCGCACTCTCTGCATCGGGGGCAAGGCCCTTCCCGATGGTTCACCAGAGTTCCCATCCCTTCTTGCCAGGTGACATCTGACCCCCAAAGAAGGGAACGGAATGCCAGATTCCAAGGCCCGGGTCTAGGCACAGAAGGTGTGGGAACCACAGAGACAGAGAGAGATGCAACTCCTGGAAGCGCGCCCACTAAGGAATCAACGCAACCGCGCGCGGGAACTCCTGAACGGCTGGTCCCGCCTCAGGGCGCGCGCGCCCGGGAGTATTCCTTTCCGCCCCAGCCCGCCCCCTTCCCTACCGCCCAACCAACGGCCACTTCCTGCCTCACTCCCAGCCAATCCCCACGCTCCACGAAGAATAGCCCTAGGGGGCGTATGGGAAAGTCCTCAGAGCGATGGTCGCATTGACCAACTGAATTCAGAAGCTGGCGCGGGGGGGCTGGCCTTGGCCCTAGCCGTAGCTACTCAGGAGCGAGGGGCGGGCTCAGGGCCGGGCTTCGTGCGCTGGGGCTAGCTCGCGCGGCGGCAGCGGGAGTCAAGGCCTCTTGGTTCTGCGGCACGTGACGGTCGTGCTTCTTCAGCTGCTGTGCTGCCTCAGCCGCTGTATTCTCTGCGGCGCGGGGCCAGTTGTGCGGGTGGGAGCAGGCGCGGGCGCCACCGGCCGTCCCGCTGAGGCTCGAGGTGAGACGGGAGGCCTGCTTGTGTTCGGGCCTGCGAGGACCCTTGGGGGCCTGGATACACGGCGCCGCGACCGGGGGCCCGAAGAGTCGGGCGTGGCCGGGGCTGTGGGGTCCGGCTGGGTTTCGAAAGCTCAGGCCCAGGCTGGCGCTCCAGCCGTGTGGTGTGAGGCCGGGACCTGGGCCGCTTGAGTTAGGGAGCCAGGCCCAGGCCGCACCACCGGGGTCGGGAGGCGTGGCAGGTGCCTTAGAACCTCTTTTGACCTCTGAGAAAGCTAACTTCTCCTTCTGGCTTTGCTTCTAGGGCTTTCTTAAGCCTATTGCTGGCTACCTGTGAAGCTGGGAAGTGGCCTGGAGTAACTGGGTAAAGGTCTGGAATAGGATCGGGCCTAGTCGATGTCCCTTGTAGTGGGGAAGAGTTGATAGTGGGTCGAGAGAGAATATTTAGCATTAGAGGTTCAGTATTTGAAAATTAAAATCACAGAGTGAAGAGTGGAGTATGGAGAATGTGCTAGAACACGCAGTGGCTGGAAAACTTAAGCCCTGACATTTAATTATATCTCTTCATGGATGAGGAGTAAGTAATCTGGTTTGTAAATTCACAAAGACTGGCAGGAAAGCACCCAAAAGCTCTCTGGGCAAGTCATTTTATAGTGGAGGAAACTTGAGGCCCAGACCTCTGAAATGATTGGCTCAAGGTCATAGGATTAATTTTATGATCACGTTGGAGTTTTAGTTGAGGCAGTTTTGATGTAGTGGTTAAGGCTAAGGCCCTGGTTCAAGTCGTTAATCTGTCATTTGTTGCTATATGAACTTAGGCAATTTACTTCTCCTCTGTACTCCATTTTTCTCCAAATAATGGATATAAAATCTGATGGTGGTGTTGTTAGAACTAAACTGTGTATAAAAAAGGACAGGAGGCACTTTGACTACTTGATAAATGATTTAAATAAATTAAGGCCTGAATGATGTTGGTCCCCTACATCAACATCCTCCTTTTTGAGTTGGTTAAGTTCTGGGACCTGAAGTCACATTTATGGATATAGGAGGAAGAAACTGGACTTAGTGGATTAACTGCTGGGTATGACACAAGTGAATGCTGGCTGGAGGAAGTTAAACTGAGCTGAATATTAAAAGCTTGGGAGGACAAAGGTGAGCCACAGTTAGGTTTCTTTACCTGAGTTAGGAAATGGAACATTTTGCTAAATTTTTTAATAAGAATTAGTGGGCGGGAGGATTTGTTTTGTTTCAGGGTTTTTTTTAAAGGGAGGAACTGTATTGATCTTTAAAATCATTCTGTATGTCAGTCTTTTAACAGCCATGTTTAAGTGCCATGACTAGAATCACTGCTGAGTTGTCCATTTGCTGTAGTAAGAGCAGAGGTAGAGAATTGTGTGGGCGTTCTGTGCCCCAGCACAAGCAAACAAGTCAGGGAACTGGATTATGAGATAGCTAGAATGAACGGTGTATTGGAGTAAATGTGCCGCACAGCAAATGCATTTCCTAACCTGTCTGATAATGAATGTCAGCAACTCCCTACCTGACTATCTTGACTCAACAGTTTCAACTAGCACATTATCTTCCAAGGACCTTGAGGGGTAAACGTTTTGACAGAAGTTGTTGCTGCAGTTTTGGCAATCATGCTCTTGCGTCCTTTCAGTTACAGAGTTCACTTTGCCCTGAGAGATAGCTTAAGGGGATGAAGTGACAATTGGTAAGCACAAAAGCAGGCTGGAGAGACTTGAATTCCAGGCCCAGCGAGGTAACTAGCTTAATGAACAACATTAGTTTCCACATCTTAGAACAGAATGAGGAGTGCCAAGGATACCTTACCATTAGGGATCTTTTAGGAGAGACAAATAAGATGGGGAACATGAAACCGCTTTGAATGGCGTAATGAACTATGCAAGTAGAAGAATTGGCAGCTCATAACAACTCCTAGGAAATAACAGTGCCTGAACATAGTTACAACCTGTACAGCTTACTGTAGAGCTTTGTCAGAAAAGTGCGGGCTGAATGCTTTGTTAACTATAACAGATGATTTTTAAATTAAGCTTAACTGTGAAAATTATTTGGAGAATTTTATTTTTTTAAGTAACTTAGAATCTTCAGCAATGTTTTTGGAATCCACATTTTAAATCGACTTAGTTTATACGAAAAAGGAAAGTGCTATGGAAAGATACATTTTAATGTTCCTGTCAATCAAAAGCAGAATTCAGAACTGAACTAGGCAGTGTACATCTATTTTTTTAGTGGATGAGCATTTACAGTAAGGACCACTTTGAATTTTATGTACTTCCCTCCCACTATTAAGTGCTTTGATGTTTCGACTAGATGTAATCAAGAGGAATGAAAAGTAGTAGTAAAATAGTTATCTGTGACTGGAATCAAATTCCTTTTAAGTGGTTCCTTTTCAATCTAAGACTTCAAGTTTCTTATCGCTGTTAAAATTCAGTGTTTTAGGACCATCAAAGCTTAAACGGTGTCGCTGGGCAATACCTAGTAATAATAGAAATCACTGATAATGTTGCACATTACTGTAAGCCAGGTACTGATATGAACACATTGCATGCATTTTGTTTATATAGCTATCCTAAGGTGTACACAGTGTAAATGTATCCCAGTGTAAATGGCTCAGATGGTAAAGCATCCGCCTGCAATGCAGGAGACCCGAGTTCGATCCCTGGGATGGGAAGATCCCCTGGAGAAGGAAATGGCAACCCACTCCAGTACTCTTGCCTGGAAAATTCCGTGGACTGAGGAGCCTGGTAGGCTACAGTCCATGGGGTCCCAAAGAGTCGGACACTGAGCGACTTCACTTTCACTTTAAAAAGTACACAGTGTTGTTGTTTTAGAGATGAAAAAACTGAGGCCCTGAAGTTAGTAATTCACCCAATATGCCAAGTTATTAAGTAGAAGATTAGGGATTGTGACTTCTGAGTTCCTGCTTTTTGTTGTACAGGAACAAAAGTTGTGTCTGACTCTTGTGACATTGTGGACTGTAGCCTGCCAGGCTCCTCTGTCCTTGGGATTTACCAGGCAAGAATACTAGGGTGGGTTGCCATGCCCTCTTCCAGGAAATCTTCCCAACCCAGCGATCAAACCGTGTCTCCTGCTTCGCCAGTGGATTCTTCACCATTGAACCACATGAGAAGCCAGTCCTGCTCATTAACCGTACTTTTAACTGTGACCTTGGACAGTTTAGCTTTAGTTTCCTCATGTGTCACATGGATGATAGACGCTCCTGGGGATCTTAGGAAGATTAAATTAGACAATCTAAAGGTGTCTAAAATCAGTGAGACATAACATTTTAAAAGGGTAGATAAATGGATAGCCTACATGAAGGAAAGACTGCCTCGTTTTTTAATTACATTCAGCCTTTGGAAAAAAATCACTTTGTGGAATTCCCTGGTGGGCCAGTGGTTAGGACTTGGCTATTCCATTGCAGGGGGCACGAGTTCAATCCCTGGTTGGGCAACTAACATCCAGCAAGCTGGGCAGCCAAAAGGAAAAAAAATCACTTAAAAAAAAAAAATAACCAATTCTGCCAGCTAGGTCACTTCTGTTCTTTTTTCTGATTTCTCATGGGTTAAAGGAATTAGAGGTGACATTTCCTAACTACTTTTAAGAGATAAAATTCCAAAAAGGAAAGCTTCAGAACTGAATGATTTCACTAGTGAATTCTACCAGATACTTAGGGAAGAATTAATACCAATCCTTCACAAACTTTTCTAAAAAATAGAAGAAAGGAAAACACTTCCTTTAAGGCCAGTATTACCATGATAACAAAATGAAAGACTTCACAAGAAAACCATAGAACAATATCCCTTAAGCAAATAAATGAAAAGTCCTCAAAATGCTAGTAAGTGGGATTAAGCAACATATAAAAAAGAATTATACACCACAGCCAAATGGGATTTAACCCAAAAATGTAAGGTTGGTTTACCATACAATAAAGAATGTAATATATTGCATTAATAAAGGACAGAAAACCTACACGAACATCTCAGTTTGATAAAGTGCAGCACCCTTTCATGACAGAAGCACTTAACAGACTAGGAATATAAGGGAACTTTGTTGACCCTCCTAAGAGAGAAATTCCTTTTGTGGGATTTGTTGTTCCTTTCTAATTTCTCATGGGTTAAAGTAATTAGAGGTGAAATTTCCTAACTACTTAAAAAAATGATTTATTTGGCTGTCCTGGGTTTTAGTTGCTTAGATCCAGTTCCCTGACCATCTGGGGCCACCTGCATTGGGAGCACAGAGTCCTAGCCATTGGACCACCAGGGAAGTCCCCCTAACTACTTTTAAGAAACAAAATCTTAAAAAGCCCAGAACCAAATGGGTTCACTGGTGAATTCTACCAAATGCTTAGGGAAGAATTAACACTAATCCCTCACAAACTCTTCCAAAAATAGAAGAGAGGAGAATAGTTTCCAATACGTTCTATGAGGCCAGTATTACCCTGATACCAAAACTAGACAAAGACTTTACAAGAAAGCCACAGACTAATATCTTTATGAAAATAGATGCAAAATAGACTATCTTGAAAATATCAAACTTTAATTTTAAAATAATTTGAGACTCCATTTGTTTTAAAAATCTTTTTTTTTGAATGGCCCCTTTGTGAGCATAAAGATACTGCCTATGAGAGGTGACAAATTTAATATTTCTTTAGTGTTTGCCAGTTCCTAAAGTTGCTCTAAATCAACTTTTGATTTGTTGAAATTCAATGCAGAATGTGTATGTTTCTAGTAGAATATTTTGTGTTCAGTTGAAGTCTCATGTGTATTTTTCAGTATGTATAGTAAAATAATAGGACTCTTTAGAATGTGTCCTGAGAACAGAGTTACCATTAACCAAAAATAAATTTGGAGGAATTCATGAAATTGGTGGCAGAGCAGAAAATAAGAAAGTCACAGATAAACAGGGATATTTCCCTGTCTAAATGCTACAGTTGTATATACACCATTGCAAGGAAGAGTTAAAGAAAAAAAATCATAGAATATAATGAGAAGAAAGCTAGTTCTTCTTGTTACATAAAATCATTCACCTTTGTTGAAATATGTAGGAGGTGTAGGCAGTCTGGGAATTGAAGATGTGGTTGTACTAATTGTGTATCAAAAGAACAAACCATTTGTGTACTTATGAAGTACTGGACTCTGATAGACTGTGTATTATCTTTTTGTATTTTCACAGCAAGCCTTTGAGCTAGTAGTACTACTAGCTACATTTATAAAATAGGGAAGAAAGACTCCTGTAAGTTCAATAAGCTGACCAAGGCTACAAAGAGGGTCAGGAAAGCCTTGAACCCAGATTTCTCTGACATGACAGTTTACACCATCACATACACTGTACTGCCTTTTGCATAAGGCCTTAATTTTCTGAATCGTCAGTTTTAAAATAGAATGCTTCCATTTCTAGAATAAAAGGTAAATTCACTTTTAAAAGTTAAAAAGTGAATAGATTAAGGTCTCTTGAAGAATCCTTCTGACCCTGAGATTTTGAGAACTGGGCTTTTTGTTCTGTCCTTGGAAAATTGAGATGCAAGTTGGAAATCATTTATATTATTTATAAATGTATATTACAAATATGCATGTATTTTCTTGGCTTTGTGTACATTTCTTGGCTTTGTGTACATTTGTCCATGTGATCCCAGTGGTAGAGATTCTTTGCCTTGGATATAGGCGGATAATTATATTTGATTATTAAAAGCAAAACACTTATTAACTGGAAGGAAGGGGGCAAGATGTTCAGATTTCTAATCCAACTCACACTTCTGGGTCTTTCTCTGTACTTCTGTGCTTTGAAAGACTGGGTCGATTTAAAGCTGGTTTCTATACAACTTTGATCAAGTCTTAATGAACCAACCATACTGATCCAGTAATACATTTTTTAAGAGAAGCTTTCAGGTTTGAAATAATTACAGACCTACAAAAGTTGCAAAATAGTACAGAGAGATCTCTTGTACCCAATACCCAGCTTCCCCAAATAACAGTATAAGTAGATAACTATAGTAAAATATCAGAACTAGGAAAAAATTGCATTGGTACAATCTACAGACCATATTTGGATTTCTCCAGGTTTTACCTGCCCTTGGGTGTACATAGTTACGTACAGTTTTATCATGACACTAGTTGATAGTTAACGTTTTTGCTTTTTGGTGTTTTTTATAGACAAAATATTCAGGCTGGAGTCTTAAGTAGTACTAACAGTTCTCTGCATATTTTTTCCTAGTTAGATAAAAGGTTATGAGTTTATGTTATCCACCTCCAACTCCCCTGAAACTTGATTGGTAGAACTAATGGTACAGAATATTCATGAACTCTGAAAACATGGGCAAATACATTTTATGTTTCCAGACTTTAAGGACACCCTTTATTGATCCTGAAGGTCAGAGTTTTTTTTTTTTTTTTTTTAAATATTTGATAACTAGTTGGCCCTCATGGAATTGAACACTATCAGCAAACATTCATTTAGTGTTTAATATGTGCCAGGTTTGCTGCTGGGCATTAGACCCATTTTCTCCTTTAACCCTTTGTAATACAGAATTCTCACACTTCAGTCTTGTGACTGCCAGGAAACAGTCTTGAGCCCTGCCACCCAGTATTTATTGAAAGTCCATCTGAGGGAATTTCCTGGCAGTCTCACGGCTAGGCATTTTCACTGTTGGGGCCTGGGTTTGATCCCTGATGTCTCAAGCTATGCGGCACGGCCAAAGGGGGAAAAAAATCTAGCTGAGAAATATTTAATGAGTATTTGAAGGAAGTGCAGTCTGTTCACTTCTCTGGAACCTAGAAATTGTAAGTTTTATTTCCAGATCAAGTTCTGAATCAACAGAAATCAGAACTTGGCCTGTATAGTCTTGGCCCTCATATTGTTGGTTTTATTGACTTCACTTTTGCTCTAGTTAAGGGATACTGTACGATAAAGCCACACAAAACTATATTTACATATAATTTAAGGGTATTTTTAAGAAAAGTTCACTTTGGTAGACTCATAAATGTTAAAAGATTTTCTTGTTTGTGGTTTTGATTTTTAATTGCAAGTCTCCTGGAGGTCTGTAAGTGATTTGTAATTTGGCCAAGACAGGACTTTAAACGGGCGCGCTGAGAGACAGCTGGTGGCACTAAGCAGTTTAGTCATGAATTAGACATCCACCTAGCATTTGTGCCCAAGCTCAAAGGGGCACTGCGGTAGAGTTTAAGGTAATAGCCTTGCGGTGATTAAGAATAAAAATAAAAATGGCTCTTAGAGGAAAATCAGGAAATGAAGTACTCCAAGAAAATGATGGCTTTCAAGCAGAAAGTATGAGAGAAACTGCTATAATGGCATTCAGGAATAGGAGAAATCTTGCACTGGAAGAGGTAATGTAGCTTAGTGAGCATGAACTGTGAAGAGACTTAGAAAATGTTAATGTTTCTTTACTGCTGGAAAGTGTTAACTTGGTTTACAGGCACATAATTTCTTTACTTTTATTCTTAAATATTTTAGATCTAGGAGTCATTTGCTCTGGGACTTTGGGGAAGTGGGGGAGTGGGGAAAATGTGCGGTTTATTTTTTTAAAGCATTATTGCTTTGTTATTGAGCTTCTTGTTACATATTTCCTGTTAATAATCTTAAAAATAGTGACAACAGAGAAATACGCTGTCTGCTTTGTTGTTTAGTTGCTAAGTCATATCCCACTCTTTTGCTACCCCATGGACTGTAGCCCTGCCTGGCTTCTCTGTCCATGGGATTTCCTAGTCAAGGATACTGGGAGTGGGTTGCCATTTCCTTCTCCAGGTTGGGATTTTCCCGACCCAGGGATTGAACCCACATCTTCTGCATTGCAGGCAGATTCTTTACCACTGAGCTACCTGGGAAACCCTTACACTCTCTGCTTAGGAGTTTCTAAGTGTTAAGACACATGAGTTCTATTTATTTATTTTCCCAAAGTAATTAATTAATTAGGCTGCAGTGGGTCTTCGTTGTGGGAGAGGGCGTGAAGGATCTAGGTCTCTAAACAGGGATGAAACCCGGCTCCCCTGTGTTGGAAGCATGAACTCTCAGCCACTGGTCCACCAGAGAAGTCCTTGAAGAGTTCTAAAGGGAGAAAAAAGCTGCTTCTTAGATGTCTTCTTGAACATTAATATAAGTGAAAAAATCATTTTGTGTATAAGACAAAAGTGGTATAAAATTATCAAGTAAAGTATTGGGAGACAGGAGACTTGGCCTCTGCCCCTCATTTGCCAATAACCGTTTTTGGCAAGTCAGTCTGTTGGACCTCAGTTTCTTCTCTGAAAAGAGATTTAGACTAGATTCCAATAGTATATATTTCAGCCGTGGAATTTTTTTTTGGAGGCTGCTGCTGCTAAGTTGCTTCAGTCGTGTCCAACTCTCTGCGACCCCAGAGACGGCAGCCCATCAGGCTCCCCCGTCCCTGGGATTCTCCAGGCAAGAACACTGGAGTGGGTTGCCATTTCCTTCTCCAATGCAAGAAAGTGAAAAGTGAAAGTGAAGTCGCTCAGTCGTATCTGACTCTTAGCGACCCCATGGACTGCAGCCTACCAGGCTCCTCTGTCCATGGGATTTTCCAGGCAAGAGTACTAGAGTGGGTTGCCATTGGGATAGGAGACATTTGATGCATAATAGTGGAACATCCTTTTTTTTAAAAAATGAATTTTTTACAGAATCGTTTTTAAATCTATAGAATCATTTCTGCCACGATTAACATTAGTATAGTACATTTATTATAAATAATGAATGGGTAATGGTAATTACCAAAGTCCATATTTAATTCAGATTTCCTTTGTTTTTATTTGCTGCTCTTATTCCATGGTACCGTGTTACATTTAGCCATCATGTCTCCTTAAACTCCTCTTGACTGTGACAGTTTTTAAGATTTTCTTTGTTTTTGATGTCCTTGAACAATTTGAGGACTACTGGTCAGGACAGCAGTCCCTCTGTTGGGATTTCCTTGATGTTTTTCTCATGATTAGAGGGAATATGGATTTTGGGGAGGAAGACCACAGAGGTTAAAGTACTGTTTTTTTTTTTTTAATATAAATTTATTTATTTTAATTGGAGGCTAATTACAATATTGTATTGGTTTTGCCGTACATCAATATGAATCCGCCACGGGTGTACACGTGTTCCCCATCCTGAACCCCGCTCCCACCTCCCTCCCCATACCATCCCTTTGGGTCATCCCAGTGCACCAGCCCCAAGCATCCTGTATCATGCATCGAACCTGGGCTGGTGATTGGTTTCACATATGATATTATACATGTTTCTCAATGCCATTCTCACAAATCATCCCACCCCTCTCCCTCTCCCACAGAGTCCAAAAGACTGTTCTATAATCTGTGTCTCTTTTGCTGTCTCTCATACAGGGTTATCGTTACCATCTTTCTAAATTCCATATATCTGCGTTAGTATACTGTATTGGTGTTTTTCTTTCTGGCTTACTTCACTCTGTGTAATAGGCTCCAGTTTCATCTACCTCATTAGGACTGATTCAAATGTATTCTTTTTAATGGGTGAGTAATACTCCATTATGTATATGTACCACAGCTTTCTTATCCATTCAAAAAATATAGAACGCTTCACGAATTAGCGGGGCCATGCTAATCTCTTTATCATTCCAATTTTAGTATGTGTGCTGCCGAAGTGAGCGCTGAAGTACTGTTTTCAATGACATCACTTTTGGTCTTTACCTTGAGCACCTGGCTGAAGTAGTGTTTGCTGGGTTTCTCCCCTGTAAATTCCTGCTTTTCCTGTTCCCATACAGGAAAGATAGCGCTCTGTGGAGCCCACTTGTAAGGGTAGGGAGTTACGTTTCTCCTCCTTGACAGTGGACTGTCTGTATCTGTTACTTGGAATATTTCTGCCTGGGAAATTTGCCTCTTACTTGTTTAATCTCATTTATTTATTTATTCAGTAATGTAACGCGTAGATTCATGGGCATTTATTTTGTGCTTTGGAATATAATCCACTAGCACTTACTTACTGCTCGTGTTTTCCAGCTTTGGCCATTGCTCTTCCTTTTGTTCCTTTGATGTAGCCCCCCATCATTGTGGGTGTTTTTGTTTTGAACACTTGGTCACTTTCTGGCAGTACAAGATGTTCCGGGCTTGTCTTGTATGTTTGCTGCCCTAACCCTAGAATCAGCCAAGGAACCCTGTTTCCTTTTTATTGGAGATGATATTGGAAACCAAAATCCTTGGTACTAGGGTATTTATTGTATTGCTACTGAGGTGTAGTTTCTTGTATGCCCTCTTAACTGATAGAGCAAGAAAATATATGTGTGTATACTAAGTGGTTTATATGCACATATCTATAAATATTTCGTATGTAACCCTCTGTATATTAAGATAAACGTGAGTTCATATTGTAGTCTCTTAACTCTTGCCCATTACCATGTGGATTATCTTAGCCTCTTTCCCTTGCTTGTCCGTAAAGTTCCCACGCTCAGCATTGAAAGTGGCTCCTACCATACACCATCCATTTACTTAATTGTTCAATTCTGATATATATGTATAGCAGTATCCCAATTGTTAACCTGTATACTCATGTGACGGAGAAGGCAATGGCAAGCCACTCCAGTGTTCTTGCCTGGAGAATCCCAGGGACGGCAGAGCCTGGTGGGCTGCCGTCTACGGGGTCGCAAAGAGTCCGACACGGCTGAAGCGACTTGGCGGCAGCAGCATACTCGTGTGAATCAGCGTAACTTGAATAGCACTTTTGTATAGTGTGGTTTTGCAGACTTCACTGATTTCCAGAGCTACTTAGGTTAATGTCTTTTCCCGCCACCTCTTTGAGTGAGGTGGTTTCATACATTTGTAATACAGTTGGGTTGTTTTGTCACATCCTTTGTGTATCCTGGATCACTCAACCTCTTAAATGATGTTTTATAATTTCCATACATCAAGATTCATTCTCTGTGCTGTTAAGTTTTATGGGATTTGAAAAATATGTAGTACCATGTATCCATAATTACAAGAGTATACAGAATAGTTTCTCTGCCTAAAAGAGCCCCCTGTGCTTACCTATTCAACCCAACCGCCGCCTCTAAACCTCTGATTTTTCTTTTTTTTCTTTTGATATCTAGGGTTTGGCCTTTTTCAGAATGTACTCTAATTGGAATTATATAGCATTGGCCTTTTCAGACTCAGCCTTCTCTCAGCAGTATCCACTAAAGATTCAAGTCTTTTTTTGGCTTAACAGCTCTTTTTTTTTTTTTAATTGAAGTATAGTTTATAGTTTGTTTACAGTGTTATGATAATGTCTGCTGTACAGCAAGGTGATTCAGCTTAGGAGCTAGTCTTGTAATTCGGAACAATATTTCATCGAATGGGCATACTACAGTTTGTTTACTCATTCCCCTACTGCAGAGCGTTTTGGTTTCTTCAAGTTGTGAGTTATTATGGATAAAGCTGCTATAAACATTTGTGTGGCAGGTTTTGTCAAGTCGTAAGCCTTCAGATCAGTTGGGCAAGAACTTGGGAACATGATTGACAAATCATATAGTAAGTCTATGGTTAGCTTTGTAAGAAGTTGCCAGATATGTTCCAGAGTGCCTGAAATTTTAGATTTTCACCAGCACTGAAATGAGTTCCTGTTACTTCACATCCTTGCTAGTGTTTTGGATTTTAGCTGTTCTAATAGGTGTATTGTAGTATCTCATTGTTTGCAGTTACCTAATGGCAGATGAAAGCGCTTCCCCGGTGGCTCAGCGGTAAAGAATCTGCGTGCAATGCAGGAGCTACAGGAGACCTAGGTTCTATCCCTGGGTCAGGAAGATCCCCTGGAGAAGGACATGGCAACCCACTCCAGTATTCTTGCCTGGAGAATCCCGTGGACAGAGGAGCCCAGTGGGCTATAGTCCATGGGGTTGCAAAGAGTCGGACACGACTGAAGCGACTTAGCAATGGCAGATGAT
Source organism: Bos taurus (assembly GCF_002263795.3). Classification (NCBI taxonomy): domain Eukaryota; kingdom Metazoa; phylum Chordata; class Mammalia; order Artiodactyla; family Bovidae; genus Bos; species Bos taurus. The sequence continues at coordinate 1,628,284 of NC_037334.1, read as the reverse complement.
GTTTGACCTTCTCATATGCCGTCTAAATATCTTGTTTGGTGAGTTTAGATGTTTTGCCCATTTTGTAATTCGGTGGTTTGTTTTCTTACTGGTTGAGTTTGTGTTCTTTGCACATTTTGGAAACCATTTCTTTATTAGATATTTATTTTGCAAATATTTTCTCCTACCTGGCTTGATTTGTTTTTTAATTCTCAAGTTTCTTTCATGGAGTTAAAGTAAGTTCAACCAATTTTTTTCTTCTGTGTATCTAGCTTTTGATGTATTGGAAACTCTTTGTCAAACCCAAGAATGCTTAAAATTTCTCCTATGTTTTCTTATAGAAATCGTAATAGTGCAACATCCTTTTTGATACAAGGAATGTGGGTAGGAGGACTGAAATGAGGGTGGGTTTTGTTTCTTGATAATATTGGATTTTTATTAATGAAGTGGAGAATTAAGATCACCTTAAAATATAGTGTTGAATTATTTCTAAGTGTGACCAAGTCTTTAACAAAATTTGGAATATTTGGGCTGGCTTAATAGTGGCTCTTGAAACTAGACCTGTTTACTGTAGCATTTTCTTGGGAGTATTGGCAAATTACTTTGGCAAGTATTGAAGTAGCGTATGTAAAACTAGCAGTGGCTTAGGCTCATAAACACACAGCTGTGAGAATTGATTTGTCATGGTTTGGCAGTGGTGGTTCCTCCACGGCTTTAACAACCCTCTAGATGATGTGAAAGTTAACAGATATGTGCCTGAGAATTCTCAAACCTGAAAAACCAGGTCCTGAAACTCAGGGTGTAGGGGAAATGGTGGTGGAGAGAAGTGCATTTCCTGTTGTTCCTGACTGGGATGGTAGCCTTATGCTACCGGACAACTTTTACTTTTATTCTGCCTCCCCCACACAGATGCCATCTTTCCTGGGTTCCTTGGTCCAGCAACCTGTTCCGCAGTCACACTCTTCTAAACCCTGCCTGAATCCTCCATTCCAGACCACTCCCTTCAGGACCCTTCCTGACTAGTCTTTCTATCCTCTCTATCACACATGTTCGGGATGAGCTACATTTTGTCTAGTGTCATAGAAATAGGACATTTGAATTCTTTGACTCTCACTTATTGGTTGTGATATTGAGTAAATGATTGGGTTGTTTTCATTTCACTACATCTTAGTAATACCTCAAGGGAGGTGTACAAAATAATGAACTGCTTTTATAAACTGGAAAACAAAGCACAAGTTGATTGTTCATAAACCCTAATCAGTGGTTCTCAAGGTAGCAACCTTTGCATCCCCTGGAACCTGATAGAAAGGTAAGGGCCCAGCGCGCACACTGAATCAGCAGTGTGTTTTAAAAAGCCCCCCTGATGCATGCTCAAGTTAGAGAAGAGCTGCCTTGTGACTATGCTTAACCTAAGGAGAGTTGTATTAGGCTGCTTGGACTGCCATGACAGTACCACAGGCCGGGTGGCTTAAGCAACAGAAAAGTTTTTTCTTACAGTCTGGAAGTCCATGATCAAGGCGTTGGCAGAGTTGGCTTCTGGTGTGGCCTTTCTCCTCAGCTTGTGGAGGGCCACCGTCATGTCCTCGTTGGACTTAACGTCTGTGCACATGGATTCCTGGTTCTCTTCCTCTCATTATAGACACCAGGCCTATCGGTTAGGGCCCCAACTTTATGACCGCTTTTAACCTTAATTACTTCCTTAAAGGTCCTATCTAGTTATGTTGGGAGTTCGAGTTTCAACATACAGATGTGAGGTGGGAGGCACAGTTAAGCCTGTAACAGCAGTATATGTTGTATGTGTGTATGCTCAGTTGCTCACTGTGTGCAAATCTTTTACAACCCCATGGACTGTAGCCTGCCAGGTTCCTCCATAGGATTTCCCAGGTGAGAATACTGGAGTGGGTTACCATTTCCTTCCCCAGTGGATCTTCCCGAAACGGGCATCTCCTTCATTGGCAGACCAGTTCTTTACCACTGAGCCACCTGGAAGCCCATAACATAGCAATAGTGCATCAACAAATTAACAATTACAGAGAAAAAAATCAATCTTCCTGTTCTGCAGTTGTTTTCTCCCTCACTAAACCCTACCTGAATCCCATTTTTGAAAGATGAGTAGTTAGTTCATCTCCCTGATTAGCTTTTCCTTGAGCAGCAGTGTTTTAACATCAGTACATAGTCCTTATTAATTCTTTGGTTTTGTGATTCATTTAATTGCTACTAGGCTTATCATATTTTGCCTTTTTGATTTAACTGTTTTGTGGACTAATTTGATTTATAGTTTATCCCTGGGAACCCAACTACCATTTATAGCATTATTTCTGTGAGGACTTGTTAGGTTGTATACAGTTGATTTAGATAAAAGTGTTGAATCAGCCTGTTCAGTTTCAGAGAATCCAGTGTAGTTGTAAATCAAAGCAATATTGCTATGCCATTGTATATTTTGGTGGTAGAGAGTAGAAGCCTTACCAGTGAAAAATTCAAATTACTGGCATTTCTTGGTATAGAAGAAGCCATAGCAGAATGTTAACATTGAGAGTTTTTCCTAACTCCTAGGAAACTCCTAAACCAGTCTTAGGAAGGATTATGAGTGACTTTTTTTTTTTTTTAATCTTTTATTTCTTTATTTTCTGTGCTGCCTAGGAGTCCAGTGAGCTTTACTTTCTTTCATTTTGTGAAAACAGTATCCACGATTTATAAATAAAAGAAATACCACCAGATGATACATGAAAATCTAGTTCTATATAGTTACTCACTTTAAAGGATTATAGCATTTATAAGGAATTAGGCGTTAAATTCAGCATTAGAATAAGTTGATTTACAAGTGACCACAAAAATTAAGCTATTTTCTTTATTTTTATAAACTCTTTTTTATTGTAGTGAAAATACTTGTAAGATTTACCATCTTAACCATCAAGTTCAGTGGCATTGAGTACGTTCACATTGTTGTACAGCTTTCACCTCCATCCATCTCCAGAAATCTTTTGTCTTGCAGAATTAGAATTCTGTACTACCTGCTACCAAATCATTTTGTGCATCCATGTAGCTCAGTTTTTATATCTTTAGATCTGTGGTTTTGGAGAGAGGATTGACTACCATCCATGACAGTCTAATATAATATATAAGACACTTGAAGGCTTAGAAAAAAAGAGATAAAAATAGTTGGTCTGTGGTTTAATATATTTTTTTCTTGAATCTTAAAACTGATTTATTATTTATTTATTTGGCTTATTGGGTCTTAGTTGCTGACAGGTGGGATCTTCATTGCATCACGCAGGATCTTTTTTTTTTTTTTAATGCAGAATCTTGTTGAGCATGGAGTCTCTAATTGTGGCCTGTGGGCTTAGTTACTCTGTGGCATGTAGGATCTTAGTTCCCCAGCCATGGATCAAACTCAAGTCCCCTGCTTTGCACAGGGTTCCCTGGAAGTCCCTTAAAATACTAATTAAAAACCATACCTATGCTTGTTGATCTTTGGACAAAAACAGCAGCATCTAATCTAAATTGAGTCTTTAATGTGAGGCAAGTTAACTCCTCTGTTATTTCATTGTAATGTTTTAACTCATTTAAACTATTCTGTAAAAGGGGCTTTGTCTATTGTAAAGCTCTTTACAAATGCAAGAAGTTATTTTGAAATTGTATTTGAACACCCTAGGTCTGTGTAGCCAACATGATATTCTATATGGGGACAATTGTTTATGTTTGAGTTATATTTTGAATATTTTCTTGAAATTGGATCTTTTAACTAACTGATTTTAGGAAAACCTGTTATTCTGAGTTCACTTTCTTTATCTATAAAATGAAATACAGTAAAGTTCCTTTCAGCTCTGATTTGAAAGCCTTAATTTTAAATAAGAGGGGTTCAAAATTTTTGAAAGGAGGTGATATATTTAACTACTTTTTTTTTCAAATACTTAGATCATGGAAGGAAAGTGGTTGCTGTGTATGTTACTGGTCCTTGGAACTGCTCTTGTTCAAGCTCATGATGGACATGATGATGATGTGATTGACATTGAGGATGACCTTGATGACGTCATTGAAGAGGTAGAAGACTCAAAATCGAAGCCAGATGCCAGCAGTCCGCCATCGCCAAAGGTTTGACGTGATCTTTGAATCTGTTCATTTTGCCTCTTGAGATAATCAAAAGATGAAGGTACATTTTGGATCCTTACCACAGGGAAAGCAAAATTTGCTAAAATACTTATTGCTCTCTCTGTCAACCTTTGTTATGTTGTCCCAAAGATAAATTATATGGGTTGAATTTGAGGGCCAGTTATGCAAGTTTGAAAGCAAACCAAAAGAATAGATCCTACTGAGAATATTTTAATTCTTAATTCATTTTTATATTTAACACAGGTCACCTACAAAGCTCCAGTTCCAACCGGGGAAGTGTATTTTGCTGATTCCTTTGACAGAGGAACTCTATCAGGGTAAGTGTTTCATAGGGGGGAAAAAATCTTAGAGGCAAACATCATGTAAATAAGATAGAATAGTAGATTCCTTTTTAGATAGCATTTTATATTTTTAGTCCCATTTAGGAAAAATCTTGTAGAACATGTGGTTCTTGCTTCCATTTCTTTTCCCTTCACCTTGTCTTTTGTTCTTTGAGAAAAACTTTTTTTTTCTCTTGAGTCTTAAAAAGTGAAATTATTTCATGTATTTGGTACTTTTTGTTACAGATTTTTGATTTGAGTATATTATCACTACTTGAAAGACATACTTAATAAAAGTTGAAAATAGAGTGATTAGGTGGGCTAAGAAGAGCTGAATTGTCCCTGTTTTTATTATTATTTACATTGTTTCTTTTTATAGGCCAACTATAATTTGAATCTTAATTTGGGGGGATGTCTTCATTACAGGTGGATTTTATCCAGAGCCAAGAAAGATGACACTGATGACGAAATTGCCAAATATGATGGTGAGAGTTGCATTTGATTTAGATACAATAGCAGATTGAGATACGGTATGTTTCCATAGTATCTCAAGACTAGTTTAAAAGGAGTATGTATGTATACATTTTAAGGTTATTCCTTGGAAGTTTGCTATTTTTGCGTGTCCCATTATATTTTATAGGGTTAGACCTGTTTAATTTTAATTTTTATACTATAAAGTGGAAAGATAATTTATTACCCATGGTACTGTATTTTGGACATGGAAGGTCTTTTCTAGGCATTGGTACAATGCATGTGCTATAGGTTTTTAAAAACTATATCCTAATATTTATCAGTTATGTGTGTTTTATATTAATAGGCCGGCTCTTAGAGGTAAATGAAACATGTTAAACATTTGTCCGTGTGATGAATTTATACAACTCGGAGTTTTATTTATTACCATTTAAAGATCTTCAGAAGTGTAGTTAGGGAGTGAAATGGAACTTTTTTTTGTTGTCTTGCAGGAAAGTGGGAGGTAGATGAAATGAAGGAATCGAAACTTCCAGGCGATAAAGGACTTGTGTTGATGTCTCGGGCCAAACACCATGCTATCTCTACTAAACTGAACAAGCCCTTCATCTTCGATACCAAGCCTCTCATTGTTCAGTGAGTAAAACACTTGCTTGATAGAAGCTTTCTTGGAAGAATGATAACATGTTTAAAACTGTTACTCTATGTAAAAAATAATGAGAATAATTACATGTTGCAGTAGAAGTTTTAGGATGTGTTTCAGCATCTTGTAACATTTTTTTTTCATGCCCAATAAATTATTTTGAAATAAAGCAGCCATTTTTCCTCCTGATACGAAATGAACTTCTGGATTTTGCGGGTTTTTTCGTTTTTTTTTTTTTAACTTATTTAATTTTGGAGGATTGGGTGGATATAACGATAGAAGACACCTGACCTGCCTCTTGAGAAATCTGTGTGTGCAGGTCAGGAAGAAACAGTTAGAACTGGACATGAAACAACAGACTGGTTCCAAATAGGAAAAGGAGTACGTCAAGGCTGTATATTGTCACCCTGCTTATTTAACTTATATGCAGAGTACATCATGAGAAACGCTGGACTGGAAGAAGCACAAGCTGGAATCAAGATTGCTGGGAGAAATATCAATAACCTCAGATATGCAGATGACACCACCCTTATGGCAGAAAGTGAAGAGGAACTAAAAAGCCTCTTGATGAAAGTGAAAGAGGAAAGTGAAAAAGTTGGCTTAAAGCTCAACATTCAGAAAATGAAAATCATGGCATCCGGTCCCATCGCTTCATGGGAAATAGATGGGGAAACAGTGTCAGGCTTTATTTTTTTGGGCTCCAAAATCACTGCAGATGGTGACTGCAGCCATGAAATTAAAAGACACTTACTCCTTGGAAGGAAAGTTATGACCAACCTAGATAGCATATTCAAAAGCAGAGACATTACTTTGCCAATAAAGGTCCGTCTAGTCAAGGCTATGGTTTTTCCTGTGTTCATGTATGGATGTGAGAGTTGGGCTGTGAAGAAGGCTGAGTGTCGAAGAATTGATGCTTTTGAGCTGTGGTGTTGGAGAAGACTCTTGAGAGTCCCTTGGACTGCAAGGAGATCCAACCAGTCCATTCTGAAGGAGATCAGCCCTGGGATTTCTTTGGAAGGAATGATGCTAAAGCTGAAACTCCAGTACTTTGGTCACCTCATGGGAAGAATTGACTCATTGGAAAAGACTCTGATGCTGGGAGGGATTGGGGGTAGGAGGAGAAGGGGACAACAGAGGATGAGATGGTTGGATGGCATCACTGATTCAATGGACATGAGTCGAAGTGAATTCTGGGAGTTGGTGATGGACAGGGAGGCCTGGCGTGCTGCAATTCATGGGGTCGCAAAGAGTCGGACATGCCTGAGCAACTGAACTGTATAAAACGTGATCAAAATGAGGGAAAGGGGAAATAAATTAATGCCATATGGTTTCTGCTTTTTTTTTTTTCCCCTAAAATTAGGTATGAGGTTAATTTCCAAAATGGGATAGAATGTGGTGGTGCCTATGTGAAACTACTTTCCAAAACCCCAGAGCTCAATCTGGTAAGTACTTTCTGTTTATGTGGCCACCCAATTACCTTTTAAGAATTTCAGAGAAAACGAAAGAAAATTTTCTAAGACCTGTGAAAATAAAGGTCTTCTTTCCTGCTGTTGAAATATCTTGGAAGTTGAAAATATCGACTTTGACATTTCTTTGCTTTTTATTTGAAATGTAAATTTCGAAGCTGTTTCTTAGTTTCTGTCCTATGTAATTTTTAGTTTTAGCAAACTTTATAAAAGAAGTATAACTCTCTAGATAAATGCATTATTTTACGTTTTTAATCACTTTCATACAGTCTCAGTAAAATTTCTGGTAATTTCTGGTTATTACTTTTCACTGGTATCTGTACAAATCTCATAAATGAATAAATAGGACACTATTTGGGATTTTGTAAGAGGATATATCATACTTTTTGAAAAGTTGCTTTTCAACACTTTGAGTTATTTAATTCATTTTTGTTTCTGAAGGATCAGTTCCACGACAAGACCCCCTATACGATTATGTTTGGTCCAGATAAATGTGGAGAGGACTATAAATTGCACTTCATTTTCCGCCACAAAAACCCCAAAACGGGTGTATATGAAGAAAAGCATGCTAAGAGGCCAGATGCAGATCTGAAGACCTATTTTACTGATAAGAAAACACATCTTTATACATTAAGTAAGAAAAACTGTTAATTAATTTGGGGGTTTTTTGGCACTACCCATTTATCATCCTTCTAAAGTTATAAACCTGCAAATAACAATCTCTATTGACTTAAAATCTTAGTGGTGAGAAGAACTTAATTTCTCAGCACTAAAAGAAATGTTTCTTCCTTAGGTTGAATTGAGAAACAGGTTTTAAGAAAAGCTTGTATGTCCTGTAAAGAGATTCTTTGCTTGGTTTCCACTCATCTCCTGCCTTTGTTTATTTTCTTGTTGATAGAACATTAAGTAACAGGACATACAATAGAAATGCGTGTACAGTTTTTCTCAGTGTCTTCTAGTTGAACTTGTTTGGATGTTCCAACACCTAGACAGTTGAGAATAGTAATTCAGACATTGGAGTGGGGTTTTTATATTCATAACGCTTTTTCTGCTGCTTTCAGATCACATATAGTCATGCCTCTTTTCCTAAAGAATGCAATAACTTTTTTTCTTTATAACAAAAGTATACATATTCAGCATAGAAATTTGAAAGGAAAAAAGACATTTAAAGTATCTGAAATATCAACATTGTGATATGTATTTGGCCATATGTGAATAAATATGTATATATGTGTAAACACATATAATTTTATATTAACAGAGAAGGCAATGGCACCCCACTCCAGTACTCTTGCCTGGAAAATCCCATGGACAGAGGAGCCTGGTAGGCTACCGTCCACCGGGTCGCTAAGTCAGACACGACTGAGCTACTTCACTTTCACTTTTCACTTTCATGCATTGGAGAAGGAAATGGCAACCCACTCCAGTGTTCTTGCCTGGAGAATCCCAGGGATGGGGGAGCTTGGTGGGCTGCCGTCGCTGGGGTTGCACAGATTCGGACACGACTGAAGCGACTTAGCAGCAGCAAGTATGTTTTATTTCTTCTCTTCACAAAAGTGTGAGAATTTTCTATGAGAATATTTCATTGATAACGTTGATCACCTTCATTATCGTTTAGGATAGCAGGATAGTACTGTGTTATCTTCCACAGTATTCTGGATGTGCTGTGATCTAGCCACTTGCCTATTAGACATTTAGTTGTAGGATCCAGGCTTTAGCATAATTCCACTTAAGATACTTTTATAGATTTAAAGTTATATTTGCATTCTTCACTGGAGTCCAAAAGTACAACCTGAGTAGATTTGTGGTTTAATAAATAAAAGGTTTGTGTGATTGGAACTGTTGGCAACATAGATAGTGGTAATACCAACTCAGAAGATGAGGAAATGGGCCTTTTCTACTGGGGGACGGTTATAATAAGAAAACTTATTTGCCTGTTGACCTGTGTGTACCCATTTGTGACAAACCAGTATCGCAGTTACTTTGCATACCTTTGGGTTTTTGATGTTTTTCTGTTCATATTCCATGTTCATGGAATATTTTGTTGTTTTAAAATTTTACCTGTTGTTTAATTTCTAAAAGCCTGAAGAACTAATGTTTATGATTTACAGATAAGGAAAAGACTACAAACTTGCCTGAGCCTCCATGACCATGTTCCGACTCTTAATACCCAAAGTCATTACTCCATGCTTCTGCCTTCTGTTAGAAATATGATCCTTTGTGGTAAAGAAAACTTGGGAATGAGTGGCTAATTAACTTTTTAAAATTGCATTTAATTTTTTTCAGTCCTGAATCCAGATAATAGTTTTGAAATATTAGTGGACCAATCTGTTGTTAACAGTGGGAATCTGTTACATGACATGACTCCTCCTGTAAATCCTTCACGTGAAATTGAGGACCCAGAAGACCGGAAGCCTGAAGATTGGGATGAAAGACCAAAAATACCAGATCCTGATGCTGTCAAACCAGATGACTGGTGAGTCTGTTTTTGAATGCAATGGAGCATTTCATATATTTCATGTGGCTTAAGCAATCTAATGATGGTTGAAATGTGATAATTTGTATAATCTGTGATGCAGTCTAAATGTTAGGAAAAAGGCAGACTACTATAGCTGAAAATAGAAGTGACCATATGGTGATCAGCAGGGCTGCCGAGGTCATCTGGACTGCCTCACACCATTTTACAGGCTACTAGATGCTGAAACTAATGATAGGGATTGCCTGTGGCAACGCAGTTGGTTTGTGGCAAAACTTCACATCTTTTGACCTGGCCTTTCCCATGCTTCTGCAATTCAATTTAAAGCTGGAGTCCTAAAATTTTAATTTGAAAAATAACCTTTCTCCTATTAAACTGTACTCAGGAGATCTCTGCTCTCTGTTGGGCACTGGAATACAAAGCCACAGGCACATAGCTGCCTGCACAGCTCTCACCGTAGTTGTGAGACAGGCAACTGAAGTTGGCACGCTTATGGTGAATGATCTAATATGTGTTTCCATGGTGACCAGAGCACCAACTATACCAAACTTCAGTATTCTTAAATTGAGAATTGAAAGCGGGCAAGAGATAACTAACTGGTAAAGATGGGAAATGGTATTTCTGGTTGAAGGAGAATATCATGTGCAGAAGTAGAGGAACAGGAGCAAGCTTAACACACATGAGGGAAATTGAGCGGTCTTTTATGTAGGATGCAAATTGAAGAGTGGTAAGAAATGAAAACAGGTGGGTTGTCCTCTTGTATATGACCCTGTTTGAACTCTTGGTATGGTGACTTGTGGAAATGTTAGAAAGTGAACAAAGAGAAATGATAAAACTGACCTTCCATTTATAAAACCATCCTCTTAGGTTTCATAGTGAAATTCTAGTTGATACTTAGGTGCTGCACTGGTGTAAAGGGTGAGTTTATTTGTATGTTTGGTGAACATTAGATTTGGGCTCCCCTTGTTCAGTATTGTATTCCTTAACTAGCTGTTTTGTTGTGGGGGAGGAGAAGTAAATGTTCAGCTTAAAAGGTCAGCTGAATGATAGACAAGTTTTAGTCCTAACACAATTTTAAACTAGCATAGTTCTAAAACAAGCATAACCCTGACCAAGAATAGATGTCCTTGCTTACCAGCTAAAGTGGCACTGTCTTACAGTAACTGCATGAAGCTTTGAAATTAGGTACTTCTTGATAAACTTAGAAGGGTGACTGTAAAGTCATAATTGACACGCTGAAATCCACCCTTTTAAAATGTACAGTTTACTGGTTTAGTATATTCACAGTGTTGTGCGGCGATTACCACTAATTCCAAAACATTTTTATTACCCAAAAAGAAGCCTATACCCACGAAGCAGTTACTTCCTCCGTTTCTCTCTTCCACCAGCCTTTGGCAACCACTAATCTACTTTCTTACGGATTTGACTATTCTGGATATAGGATTAATAAGATATGTGGTCTTTGGTGTCTAGCTTCTTTGGCTTAGCATAATAATTTTAAGACTCATCCATGTGGAACCTTGAATTGATACTTTCTTTTTGTGACTGAATAATATTCCATCCTGTGGGTGATACCACATTTTATTTACCCGTTCCTTGTTTAATTGACATTTAAGTTGTTTCCCTTTTGGGGCTATGGTTGTGAATAACGCTGCTATGAACATTCAGATGAATGGTTTTGGGGTGAATATACATTTTCATTTCTTTTGGGTGTATTCCTAGGAGTGGAATTGTTAGGTCACATGGTAACTATGTTTAACTTTGTGAGGGACTGCCAAACTGTTTTCCAAGGTAGCTGCACCATTTTGCTTTCTTAGAAGCAGTGTATGAGGGTTTCATTTTTTTCCATATCCTTGCCAATACTTAAACTATCAGTCCTTTTTCATTATGGTCATCCTCCTGGTTATGAAGTGGTATCTTATTGTGGTTTTGATTTGCATTTCAAAATGATGACTAGTGATGTAGAACATATTTTCATGTGCTTTTTGGGCATTTGTATATCTGAAGAAATGTTTATTCAAATCCTCTGCTGCTGCTGCTGCTAAGTTGCTTCAGTCGTGTCCGACTCTGTGTGACCCCATAGACGGCAGCCCACCAGGCTCCCCCATCCCTGGGATTCTCTAGGCAAGAACACTGGAGTGGGTTGCCATTTCCTTCTCCAATGCATGAAAGTGAAAAGTCAAAGTGAAGTTGCTCAGTCGTGTCTGACTCTTAGCAACCCCATGGACTGCAGCCTACCAGGCTCCTCCGTCCCTGGGGTTTTCCAGGCAAGAGTAGTGGAGTGGGGTGCCACTGCCTTCTCCAGTTCTGCATACTAGGCCCTTGCATATGATTTTAGCTATTTTTAGGAGGAGCTATTTCACAGAGTGGGACCACACTGTCATCATTGTAGTTCTGTGGCCAGTGTTGTCATTAATTGTCTTTTTCTTTTCTGCTAAGGGATGAAGATGCCCCTGCTAAGATTCCAGATGAAGAAGCTACAAAGCCCGAAGGCTGGTTAGATGATGAGCCTGAGTATGTGCCTGACCCAGACGCAGAGAGGCCGGAGGACTGGTATGAGCACTGGTTAACTTTAACATTGCCTGCTTCTTACTGAAGGGAAAGTCAGTGCTGAATGCAGCCAGGGCTTCCCCGGGGGCTCAGACGGTAAAGCGCCTGCCTGTAGTAGGCGCTGGCTCACTTTAGCATCGCCTGCTTTTTTACTGAAGTGAAAGTCAGTGCTGAATGCAGCCAGGGCTTCTCTGGTGGCTCAGACAATGAAGCACCTGCCTGCAACGCGGGAGACCCGGGTTCAGTCCCTGGGTCAGGAACATTTCCTGGAGAAGGAAATGGCAACCCACTCCAGTATTCAACTGCTCAAACTTAGGTGTAGAGCTCAACAAACTAAATTGATTACATTTTCATCTCTCTTTTTAATGTATCTATCACAGAAAATCCTTTGTTACTGGAAATGCAGAAACAAAATGATGTTTTGTAGTATGCCGCTGAATATTCCTACAGGATTTTAGGGAAGCCCTAGGGTAGCTTTTCATAGTCCTGCTTCACAGAATCCACCTGTAGTTTGTTTCTGTCTCCACAGGGATGAAGATATGGACGGAGAATGGGAGGCTCCTCAGATTGCCAACCCTAAGTGTGAGTCGGCCCCTGGGTGCGGTGTCTGGCAGCGACCCATGATTGACAACCCTAATTATAAGGGCAGATGGAAGCCCCCCATGATTGACAACCCTAACTACCAGGTTGGTACCTCCTGATGGTTGAGCTGCTTCATTGAGCTCTTAGTGTTCAGATAGTTCTCGAGTGTGTAGTGAGGCTGCCACAGATTGATCCTCTATATGCAAACAACTGAATTAAAAACAAAGTAAACTTCAGAATTACGAGAGAACTTATGTTTTGTATTGAAAAGATGAACCTAAAAAGTGGAAAGACGAGCTTTCATAATTGCATTATAACTTAAAAACAAACAAAAGGGAAGACGTGTGGTTTGGACGCCCTGCTGCCATGTGGCGGGGTGCTCCAGCGTAAATGTCCACACTGGCAGTCTCTGGTAGCGTGGATAGGGGACTGTGGTGAAAGTTGGTCCTGACCATGAGTTAGCCCGTTGTTTGACCTCGGTATCTTCAGCTATGAATGCTGAAGCTCAAATGAGATGATCATACCAGTGGTGATACCTTAAAGCTTCAGGTTTACCGTGGCTCTGTAACAGTTCCGACCCTGGTCTCACTTCTGTTTCTATCCCAGTCAGATTATTTAAAATCATTAATTTCTACTTTACAGCTTACTTCAAAATGTAAGTTGTATCTCTACATATAGACTGTGTATACTTTTCTGTTTTAAGTGTATTTTAAGTTGTGCAGGCAATAAGAAAAGTTGCCCCTTAGCTGTTTTGTTGACGGCCATTTAGGTGAATTTCCATATTTGCTTTTAGAATCCTTGCTACAGTAATTTTCCTTGTACTTGTCTGAGTATATGTGGTAACTGTTTCTCTAGGTAGTTGTCTGAGGTGAAATATCTGGTTGAAGAAGTGTGTTCTGATTTATGCTCCCACGCCTACCAGCAGTTAGTTGATAAGAGTGAAAGCTCTTGGAATGTGCCAGGTAGAGCAAGGTGTAGGTCTGAATCAAGGTCATCGGTGAAACTGAAAGTAGAAATTGGAGGTAGTTGGAGTTCAGCCCTCTTAGAGGCATTAGTAGCATTTATTGTTTTCCTCCTGTTAAGTTTCACACTGTCAGCACTTACTTCACAGATAATGCAGAATTCATCTTATTTAGGTTCACTATAAATTTGTGTTGATCATTACTGAAATGATTTTTTTAAATACTTTCTCTAGGGAATCTGGAAACCACGGAAAATACCAAATCCAGATTTCTTTGAAGATCTAGAGCCTTTCAAAATGACTCCTTTTAGTGCTATTGGTTTAGAACTGTGGTCTATGACTTCGGACATTTTTTTTGACAACTTTATTGTTTGTGGTGATCGAAGAGTAGTCGACGATTGGGCCAATGATGGATGGGGTCTGAAGAAAGCTGCAGATGGGGCTTCTGAGGTTTGTGCTTCCTTGTTTCTTGTGCATTTATCTCTTTTATAGGTAACTAATTGCTAATGTTGTGAAGAGCGATCTTCTAAGATTTGTCTTTTCCCTATTTGGGAATGTTGTCATAGAAAGTGTGACCTGTGTTGACTGAAGACAAAATACTGGGGTTTTGGACATGATTTCATTAGGTTAATACAAAGATTTTAGAGTCTATATTTGTGTTATATGTATGGTATTTCTTTTTTTTTTTTTTTGCATGGTATTTCTTTTAAAATTGTGTTAAAATACAGTTAACAGGGATTGACATATATACTACTATATATAAAATAGATAACTAATAAGAACCTATTGTACTGCACAGGGAACTCTATTCAACACTCTTTAATGACCTATATGGGAATAGAATCTAGAAGAGAAGATATATGTATAACTAACTCACTTTGCTGTACAGCAGAAACTAGCACATCGTAAATCAACTGTTCTCCAATTTAAACAGTGTAAAAAAAAGATTTAACAAAGTTTTCCATTTAGGATCTATTTTAATGCACTCTTAAATATTGAATCTTGGTTTATTAAATAAGTGGAGTTTTCAAATAATTGGTCATAAGGCCAAATTGAAAATTGGAGACACACTAAGAAAAAGAAATTCTTCATTCACTGATCCCTGAGGTTAAGAAACTTTGCAGGTAATTGGGAAGCCAGCTTTCACACCTAGGAAAGAGAAATACCCTTGTTGATAAAGACAGCAGGAAAACTGAGACTTTTATTTCCTTTTTACACTGTGTGGACATCTAGGCTTGAATCCTGAGAAAATGGTGTCTGAGCAGTGCCATGCAGGAATTTAACAGTGGGACAGTACTGCCTATATTTAGTGTCAGAAGCCGACCCTGAAATGAGTGCTGTCTTGTTTTCCAGCCAGGTGTAGTGGGGCAGATGATTGAGGCAGCTGAGGAGCGCCCGTGGCTCTGGGTGGTCTACATTTTGACTGTGGCTCTGCCCGTGTTTCTTGTCATCCTCTTCTGCTGTTCTGGAAAGGTATGAGTTGCCATTGCTTTGTTTTGTTTTATTTTGATTCACTCTTACCATGTTAAAAATAACCAAGATATATTGGCAGAGGTTTTTCTTTGTAGCAGCTCAGTAATGACTGGGCCACATTTGGTGCTGACTTCTGAAACCCTGTTATTTTCAGTGGCCATTTATTGTGCCCAGATGGAAGTAGGATTGTTAGCCCCTCAGTTGCTAGTCTAGTGTATTGCTCTCCTTCGTATTTGGCAGCAGCTTTCTGAAAGAAAAGAAGGGGGAAAAAAAAACTTAGATATGAAGCTGACCCATCTGGGCACAAACTAGATTTTCCTGCTGGCATACCTGTTTCTGTTCATATACTTCATAATTCAATCTTTGATTTCTCATTATCCATTTCTCTTTTCAATATTCCCCCTTTCCCCCGAACACCACATACAGGAGTAATACAGCCTTTATTGTAGTTTTTCTTGTTTAGTCTTTGTTATATGGAATTAAAAAAAGAAGAAGAAAATTTTGTTTAGGCCCTCTACTTCTGCTTAAGAAGACTTGTGCTTCATACTGCATTCAAGACGTTTTGTAACCTGATCCCCAATCTTCTTTTCCAGCTTTATCCTCTGCCACTATTCTGCATATTTGTTAGCTCAGTCACCTTTGACTAGCTAGACTTACACATTCCTGCCTGACCCCTTTGCTTCTACTGTTCCTTCTACTTGAACCACACATGCTCACTGGAGAGGAAGCTCTCAGGCAGGAATTCCTTCTTACACATTTCTTTGTACCTGCTCCAGCATACCACTTGTACAGAACTTTGCTCATAGGCATTCAATAATTACATGGTAATATAATACATAAAATATGAACAAACCTGTTGTGCTTTGGGGGAATATTTCAGAAACAGGCCAGCCCTGTGGAATACAAAAAGACTGATGCTCCTCAGCCAGATGTGAAGGAAGATGAAGAAGAAAAGGAAGAGGAGAAGGAAAAGGGAGATGAAGAGGAGGACGGTGAAGAGAAACTTGGTAAGAAGTAGACCCCAAAATATCTGCTCTGAGCCAGCACCCTAAGATGTTGCTTCAAACTCTTATACGCACGTTACTGTCAGGATTGTTTTAGACTCTAGAAGCGTGTTCTAATGCTAATTTTCTAGTTACCAAAAAATAAGTGTAAGATTTTGCTCAGTTGTTTTACTTTGACTTCTTAGAAGAGAAGCAGAAAAGTGATGTTGAAGAAGATGGTGACACTGTCAGTCAAGAGGAGGACGACAGGAAGCCTAAAGCAGAGGTAATGGAAAGTGGCAGCTCAGGGGAAGGCACACGTACGGAGAGTGTTTTCATAAGATAGTTTTCAGTGGCTACGACAGTAAAGATTCTGTTATAGCCAATTTTGTAAAAGTGGGATTCTTAGCATTAAAAAATTCAATTTTTTAATTTTAAATTATATCTGAATCTCAAAAATACTTTCTGTGCTGAAAATGGTTTTCTGTAATAAGGAGAAGGCAAGGAAGACTAGTAAAGTGCTTTCTAGTAATGGTAGCTTCAGTTGTTTACAGTTCTGTTTCATCAACTATCTCTCCTCACTGTGCCCTTAAAACTGTTCCTTGGACAGATCACTGCATTCTAAAATTTTTGTCCCTCTTGCTGATGAATTCATTTGTTCATTCATTCAGTAAATATGTCTGGAGTAATTGTTAGTGAACAAGACAAAAATACTCTACCTTTGAGGAGCTTAATTCTAGTGGAAGGAAACAGTAAGCAATGGGCATTTTAAGGAAGTAAACGAACAGTAAGATAAAAAGCAATGAGCTATGAAAAATAAAAAGAAGACAGAAAAAGGTTTTGGAAGTACTGGGGGCAGAGTGAGTTGTACATAATTTTAAAGATGATAGGCCTCACCATAGCAAAAACTTGAAAGAGGTAAGAGGCTTTGCCGTGGAGATGTCCATGGGAAGAGAATTCTTGGAAGAGCAAACCACCACTAAAAGGACCTGAAATGGTAGTCTAGAAGGCCAGCATGGCCAGTAGATTACGAGGATGGAGAAGAAGAACATGGGGAGGGCTCCAGGTTGGGGGAGGCCTCTGAGGCTGTTGTATGGGACTTGGCTTTTCCTGCTAGTGAAATAGGCAGGCATCATAGTCTACGGGGCAAAGGACCGATGGGATCTGATTACTCTGGCTTTGATGTTTTCTGCAGACCAGGGAGAATCAAGGAGCCTAGTTAGATTACTGTACTAATCCAGGCAAGATATGGTGGCTCTGAGCAGGGTGATAGAGAAGGACATGAGTTTCTGATCTGGATTTCTGATCGGATTGGACAGACTGGATCTGATCCAGTCAGGTGGATTGGATATGAGGTATGAGGGAAGGAAAATAGTCCATGTCATTCTCACCACGGTCCCTTTTCTCAGCACTTCTCTTTCATTCTGATCCTTTCTGGAAACTACCCAGTTTTCATTTCCAGCTACCACAACTCTGCCCTTCTATTGATAAAGGTCAATGCTGTTTATATTTTCAATGGATATATTCTGTCTCAACTAGAATGCAGAATTCTTTCAGGTAGGGGCCAGTCTATTTTCATATTCCCCCAAATTCCTCACACAATAAGTGGGCGTAGCGTAGAAAGCACTGGATTTGTAGTCTTATTTCTTTTAGGCTGTGCCATGCAGCATGTGGGATCTTATTTCCTCAGCTAGGGTTCCAACCTGTGCTCCCTGCACTGGCAGCATGGAGTCTTAACCACTGGACTGCCAGGGAAGTCCCTGGGCTTGTAGTCTTGAATATTATATGAACTCTGCTTGGGCTTGGATAGCCTTTAGTCCTTATGAATCTGTGCTTTCTCAGCCTCAAAGTGGGACTAATATGTCCATAGACCAGTGGATTATTCAGGATTAAGCAGGATAACACATGATAGCCTGGTGTTTGGTCCTTTTTAAAGAAAATATTGATGGGTTAGGTTTAGAAAAGTGCACATTTATGGAAAACAAAGACTGAATAATAACACATGCACAGTTCTACCACCACTGACCCAATCATTGTTTTTGGTGCATTTTTTTCTAATCATTTGTTTGTTTTTCCTCAAATGAATTATACTCAGCTGGTTGATCCTGAAAACTTGGTGAATTTTTACTTTAAAAAAAATGCTAATTATAGTGAATTTCTTGTTTTTTCAACCAACAGGAGGATGAAATTTTGAACAGATCACCAAGAAACAGAAAGCCGAGAAGAGAGTGAAACAATCTTAAGAACTTGACCTGTGATTTTTCTCTCCCTCCCCTCCCCCTGCAAGTGTGGGTCCTAGGAAAGGACCTGGCACACCTTGGGTTGAAACTCAAAAAACTTTCCGATGCACCACCATCAGCAGGTCCCAGCTGAACACTCGCCCGTGTAATTTTAAACATCTAGCAGTAAATAATTGGAGTTGTGACATAAAGGACCCTGTTTCTGTAGAGAGAAAAGCTTAACATAATTGTTGTGAAATGTAACATGAAGCAACTAACTTGTAATTTTTTTTGTTTTTAAACATGTTTGTTTTTTTAAAATAGAGTGATAGAACTTTGCCAGTCTTTAAAAATCTTGGCTTAATTTAATATATTAATCTGTCCGTGCAGAAATAAAACCAACCTTTAAAAATGTTAGGGGAATGAATTTGAAGTTGGTGAATTGTAACTGATTTTAAGTTTGGTATTATGAAACATTTAAGTGTCTTTGTCCCCTAATTGATAATCATGTTTAAAATGTAGTCATTTGTGGTTATAAGCTTGTTTTGCTTGCTTCCATTATTCAATGCCTCCTAAGGAAAGTGAGAGTGATTGGATGGAAGCCCAAATTTAAGTAAAGATTGTTTAAGTTATATTAAAAATAGACATACAAAAAGAAAAAGCATTTCACTGGTTGGTTAGACTACAAAGTATGTGTGTTCTCTTGCCCTTGGAACAGCTCAGTTCCCACACAGCTTTGCAGTCAGTGGAAGAGGTGGCATATATGGCACTCAGGCATCATGCCATCCTTCACACGCCAGGAGCGTCTGGGCTCCAGCCTTCTCACGCAGGTGGCTTCTCAAGGAGCTACCACCGTGTGTGAGCTCCAGAGTAGGTGCAGATGTTTTCATCACATCTTCCACGTTGTTGACACTGTCTTACCTTCTCAAGTTCCCCAAGTTCCCGAGAGCTTTCTCCTCTGCTATGCATTTTGTCTTCACAGCGCAGCTTGCAGTCCCTTGCTAAAGATGATTATAAGCTCTGCATAGTGTTAAGCTTTATTGTGGTTATGTGTATGTTTCTTCTTCCTTTGTTAAGCAGACCCACACCTTTCCAGGTCAAAGTACAGGATAGAGTGCTATCCTTCATCTTTACCATTTCTTTTACTCCGTTTAAAGACTTCAGAAGTCTAATCCAGAGTTGAGCCAATTCAGAATTGACTGTAATTGAACACAGGCTAAAAGTATTTATGGGGGGAGTGACTTTTAGCATGAGTTTTCTGATTTTTGTAGCTGCTAACCTTTTAAATCTTTATTTGCAGTTCATGTAACAGTTGTCTTAAATTACATGATAAAGCAGTCCTGTTCAATTTTTTTTTTAATGTGGCTTGTAGAATTTTTAATAAATGAGCTTAGGTCTGTTTTTTCATGTGGAATGCAGATGGGTGCTATCAGAGCCTCTCCCCCATCACTATAGTGTAATAATATTATTACACCACACTGAAATGTATTCAGAACTAGATTTTTTTTATTGTTTAGCTTTATTGTTTCTTCAGAGGTGTTGCAAATGTACCGATGATACTGTTTCTTGCACTGAATATATAAACACTCCAGAGTGTTTATATTGGGGAGATATTGGGGAGGAAGTATATTCATAAAAGATGAAGGCTGTATCTGTTTATCTTCAATTTTTTACTTGTTCACTTAAATTCTTATGAGGGTGGGATGCATTTTCTTGCTGTTCAGTGCTTTA
The DNA here is from genome assembly GCF_002263795.3 of Bos taurus. Taxonomy (NCBI): domain Eukaryota; kingdom Metazoa; phylum Chordata; class Mammalia; order Artiodactyla; family Bovidae; genus Bos; species Bos taurus. Next base: position 1,608,323 of record NC_037334.1, on the reverse strand, counting down.
TCCTTTTTCATCTGTCATTCTGTGGTCACAGTGACCTTAGCTATGTAGCAGACTTTCCCAAATGTATTGAGTGCAAATAAACAGTTACTTAGCAAGACCTGAAAATATGTCTGCAGGTTTCTCCTTGAAGTAAGCGTGTGGGATCGTTGCATTCTAGAAGTCTGCCGCCTTCACCCTGAATTGACATTGTATGTCATGCTTCCCTTACGGTTTCTTCCAGCTGAGTTGTGGAATAATGAGTATAAATCAGTAGACTCTTCATTTGCAAGATAATTTATCATATCCAGGGTAATTCAGCAATGTTTGTCTACCCTCCCCCCTAGTCCTTGGTCTGGGGGGAACCCACGAAAAAACAAAGCTAAATAAAAAGTCTTTTCTTGGTTCTGTATTCCACTTTGTTGAAGATACAGCCTCCTAATTAGAAGTCTGACATGAATGAACGAACAGCAGCAGTATTCATCTCTTTAAAAGGCACTTATTTTATATGCTGGTTATCTGCCCCATTGATATAAAATGCCCACTGCATCAGATGTGTTCCTCAATTTCTCTTAACCATAACACACTCCACTTTTCTCAGATTGTTAGCTTTACTAAATGGTGTTCCATTAAAGTCCTGTGTTAAGCATCTGCTTTTGACTGAATTTCACAAATAACCTTCAATTTGTTTTACTGTTTCAGGAGTGGGTTAATCTTCCATTAATTGGCTACTACAGGAAAGTTTGCTAATACACAAACTGTTATGAACAGTAAAATAGTTATTACTTCATCTTACCACATGAAGGTGAATATAATTCAAAGTAGGCTTTGCATCTTTTTCCTGTTGGATTGGGGTTCAGTAATTTCAGTTGTATAGGATGACTAGCACCTCAGAAGAAGAGTGGTGATTTGTAGATAATATTCTTGTAGATTATGGAAACCATTTAACTTCAAAATTTTTATTCAAAAATAAATGACTTTTGGAATCAGACTCCATCTTTTATATTCCTATTTAGGGATATTTTAGAACATTAGGTCAAAACTTTATGTAGTATTTGGCTTTTGAATTGCTTTCTGGAGAGTACACAAAATGTAGTGCTCCTAGTTACAATTATCTTTCCCATTAGAAAGGAACTTTTAAGTCTGGTGTAAAATTTATGTTTGAAGAATGGTAAAAGCAGGACTGTTACGGTGTTCATGAGCCCTAAGCACTTTTGCTTTGGTGGGTCACTTGTATTTTTTACAGCATTTGTATAAAAACAAGTACTATTTGAATAAAGACTTGATTTTTTCTGCTGCTTTTAAAACATTTTCATTGGCCTAGTAAGAAGTTACTGTACCAAATGTTTGAGCTGTCGATGGTGTCTCATTTTGTAGCCTTTTGGCACCTCCTGTTTGTCTTTAGCAGTTAGGGTGCCAACAGGTATTGGCACCCTAGTTTCTCTTGACCCAACAGACTGTCATGTTTGATTGCTCCTGTTTTTACCCCGTCTCCCACTTCCTTTGCCTACTAGGTATAATACTAGAGTGTAATTGTTTTTAGTTGGATTTTGTCGTCTGATTCAGTTTTACCTAACAGACCATCTTTTAAACGTAAAACTTGCAGGCCAGGCTCCCCGTGTTTTTTTTTTTTGTTTGTTTACTAAGGCATCATCCTTTGCAGTTCTACTGTGCCCACCCCCTCCCCCAGGAGACTTCATATCCTTTTCATGTCGGCTTTTTTTCTTTTAGTAGTTGTAATTTTTGAAATACTTTGATATAAGGGCAGATACTCTCGATTCAGAACAGCGCATGAAGAAACCTTCAGCTCGAGTACGATTCTTAGCAACTGTGAGGCTGAATGTGAGAAGTGAGGTCGAAGAAAAACCGATGACACTGAAAAAGCGTGGCTACTGTTGAGCTTATCAAACCCGAATTTAAGAAGCGGTATGAAAATGGTGACTCGCTATGGTGCCAGACCAGCATTGGGTCTGGCGGGTTACGCCGCGCCTACTGCCCCTCTTTCCGCGGCGGACCCGGAAAGGCCTGTTCGCGTGAGGCGGCGTCTAGAGCCAGCTTCTGTTGGTCACACTCAGCTGAGAGTTGAGGACCGAAGCCCGCCCAGCTGCTTCCCTCCGCCTGACTTTGAGAGTTCCTTTTAAACTCCGCAAGGGAACAGCCCAGCGGGCCTCTAGTGTGCGCGGCCCCGCCCCTCGGGCGGCCCGCTCTTCCTTCTCTAATTGGCCGCAGTGTCTGTTCATCAGCTGTGACGGCAGGGTCGGCTGCCGGAGCCCCGCCCTCTTCCGAGAGCCCCGAAAACAATTTTAAGATGGCGGCGGCGGCGGCGCGGAAAACAATGGGGCCGGGCCGGCGGGGACAGGCCGAGGCCTGAGGTGGGCAGCAAGCGCCTGCCCGGGTTGGGCCGAGCGGGGCCTGAGGAAGACCCCCGCCGCGCGCGAGCCCGTTCCGCAGCTCGCGGGACCATGGCGTGGCCGTGAGGCAGCCGGGCAGCCGGCGGAGAGCGGGGCGTGCAGTGCCAGCCGGCCCGAGAGGCCCGCCTCGGGCCTGGCCCGTGCAGCCCGCGGCCCATGGTGCTGCCCACCTGCCCCATGGCGGAGTTCGCGCTGCCGCGGCACAGCGCGGTCATGGAGCGCCTCCGCCGGCGCATCGAGCTGTGCCGGCGCCACCACAGCACCTGTGAGGCCCGCTATGAGGCCGTATCGCCCGAACGCCTGGAGCTCGAGCGCCAGCACACCTTCGCCCTTCACCAGCGCTGCATCCAGGCCAAGGCCAAGCGCGCCGGCAAGCACCGGCAGCCGCCCGCCCCGGCCCCAGCTCCGGCCCCGGCGCCAGCGGCGGCCCCGCGCCTCGATGCTGCCGACGGCCCTGAGCACGGCCTCCCAGTCGCGGTGAGTAGGACCCGGGGAGCAGCCCCTTCTCTGGAGATGCTGCCCCTCACGCCGCCCAGGGCCCTTTGAGCCTGCCCCAGTGCCCGCAGCCCCTTGGGTCTCGCTCCGGGGAGGCTAACATGGCTGGGACTGAGCGGTTGTCATCTGCGGGAAATGGCACTGTGGCGTTGCCTTGGGAAAACAGGATCCTAAGGACCGACCTTAAGGCCCCGGCAGGGAAGGCTGGTGAACCGGCGGTGAAACAGTCTTCTTCCAGACTTGATTTCGAAATTCTGAGAACTCTGTTTTGGAACAGACTGGCATTAAAGTTGCCTGTGATAATGGCCTCATTTATTCTGCAGCTGTTCTTTGAGTCCTTGCTCTTTGCAGAGTCAGGGCTTAAATATGGAAATAAGACGGACTTCAATTGACCAAATGAAACTGTTCTGAATGGAAAGTCAAGAATCTTTGGAAATCTTCGTAAAGACATAGATGTACAAAAGAATTCTTTGTTTAGGCAGCTCTGAAATTTGTGGATTTGTGATTCCAGCAGAATTTTTGGCAGTTCCAGTTTTAATTAGAAGCCTGTGTAAAACCTCTGATGATATTAGAGTTTGTTGGTAAATTATTACACCCTTTTGGGCTCTCAGTAGTGCTAGGGAAGTTTGTTGCTTAGAGGTTTTCCTTCCTGAAACTACTTAGAAGGTTCGTTGCTATTGTTTTCTTGGTAATTTAAAGTTTAGAACAAACGCTACCAATTTAATTTCTGTGTATTTTTATAATTCACGCCTTTATTCGGTCTCACCGGGCTGTTGGGAGTACTCTTCCCTAATTAGTTTTCAGGTATTTAGTCTTAACCCTTTAAATGCTATGACCCTCACAGGCCCTATGCTCGATTTGTATTATTTTTCCTATTCTCTCCCACACCAGTCAGGACGGCTGGACATCTCATTGCTTATTGTTATCAATTCTTATATAGTCAGGACTCCTCGTCCTCACTTTTCTTCTCTGTAAATTGAAGATGTGTCTGACTTCCTCTGGGATTCTTGTAAGATTCAAAAAAAATGAGTGTCAAGGTGAAAATACTTCATAAATGGGAGGCTGCCTGTAAGACCCACCCGGTCACCTCTCAGAATCTTGACATTCTTCAGGTCCAGTTCGTCTTCCTCTTTAAAACCAGTTTTTACCCTGCTCCACAGCAATTAGAATCTCCTTTGTCAGAACATTAAGCAAATGCATTGCCTGTGCTGTTTTAAATATTTTAAGCACATCATTGCATGCTACCTTAGAAGTGTCTTGAAAACTAGACTGTAAGCCCTAGGAGACACGGAGGGGTGCAGCTCAAAGGAAAGACTTCAGATTTTGGGTGGTCATTCCATTTAAGTAAATAGTGAAAGCCCATTAAAAAAAAATCTCAGTTTTACACACAAATAGTTGCCTTGAACACCCGCTAGAATATACATTAGTAGTGATTCAGTTTGTTTAACAAGAGTAAGAATTTAGATCCTCTATGATATTTTTAGCCCTAAACTACTAGAGAGAAGTTGGACATGCTGTTTGAAGAGAAATGAGTCCTGAGTGTGTTAGAACTTGAGCCTGGCCTGTTAGCTACTCCTTTGGGTGATCAGGTGTGTCGTGTTATGTTGGTGTCTTATCACATTAAACCTTGACCCGTGGGTTTCCTGAGTTAAACTTTAGAATGGAATTGCTCTACTGCCTCCCTGCTAGGAAGAGGGACCCTGTTAACTTCAGTCTCCACACGGTTCTAGGTGAGCTCTTTGGCTTTGGAGTGAAGTTTTAGGAATGGAAGATGAGTGTCTAGTAGAACCCGTTTTAGTGGCTCCTTCAGTTCAGAGAGAGGCAGAGTTCTTGCCTTTTGGCCTTGAGAGAAAGCACAGCTTTGCCCACAGAGATGGAGTGGAGAAAGTGATTATTGTTTTTTGACAATTCTGTGTATGTATTTGATCTAATTAATATTCTTTAGTGAAAGTCATTTCTGTCTCTTTGCAACCCCACGGACTATACAGTCCATGGCATTCTCCAGGCCAGAATACTGGAATGGGTAGCCTTTCCCTTCTCCAAGGGATCTTGCCAACCCAGGGATCGAACCCAGGTCTCCCACATTGCAGGTGAATTCTTTGCCAGCTGAGCCACCAGGGAAGCCCAATACTCCTTACATAAGGAATATTATTCTTATTTTTTCCAAAAGTCCTGTAGTACTCGTAGGCATCCGTTTCCTAGCAAAGTTACCATCAGCAAACCGTTTGTACAAGTGAAAATGGATCAAATCAAATTTACTAGTAGAGTCCACTCTCTGCTTGTTTTTTCCCCCTTCTTAGGATATTCCACTACAGCAAAATCTTGACCAATATCTATTTACGGTAAATACTGTTACAGATGAATCAGAAACTGTGCTTCAGACTTTTTCTACTCTAGTTGTCAAGGAATGACCTTATTAGGTTTTGTTTGTACTGCGTGTGCTCATTGAAAACCAAACAGTAATTTTCTAGTGACAGGATTGACTTCTTTTTATTAGGGATGCCACATAATAGAGAATTACCACTCACTTTATACAAACATTAATTCTGTCATGAAAATAGCCTTCTACAATAGCTTCAACATTTTCTTTTGGTAAAATGTTACAAAGGTTTATGCCTGGCCCCCTTGGACAGCGTTGTCATACTTTTGCTGCTTACTTCTTAAGTTGTTGTAATAGTTACCAAGAAATTTGACAGTTCCATGTCAACCATTCATGGAAGTTGCCTTTCCTGCTTAGTTTAGGAAATTATATTGTTTGTTAGGAAAGAATTACCAATACATTGTTAATTGTTTAGGAAATAATATTTCTGTCACTCTCTTTTTAACTTTTATCTGTACATAACTACACAAATAGTGCGAAGAACACCTGCTTACCTTTACTTAGATTCTGCCCATTGTCGTCATCGTTCCTTATTTGCTTTATCGTGTCACACATACTCTTTCTGTCCTCTCTACCTTTCTGTCTCCCTAAAAGTTCTGTTCTCTGAACCATCTGTGAGGACACTGCACACCTCTCTACCCCAAACACCTCAGTGTGTACCTTCTAAGAGTTAAAGATGTGCAGAATTTTAATAATTATTTTGTAGACTGAGCCTATGTAAGAATTATATAAATAATAAATTATTTTCAGAGAGTAGGTATTTCTGAACATGACAGACATTGTGGGATAATTTTAGAGAAAAGATGAGTAACATGGCTTCAGGATTGCATTTCTTCCTAGAACGTTCATGACCTTGTCCTAGCATCTTTCCTTTTTTATCAGTATCCCCTTTTCCACTGGGTCCTTGCCTTTAGCTTGAAGCATGAGCAGATCTTCTCCTTTCTTTTGTCTTTTCTCACCCTCAAAATAGTGTCCTAGCTCCTTCCTTCCCTTTGCCCTTTCCACCGCACTTCCCATTTGCTCATTTCCCCATTGTAATCTGCCTTCTGCCTCTTCTACTTTTCCGAAGCTGCCCCTTAAAGGACACCAAAGATGGACTTGCCAAATTCAGTGGTTTCTTAGTCATCATTCTTTTTGACTTCCTCCTTCCTAAGACTCTTCTGTTAGCTTCTACTCTCTTCTGATTTTCTTTCCAGCTTTCTGACTTTTCCTCCTGCTTTCCTTTATTAATTCATGCAAAAAATATTTGAGTGCCCACTGTAGGTCAGAACATTTTTTGGTTGCTAGGGATACAGCAGTGAACAAGACAGACTGAAACTCTGCTCTCATGGAGAGAGATCAATAATTTTTAAAACTAATTTTAAGTTATAATAAATGCTAAGAAAAAATGTAAAGTGATGTGATTCTGAGTGATTTATAGTAGCAGTTTTAGATATGATAGTAGCAGCTCTGTCTTAATTTGGGCTGAATGACAGAAGGTAATGAGTCAGCTGAAAGTTTCAGAAAAGAACATTCCAGTTAGAACTACCACCAGAAAGTTTCTGAGGCAAGAACCTTCTGAGCTTGCATGAAGGACAGAAAGGAGCGACAATATGGGCAGAGCAGCCGGCAGTCGGCTGGTGTGAGAGCTGGGTAAGCGAGGGTCAGATCAAGTGCAGGATTTGAAGGGAAAACATCACATAATCTGACATTTTTTAAAGGCCACTCTGATGCTGGAGGGAGGGTGGGATCGGTCTGGGCATGAGTGGGCGCAGTTCGGGCTTTTGCAGTGGTCTAGGCTGGAGCTGTTCGTGGTAGTGCAGATGGAGAGGAGGTGAGTTCTGGATAGCTTCCGAAGGCAGAGGTGACAGAGGGCGGTAAGGGGCTAAATGGATTGGATTGGAGGCACATGGAGGGAGTTGAAGGGAATTCCAAGTTTTTTGGCTTGAGAAATGTTCTTTGGACACTTTTAAAATAGTCATGTTCCCTAGTTTTTTTCACTCAGTTTTCTTTTCTAGGGTTAATGTCATTGATTCTTTCATGCATCTATCACCTATAATAGATTCTTCACATCTCTACCCAGGGTCAAATGCAGCTGTGTACTGCACATTTCCACTTTGATTCCCACGTTATCCAAAAGGGACTCTCTGCTTTTCTTGCCAGTCTTACGTTTCTTCAGAGTATTTTCCCTTGTCCAGTCAACCAAAGTAGGGGCTTGGGAATTATCCACCCCTTTTCTTCATTTCCATCTTTTTGTTTTGGCTCTGTCCTGCAGCATGTGAGATCTTAGTTCCACAACCAGCGAGCGAACCCGTGCATTGGGAGCACGGAGTCTTAGCCATGTACCATCAGGGTAGTCCCTATTTCCATCTTTGAGTTGGTCATTTGTTCACCCAACATTGAACTCCTGCTGGGAACCAGGAATTGTGGTGCCAGACCTATGTCATGTAGTCATCGCAAAGCCCTGTTGAAGGCTGTAAAACCTATGGGAATACTAGGAGAGGTGAAGTTTCACCCTTGGGTAAAGTTTGGAAAGTGTTACTTCTAAAGTGGGTCTTAATATTTTGCCAGATGTTTTCCCAAAGGGTGTTAACATGAAGCACTAATTTCATGGGCTATTAAAAGAGTTCTAGAGTTGCACAGATTTGGGTGATACTGGAATAAACAAATTTAAACAGTTTCCTTTATTGAGGAGGTTTCCAAGCATTTAATAGCTTAATATGCATGTGGGCTTGCACTCATAAGAGCAGGGAACATCTAATAGGATTTTGATCCCTTTGGAAAACTAGGCAAAAGCACAAAACCGTGACAGTGACTAATTCTTTGAATTTAAGACTTTAAGTGCCAGAGGCTGGAAGATAAAACTGGAAAGGGAGGAGTCATATCACAAAAAGCTTTATGTTTGATACTGGGTGTATGGACTAAATAATTTTGAAACATTGTGAACCTCCCTGACAGATTTTTGTTGACATTTTAAGCTTATCAGAATTATAATGCATATGTCGTGTTGATCAATAGTATACTAAATTACCATAACTCAATTTAAATGAAATATATGAACTAAGAGCATTTATGTAACACATGAAGTACTACGTATGTTTAATGTGAATCAGCTGTTTTAAAAAGAGAAAAAGGCAAAAATGCTATTTATAGCGGCAGAGGATATAACTTCCAGAGAATCATAAATGTTAACATTTTAAAATAAAATGATTACATCACTTTTAAAAAATGTCTAGTGGAATCTGAAAACTTTAGTGATGTGCTTTTGTCAGCCACTTAAAGAATGCTTTTCTATAACAGAAATTTCATTTTTCAATTAATTGATTTTTCCTGGCTGCACTGGGTCTTTTGCTGCACGTGGGCTTTCTCTAGTTGTGGTGCGCAGGCTTCCCCTCGTTGCCGTGACCTCTTGCTGTGGAGCACAGGCTAGGTAGGGTGTGCAGGCTCGGTAGTCACGGCGCGTGGGCCCAGTTGCTCTGAGACGTGGGATCTTCCCAGACAAGGGATCAAACCTGTGTCCCCTGATTGGCAGGTGGATTCTTGACCACTGGATCACCAAGGACGTCCCGGACATTTTTCTCTTGAAACTTGCATTTCTTTTTTCTTTGTCTTTATTGAAGTATAGGTGATTTACAATGTTGTGCTAGTTTCAGGCACATAGCAGAGTAATTCAGCCATACACACATGTGTATCTGTTTTTTCTCAGATTCTTTTTTCCTTATAGGTTATTAAAACTATGCAGTGAATTCCCTTTCTGCTCTTATTAAAGTCAATTTATAAGGAATTCCCTGGTGGTCTAGTGATTGGGACTCTGCTGTTTCACTTCAGAGGACCCAGGTTCGATCCCTGGTAGAGGAAAAAATCCCACAAACCCCATGGTGCATCCAAAAAAAAAAGTTGATTGATACAAAAGAATATAGTAGCATTTATAAGATTATATGTGTTATATATATTTGATATTTTAATAAGTATAGTAAATTAGTATACAACAAACAACATGCATTATACATTTTTATAAATAACTTATGCAGAAAAGTACAGGTTTATTATACTTACCTGGCGATCACCAAGGTGGTTTTCCCAGGTCAGTCCTTCGCACTCCACATGTGCTGACTCCTGCAATTCCCCAGACGTGGGAAGTTCGCCTGCATAATTTGTGGTAGTAGGGGACTGTGTTCACGTGTTCCCCTGAAGAAAAAAAAAAGTACAGGTTTATTAGACTTGCCTCTCAGTGAGATGGAGGAGGCTTTTCCGCCTAAATTTGTTCACATAACTGTGGCTGAATATTACTTATTGACAAAATGACAGTTTTTAATTCTATTCCTATTTTTTTGTCTTTACAAATTTAAGTTCCAGAAATCCTTGTTTGCCTAAGCATAAAAGAAAGGAGGAAATTTAATTCTAGTAATGTTCAAGTTTTTGAAATTTGAATTGTATGCCCGAAATCACATAGTGATATGTATCATCAAAAATTAATTTGTTAATTAGACAACAACTTGGTTAGGTACACTGTCAGTTTTAATGAAAGCAGAAAATTAGAGACCATCTGACTTATAAAAGGATAATCTCATCATCAGTCATTCACTTTCTCACCAAGAAATGTAACAGAGGCTTTACCAAATCTTATCAATTGATTGTCGATTATACCTGTTATTCTTTCATTTAGAAGGATCTTGTATAACCTAATTACTCAAAATTGATTGGGAAAATAAAAATATTATTCACTTCAGTACACCTTTGGCAGTAGTTTTTGATAAATACTTTTATCCACTTCAGGTATGTTTTCATCAAAACCTTAGAACTGTGACTGTCACTTGTTCACTGTTTGCCAGTGCCTACCAGGTAACCCAGTTGGCAGAATCAGTCTTCATTGTCTGGTTAATCAGCTTCCTGTCAGAAAAGGTTTGACTTCATTTTTCAAATACACATAATACCATACATCCCATGAGTACCATCTCACTTCTGAATTCTAAGGGAGAGAGTTGAACAGTGTGGAGCCTTGTCGTGAGTTTTATTGTCCCATCAGACACTGTGCATTGCCTGCATGTGTCTTACTCATATTAAGCATTCTTTTGAAGCGCTGTATGCTATTGGTGAGTTGAGGATGGAAGAATGATGTTTCTATGATGAAAAATACCAGCACTCTGGCGGCCCACTCTGCGCAGTCTAATTGAGAGCGTCCCAACTCACAGGCTGAACTTTGGCAAGTTAAGTACTCAAGGCCCTTAAGTTAGTGAAGAACTACTGTGCCTAGCAGAGCAGTGTAAGACGCTGTGGTATTCAGTGAACTTTGGAGCAGCATCCGTGTTGCTGGCCTGGTGGAGCAGCCTGTCATTGAGGTATTACAGCAATTGGCACCATGGAAATGAAGCCCATATGCAGCACTCCAAGATCCCTAAAATGCTCGGATTGCAGTTCTTTTAAAATAACCTAATTTCTCTAGATGTCTTTACATGTATGCCCTTCCTTAGTCACATAATGCCTGACACCTGCTCACCATTCAGAACTCTGCTCATGTGTCATCTCCTCTAGGACCTCTTCTCTGAGGCCTTTCTCTAGCCAGGCTGGGTAATTAACCTCTGCCAGAACAACCACACTGTACTTTAATTGGTGTGTTTGCTGCTCTCCATTAGACTGAGCAACCTGAGAGCAAGACCAATAACGTAGCACATACCTGCTACATACTTGGCAGTCAGCAAGCATTTGTTGAATAAATGTTAATGAGATTGTGGAAGGAGCTGTGAATTGGGAGTCAGAAGCTGTATGTTTTTAGGCTGGAGTCATGTCAGAGGTGGACTTAACAGAGGTGACCGTAGCCCCTGATTTATACTGCCATGTTCATCGTGGCCTTGTTCATAATAGCCGAGAGGTGGGAGCAATCTTAAGTTTCCATCAGCAGATGAATGGATGAAGAGAATGTGACATATACATACAGTGGACTATTATTCAGCCTTAAAAAAGAGGGGAATCTTGTCATATGTTGAAACGGATGAATCTTAAGGACATTGTGCTAAATGAAATAAACCCACAATATTCAGATATCACAGATATCTGAGATATCTAAAATAGTTGAACTCTTAGAAAGTATAAAATGGTAGTTGCCAGGGGCTGGAGGGAAGGGGAGAATTATTTAATGGATGTGCAGTTTCAGTTTTGCAAGATGAAGAGCACCAGAGATTTGTTGCACAGCAGTGTGCATACAGTTATCACTGCTACTGCACTGTACACGTAAAACAGCTCAGGATGGAAACGTTTATCATAAGGCTTTTGGCCACCTTTTTTTCCTAAGTATAGTTGAGTTGCAGTGCTGTGTTACTTGTTGCTGTATAGCGAGGTGACTCAGTTTTACATACACACACTTTTTCATATTCTTTTCCATTATGGTTTATCACAGGACATGGAGTGCAGCTGCCTGTGCTATGTAGCAGGACCCTGTCTATCCATTTTGTATATTACCAGTTTGCATCTGCTAATCCCAAACTCCCAGTCCAGCCTTCTCCCATTCCTCACTGCCTTGGGAACCACAAGTCTATTGTCTGTGCCCCTGATTCTATTTTCATTTCATAGATAGGTTCATTTGTGACCACAATATTTAAAAAGTATAATATACACAGTATTTTGTATATTAACTACAAAACAAAAACTATAATTTTCTAAGTCATATGCCTGCAAAATTTTTAGCAGTTATAAGGGTTTTATTTATTGGCCACGCCATGTGACATGTGGGATCTTAGCTCTGTGACCAGGGATGAACCTGAGCCTCCTGCATGGGGAGTGTGGAGTCCTACCACTGGACAGGCAGGTGGACTGGATCCCGCATGCTCCAACTAAGAGCCTTCATGCCACGACTAAGACCTGGTGCAGCCGAAAGAAAGGATAAGGCTTGTCAATGGTGCTAGAAAGACCAGAGTCATTTTAAGTGTTAATAAACATTAATAAAGAAAGATATGATAGATGCTAAGATTTTCTGCCTAAATATAGTACAAGGAAGAACCTCATATGTATGTATCTTTAGTCCTATATCATATCTTTATTACCATATATGAATAAAGTCTGTTAATCTAAACAAAAATAAAGGTTGATGCTGTTAATGAGCACAATGCATGCAGGCGAGATAAAGCTATTTATGGGCCAGGAGTCAAAAAACCTGCATGCAGTGAAAATTTTGGCCTAAAGTAATCTTGTGATTTTAGGCATGGCACTTACAGCTAATGCTGTAAAGAACAGTATTGCATAGGAACCTAGAATGTTAGGTCCATGAATCGAGGTAAAATTGGACATGGTCAAGCAGGAGACGGCAAGAATGAACATCACCATTTTAGGAATCAGTGAACTAAAATGGACGAGAACAGACATTTAATTCAGGTGGCCAGTATATCTACAACTGTGGGCAGGAATCCCTTAGAAGAAATGGAGTAGCCCTCATAGTCAACCAAAGAGTTCAAAATGCAGTAGTTGGGTGCAATCTCAAAAACAACAAAATAATCTCAGTTTGTTTGCAAGGCAAACCATTCAACATCGCAGTTATCCATGCCCCAACCAGTAATGCCAAAGAAGCTGAAGTTGAAAGGGTTCTGTGAAAACCTATAAGACCTTACAGAACTATAAGACCTATAGACCTTATAGAACACCCAAAAAGACATCCTTTTCATCACAGGGGACTGGAATGCGAAAGTAGGAAGTCAAGAGATACCTGAAGTAACAGGCAAGTTTGGCCTTGGAGTACAAAATGAAGCAGGGCAAAGGCTCACAGAATTTTGCCAAGAGAACGCACTGGTCATAGCAAACACCTTCTTCCAACAACACAAGAGACAACTCTACGCATGGACATCACCCAGTGGTCAGTACTGAAATCAGATTGATTATATTATTTGCAGTCAGAGATGGAGAAGCTCTATACAGTCAGCAAAAACAAGACTTGAAGCTGACTGTAGCTCAGATCATGAACTTCTTAATGCCAAATTCAGACTTAAATTGAAGAAAGTAGGGAAAACCAGTAGGCAATTCAGGTATGACCTAAATGAAATCCCTTATGATTATTTAGTGGAAGTGACAAATAGATTCAAGAGATTAGATCTGATAGAGTGCCTGAAGAACTATGGACAGAGATAAGTAACACTGTACAGGAGGCGGTGACTGAAACCATCCCAAAGAAAAGTGCAAGAAGGCAAAATGGTTGTCTGAGAAGGCCTTACTAATAGCTGAGAAAAGAAGAGAGGAGAAAGAAGAAGTTATACACAACTGAATGTAGAGTTCCAGAGAACAGAAAGGCGAGATAAGAAAGCCTTATGTGAACAGTGAGCCTTATGTGAACAGTGCAAAGAAACAGAGGAAAACAATAGAATGAGAAAGACTAGAGATCACTTCAAGAAAATTGGAGATACCAAAGGAACATACCATGCAAAGATGGGCACAATAAAGGACAGAAATGGCAAGGACCTAACATAAGCAGAAGAGATTAAGAAAAGGTGGCAGGAATACACAGAAGAACTGTACAAAAAAGATCTTAAGGAACTGGATAGCCACGTTGGTGTGGTCACTCAACTAGCACTGGACATCCTAGAGTGTGAAGTCAAGTAGGCCTTAGGTAGCATTACTGTACAAACAAAGGTAGCAGAGATATGGAATGCCAGCTGAGCTATTTCAGTTCCTAAAAGATGATGCTGTTAAAGTGCTGCACTCAACATGTCAGCAAATTTGGAAAATTCAGCAGTGGCCACAGGACTAGAAAAGGTCAGTTTTCATTCCAGTCCCAAAGAAGGGCAATACCAAAGAATGTTCAAGCTACCATACAATTGTGCTCATTTCACATGCCAGCAAGGTAATGCTCAAAATCCTTCAAGCTAGGCTTCAGCAGTACATGAACTGAGAACTTCCAGATGTACAAGTTGGGTTTAGAAAAGGCAGAGGAACCAGAGATCAAATTGCCAACATAGAAAAAGCAAAGGAATTCCAGAAAAACACCTGCTTCATTGACTTTGCTAAAGCATTTAACTGTGTGGGTCATAACAAACTGTGGAAAATTCTTAAAGAGATGGGAATACCAGACCACCTTACCTCTCTCCTGAGAAACCTGTATGCGGATCAAGAAGCAGCAATTAGAACTGGACAAAGAACAACACACTGGTTCAAAATTGAGAAAGGAGTTCATCAAGTATGCATATTGTCACCCTGCTTACTTCTGTGCAGAATATGTCATGCAAAATCTGGGCTGAATGAATCACAAGCTGGAATCAAGATTGCCAGGAGAAATATCAGCAACTTCAAATATACAGATGATATCAATATAATGGCAGAAGGTAAAGAGGAATGAAAGAGCCTCTTGATGAAGTGAAAGAGGAGAGTGAAAAAGCAGGCTTAAACTCAGCCTTCAAAAAGCTAATACCATGGTATCTGGTCCCACCACTGCATGGTAAATAGATGGGGTAAAAGTGGAAACAGTGACAGATTTTCTTTTCTTGGATTCCAAAATCATTGCGGACACTGACTGCAGCCATGAAATTAAAAAAAACAACAACACTTGTTCCATGGAAGGAAAGCCATGACAAGCTAGACAGAATATTAAAAAGCAGAGACATCACTTTGCCAACAGAAGTCGGTATAGTCAAAGCTATGAGTTTTTCAGTAGTCTTTTGTGGGTGTGAGATTTGGACCATAAGAATTATAAGCACCAGAGCATTGATAATTGTGGTACTGGCGAAGACTCTTGAGAGTCTCTTGCACAGGAAGGAGATCAAACCAGTCAGTCCTAAAGGAAATCAATCCTCAATATTCACTGGACAGACTGATGCCGAAGCTTCAATGCTTTGGCCACCTGATGCAAAGAGCCGACTTACTGAAAAAGACTGTGATGCTGGGAAAGATTGAGGGCAGGAGGAGAAGGGAGCGACAGAGAAATGAGATGGTTGGATGGCATCACTGACTCAATGGACATGAGTTTGAGCAAACTCCAGAAGTTAGTGAAGGACAGGGGAGCGAGGTGTGCTGCAGCCCATGGAGTGGCAGAGTCAGAGATGGCTTAGCAACTGAACAACAATTGTGTGATTTTAGGCATGGCGCTTACTTTCTGCTCCAACTTTTTTACCTTTCAAAGGTATTAAGGAAATACTCTAAGAGACCAGAAATTGTAAAATGAGTAGAAAAATTTTACCTCCAAAGGAGGGAAACTAGTCTAGCACAGTCTAGGCTCCGAGGCATGGATGTGAGTGGTTCAGGGGAGGAAAAATTGGATGATCTTTTTAAAACCAGAAGACCACGAACCATCTTCTCCCTCATTGGGAAAGCAGAGTCTCTGAGAGTTGCTGATTGGCTAATGATCCCAGGGCCTTTCCACTACGGAAGCCACAGGCTGGCTGCAGACGGCCTGCTGTGGAAGGGGCCCGCTGTCTTGGACTCTGCCCTCAGCCACCTCTGCTGCTTATACACAAGGTGCCTGCTTTGGGATCATGGCGTCCAGTCAGGTCTGCTCTGATATAGGTGACCTAGCTGTTAATGTCAAGAGAATTTTGAAAGAACCAGACTCTTTTAAATTTATCGTCATTTAGTCCTCTTGGAGTCTCATAGGATAGATATTATATCCAGTTTTACGTGTCAGGAAACTTAAGACTCATGGATTAACTTTCCAGGATTGCCAGCTCAGTGGTAGGACCAGAAATTCAGACCAAACTCCAGTACCAAAACTCTTTATCCTTCTACTGTGCCATTTGGCTTCTGCAGATGAGATCCTGCATGAGAAAGAGTTTCATAAAAATTAGATTTTTTTTTTTAATTGGTTAATATTTAGTGTAGAACAATGATTTTTCAAAGATACTCTGGCAGAGGGTCATGTATATCAGAATTACAGTGGTCCCCACTTAACTGCACTTTTGCTTTTGACTGTTTGAGTTACCTGAGGTCAACTATTGTCTGAAAATATTAAATGGAAGATTCTAGAAATAAGTCATAAGTTTTCAATCATGTGCCATTCTGAGCAGTGTGTGAAATCTTGTGCTGCCTCGCTCTGCTGCCTGGGGGTATGAATCACCCCTTTGTCTCACATGTCTATGCTGTGTGTAGACACACCCTGTAGTCACTTAGCCATCTGGGTTATCAGATTGATTGTCCTGGTATTTAAGTGTATGTGTTCATCTGACTCTCATTTTACTCAACAATGGTCCCAAAACAGAAAAGTAGTGATGCAGGAAATCCAGAGCTGCCAAAGAGGAGGTGTGAAGTGCTTCCTCCAGTGGGACGGGCCAGAGTTCAGCACCTTCCCGGCCTCAGCATCCACCGAGGGTGGCGCCCCACGCAGCACTTGGGGCATGTTTACCTGTGTATCTTTTTTGTCTGCAGGTACCCTCCCTCTTCCACCTCTCCCTTGACTTTCATCCCTTATCACTGCTCCAATGAGTCACTCTTATTGATGGGACTGTGTCATATCCCTTAGTTGTGTGGGGATAGCTTAAATGTTTGGTTTCAGTTTTTCACTCTTTGGGTCATATTATACACCTGCATCCTTGCCATAGCTTCAGAACAGGCAGAGTATACACCCCCATTCCTTAATTTGGAGCTTGGACTTATGAATTACTTTGGCCAATGAGATGTTATGAAACAGTGTTTTTTTTAAATTCAGAAAACAAAAGCTGAGAAATATTATAAAATGTGAAATATATGTGTGAATTGTACATATGAAGTATGAGTAATTTTCCCAAAATTTAAAGAAAAAAAAGAGAAAAAGCTAAAAATCGAGAAGAAAATTTGAGGATGAGTGTAGGAGATTGAACATCAGAAAAATAGAAATGACTGGAAGAAAGAAATGATTTAACTTGAGAATTTGAGGGCGTGAGTGGCCAGAGTAAAGGGGCACAGTGCTCAGCACTGGGGAAGAAAACAGACCCGTGGCAGTCATACAGTTTCTCAACATGAGTTTAAAGAGGAGAACAGACTTCCAGCATGGGGAGGGTACCAGCTCACATCTCAAGAATCAAGGGTATCTTTGGACTTCTTGGCAGCAACATAGGCATCAAGAAGGCAATAGTACAGTGCTGACATTCTGAAGGAAAACGATTACCAACCTAGAATTACATAGCTAGCCAAAGTATACAGCAAGAATGAGTATAGAATAGTCATTTTCAGAAATCAGGTATCTAAAAAATTTTAACTGTCACATACCTTTTCTTAAGAAGTTACTGTAAGAAATACTCCATCAAAATTGAAAGAATAAATCAAGGAAGAATGAAACATGAGACACAGAAAATAAGAGACCCAACAGAAAAAAATGGCAAGGTTTCACTTGGAGGAGGAAGAAAAGTGATGCCAGCATGGTAGCTCTGCATCAGACGTGACAGGCAGCCGAGCCAGGCGGCTGCAGCGTGAGCCAGTGTGTGAACTGAGGGCAGAATGCCGAGAGAACCTGGCCCAGACCCTCAGCGGTGCCTGGCTCATCTTGATCATGTCTTCTCTCCAGGCTTTGCCAAGGACACTCATGGACGTTAAAACTTTTCCCTGAGAGCAGGGGGTAGGCCACCTTGGACTCAGAAGCCGAAGTGCAGATCAGCCCACTCTCACAGAGCAGACTTCTGCGGCATGTCCAGCACCTGGCCCGCACGCTGCTTGTCTTGCCGGGCTCCCAACTGTGGAAAGCCCTGTGTTTCCCAGGACTGGCTTGTGACCTTGCTTGCATCTTCCTCAGAGGGGGCCTTGTCAACTTCCATGGAAGCGGAAGTCAGACCGTGGCCTGCGACTGCTCTGCTCTCCTCCTCCTGGAGCCTCCGTCCAGTGAGGTCAGTGCTGCCCCCTCCTCGCGTGGCTGGTGTTCGCCGGCCCTCCGTTTCCAAGACGAGGCGCTATGTGGAGTGGGGATGGATTACATGAGGGTGGTAGAGCTGTTATTAAAAGCGGTCAACACAAAATCAGGGTATTAATGATTTGTGGCAAGTGTTGAAGGGAAGAGAAATGGGCTTCTAAGGAGAACTTCTCCGACTTAATGTGCATATGAATCACTTGGAGATCCTGTTAAAACGCAGATTATAAGGCAGAGGAGGAAGCTGAGATTCAGCGCTTTTTAAACCTTCCAGGTGATGCTCATTCTTTTGTGGGACAATACTTTGAGTGCCAGCTTTCTAAAGTGCTGGACTCTTGTTTCTTAGCTTGAGCAGTTGATACACAGTGTTCATTTTATTATTACTCTTCATATATGCATATATTGTGATATCTTTCACAACAAAAAGATTTTAATTGCAAAGGAAAAATGTAATAGAAGAAAGATATATTGAGCAAAAATCCTGGAGATGTAAAACATGTCAAATTATAAAAGCCTTGACTACATTATTATATTAGGGTTCACCAGAGAAACAGTGCCATTAGGAGACACATATATGGGGCCGGGGAGGGGGGCAATGATTGGTTTTATTGTAATGAATTGGCTCACACAGTGACAGAGGCGGACAAGTCCCAAGATCTGCGGTTGCCAAGCTGAAGACCCAGGAGAACCAGTGCTGTAGTTGCACAGCTCCGTGAAGAGCTGGGGTTCGAGGCCCCAGTGGAGAGGGGCCTCAGAATGACAGTAGTCAGCCGCACAAGAGCTTGTCAGGAACACCAACAGGTCCCCAAGAAGCTGAAGAGATGGAGTGTCTCAAGATGGAGATGAAATGCATATCTCAAGAGACACCTGGAGCACTGGCACAGAATCCGGTGGACAAATGTGTGGAAAACCACAAAAAAAGAGTGTAACCGTTTACACTGTTGTCCTAAATGTTTTTATTAGAAAGTCTAGTCCTAGGTTGGATTCTGAGGTGTAGCTTGAGCACGTGTGCAGTCTGTTATGTGGAGAGTTGGGAATTTACGCGTGTTCTGTGCCTGTGCGGCCCCAGCCTGTAGCAGGGAGCTGTGACGCTGCAGGTGGGTGTTTGCGGCTCGTTTCTCAGTGTTCTCTATTGTGTCTTCTAGACGTGAGCAGTTACGATGTGAGCAGCTGTCACTCCCGTGGTCATTCCACACACACACTCTTCTGCCATTGCTTTTGAGTTACAATTACCGCTGATCTTCCTCTCGCTGTCTTTACCCTTTCTGAGCCTTAGTTTCCTTCCGTGTAAAATGGTGATAACAGCTGCTTTGCAGAGTTACTCTGCCTAGCATAGAATATATACTTAATAAATGATAACTGTTCCTGCTTTATGAGATTTCTTTTCATATTTATATTTTTAAAATTTTTCACTTATTCCTGGCTGTGCTGGGTCTTTGTTGCTGTGCTCAGGTTTTCTCTAGCTGCAGTGGGGTGGGGGGGCTTCTCTCTAGTTGGGGGCACAGGCTTCTCATTGCAGTGGCTTCTCTTGTTGCCAAGCACAGGCTGTAGGTGCGAGGGCTCAGTAGTTGCGGTACATGGGCTCAGTAGTTCGGGCACACAGGCTTAGGTGCCCTGAGGTGTGTGGGATCTTCCCAGACCAGTGTCTCCTGCATCGGCAGGTGGATTCTTAATCACAGGACCACCAGGGAAGTCCAGGGGATTTCTTTTTAAATGTTTGTTTTTATTTTGTTGTTTTTGATCTCCTGCTGACCTTTGTTCATCAAATGAAGTATGAACTGGTTTGGCAAACTTGGCAATCTGAACCACCAGGCAGAATTTAGAGATCTGTTTACTGATGAGCGTTAATGACTCAAGTCCCAATCTAGTGCTGAAAAGACAGAGTTGAATGAGGGAGTGACCCTTCCTTTGGGGCTAACAGAGACGGGCCATCCCTGTGCTGTGTTACATGTGCCACATTGGAGGATAACATGAAAAGCCAGTGGAAAACTCTGCAGTCGCCTCTGGGAATTGAGGAAGACTTTAATGTGGGCACTGGGTGCTCTTTACTGTGGAGTGCCGAGGGGTGCCCACATAGCTCCCTGTGTTCCTGGGACATCCACTTCTCTGCCTGCTCACCTCCATCCTTAGGACCCGTGGCCTCTCCCCATCACAGGCCTGGGAGTCCCTCAGAACAGTGCCACTGAACCTGACCTCTCTGCTGCCACTGTCATTTCTTACTCTGCTCTACCCACACACGAGCCTGCCAGGTACACACTTTTCCCAAAGACCTTTGGGCAAAACCCTATCAGCAAACCTGCTAGTTCCACCTTCAACATACGTCCAGAATTGGCCACAGCTCTCCACTTGTGCTACTGTCACCCTGATCTAGGCCACTGTTTCTTTCTTTAGAAGAAAAAAGTATTGTTTCGGCTGTGCTGCCTCTCCGCTGCTGCGCAGGCTTTTTTCCAGTTTTGGCGCGAGGGGGCTGCTCGAGTTGCGGCCTGTGGGCTTCTCAGTGCAGCGGCTGCTTGTGTGCAGAGCACGGGCTCTAGGGCATGGGCTCAGCAGTTGCAGCCCTTGGGTTTCAGGGCCCGGGCTCCAGAGCTGTGGCTCACAACCTGAGTTGCTCCGTGGCATGTGGGATCTTCCTGGACCAGGGATTAAACCCATGTCTCCTGCATTGGCACAGGGATTCTTTACCACTGGTCCGCCCCTGGTCCACTGTTCCTTTTACCTGGATCATGGCCTCCGGACCATTCTTCCTGTTTCCCTGTTCTTCCTGTGGTCTCTGTCCAGCAGCCAGCACAATTTTGTTTTCCTGCTGGACCCTGCCACAGGTTTTCCATCTCGCCAGCCTTTAACCAGAGCCCACAGACCCTGTGCAGTGTGGTACCCCTGTCCTTCTTGCCCCCTACTGCTCCTCGATCCTTTCTGGCACCATCTCTCCATGCTCCCCATCACCACCACTGGGCACACTCCCACTCAGCCTCTGAATCACTCTTCCAGGAGATGGCACTGCTCACTCACTCATCTCTCACAGATTCTAGTTCAGAATTCTCAACACTCAGTGAGGCCTTTACTGAGCAGACTTAAAAAATCATAAGCCCCACATAAACTCCCTTTCTATGCTTTATTTCCTTGGGAGTACAAGTTGATTAAAATTTCGACTCTAGGAAAGCAAGGGATTTGTCTGTTTTGTTCCCTGCTATATCGCCAAGGCCCAGGCAGTGGCTGGCTTGGCAAGGGCTCAGTAGATTCTGGTTGAATACTCTGAATGAGACGAGAAGGAAGTTGGGAGAAACCGAGAAGGGGCAAGGTTGAGGCTTCCTAGCCAGGTAGCTGCCCATGCAGAGTCATTACAGGGCCTGGTGTGTTGAAGTTCAGCTTGCCTGACACAGGAAGGCAGGCTGTGAGAAGGAGCCTTGTGTGCAGCAAGGGGCCTGCTGGCAGAAAGAGGCAGCAGGTTTAGGAGCCCTCCCTTGTTTTAGCGTTGTCCTGGAAACTTAGCTTCAGCGCTGGTTTCTAGAGCTGTGCCGTCCTGCTGTGCCTCCATAGCCACCAGCCATGGAGGACTGTTAAATCTTTGAAGTTTGTCTGGTGGTTTAGTCGGTAAGTCGTGTCAGATTCTTGCAACCTCATGGACTGTAGCCCACCAGGCGCCTCCGTCCATAGGATTTTCCAGGCAAGAATCATCACTTCAGTTCAGTCGCTTAGTCGTGTCTGACTCTCTGCAACCCCATGGACTGCAACATGCCAGGCTTCCCTGTCCATCACCAGCTTCCAGTGTTTCCTCAAACTATGTCCATCAAATCAGTGATACCATCCAACCATCTCATCCTCTGTTGTCCCTTTCTCCTCCTGCCTTCAATCTTTCCCAGCATTGGGGTCTTTTCCAGTGAGTCAGCTCTTCACATCAGGTGGCCAAAGTATTGGAATTTCAGCTTCAGCATCAGTCCTTCCAATGAATATTCAGGACTGATTTCCTTTAGGATGGACTGGCTGGATCTCCTTGCAGTCCAAGGGACTCTCAAGAGTCTTCTCCAACACCACAGTTCAAAAGCATCAATTCTTTAGTGCTCAGCTTTCTTTATGGTCCAACTCTCACATCCATACATGACTACTGGAAAAACCATAGCTCTGACTAGATGGACCTTTGTCAGCAAAGTAATGTCTTTGCTTTTTAATATGCTGTCTAGGTTGGTCTTCGGAGAAGGCAATGGCACCCCACTCCAGTACTCTTGCCTGGAAAATCCCATGGGCGGAGGAGCCTCGTAGGCTGCAGTCCATGGGGTCGCTAAGAGTCGGACACGACTCAGCGACTTCACTTTCACTTTCCACTTTCATGCATTGGAGAAGGAAATGGCAACCCACTCCAGTGTTCTTGCCTGGAAATCCTAGGGATGGGGAGCCTGGTGGGCTGCCATCTCTGGGGTCGCACAGAGTCGGACACGACTGAAGCGACTTAGCAGCAGTAGCAGCACCAGGTTGGTCTTTATATTCTGAGTACATCATGAGAAACGCTGGACTGGAAGAAGCACAAGCTGGAATCAAGATTGCCGGGAGAAATATCAATAACCTCAGATATGCAGATGACACCACCCTTATGGCAGAAAGTGAAGAGGAACTAAAGAGCCTCTTGATGAAAGTGAAAGTGGAGAGTGAAAAAGTTGTCTTAAAGCTCAACATTCAGAAAATGAAGATCATGGCATCTGGTCCCATCACTTCATGGGAAATAGATGGGGAAACAGGGGAAACAGTGGAAACAGTGTCAGACTTTATTTTTCTGGGCTCCAGAATCACTGCAGATGGTGACTGCAGCCATGAGATTAAAAGACGCTTACTCCTTGGAAGGAAAGTTATGACCAACCTAGATAGCATATTCAAAAGCAGAGACATTACTTTGCCAACAAAGGTCCGTCTAGTCAAGGCTATGGTTTTTCCTGTGGTCATGTATGGATGTGAGAGTTGGACCATAAAGAAAGCTGAGCACCAAAGAATTGATGCTTTTGAACTGTGGTGTTGGAGAAGACTCTTGAGAGTCCCTTGGACTGCAAGGAGATCCAACCAGTCCATTCTGAAGGAGATCAGCCCTGGGTGTTCTTTGGAAGGAATGATGCTAAAGCTGAAACTCCAGTACTTTGGCCACCTCATGTGAAGAGTTGACTCACTGGAAAAGACTCTGATGCTGGGAGGGAGTGGGGGCAGGAAGAGAAGGGGACGACAGAGGATGAGATGGCTGGATGGCATCACTGACTCGATGGATGTGAGTCTAAGTGAACTCCGGGAGTCGATGATGGACAGGGAGGCCTGGTGTGCTGCGATTCATGGGGTGGCAAAGAGTCAGAGATGACTGAGCGACTGAACTGAACTGAACTGAACTGAGGTTGGTCTTAGCTTTTCTTCCAAGGATCAAGTGTCTTTTAATTTCCTGGCTGCAGTCACCATCTGCAGGGATTTTGGAGCCCAAGAAAATAAAGTCTTTCACTGTTTCCACTGTTTCCCCATCTATTTGTCATGAAGTGATGGGACCAGATGCCATGATCTTAGTTTTCTGAATGTTGAGTTTTAAGCCAACTTTTTCACTCCCCTCTTTCACTTTCATCAAGAGGCTCTTTAGTTCCTCTTCACTTTCTGCCATAAGGGTGGTGTCATCTGTGTATGTGAGGTTATTGATATTTTTCCTGGCAGTCTTGATTCCAGCTTGTGCTTCATCCAGCCTGGCATTTTGCATGGTGTACTCTGCATGTAAGTTAAATAAGCAAAGTGACAATATACAGCCTTGACGTACTCCTTTTATCAATTTGGAACCAGTCTGTTGTTCCTTGTCCGGTTCTAACTGTTGCTTTTTGACCTGCTTACAGATTTCTCAAGAGACAGGTAAGGTGGTAAGGTGGTCTGGTATTCCCATCTCTTGAAGAATTTTCCACAGTTTGTTGTGATCCACAGAGTCAAAGCCTTTGGTATATAATCAGTAAAGCAGAAGTAGATGTTTGTCTGGAACTGTCTTGCCTTTTTGATGATCCAGCGGATGTTGGCAATTTGATCTCTGGTTCCTCTGCCTTTTCTAAAACCAGGTTGAACATCTGGAAGTTTACGGTTCATGTACTGCTGAAGCCTGGCTTGGAGAATTTTGAGCATGACTTTACTAGCGTGTGAGTTGAGTGCAATTGTGTGGTAGTTTGAGCGTTCTTTGGCATTGCCCTTCTTTGGTATTGGAATGAAAACTGACCTTTTCCAGTCCTGTGGCCACTGCTGAGTTTTCCAGATTTGCTGGCATATTGAGTGCAGCACTTTAACATTTAACAAGAATGGATTGCCATATCCTTCTCCAGGGGATCTTCCTGACCGAGGGATTGAACTGCATTACAGGCAGATTCTTTACTGACTGTGTGTCTAGTCCAAATTAAAATTTGCCAAAACTATAAAATTCATAACTGGATTTTGAAAACTGATTACCAAAAAAAAATGCAAAATGTTTTCTAAAAATAATTTTTATTTATTTTTGACTTCACTGGGTCGTCACCAATGCCCATGGCCTTTCTCCAGTTGTGGCGAGTGGGGCCTAGTCTTACTGTGGAGCTCAGGGTCTAGGCTCACAGGCTTCAGGAGTTGTGGCACCTGGGCTTAGTTGCCCCTCGTCATGTGGTATCCTCTTGGACCAGGGGTCGAACCCAAGTCCCCTGCATTGCAAGCAGATTCCTAGCCACGGGACCACCCGGGAAGTCGCACAAATTTTTTTTTTTTTTTTTTCAGTGAAGGATAATTGCTTGACAGAATTTTGTTTTCTGTCAAACCTGAACACGAATCAGTCATAGGTATACAGCTAGCCCCTCCCTTTTGAACCTCCCTCCCATCTCCCTTCCCATCCCACCCGTCTAGGTTGATACAGAGCCTTGTTTGAGTTTTCTGAGCCATACAGCAGATTCCTGTTGGCTATCTATTTTACGTATGGTAATGTAAGTTTCCCTGTTAACTCTTTCCATGCGTCTCACCCTCTCCTCCCCTTTCCCCATGTCTACAAGTCTGTTCTCGATGTCTGTTTCTCCATTACTTCCCTTAAGTAAATTCTTCAGGACCATTTTTCTAGATTCCATATGTATGCATTAGAATTTATCTTTCTTTTTCTGACTTACTTCATTCACTCTGTATAATAGGTTCTAGGTTCATCCACCTCATTAGAACTGACTCAAAGGCGTTCCTTTTTATGGTTGAGTAATACTTCATTGTGTATATGTACCACAACTTCTTTATCTATTCATGTGTTGATGGACATCTAGTTGCTTCCATGTTCTAGCTACTGTAAATACTGTTGCAATGAACAGTGGGATACATTTGTCTTTTTCAATTTTGGTTACCTCAGGGTATATGCCTAGGGGTGGGATTGCTTGGTCATATGGTGATTTTAGTCCTAGTTTTTTAAGGAATCTGCATACTGTCTTCCATAGTGGCTGTATCAGTTTACATTCCCACCGACAGTGCAAGAGCGTTCCCTCTTCTCCACACGCTCTTTTTGATGATGGCCATTCTGATTGGAGTGAGGTGATACCTTATTGTAGTTTCGATTTGCATTTCTCTAATAATGAGCGATGTTGAGCATCTTTTCATGTGTTTGTTGGCCATCTGTTTGTCTTCTTTGGTGAAATGTCTGTTTAGGTCTTTTTCCCACTCTTTGACTGGGTTGTTTGTTTTGCTGGTACTGAGTTGTATGAGCTGCCTGTATATTTTATTTTGGAAATTAATCCTTTGTCAGTTGTGTCATTTGCTTTTATTTTCTCCCATTCTGAGGGTTGTTTTCACCTTGCTTAGTGTTTCCTTTGCTGTGCAAAAGCTGTTAAATTTAATCAGGTCCCACTTGTTTACTTTTGTTTTTATTTCCGTTACTCTAGGAGGTGGGTCATAGAGGATCTTCGTTTGATTTATGTCATCGAGTGTCCTGCCCATGTTTTCCTCTAAGAGTTTTATAGTTTTAGGTCCTACATTAGGTCTTTAATCCATTTTGAGTCTATCTTTGTGAATGGTGTTAGGAAGGATTCTGATTTCATTCTTGTACATGTAGCTGTCCAGTTTTCCCAGCACCATTTGTTGAAGAGGCTGTCTTTGCCCCATTGTATATTCTTGCCTCCTTTGTCAAAAATAAGGTACCCATAGGTGCGTGGGTTTATTTCTGGGCTTTCTATCTTGTTCCATTGGTCTATATTTCTGTTTTTGTGCCAGTACCATACTGTCTTGATGACTGTAGCTTTGTAGTATAATCTGAAGTCAGGAAGCTTGATTCCTCCAGCTCCATTCTTCTTTCTCAAGATTGCTATGGCTATTCAGGGTCTTTTGTGTTTCCATATGAATTGTGAAATTTTTTGTTCTAGTTCTGTGAAAGATGCCATTGCTAATTTGATAGGGATCACATTGACTCTGTAGATTGCATTTGGTAGTATAGTCATTTTTACAATATTGATTCTTCCTACCCAGGAACATGGAATATCTCTCCATCTGTTTATGTCATCTTTTATTTCTTTCATTGGTGTCATAATTTTCTGTATACAGTTCTTTTGTCTCCTTAGGTAAGTTTATTCCTAGATATTTAATTCTTTTTGTTGCAATGGTGAATGGGATTGATTCCTTAATTGCTCTTTCTCATTTTTCATTGTTAGTATATAGAAATGCAAGTGATTTCTGTGTATTGATTTTGTATCCTGCAACTTTGCTAAATTCACTGATTAGCTCTAGTAATTTTCTGATACTATCTTAGGGTTCTCTATGTACAGTATCATGTCATGTACAAACAGTGAGAGCTTTACTTCTTCTTTTCTGATATGGATTCCTTTTATTTCTTTTTCTTCTCTGATTGCTGTAGCTAGGACTTCTGGAACTATGTTGAATAATAGTGATGAAAGTGGACAGCCTTGTCTTGATTCCTGATCTTATGGGGAATGCTTTCAGGTTTTCACCATTGATAATAATGTTTGCTGTAGGCTTAGCATATATGGCCCTTACTGTGTTGAGGTAGGTTCCTTCTGTGCCCATTTTTTGAAGAGTTTTAATCATAAATGGATGCTGAATTTTGCCATAGGCTTTTTCTGCTTCTATTGAGATTATCATGTGGTTTTTATCTTTCAATTTGTTAATATGGTGTATCACATTGATTTGCGTATATTGAAAAATCCTTGCATTCTTGGAATAAACCCAACTTGATCATGGTATATGAGCTTTTTGATGTGTTGCTGAATTCTGTTTGCTAAAATTTTGTTGAGGATTTTTGCATCTATCTTCATCAGTGATATTGGCCTGTAGTTTTCTTTTTGTGTGTTGTCTTTGTCTGGTTTTGGTATCAGGGTGATGGTGGCCTCGTAGGATGAATTTGGAAGTGTTCCTTCCTCTGCAATTTTTGGAGAGTTTTAGAAGGATAGGCCTTAGCCCTTCTCTAAATGTTTGATAGAATTCTCCTGTGAAGCCATCTCATCCTGGGCTTTTGTGTTTTGGGAGATTTTTGATCACAGCTTCAATTTCAGTGCTTGTAATTGGGTTGTTCATAATTCCTATTTCTTCTTGGCTCAGTCTTGGAACATTGAGCTTTTCTAAGAATCTGTCCATTTCTTCCAGGTTATCCATTTTATTGCCATATAGTTGTTCCTAAGAGTCTCTTATAATCCTTTGTATTTCTGCATTGTCTGTTGTAACCTCTCCTTTTTCGTTTCTAATTTTGTTGATTTGATTCTTCTCTCTTTTTTTCTTGATGAGTCTGGTGAAAGGTTTGTCAATTTTGTTTATCTTCTTAAAGAACCAGCTTTTAGTTTTATTATTTTTTTTACTATTATTTCTTTCATTTCTTTTTAATTTATTTCTGCTTGAATCTTTATGATTTCTTTCCTTCTACTAATTTTGGGGTTTTTTGTTCTTCTTTTTCCAGTTGTTTTAGGTGTAAAGTTAGATTGTCTATTCGATGTTTTTTTTGGTTTCTTGAGGTAGGATTGTATTGCTATAAACTTCCCTCTTAGAACTTAGAGCTGCACCCCATAGGTTTTTTTCTTTTTTTTTAATTTTATTTTATTTTTAAACTTTACAAAATTGTATTAGTTTTGCCAGATATCGAAATGAATCTGCCACAGGTATACATGTGTTCCCCATCCTGACCCATAGGTTTTGAGTTGTGTTTTTCATTGTTGTTTGTTTCTTGAAATTTTTTAATTCCCCCTTTGAACATATTGTTTAGTCTCCATGTGTTTGTGTTTCTTACTGTTTTTCTTGTAATTGAGATCTCATCTTATAGTTTGTGGTCAGAGAAGATGCTTGATATGATTACAGTTTTCTTAAATTTACTGAGGTTTGATTTGTGACCCAGGATGGGGTCTCTTCTGAAGAATGTTCCATGTGCGCTTGAAGGTGTATTCTGCATTTGGATGGAATGTCCTGAAGATAGCAATGAGATCCATTTCATCTAGTGTATCTTTTAAGACTTGCGTTTCCTTATTAATTTTCTGTTTTGATGATTTGTCCATTGGTGTGAGTGAGGTGTTAAAGTCTCCTACTGTTACTGTGTTACTGTCAGCTTCTCCTTTTATGTCTGTTAGTGTTTGTCTTGGAGAAGGCAATGGCACCCCACTCCAGTACTCTTGCCTGGAGAATCCCATGGATGGAGGAGCCTGGTGGGCTGCAGTCCATGGGGTCGCTGAGAGTTGGACACGACTGAGCGACTTCACTTTGACTTTTCACTTTCATGCATTGGAGAAGGAAATGGCAACCCACTCCAGGTTCTTGCCTGGAGAATCCCAGGGATGGGAGAGCCTGGTGGGCTGCCGCCTCTGGGGTCGCACAGAGTCAGACACGACTGAAGCGACTTAGCAGCAGCAGCAGCAGCAGTGTTTGTCTTGTGTATTGAGGTGCTCCTATGTTGGGTGCATAGATAGTTACAATTGTATGTCTTCCTCTTGGATTGATCCCTTGATCATTATGTAGTGTCCTTCCTTATCTCTTGTAATCTTCTTTATTTTAAGGTCTATTTTGTCTGATATGAGGATTGCTGCTTAGATTTCTTTTGCTTCCCATTTGCATGGAATACATTTTTCCATCTTTTCACTTTCAGTCTATATGTGTCTTTAGGTCTGAAGTGGGTTTCTTGTAGACAGCATATATATGGGTCTTGTTTTTGTATTCATTCAGCCAGTCTGTCTTTTGGTTGGACATTTAATCCATTTACATTTAAAGTAATTATTGATATATATGTTTGTATCGCCATTTTCTTAATTGTTTACAGTTGATTTTGTAGGTCTTTTTCGTTCTCTTGTATTTCTTGACCATATAAGTCCCTTTAACATTTGTTGTAAGGCTGGTTTGGTGGTACTGAATTCTCTTAACTTTTGCTTGTCTGAAAAGCTCTTTATTTCTCCATCAGTTTTGAATGAGATCCTTGCTGGGTACGATAATCTTGGTTGTAGATTTTTCCCTTTCAGTACTTTGAATGTATCCTGCCATTCCCTTCTGGCCTGCAGAGTTTCTCCTGAAAGATCAGCTGTTAAGCATATGGGGTTTCCCTTGTATGTTACTTGTTGCTTCTCCCTTGCTGCTTTTAATATTCTTTCTTTATATTTAGTCTTTGTTAGTTTGATTAGAATGTGTCTTGGCATGTTTCTCCTTGGGTTTATCCTGTATGGGACTCTTTCTGCCTCTTGGACTTGATTGGTAATTTCCTTCGCCATGTTGGGGAAATTTTCAACTACAATCTCTTCAAAGATTTTGTCATACCCTTTCTTTTTCTTCTCTTCTTAACTGGGACCCCTGAAACTCAAATGTTGGTGTGTTTGATATTGTCCAGAGGTCTCTGTGACTGTCCTCAGTTTCTTTTTACTTTATTCTGCTCTTCAGAAGTTATTTCCACCATTTTATCTTCCAGCTCACTGATTCGTTCTTCTGCTTCAGATCTTCTGCTATTGATTCTTCCAGAGTATTTTTAATTTCAGTAATTGTGTTGTCTCTGTATGTTTATTCTTTAATTCTTCTAGGTCTTTGTTAATTGATTCTTGCATTTTCTTCATTTTGTTTTCAAGGTTTTTGATCATCTTTACTATTATTATTCTGAGTTCTTTTTCAGGTTGTTTGCCTGTATCTTCTTCATCTATTTGGACTTCTGTGTTTCTGATTTGTTCCTTCATTTGTGTAATATTTCTCTGCCTTTCATTATGTTTTTTTTTAACTTATTGTGTTTGAGGTCTCCTTTTCCCAGGCTTGAAGGTTGAATTCTTTCTTCCTTTTGGTTTCTGCCCTCCTAAGGTTGATCCAGTGGTTGGTGTAAGCTTCATATAGGTTGAGATTTCTGCTGAGTTTTTTGTTTTTCCTCTGATGGGCAAGGCAGAGTGAGTTGGTAATCTAATCTGCTGATGATCAGGTTTGTATTTTTGTTTTGTTTGTTGTTTAGATGAGGCGTCCTGCACAGGGTGCTACTGGTGGTTGGGTGATGCTGGGTCTTGGATTCCAGTGGTTTCCTTTGTGTGGGTTCTCACTATTTGATACCACCTAGGGTATCAATAGTAGGGTACCGCTGCTTGGCTTGCAGGAACCCTGGTGGCACAAAGTGTGCAGGGACACGGACTGCCTCTGCCCCAGGAATTATGGCCCTATCAGAGTCTTTTTTTCGAGCCTCTTGTAGCTGGTGGTCAGAAGGCCTCTTTGGCCAGTCTTTCTCCATACCTCCTCCCGTTCAGGCACTTAGAGGGCTCCCTTGCCTGGGGTCCTTCTCTGTTTTTCTGTGTGCCAGGCATTTGATGGTCCAGCCTCTCTATTTTTCAAGGGTCCTGCTCTGTAGATCAGCGTGTCAGGCACTTAAAGGGGCACCCTGGGTGGGGTCCTACTCTGTAGTTTGGCACATCAGCCACTTAAAGGAGCCCCTGGATGGGGCCTACTCTGTAGTTCAGTGCATCAGGCGTTTGATGGGCCAGCCTCTCTCTTGTTCAGCTGCCAGTGCTGGTGTGTGTGAGGAGAGAGACTCTGGTGATGGCTCCACCCCCTACGCATGACTCAGCAGTGTCACCTTGCTACCATGGCTGCCCTGCTTTCCTCCACAGGCATTTCCCACCATAATCTCCTCCCTCACATCCCCTCAGTCCGTCTGTCCATAGTCAACAGCAGCCCTGCCCCTGGGATTGCTCCACAATCCCTAAATACCAACTTCCAGCCGCTGAGACTTCCAGGGGACCTGCGTCCCTGTCCGGGGTATGTATGGCTGCAGCAAGTTCTGATTCTCATCCCATTTAGGCTGCCACAGATGAGCTGTTTCACTCCCAGCCTTAAATGTTTCTGCTCTGACTCAGACGTTTGCCCCACGTGGGGGTTGGACCCCTGCTTCAGTTCCCCCACCGCCTAGGGCAGGTCCAGTCCTGCTAACACTCCTGTGTTTCCCCCTAGTTCCTTCCTCCTACCCAGTTTTGCGTGGGTCTATATATTCTTTTCCACTAGTCAGGTATTCCTGTCCGTTCTCAGCTGGTGTCCTGCATGCACTTCTGTGTCTGAAGGTGTATTCCTGATGTATCTGTGGAGAGAGATGTACTCCACTGCCATCTTGTTCTCTGCAAAATCTTTTAAATATTACACTTGAAATAGCAATATAGTGAGTTAATAAATAAGATGTTAAAATTAGTTTCACCTGCTTGTTTTCATGTGATTACACTTGGCGGCCTTGTTAGAATTGTTTCCTGAGCCCACACCCACACTTCTCATTCAGTGGGTCTCATTAACCCAAGTCAGTGCCTCAGAGTTTGCATCTTACAGGTCCCCAGGTGACACTGCCGATCTGGGACTGCGCTGAGAACCACTGCTCTAGGCTCAGTGGTAAGGATCGCCTGACAATTCCGGATACACGGGGTTGATCCCTGGGTGGGAAAGATGCCCTGGAGAAGGAAATGGCAACACACTCTATATTCTTGCCTGAGAGATCCCGTGGACAGAGGCTGCATAGGATAGTCCACAGGGCTGCAAAAGAATCAGACAAGACTTAGCAACTAAAGAACAACATTAAATTTTTCCTAAAAAAAAATAATAAATTTTTCCTGAGATGGAAAGGGGAAGAATTTGAAGGAAGAAAGTCTCAGATGAGGCAGGTTCAGAGAAAATAAGAAGGTGCAGCTGAAGGAAGTTAATCTTTGCAAGGTGAGATGTTTCCCTCCAAGAGGAGCGGGAAAGAAGAGCATTGATAAGTAAAGACATTAAGTTTTTTCTTTTTTTAATTGGAGGCTGATTACTTCACAGTATTGTAGTGGTTTTGCCATACATTGACATGAATCAGCCATGGGTGTACGTTAAGTTTTGAGGTTAAGTTTTAAATCAGATAGATCTGTGTTTAAATCCTGGTTCAGCACTCACTTTCCATTAGCACTAAGTCCATGACATAGGTAGTTGTGGAGATTAAGTGAGCTCGTACTGCAGAACTGGTACTGTCCATTATTGGGCAGAGCCCATGAAACTGAAGGACAGACATCCATGGGGCTGAAGAACCAGTAGAGTCAGACTGTGAATGGAAGTGATGGGGAAGGTGGGCGGGTTCCTTCTGGAAATGTTCATGGGGTACCTATAACTTTGAGCATTGGGTCCGGCACTGGAGATGAAAGGGGCAGGGCTGTTGCCCTCCGTGGGTGGAGGGAGATGCAGAGACAGATCAGTGAGTGTACAGTGTGACTGGTGGTGGAGTGTAAGTACAGAGTTCTGTCAGGGCGCTAGGGGGCAGCATAAGGAGCTTGGCCAAGTTTGGGGGAAGTGGCCAGAGAAAAAGTACTGCAGGGGAGTTGATGTTTGAGCTAAATGTTAATAGTAGGAGGTTCCCAGGCCAGAGATACATTCTCAGTCCTGAAAGGAGTTCAGTTTAAGTCCAGGCTTCAAAGTACTAGCAGGAGATAAAGCAGAGAAGGTTACTGTGATCAGATCAAACAGGCCTGTACATGCTAACTTAAGGAATTGGAGCGTCATGTGTAAGTGATAGGGAAGTAACTAATTTTAAATGGTTAAAATACGTGTTTTTTAGAGATCATGTTGAAAGTATAAAGAGTGGGTTAGAACAGAAGGAGAATAGAAAGAGATCAGCATGAAGTTATTTCAGTAATCTAGGGGGGAAAATAAAAGAACTAAGATGGAGGTGGCATGGAGGAATCTCACCAGAGAGTGATTAAAAAGATACAGTCAACAGAAATCAAGCCCTAATCATCTGATAGGTCAAGATTTCAGTCATGCACTGAGTCAGGGGGCAAGAAGGGAAGGGGCTGAGTTGGGGAGAAGGCAAAGAGTTGAACTTGGAGGGTGGCCTATCTAATCTCCATGTGGACATTACCAGTCTCCAGTTACGTGGGGCACAGGACAAGGGCTGGTCGCAAAGATGATGGTTTGGGAAATGTTCACTCAGTAAATATTTGAGTGCCTGCTCTGTGCCAGGATGTCACGCTGTGGATAGGCTTGCCTGGGGAGATGAGAACAGTGAAGAGGGACGCACGTCCTGTGCTGTCATCCCTGAAGGAGCAGGCATGAGGTGCAGCAGCCTGCAAAGAGTGGCCTTGGAGACAGGAGCAGGTCCAGAGTGGTTGCATGGGCCTTAAGGAAGGAAGAAGTTTAGCGACGCTTGGAGCTCAGTGCCTCAAAAAGGTCAGGTAAATACAGTTTGAATAGTGTTGCTTGGATTTGAGAACCAGGAGGTCACCTTGATATGACAAAATAGAGTCTGGTCTTTGAAGAAGCTCAATAAGAGGCAGTGGTGCTCCTCACAGTCCCTCCTCCCACCCTCCAAAAGTGGCTCTTCTCAGTACTCACTGCCCCGCCCCCGCCCTTGTTTTTTACAAGAAACCAAAGCTGCTCTGGATGTTTGATAGTTTGCCTGTGGGCATACAGCAGTTAAGCAGCCGAACCAGGGTTCAAGCTCAGCCTCCCTGTGCACTTAACACTGTGCTCAATGGTGTGTAGAGTAGGATGGAGTTTAAAAGATTGGAGGTGCTGAGCATTTGTCAGTGCTTAGGGAAGGAACTGGTAAGAAGGGAAATGAATAGCAAATAGACAGTAAGATGGTAATTGAATGAGCCAAGATCTCACTGAAAGGCCAAATAGGGTGAGAATCCAGGTGGAGGGCTTGGCTAAGGTCATAGCCTTATTTGGTTGGTTTATTTTTTTAATTGTTCTAAGTTTATTTATTTATTGTTGGCTGTTCTGGGTCTTTGCTGCTTCGCCCGGCTGCTGTCCGGTTGCGGTGACCAGGCTTTTCATTGTGGTGCCTTCTCTCGTTGCAGACACGGGCTCTACAGCTTGGGCTCATAGTTGTGGTGTACAGGCTTAGTTGCTCTTCGGCACGTCGAATCTTCCCGGACCAGGGATAGAACCCATGTCCCCTGCATTGGCAGGCGGATTCTCAACCACTAGGCCACCAGGGAAGTCCTGAGCTCCTAATTAAGTCAGAATTTCCCCACAGACGGAACGATCATGGTGTTTATACTTTTAGTAGTTGTCATGATTGTTGTTCAGTCACTGAGTTGTGTCCAGCTCTTTGCCATCCCATCTGCTGCAGCATGCCGGGCTCGCCTGTCCTTCACTGTCTCTTGGAGTTTGCTCAGATTCGTATCCTTTGAGTTGATGATGCTATCTAACCTCAACTTGTGCCACCCCCTTTTCCTTTTGCGTTCAACCTTTCCCAGCTTCACGGTCTTTCCAATGAGTTGGCTCTTGCATCAGGTGGCCAAAGTATTGGAGCTTCAGCATCAGTCCTCCAATGAATAGTCGATTACTTTAGGATTGACTGCTCTGATCTCTTTGCTGTCCAAGGGATTCTCAAGAGTCTTCTCCAACACCACAGTTCAAAGCATCAGTTCTTTGATGCTCAACCTTCTTTGTGGTCCAGCGCTCACATCTGTACATGACCACTGGAAGAACCATAGCTTCGACTAGACAGACCTTTGTCTGCAAAGTGATGTCTTTGCTTTTTAATGTTCTGTCTAGGTTTGTCACAGCTTTCCTTCCAAGGAGCAAGTGTCTTTTAATTTCATGGCTGCAGTCACTGTCTGCAGTGATTTTGGAGCCCAAGAAAAAAAAATCTGTCACTGCTTCTACTTTTTCCTTATTTGCCATGAAGTGATGGGACTGGATGCCATGATCTTAGTTTTTTTAATGCTGAGCTTTAAGCCAGCTTTTTCACTCTCCTCTTTCACCCTCATCAAGAGGTTCTGTAGTTCCTCTCTGCTTTCTGCCATTAGAGTGGTATC
Organism: Bos taurus; assembly: GCF_002263795.3. Lineage (NCBI taxonomy): Eukaryota > Metazoa > Chordata > Mammalia > Artiodactyla > Bovidae > Bos > Bos taurus. The sequence continues at coordinate 1,573,106 of NC_037334.1, read as the reverse complement.
ATCTGCATATCTTAGGTTGTTGGTATTTCTCCTGCAATCTTGATTCCAGCTTGTGCTTCATCCAGCCCGGCATTTTGCACGATGTACTCTGCATATGTTAAATAATCAAGGTGACAATATACAACCTTGACATACTTTCGGACTGGAATGAAAACTGACCTTCTGACCTTTTCTGGTTCTGGGGCCACTGTTGAGTTTTCCTTATTTGCTGGCATATTGAGTGCAGCACTTTGACAGCATCATCTTTTAGGATTTGAAATAGCTCAGCTGGAATCCCATCACCTCCACTAACTTTGTTCATAGTGATGCTTCTTCCTAAGGTCTTCTTGACTTCGCGTTCTGGCTCTAGGTGAGTGATGACACCATTGTGGTTATCCCAGCTGTTAAGACCTTTTTAGTACAGTTTTCCTGTGTATTCTTGCCACCTCTTCTTAATCTCTTCTGCTTCCGTTAGGTCCTTACTGTTTCTGTCTTTATCGTGCCCATCCTTGCATAAAATGGTCCCTTGGTAGCTCCAGTTTTCTTGCAGCGATCTCTAGTCTTTCCCTTTCTGTTGTTTTCCTCTTATTTCTTTGCACTGTTCATTTTAGAAGGCTTTCTTATCTCTCCTTTCTATTCTCTGGAACTCTGTATTCAGTTCGGTGTATCTTTCCCTTTCACCCTTCCCTTTTGCTTCTTTCTCTTCATTTTGCCTTTTGCTTCTCTCATTTTGCCTTGGAGTGCAAAATGAAGCAGGGCAAATGCAAACAGAGTTCTGTTAAGAGAACACACTGGTCACAGCAAGCCCCTTTCTCCCAACAACACAAGAGACGGCTCTACACATGGATGTCACCATATGGTCAACACCGAAATCAGATTGATTACATTTTTTGCAGTCAGAGATGGAGAAGCTCTATGCAGTCAGCAAAAACAAAACCTGGATCTGATGGCTCAGATCATCAACTGCTTATTGCAAAATTCAGGCTCAAATTGAAGAAAGTAGGGGAAACCAGTAGGCCATTCAGGTATGACCCAAATCAAATCCCTTATGATTATACAGTGAAAGAGATGAATAGATTCAAGGGATCAGATCTGATAGAGACAGAGTGCCCAGAGAACTATGGAGGGAGATTAGTAACATTATGCAGGAGGCAGTGACCAAAATCATCCCAGAGAAAAAGAAATGCAAGAAGGCAAAGTGGTTGTCTGAGAGGAGGCTTCACAAAAAGCTGAGGAAAGAAAAGGATATCATGATACATTTTTCGTATTCATATTCCTATGCCTGATTGAATTCTTAGAACAGGGTTCCAGAAGATACCAGAGAGATCTAGTATAATCAATAAGTGATTGATTATCTTCTGTTCTTTAAGTGAGCTCAAGTATTACTCTAAAATAACCCTCCTTTGACCCTCTTTGGCTATCAAGCAGTTTCTTTCCTCCGCTTTTTAAAAACAGATTTATTGAGACATAATTTACATAGCATCCATTTAAAGTGTACACTTCAGTAATTTTTAGTATATACTCAGTAATTAATCGTGCCTAAGTGTGACCATCGGCACAGTCAACTTGAGATCATGTTATCACTGCAGACAGAAGCCTGCACCCCTCAGCCATTGCTCCCCCACCCGCTTTCCACCCCTAGGCGGCCACTAACCTGCTTTGTCTCCATTTCTCCCTCTGTAAACTCGATTATCCCTAGTCACGTTTCTATACTGTCTTTGTTTACATTTTTTTTAAAAATATTTGTTTATTCTTGACCGTGCTGGGTCTTTCTTGCTGCACATGGGCTTTCTCTGGTTGCGATGCAGAGCTTCTCACCGCATGGCTTCTGTGGTTGCAGAGCACAGACTAGGGTGGTGGGCTCCGTGGTTGCAGCTCAGGGGCTCCAGAGCACAGGCTTGATAGTTGTAGCTTACAGGCTCAGTTGCTCTGAGATATGTGGGATCTTCCCAGACCAGGGATCAAATCAGTGTCCCTTGCATTGCAAGGTGGATTCTTAACCACTGGACCACCAGATAATCCCCTATTATTACTACTGACATTTTTAGTTCATATTTTTAAAGTACTTCTTTGGTGATTATCTTTTGTTTTCTTTTAAGACCTGAAGGCTCACCCTTGATTTATTTAATTTATTTATTTGGTTGTGCCAGATCTTAGTTGCAGCATGTAGGGTCTTTGATCTTTAGTTGCAATGTGTGGGATCTGGTTCCCTGACCAGGGATGGAACTTGGGCCCCCTTCATTGGGAGCTTGGAGTCTTAGCCATACTAGGGAAGTCCCCGTGATTGTCTTTTAAAGAGCATTTATATTTTATCAATACATGCTGAAGTGTTTAAGGAGAAATTCTGTGATTCCTCGGCTAGCCCCAGGAGCATAGGTAGGATGTGAGTAAGGAAGGTGGGCTGTGTTGTCTCACTTGGGCAGAGTGTACAGAGAGGTCATGGTATCTTTCTCCTGTAGTGTATATTTGAAATTTTACATAATTTATTATGCTTAATTCTGTTTTTGTTTTGTTTGCAAAAGGTATTGATGAGACAGGAAAATGTGAACACTGATGGGATATAGGATAATAATAAAGAGTTAATTTTAAATTGTGGTAAAAGACATATAACAAAGATTTACCATCCTAACCATTTTTAAGTGTACAGTTCAGTGGCACAAAGTTCAGATTTGCAACCACACCACCCTCCATCTTCAGAACTTTTTCATCTTACAAAACCGAAAACACTATAGCCATCAAACAATAGCTCGCATTTCTTCCTCTCTCCAGCTTCTGGCAACCACCATTCTACCTTCCGTCTTGAACGAATTTGACTGCTTCAGGTATCTCGTATGAGGAGAGTCACAGAACGTTGTTTCGTCCTTTTGTGACTGGCGTGTTTCGCTTACGGTGTATTGGGGTTCATCCCTGTTGTAGCATGCGTGCAGTTTCCTTGCTTTGAAGGCTTGTGTGGGCACACCGTGTTCTGTTTTATCCACGTATCCACTGATGGACGCCTGGCTTGCTTCTGCCTTTTGGCTGTTGTGGGTGGTGCTGCTATGAGCCTGGGTATACAAACCCGCGGTTTCAGTTCTTGTGGAAATGGAATTATCCTAGACGAGAGGCTGCTTACCAGCACTGGAGGGCTTGGTTTCGGGACCCGTGTTGTCTTCATAGTGCTGCAGCATTTGTACAGCCCCCGTTTTATGTGCACAAGGGTTCCTGTTGCTCTGTATTCTCGCCAGTACTTGTTACTTTCTGGCTTTTTGATAGCAGACATCCTCATGAGTTTAAGGTGGTGGTGATAAAAAATTATTTAGGATAAGCCAGAGACTTAGTAAATTAGATGTCTGCTCACCTCAGGGAAGAAAAAAGAAGTTGTAAAATACAATTTGAAAAAAATTTTTTATCAGAATAAGATTTTAAAATTCCCAAATGATTGTTAAAATGTTTTGGCTATTTAAAATCATTTAGTTAAAATAAAATAAAATCATTTAGTGTCCATTAAATAAAAAGTAAAAACTAATAAATTTTTAAAAATTAATGTTTTAGTTGTGATAATGGTATTGTGATGTTATACCCATGCTTATATGTTTAAGAGTTCTTACTTTTTAAAGATACATACTGAAGCATTTGTGGATTAAATGATGTTATGTCTAGGATTTGTTTTTTAAATTGTCTAGTTGGGGGAGGGGGTAGAAGGGGGAGGATAAGGAGATAGAATTGAATCAAAAGGACCAAATCCTAATAATTAAGGTGAGGGACAGGCATATTGGGATTCATTGTACTGTTCTCTCTAGTTTTGTGTATTTGTTTTTAACATTTTCCACTAAATCACATTTCGGGACAGTCACAGTCCATTCCAGCCTTTCAGCACTCCCTGTTGTGCCATTTACGCTTCATCGATGCTGAAGAGCTCATTTTGTTCTGCTTGCTTCCCTCGGTCTACCGCCATTCCGTGCTTATTTGTATGTTTTCGCCTTTGTCTCTCAGCCGAAGTGCCTTCCCCCCTCTTCTGGATGACTTCTCTGCTTATTTAATACCTAACTCAGTCATCCCTTTCTCTGAGAAGTCTACCATGCCATTCGCACACTGTTCTCTCCTCTCCTCCCATAATACTTCATTGATTCTCCATCAGATTCCAGAGGTAGAGCAAGAACTATGTCTTATTTATCTTTTTTTTTTTAAGTGAATGCTTTATTTATTTTTAATCATTTAATTTTTGACCGCACTGTGCCACATGCAGAAACTTAAATTTCCTCAACTGGGTTGGAACTTGCGCCCCCTGCAGTGGAAGCTTGCAGCCTTAAGCACCAGGCTGCCTAGGAGGTCTCATGTCTTATTTATCTGTTTATCTCCAGTGCCTAGTGCTTTGCCTGGAATAGAGTAAAAACCTCCTGAATATCTGAATTCACCATGATTTTGTCCACAGCCTGTATAGGGCATTATGTGGCACATGGTAGGATCTTGGTAAATGAACCCATGAGGGTATCTCCCTCTGTTGTCATGATAATACCTGGTTCCTCCTGAACTTCAGTTCAGTCACTCAGTCGTGTCTGACCCTTTGTGACCCATGGACTGCAGCATGCCAGGCTTCCCTGTCCATCACCCACTCGTGAAGCTTGCTTAGACTCGTGTCCATCGAGTCAGTGATGCCATCTAGCCATCTCAGCCTCTGTTGTCCCCTTCTCCTCCTGCCTTCAATCTTTCCCAGTATCAGAGTCTTTTCTAGTGAGTCCGTTCTTCGCATCAGGTGGCCAAAGTATTGGAGCTTCAGCTTCAGCATCAGTCCTTCCAATGAATATTCAGGACTGATTTCCTTTAGAATTGACTAGTTGGATCTTCTTGCAGTCCAAGGGACTCTCAGGAGTCTTCTCCAAACCACATTTCAAAAGCATCAATTCTTCGGCACTCAGCTTTGTTTATAGTTTAACGCTCACATCCATACATGACTACTAGAAAAACTGTAGCTTTGACTAGATGGACCTTTGTTGGCAGAGTAATGTCTCTGCTTTTTTTTTTTTTTGTCTCTGCTTTTTAATATGATGTCTAGGTTGGTCATAACTTTCCTCCCAAGGAGCAGGTGTCTTTTAACTTCATGGCTGCAGTCACCATCTGCTGTGATTTTGGAGCCCAAAAAAATAGTCTGACACTGTTTGCACAGTTTCCCCATCTATTTGCCATGAAGTGATGGGACCAGATGCCATGATCTTTGTTTTTTGAATGTTGAGTTTTAAGCCAACTTTTTCTTCACACTTCTCTTTCACTTTTATCATGAGGCTCTTTAGTTCTTCTTCGCTTTCTGCCTTAAGGGTGGGGTCATCTGTGTATGTGAGGTTATTGATATTTCTCCCAGCAATCTTGATTCCAGCTTGTGGTTCATCCAGCCCAACGTTTCTCATGATGTACTCTGTGTATAAGTTAAATAAGCAGGGTGACAATATACAGCCTTGACATACTCCTTTCCCAATTTGGAACCAGTATGTTGTTCCATGTCCGGTTCAAACTGTTACCTCTTGACCTGCATACAGATTTGTCAGGAGGCAGGTGAGATGGCCTGGTATTCCCATCTCTTTAAGAATTTCCCACAGTTTGTTGTGATCCACACAAAGGCTTTGGCGCAGTCAGTAAAGCAGAAGTAAATGTTTTTCTGGAACTCTTGTTTTTTTGATGATCCGTGGATGTTGGCAATTTGATCTCTGGTTCCTCTGCTTTCTGTAAATCCAGCTTGAACATCTAGAAGTTCACGATTCATGCACTGTTGAAGCCTGGCTTGGAGAATTTTGAGCATTATTTTGCTGGCATGTGAGATGAGTGCAATTGTGCAGTAGTTTGAACATTCTTTGGCATTGCCCTTCTTTGGGATTGGAATGAAAACTGACCTTCTAACCTTTTCTAGTTCTGTGGCCACTGCTGAGTTTTCCAAATTTGCTGACATGTTGAGTGCAGCACTTTCACAGCATCATCTTTTAGGATTTGAAATAGCTCAGCTGGAATTCTATCCCCTCCACTAGCTTTATTCGTAGTGATGCTTCCTAAGGCCCACTTGACTTCACATTCTAGGATGTCTGGCTCTAGATGAGTGATCACACCATCGTGGTTATCTGGGTCATGATGATCTTTTTTGTATAGTTCTTCTGTATATTCTTGCCACCTTTTCTTAATCTTTTCTACTTCTATTAGGTCCATACCATTTCTGTCCTGTATTGTTCCCATTTTGCATGAAATGTTCCCTTGGTATCTCTAATTTTCTTGAGGAGATCTCTAGTCTTTCCCATTCTATTGTTTTCTTCTATTTTCTTTCCATTGATCACTGAGGAAGGCTTTCTTATCTCTCCTTGATATTCTTTGGAACTCTGCGTTCAAATGGGTATAGCTTTCCTTTTCTCCTTTTCCTTTCACTTCACTGTCTATAAGGCACATAGCCCAGTTTCCTGGTGTTACTATACTGATTCCTTAGTATGATTGAATTGTTCCCAACATAGAGGAGACTTTAAACTTAAATTACCATAGCCTGTTGTTATCTTCATAAATCCATCCCATAATTGTGGGAGATTTTATTCCTTGGCTGAAGCTTTGCTTGTTGCTCTGATTAAGCTTGAGTAATAGAAGAAAACTCATATTTATGGCCAGGATCAGAGCAGGCATTGTTAATTGACCAGGTGAGGGGATCCCATCTAGTAATGTCAGGAGCAGACAGAACAGAGCTGAACTTTGCTAAAGGTCATCCAGTTCAAGGCTTGGAGGGGAGAGATCCACCAAGGTAACCTGGAACTACTAGATACAGGTAATTGGCCATAAAGCCAACAATTGGATTGATTTCTAAAAGTAACATTGGATCATGCCTACAATAGAAAAAAAAAATGGATTCACACACACAGGTCCAAGACATCAGGAAAACATAAATGATTGTACGAGTCACGTCGAGGACCTTGGGCAAACTGTTTCTCTCTGACGTCGTCACCTTCTCATCCTGCTGTGAGTATAGTTCTGCCTTTGAGAGTCATTTTAAGGTGATTTTGAGGGCAGCCATCTTCACGATAGACCAGTCCATTGCAGGGGCCCTGACAAGGGTCCTTTCATCCGGGTTGGAGATACTGCTTCAAAGAATTATGACTGATAACATTTTACTAGGATATATCAGATTTTTAAGAACTCCATATAACCTCTAGAATATCTGTATTAGTAATATTTATCATACAGTGTATCCTGAGAGCATTTATTACTCATTTGATAATATTTCCATATAATGTAACCAACCAAATGAACATAATTAGTTTAATATCTCTCTTTGGGATGTTTCGGGGCCCCTTTGAAGCATCTTAAAGGTAAGAAAGGTCAAAAGAACTTCAGTAGAATTTGATTTAGGATGTTTTGTCAAAAAAAATGAAAAGAGTTGAGAACACTCGGATTCAGCCGATGCTGGTGGGCGTGTCGCTCAGCTTACTGATCTGTCACAGTGGGTGTGCACTGCGGCTCAGGTCTAGTAAAAGTGCACTCTGCCATCTTGGACCTAGTTGGTTCTATGACGGCGTCATTCCTAACAAAATCGTTTACCCAACTAATTGTAATCCAGTTTTAGAAAATCCTGATCATGCATAGCTTACTCGTTTCAGTACTTCTTCATTTCTCACACCTTCTTTTACTGAAAACACATTTATTTTTCTTAGACGTTTTTCCACATTAAGTTCCTTTTGTTGTTGACAAATTTGTAAGAGATAGAATACGGTCGTATTTGACCTTAGTAAAGCTCGGTACAATAGAAGTGTTTTGCTTATTGATGGTTCTAAAGGCATGTCTGTATTACCAGGTATTAATTTAATACTGGCTGTTTCCCAGTTCATAAGGACCTGGAATTTATTTAGCTTAATTTAGAATTGTTTGATTTGTAAATGCTTGCTTTTCCTTAAACCAATTAAGCAGAGCTCATTTACAAGTTAATCTCAATAATATTAACCAAAAACACATACAGAGAGACATACACATATCTAGACAGAACGTGAAATCCAACTTCATTTTCTAAGCTTAGTTATGAATCAGATGTTGTTATATCAGATTCACTAGTTTATAAATGACAGTTGGAATAAATAGACTTTTAAAGGCTTCTTCCTGTCTCCCCCCAGTCTCAGGGGTTAGAGATCATCTAGGTCTAGTGTTCCTGAGAGCCTGGTTTCAGGGCACAGGGAGAGACAGTCAGCTCTACTAGAACTTGTTCCCCTCTGGCTCAAAATTCTGAAAGGTCTTTTAACCAAGCTTGCTCTTACTGTTTATGTAAAACAAACCAACTTTGGAACCAGTTTTTCACACTTCGACCTAAACCAGCTTTCTCTGAGGTCTAAACAAAATGGCTGTCCCAAATCGCAGCGCAGAACACAAAGTACACGACACACAGGCCCGGTAGGCCGAGTCAGACACGCCCTTAAATACAAGAGCACAGGCGCTCAGAAACCTCCTACGGGGACAAGTACCAACAGAGCGAATGGGAATATCTCAGGTCTTCAGAGATTTCAAAGGGAGGAAAGGAGGCCAGGTTGAAAGAAGAGAGGGAAGGAGGCTGGGGAAGGGGGACTAATGGGATGACCTTACAGATGTCTCTTGCTACCTGCACACACCCAGGCATCACGGACTTTACCCTGAGCTTCCAGGGATGGGAGGACTGGAACTCGGCCCTACCAGAAACCAGACCAGAACAGAACCAGAATTCTAGTTCTCTCTCTGCCAACCAGAGATGATCAAGCTCCAACCCTCAGCTCAGACTGAGGCCCTTTGACCAGACTCCTGCGTCCAGGACTGGGGGACTTAAAAAACAGGGTAGGATAGGGAGGGTTAAGGAGAGGAAAGAGAGAAGGAAGGGGAAAGAGGTCAGTGAAGTCTCTTGTTCCTCACCGGGTCAGGGCACTCTGGCCAGTTGTCCACGTCGGGAGAAGACCAGAGACAAAAGGGTCCGAGTTGCGGCCGCTGGGTCTGGTCCATCAGTGAGGAAGCGGGTTGGTCCCTCAGTACCCCGAATGGTTAGGATGTCAGTCGCAGCAAAGAACAGTCCGCCAGAGTCACCCTTCATTGCAGGAAGGGGAACCCCTTCCAGGATCCAAGAGTGGGCTTTTGTCTAACACTCAGAAATGGATTGTCCAAAGAGACGTATGAGCTGACGAAGCAAGAGACTTCACTGACAGGGGCGCCCAGGCGGAGAGCAGAGTCAGGGAATCCAGGGGAACTGTTCTGCAACATGGCTTGCACTCTCAGGTTTTATGGTGATGGGATTTCTTTGGCCAACCTCTCTTGACTCGAGGTCCTTCCTGGTGGCACATGCATTGCTCAGCCAAGACGGAAGCCAGCCAGCAGGAAGGATTCTGGGAGGCGGTAGGACCAGTGGCATCTCCTTTTGACCTTTCCCAAACTCTTCTGGTTGGTGGTGGCTGGTTAGTTTCCGGTTCCTTACTAAGACCTGTTGTGAAATAACTCATGCAGATAGTTACTTTGGTGCCTGGCCAGGGTGGGCAGTTTCAGTCAGTGTGTTTCCCCAAACAGATGGAGGGAATAGAAACTTCCTCGGTGGTCCAGTGGTTTAAGACTCTGCCTTCCAGTGCAGGGGATGAGGGTTCCATCCCTGTTCAGGGAACTAAGATCCCACATAGTTCTCGGTGCAACCAAATGAATGAGTGAATGAAGGGAGTCATTATGTGGCAGATGATAGAAGAGTGAGAGTGCAGGGAAGGAAGAGACACAGTGTTAGACTGTGTTTGATAGCATGAAGGCCATCGCCAGTCTCTGAGAAAGCAGTCCTCCCGTCCAACACTGAGTCACTTCCGGGTGGTGAACCAAAGCGCCGTCTGGCTCTCAGGGATGGAGGTGGTGGTGGTGGGCTGATAAAAGGCTGATGGAAGAGGGAGGGGGAGGAAAGCCAGTGTCCAGTGAGAAGAGGCAGGAAGCGCTGGTGGCTGCCCCAGTGACTGGCAGTGCCTACGGAACATTGATAGGAGCCACACCCCATCTTAACAGCCACAGCTGCTGGTGAACTTGGAGCGGAAGAGCTCTCACTTGGAGGAGTTGTACCACAGAGCAGCTGAAATTCCATTGGTAGGTGGTGGGAGTGGGAGGAAGCAGGGACGAGGAGAGGGACTCTCCTGTGAGGCTAGTGGGGGGACACAGGACACTGATCTGTTGTTCATAAGGCATGGCAGCTCCAGCTTGACTCAGCGTTGATAATCTGGGAGCCCCTCTCCCAAATAGAAGATGATGGGTGGCACAGGCGAGGGTAGGGGTCATGACTGGCTGGGTGAGCATTGCAGGGCCTCCAGTTTACCGTCAAAACATGCAGTATTCAACAAAACCTCTGTGTGAAGGAAGCGAGCTCCAGATCACATTATGCCAGAACTGAACCCCCAGAGACCCTGCGCATGGGGAGACCGTTTGGTAGTTACACTAGGACCCTCTGAGTGGACTGCCCAGGAGCACCAGACAGCTGAGGGCAAGCCAGTTTCATATGCTTTACAGCTCTTACCATGATTGCTCTTAATAATGTAAAATCTCTTCAGACCGTTTCCCCATCTCGTTGCTTTCCTCTGCAATGCCCTGCACTCCTGCAAATGCTCAAGATGTAAAGGTCTGCCAGAGCCACCACATTCCACACTTCCCAAACCTGCCTACAGCACTCCAGCTAAATTTTGTGAGCAGTTGAGAAAACGACCAGGTGTTTCCTTTGGCTAAAAGCAATTGGTATTGCAAATTTAACTTGTTTGCATGTGGATATTGAAAGAGGGAGTGGTAGCTTTTATAACTGTTAGGGCAAAGAACGGAGAAGGCAATGGCACTCCACTCCAGTACTCTTGCCTGGAAAATCCCATGGACGGAGGAGCCTGGTAGGCTGCAGTCCATGGGGTCGCTGAGAGTCCGACACGACTGAGCAACTTCACTTTCACTCTTCACTTTCCTGCATTGGAGAAGGAAATGGCAGCCCATTCCAGTGTTCTTGCCTGGAGAATCCCAGAGACGGGGAAGCCTGGTAGGCTTCTGTGTATGGGGTCGCACAGAGTCGGACACAACTGAAGCGACTTAGCAGCAGCAGCAGCAGGGCAAAGAAGGATTCTTTTCCTAATCTGAGACAACCGTCAAGTGGGTTGACCTTTGAGGTGTCCATCTCCCCCGCTTAGGAAAATAGAAAACTCAGCTTAGGTCCCAGGTTTACAAACAGCCCAAACCTGACATTGAGAAACACGTGATTTTCCAGAAAGAATATAATAAAATTAAAAATCCCTGGTGGGAATGTAAATCGATACAGCCACTATGGAAGACGGTGCGGAGATTCCTTTAAAAACTAGGAATAAAACCACCATGTGACTCAGCAGTCCCACTCCTAGGCATATACCCTGAGGAAACCAGGGTTGAAAAAGACACATGTATCCCGTTGTTCGTTGAACCACTATTTACAGTAGCTAGAACATGGAAGCAAACTAGATGTCCATCAAGATGAACGGATAAAGAAGTTGTCGTACATATTCACAGTGTATACACAATATTACTCAGTCATAAAAAGGAACGCCTTTGAGCCAGTTCTGATGAGGTGGATGAACCTAGAACCTATTATACAGAGTGAAGTAAGTTAGAAAGAGGAAGATTAATATCGTATTCTAATGCATATATACGGAATCTAGAAAAATGGTACTGAAGAATTTACTTACAGGGCAACAATGGAGAAACAGACATAGAGAATAGATTTATGGACATGGGGAGAGGAGAGGAGAGAGTGGGATGTATGGAAAGAGTAACATGGAAACTTACGTTACCATATGCAAAATAGATAGCCACTGGGAATTTGCTGTGTGGGCTGAGAAACTCACGGTGGTGTGGTCACTCACCTAGCGCCAGGTGTCCTGGAATGGGAAGTCAAGTGGGCCTTAGGAAGCATCACTATGAACAAAGCTAGTGGAAGTGATGGAATTCCAGTTGAGCTATTTCAAATCCTAAAAGATGATGCTGTGAAACTGCTGCATCATCAATATGCCAGCAAATTTGGAAAACTCAGCAGTGGCCACAGGACTGGAAAAGGTTAGTTTTCATTCCAATCCCAAAGAAAGGCAATGCCAAAGAATGTCCAAACTACCGCACAATTGCACTCATCTCACACACTAGCAAAGTAATGCTCAAAATTCTCCAACCCAGGCTTCAGCAATACATGAACCATGAACTTCCAGATGTTCAAGCTGGATTTATAGAAGGCACAGGAACCAGAGATCAAATTGCCAACATACGTTAGAACATCGAAAAAGCAAGAGAGTTCCAGAAAAACATCTACTTCTGCTTTATTGACTACGCCAAAGCCTTTGACTGCATGGATCACAACAAACTGGAAAGAGATGGGAATACCAGACCACCTGATCTGCCTCCTGAGAAATTTGTATGCAGGTCAGGAAGCAACAGTTAGAACTGGACATGGAACAACAGACTGGTTCCAAATAGGAAAAGGAGTACGTCAAGGCTGTATATTGTCACCCTGCTTATTTAACTTATATGCAGAGTACATCATGAGAAACACTGGGCTGGAGGAAGCACAAGCTGGAATCAAGATTGCCGGAAGAAATATCAATAACCTCAGATATGCAGATGACACCACCCTTATGGCAGAAAATGAAGAGGAACTAAAGAGCCTCTTGATGAAAGTGAAAGAGGAGAGTGAAAGAGTTGGCTTAAAATTCAACATTCAGAAAACGAAGATCATGGCATCTGGTCCCATCACTTCTTGGGAAATAGATGGGGAAACAGTGGAAACAGTGACAGACTTTATTTTGGGGGGGCTCCAAAATCACAGCAGATGGTGACTGCAGCCATGAAATTAAAAGACACTTACTCATTGGAAGGAAAGTTATGACCAACCTAGATAGCATATTCAAAAGCAGAGCCATTACTTTGCCAACAAAGGTCTGTCTAGTCAAGGCTATGGTTTTTCCTGTGGTCATGTATGGATGTGAGAGTTGGACTGTGAAGAAGGCTGAGCGCCGAAGAATTGATGCTTTTGAGCTGTGGTGTTGGAGAAGACTCTTGAGAGTCCCTTGGACTGCAAGGAGATGAGCCAGTCAGTTGTAAAGGCAATCAGTCCTGGGTGTTCATTGGAAGGACTGATACTGAAGCTGAAACTCCAACACTTGGGTCACCTGATGCAAAGAACGGACTCATTAGAAAAGACCCTGACACTGGGAAAGATTGAGGACGGGAGGAGAAGGGGACGACAGAGGATGAGATGGTTGGAGGGCATCACTGACCCAATGGGGACATGAGTTTGAGTAAACTCTGAAAGTTGGTGATGGACAAGGAGGCCTGGTGTGCTGTGGTTTATGGGGTTGCAAAGAGTCAGACACGGCTGAGCGACTGAACTGAAACTGGATGGCTGATTCTGGTTGAGTTTTAACAGACAACAGCAAGATTCTGTAAAACAGTTATCCTTCAATAAAAAATAAATTTTAAAAAATCCGTTCAGTATTAGCAATTCATTTTGATTTCCTTCTGACTAATTAAATGGATATAAATTTTACTTTCCCCAAAGGAAACTTTTAAAACAATGGATCTTATGCAGGGTCCATTTTAGGATCATGGTTCCTTTTTCCCCCTCTTACCGCTAGGTGGCAGCAAGAAGCAGAAAAACCTACATGAAAATAAAGCACATGTCCTTGTGTTGCAGGGACTGTATTCTTAGTCCTTTTTTTCTAATTGAAGTATAGTTGGTTTACAGTGTTGTGTTAATTACCGCTATACAGCAAAGTGATTCAGTTATATTTATATGTATATGTGTGTGCACACTTCTTTTTTGTATTCTTCCCTATTATGGCTTATAATAGGATATTAAGTATAGTTCTCTGCTCTACAGTAGGGCCTTGTTTGTTCCTTCTGTATATAAGAACTTACAGGTGCGGGCCCCGCCTCCCTGTCAGCCCTCTTCCCGCCCTCCCCTCTTCGCGAGCGTCAGTCTGACTGTTTCTGTTTCGCAGACAGGTTCATTTGTGTCATATTTGCCGCTGTTGTTGTTTAGTCTCTCAGTCGTGTCCACCTCTCCGCAACCGCATGGACTCTAGCCTGCCAGGCTCCTCTGTCCATGGGGTTTCCCAGGCAGGGTCTCTGCAGCGGGCTGCCATTGCCGTCTTCTCCAGGGGGTCGTTAGGTCCCACATATAAATGACAGCACGTGGCGTTCGTCTCTCTCCTTCTGACGGACTTTGTTTAGTGTGATCATCTCAGCCGTGTTGCTGCAGGTGGCACTGTTTCCTCCTCCTCTGTGGCTGAGCAGTGTTCCACCGCGTACACGCCCCCCATCATCTGTATCCATTCACCGTCGATGGACATTTACGTTGTCTCCAGGACTTGTCTGACGCTGAGCAGTATTCCACCGCGTACACACCCCACATCATCTGTATCCATTCACCGTCGATGGACATTTATGCTGTCTCCAGGACTTGGCTGTTGTGAACGTGCTGCAGTGAACATAGGGGTGCACGCATTGTTTTGAACTACAGTTTCGTCTGATAGATGGCCAGGAGTGCGACTGCTGGATCGTATGGTCATTCTGTTTTTAATTTTTTGAGGCACCTCCGTACTGTTCTCCACGGTTGCTGCACCAGCTTACATTCCCACCACCAGTGTAGGACAACAACAACAGCATTTGTTATTTGTAGGCTTTTAAATGATGGCCATTTTGATCACTGTGCGGTGCTACCTCATTGTAGTTTTGATTTGCATTTGTCTAATAATTAGCCATGTTGAGCATCTTTTCATGTGCCTGTTGGCCATCTGTAGGTCTATTTTGGAGAAATATTTGTAGGTCTGCCCATTTTTTGATTGAGTTGTTTCAGTTTCTTTGTTGTTGAGTTGTATGAGCTGTTTGTATATTTTGGAAATTAAGTCCTTGAGGGTGGCATCATTTGCAAATATTTTCTCCCATTCTATAGATTGTCTTTTCATTTTGTCGATGGTTTCCTTTGCTATGTAAAACCATTAACTTTCATTAGGTCCTATTTGAGGTTTTTTGCTTTGTGTTTTGGTTTATATTTCTTTTGCCTTGGAAGATCTAAGGAAGCATTGGTATAATTTAGAGCAAGGAATGTTTTGCCTATGATCTGTTCTGAGAGTTTTATGCTGTCATGTCTTATGTTTAAGTCTGTAAACCATTTTGAGTTTATTTTTGTGTATGGTGAGAGGATTTGTTCTAACTTCATTGATTTACATGCAGCTATCCAATTTTCCCAACATTACTTTCTAAAGAAGCTGTCTTTTTCCCCTTGTATAGTCTTGTGTCCTTTGTCGAAGATTAATCGATCACAGGTGTGTGGTTTAACTTCTGGTCTTTGGTTCTGTTTTATTGATCCATAAGTCTGTGTGCCAATATCACACTTTGATTACTATAGCTTTGTAGTATCATCTGAAGTCTGGAAGGGTTATGCTTCTAGCTTTACTCTTTTTCCTCAGGACTGCTTTGACAATTCTGGGTCTTTTATGGTTCCATATGAATTTTAGGATTATTTGTTGTAGTTCTTTGAGAAGTGTCATGGGTAATTTGGTAGGGATTGCATTAAATCTGTAGATTGCTTTGGGTCATATGGCCATTTGAACTGTGTGAATTCTTCCAGTCCAAGGGCGTGGGATTACTTGACATGTCTTTCAGTCATCTTCAGTTTCCTTGTTTAATGTTTTATAATTTCCAGCTTGTAAGTCTTTTCACCTCCTTGGTCAGGGTTATCCCTAAGTGTTTTATTTTGGGGTTTACTTTTTTAAAAGTTTTTGTTTGTTTTTTAAACATTCCTTTTCTGTTATGACTTTTTGGGGCTTCCCAGGTGGCTTAATGGTAAAGAGTCCGCCCGCAGGAGACTCAGGAGACACGGGTTTGATCCATGAGTCGGGAAGATCCCCTGGAGAAGGAAATGGCAACCCACTCTAGTATTCTTGCTGGGAAACATTCCGTGGACAGAGGCGCTTGGCGGGCTTTAAGTCCATGGGGTCACAAAGAGTCCAGCACAACTGAGTGACTGAGCACACATTTTCGAAGGTGGTGGTGTTTTTTTTTTCCATTCCCTTTCTGATGTTTCACTGTTGGTATAAAGACATGCAGTTGACTTCTGTATGTTAATCTTATATCCTGCTACCCTGCTCGATTTATCAGTTCTAGTAGTTCTGTGTGAAGTATTTAGGGTTTTCTATATGTATTATCATCTGCATATAATGATAATTGTATCTTTTCTCTTCCAATCTGGATAACTTTTATTTCTTTTTCCTGCCTAATTTCTGTGGCTAGGACTTCCAGTACTGTGTTGAATAGAAGAGGTGAGAGTGAGCATCCTTGTCTTATTCCAGAATTAGTGGGAAGGCTTTCAGCTTTTTACCATTGAATATTATATTGGCTGTGGATTTGTCATAAATTTATTATCCTGAGATATGTGTCCTTTATACACAGGGGCTGTGTTCTTGACTTGGGTCCTAGGATCATGTTTTGCTTATTCCTCTGACCTACAGTTCCATTTATTCAGCATTTCTAACTTTTTCTGAGCTAACTTAAGTATCCAAATATCTATTTAAAGAAGTACTTAGCCAGAATTTATAGAACATTGTGCAGTCAGCTTTAACAGTAAATCTTGAAGGAGAGGGAATGGAACATTGAAACTCAGAGATTGATAAAATTACCCTCCTTATTTTCTTGCTCATTGCACATGTGTGTCTACAGGTAGTTTCTTGCTGAGACCTGGTGCCCTTGGCTCCCTTTGCACCCCACTCCCACCTGGGGATCAGGTACTTCTGCATTCAGCCCCATGGAGGGGGTGGGGTGGGTCTTTGTGGTCCTTCTCTGCAGCAGAAGACAGCGGCGCAGAGTGTCCTGTGCTGTTCTCTGAAATCTACTTAATGATAATATTGAAAGCTGTTATTTGGAACTTTGTAAATAGCAGTGTATAGATGCTTAGGGCTAGTGGGGGGTGTGGAATTGAGAATGGGGGATAAAGGATAAAAGATGTAACAGAAGGAAGCATCGGCAAGGAGCAGCCATGTTTAGAGGTTGCGTGTTGGTGCCTCTGTCAGTGAGTTGAGTCCTGGCAGCTGGAAGCACAGCTGGGAGATGTGGGGAGATGACACCGCTTGTCTTCCCCACCTCCACTGCCGTGCTCTCTCTGTGAAGCGCCTGTCCCTGAACTCTCAGGGTGCTCACTGCTCTACTGCTTGCATGGACTGTTCATCTTATTCTGTAGCTATGTCCTAGAAGATTGGAAGCCCATGGGACCGCCTCATTTGTCTTGATATCCCCACAGCACTTGTCCCTGACACATGGTAGACTCTTAATGAGGTTAGGTGAACAAATGCAGTTGAGGAGAAGATGAGAGGTAAGGAACAATGCCAGGAAGATAGGACTGTATTGGAATTAGCGGTCCTGTTCAGAAGCGGTGGGGTCTGTGAGGGCTGGTGACTGGGTTCAGGGGGTGGAATGTGCTCAGGGTTGGTGGGGAGGAGAGTAGGACAAAAGGCAGAGGACCTGTGAGGCGTGTGAGGAAGCAGCCAGGCCACCTGAAAAGACTGGGGAGGGCATGGGAGTGCTGTGCTCTGAGAAGGAGCCTGGAGCACATGGTCAGCCCCCGACAGGGTCCAACCTACGCCAGCCAGGTCTCCTTCAGCCGTGAGCAGCAGAAATCCAAGTTAAACCAGCTTAAACATAAGGAGGAATTCATTGGTTCCTGTGAGTGAAAAGTCGAGGGGGATGGCTGGTCTTAGGCATAACCTAGATCCCAGGACTCAAATGATGTTCTCAAGAATGTATATATATTCTGTGGCTCTTTATCATTGGCTCCATTATCAGGCACACCCTCAGGTTAGATGACTCTGGGCCGCATCAGACTTGTGTCCTACAAAAAGACCTGCATATGTCCAGGGAATGACTCACTGACTGCAGCTGTGTTGCTTAGCCACAGCTGAGCTAGTCCTGATTCAGGCAAGGCCACAGGAAAGGAGAAGGGGAAGACAGCCCTGGAAGGGAAATGGGAGTGTGTTCCTGGAAGTGGAGAGTGTAAACTAGGCAAGCAGAATCGGCAGGAGAGCGTTCTAAGGGGTACAGACCCTGGTCTAAGTCACCCTCAGAAGCAGAGGGATCACATACGTGGTGCTGTATATGTGAGTCACTCTTTTTCATGTTTTTCAGCATCTCCATGATACAGTAAAGAGGAATCTCGACAGTGCCACATCCCCTCAAAATGGTGATCAGCAGAATGGCTACGGAGATTTCTTTCCTGGGCACAAGAAGACGCGCCGAGAGGCCTCTCTGGGAGCCGCCGTCTCTTCCAACGGCCTGCCCCCGGCTTCCCCGCTCGGCCAGCCCGACAAGCCTGGCCCTGAAGCCCTGCAGGCCACTGGGAAGCATGCACTGGGGCTGGACTCCATCAGCAAGAAGTGTCTGGCAGACTCGAGCCTCCACCTGAACGGAGGCAGCAACACTAGTGAGTCATTTCCCCTGAGCCTGAATAAAGAACTGAAACAGGAGCCCATGGATGACCTGCCTTGCATGATTGCAGGGGCCGGAGGCTCCATCTCTCAAGGCAACCTCATGCCTGACCTCAACCTCAATGAGCAGGAGTGGAAGGAGCTCATCGAGGAGCTGAACAGGTCAGTTCCTGATGAAGACATGAAGGATCTGTTCAATGAGGACTTTGAAGAGAAGAAGGACCCAGAGTCTTCTGGTTCTGCCACACAGACCCCCTTGGCACAGGACATTAATATTAAGACGGAATTCTCTCCAGCGGCCTTTGAACAGGAACAGTTAGGCTCTCCACAAGTGAGGGCTGGGTCTGCAGGACAGACCTTTATGGGGCCTTCATCTGGCCCTGTGACCACAGATTCACCCAGCCTCGGGGGCTCCCAGCCCCTCTTCCTCACCGCTGGTCAGCCTGGAGTGGATAGCCCCAGTCCCAGCCTGATGCCGGCATCAGCCCAGGCTCAGAATGCACAGAGAGCCCTCTCCAGTGTGGTGCTGCCTAGCCAGGGCCCAGGCGGAGGCTCAGAGCTGTCCTCTGCCCACCAACTCCAGCAGATCGCTGCCAAGCAGAAGCGTGAGCAGATGCTCCAGAACCCGCAGCAGGCTGCCCCAACACCCGCTCCAGGCCAGATGTCCACGTGGCAGCAGACAGGCCCCGCCCACAGTCCCTTAAACGCCCCTTACCCCGTGGAAAAGCCAGCCAGCCCTCCTGGTTACAAGCCAGACTTCACCACTTCCAAACTGCTCATGATGCCCAGTGTCAACAAGAGCTCCCCTCGACCTGGAGGCCCCTACCTCCAGCCCAGCCATGTGAGCCTCCACCAGCCGCCAAGTAACTTGAATCAAAACCCCGTGGCTAGCCAAGGCTCGGTGCTGGACTATGGCAACACCAAGCCCCTTTCTCACTACAAAGCAGACTGTGGACAAGGCGGCCCTGGGGCTGGCCAGAGCAAGCCGGCCCTGATGGCTTATCTTCCCCAGCAGCTGCCTCATCTTAGCAGTGAGCAGAGCTCCTTATTTCTGATAAAACCAAAGCCAGGAAATATGCCCTTCCGATCACTGGTTGCACCTAGCCAGGTGAGCACGGGTCTTTGCTCTGATACTCTGCATTCACATCCACCCACCGAGTGGGTTTTCAGGTCCCAGATAGTTGGGAACAAAGGGAGTAAGTGAGCAGCTACTTTTTGACTTCCAGCTCCCTTGGGAATGAAAATCAATCAAGCAAACCAGGATTGACTCTCAGTAGAATAGGATAGAACCCCTTGCACTTGGCCTGATGTCTCTCTCATGCCACACAACTTAAATCATTCGTGGCCGTGTTTTAAAGGTAAAGATCACGTTTAATGTCCTTACAGGCTCTGTTTTTTTTCTTTTTTAAACAAACTTTCAGATATGTATGTCCAAAATGCCCTAAGTTTTAGTAAGCTTATAGCATTTAGGTGAATGCTGCTTTCTAACAGGTCTCAATTACATGGTTATTTACTTAAGGCTCTCAAGCCTGGCAGAATCACTGGGTCTGAAGGGTGGAGGATGGTCGAGAACCGTTTTATCACGATCATTGTCTGCATTTCTACTCACATTCACGTTCTAAAGTGTCCCCCAGCCCCGGAAGAGTAAACAAACAGCATTCCCAGCCTTCCTCAGAGCTAGCGCTGGCTTCTGTCCACCGCGGTGTGTCCTGCACTGCCCTCCACACTGTCCACATAGAGGCACCCACTGACACTGAGCTGACAGTCATGTGACTTTATAACAGTTGTATGACAGTTGTTTTGTCACGGTGCAGTGAGGTATCTCCTTCCTTTCGCTGCTGTAAGTAAAAGGCTGCAGTGAATGAACCTTTGTGTATTTGTAACACTAACATTTTAAACTCATCAGATTTCCTGTACAGATATTGCTAGATAAATTAAAATTATTTCCAAAAATAAATAAACTCATCAGTGGCCACAGGACTGGAAAACGTCAGTTTTCATTCCAGTCCCAAAGAAATGCAATGCCAAAGAATGTTCAAACTACTGCACAATTGCACTCATCTCACACACTAGCAAAGTAATGCTCAAAATTCTCCAAGGCAGGCTTCAAGAGTACGTGAACCAAGAACTTCCAGATGTTCAAGCTGGATTTACAGAAGGCAGAGCAACCAGAGATCAAATTGCCAACATCCGTTGGATCATCAAAAAAGCAAGAGAGTTCCAGAAAAACATCTACTTCTGCTTTATTGACTTACACCAAAGCCTTTGACTGTGTGGATCACAACAAACTGTGGGAAATTCTTCAAGAGATGGGAGTACCAGGCCACCTTATCTGCCTCCTGAGAAATCTTTATGCAGGTCAAGAAGCAACAGTTAGAATTGGACATGGAACAACAGAGTGGTTCCAAATAGGGAAAGGAGTACGTCAAGGCTGTATATTGTCACCCTGCTTATTTAACTTATATGCAGAGTACATCATGAGAAATGCCAGGCTGGTGGAAGCTGGAATCAAGATTGCTGGGAGAAATATCAATAACCTCACATACACAGATGACACAAAACTTATGGCAGAAAGTGAAGAAGAACTAAAGAACCTCTTGATGAGAGTTAAAGAGTTGGCTTAAAACTCAACATTCAGAAAACTAAGATCATGGCATCTGGTCCCATCACTTCATGGGAAATAGATGAAGAAACAGTGGAAACAGTGACACACTTTTTTGGGAGCTCCACAATCACTGCAGATGGTGACTACAGCCATGAAATTAAAAGACACTTGCTCCTTGGAAGGAAAGCTATGACCAACCTAGACAGCATATTAAAAAGCCAGAGACATTGCTTTGCCAACAAAGGTCTGCCTAGTCAAAGGTATGGTTTTTCCAGTGGTCATATATGGATGTGAGAGTTGGACCATAAAGAAAGCTGAGCACTGAAGAATTGATGCTTTTGAACTGTGGTGTTGGAGAAGACTCTTGAGAGTCCCTTGGACTGCAAGAGATCAAACCAGTCAATCCTAAAAGAAATCAGTCCTGAATATTTGTTGGAAGAACTAATGCTGAAGCTGAAACTCCAATACTTTGGCCACCTGATGTGAAGAACTGATTCGTTGTAAAAGACCCTGGTCCTGGGAAGGATTGAAAGCAGGAGAAGGGGATGACAGAGGATGAGATGGTTGGATGGCATCACTGACTCGATGGACGAGAGTTTGAGCAAGCTTCGGGAGTTGGTGATGAACAGGGAAGCCTGGCGTGCTGCAGTCCGTGGGGTCGCAAAGAGTTGGACGCAACTGAGCTACTGAACTGAACATTTTAAAAACAGAAAAACTCGATGCTAGTAATATCTGAGGAAATTGACATGTTTCAGATCATAGTAAGGATGTGTAAATAGGCACAGTGCTTTCAGAAAGTAATTTGACATTATATAGTTTTCATAAGCCATAAAAATGTTTGTAAACATTGACACATTATACCCCTGCAAGAAATAATACCAAAAAAAGAAAAAGAAGAATGTTATGTACAAGATGTTCATTGCATGATTATTTCTAATAGCCAAAAACTGAAAGCAGTGTAAGCATCTCTCAGTAGAAGAATGTGTGTGTAATGTCCATCCTTCTACTTATTTCAGCCACTATATTGTCACATGGACAGAAGAGCCTGGTGGGCTACAGTCCATGGACACGACTCAGTGACTAAACAACAACAACACATCTGACAGAAGCCAAGCAGTCTGTTCCCAGGAAAATGCTGTTCGTAGGTGGACAAACCGTTAAGTCCTGTTGCTTCAGGGACAGCCCTGCCTCCAGGGGCCCAAGGTTTGCACACTCGGTGTAGCCTCTCCATCAACCAGTGTCCCTCAGAAACTTCTTCTCTGGGGGCCTGTCTGTGCCCATGCATTCCAGTAAGGGAGCATTTAGAAGCTGCAGTTGCTTTTGGAACTGGGTATGCAGGTATACAAGTTTAAGTTTAAGCCACTGGTGAATTGTAGGAAACAAAGCTAACACTCAGCTGCTAACTGTTCGTTGCCGTGCCCGGGCACTCAGGTGTCAGTGCTTTTGGTCTCAGCCCTGCCTTGCAGTGTGGTTGCTCTGGAGTCACGTGCCGAAAGAGCAGCGGCCTCAAAGGAGAGCCTGGAGCCAGGCTTTCACTAGGCAGAGCTCGTCCGCTCTGATCAGGGCTTATAGTCCCCAGTGTGTCCCACCTGACTTGAGACCCCCTTGTCTCTGTTGACAGGACCAGAACCCTCCCAATGTCCCTGTACCAACCCAGGCTGCCAGTGTGGGGACTCAGCCGCCTGCTGTTTCCGTGGCCAGCACGCACAGTAGCACCTATCTCAGTAACCAGCAGCAGGCAGCAGTAATGAAGCAGCATCAATTGCTTTTGGACCAACAGAAACAGAGGGAGCAGCAACAAAAACATTTGCAGCAACAACAGTTTTTGCAAAGGCAACAGCACCTTCTGGCAGAACAGGTAAAGAGAAAGGCGGGAGAAAACCCCACCCCCACCCCTCCCCGTGTTTGCCTGCCTCCCAGGTCACTGCGGTGGCTGCAGGCTTCGGTATGTATGTGTGTGGATTTGTGCTTATTTGTGTGTCTGGTTTTAGAGTACTCTGGGAAACAAGAGTGTGCTATTTCTCAAACAGTGGAAGCCTGTGTCAGAGCAGCTTTATGTCACTTAGTGGGGATTAATGAAAGTGGAATCGCAATGTATTAGAACCATTTTTCCAGCAGCTACCAAAGCACTGAGCTCACTGATCCACCAATTTTCTGTGAGATCCTGCTTTGTTGTAGTTTGCTATAAGGCAGAACATAAAGTAGGGAAATGAAGATATCCCTGAGGTCCTGGGATTCGAGAACCCCAGGTTGTCAGGGACTGACAGCCCCCTCCTAGTCCTGCAGTTTGTTTGCCCCCTCGGTCATCAGATTGTCCTACGCAGATTCCAAGGTTACAGGAATTCTCAGGACTTTAAATTACATCCTTAAGACAGAAGAGAACTAGTTACCCAGAGGATAAAGTTGATTGAGGATGACTTTAAAACTCATATTACTGCCTCAGTTTCACCATGTATTAAATAACAGCTTTTGGGGGTATAATTCACATGACATACAATTCACCCATTTAAAGTATACAATTCAAATGGTTTCCAGTTTAGTCAGAGTTACGCACCATCACCATAACCAGTTTTAGAACATTACCTAAAAGAAACCCTGTACCCATTAAAAAGTTATTCCTTCATCTTCCTAAGCCTAGGCAACCACTGTCTACTTTTTATCCCTGTAGATTTGCCTGTTTGGGACATTTCATATAAAGCATTCGAGATTCAGCCGTCCTATCTGTGTATCAGAACTCCGTTCCTTTCTGTGGCTCCTTAGATCTGACCCATCATTCTGTGTCATACTGTTTATTAAGAATCCCCCAAATGAGATTATGAACATTATCTCCACAGATAAAAAATTGTCCACTTGGACAATTTACTTTTCTCTGATCGCTTTGTTTTTGTTTTATGTGGGTCTTGTTTTCTGTTGATCTTGGCATTTTCTAGGAGAAGCAGCAGTTTCAACGCCATCTGACCCGACCGCCCCCCCAGTATCAAGACCCAACACAGAGCACCTTCCCACAACAGGTTGGACAGTTCACAGGTGAGGAGTGTTTGAGACGATGATGTGGGGCAGGGCAAGGCAGGCGCTGAACAGACGTTCCCCTTGTGCTGACTTTCTGCTGCCTGCTCAGCTTTCCAGTATAGGTGCCAAATGGACTCACATGCTCCTGTAGCTTCAGTCTGCGTAAGGAGCCTGGCTCTCTGGGTGCCCTGTAGGTCAGCCAGAGAAGGACAGAAGCAGGCTGCTTTGGCTGGGTCCCTGGCTGTATAGTCGTTTAAGGCAAAATCATCTCTAGTTGATAGATATCTTATCCATAGGAAGTGGCTTCTGTAATTCTTAAGAAAGTTCTTTGCTTCTACTGTTATGTGTCTCTTTAAAAAATGACCTTGTCCTATTTTCCAGATAAGGAGAAACTTCATGCACTTGTGGCCTTTTGCTTCTTTTCTTCTTTCTGTCTACTCATGTTGGTGTTAGCAGCAGACAGTTGATCTGGTGGGGGCAGGAAACATTCTGAGGTTTCAGCTGTCATGTCTCAGATATGTGAGAGAACCTGACCAGCATTGCTCAGTCTGTTGCTCTAGAAATAGAGAGTTCAGTTGATAGATGCAGAAAAGTCCAGGCCATACTTGCTTTTCTAGCTCTTGGACTATCTTCAAAACCTGTGCTTTCCTTGGTCAGTGACTCTTGCTATAACATGTCCTGATGAAGTTGCCCACAGCCGTGCTTCCAGAGGAGGCTGAGTGGGTTTTATGTTATGCTGACAGGACCAGGGGATTGAAGTCTGTGGGCAGCTCAGAAGATGAGCCTTGGCCAGCTTTCCTGCCTTCACCCCAGTTAATGTTGCTGTGTGTTATCATTGGGAAAGAAGTGGATTATTTCAGCATTTCTCTCTTTTTCAACTCAGTTTTTAGTTAGGTGCTAATGGAAAGCAGAAGAGGAGAAACAAAGTGTACTCAGTTGTGGCCAACTCCTGAACAGCCCCTCTCCTACGCACACAGTGCTGTCACCACGCAGTCACTGCTTGAGACAGAGTCCCAGGTGGCAGGTTCCCCGAGGACAGGCCCTCTGTCTCCCCAGCACGGCCTGCGCCACAGAGCAGGCGCTCAGTACACGTCTTCTGATGGCCCCCCTCCCACACCCTGCGGTACCACATCGTGTGGGCCCTCATCCGAGTGGTCCTGTCAGTCCCCGGCCAGTGAGGTCTAAACCAGCCACAGTCCAGTTACCCTGCGGCTCTACAGCCCTGTCCCCATAAGGGGGCTGCAGCTCCTCTGAATCTGGCCAAGACTATCTCTTCCTTTTATCCCAGACACTCTCCCCACATCCTAGCCACAGAGTTTTCCCCTTCCTCTGTGCCTTTTTTTTTTCTTTTAATGTACCTGTCTTCATCTCCTTATTGCGGGCTCCATTCTACCCTGTGGGGAACTTTTGGCCCCCAGGGCTCTCTTAATGCATTAAGGTTGCCGTGATCATGAGGTATCTGGTGAGGTATCAGAACACTGACTCTGCCTTTCATGCCTGTAGGACAGCAGTTGCTGTGTGGGTCTTAGATGTATCTCCATAGTGGTGGTGAAGAAACGCTAGCTTGGCTGACAGCACTTTCTCTGTCTTCTAGGGTCCTCTTCTGCCATGCCTGGCGTGAACAGCTTGGGTCCATCTAACTCCAGCTGTCCCCGAGTGTTCCCTCAGGCTGGGAATCTGATGCCAATGGGCCCTGGACACACTTCAGTTTCTTCTCTTCCCTCAAACTCAGGCCAGCAGGACCGGGGTGTGGCTCAGTTCACTGGCTCCCAAAGCATGCCACAGAGCAGCCTCTACGGCATGACTTCCAGCATAACCCAGATGGTTCCCCAGCCTCCGCCACAGGCCACCAATGGACATGCCCACATTCCACGGCAGACCAGCGTGGGCCAGAACACCTCGGTTTCAGCTGCCTATGGACAGAACTCGCTGGGGAACTCTGGTCTCTCCCAGCAGCACAGTAAGGGGACCCTGAACTCGGGTTTAACTAAGCCACAGGTCCCCAGGGTATCAGCAGCCATGGGAGGCCAGAATTCCACGTGGCAACATCAGGGAATGCCGAACCTGAGCGGCCAGCCCCCGGGAAACAGCGCCGTAAGCCCGTTCACTGCAGCCTCCAGTTTCCACCTGCAGCAGGCCCACCTGAAAATGTCCAGCCCGCAGTTCTCTCAGGCGATGCCCAGCAGGCCCATGGCCCCCATGAGCTCAGCAGCTGTGGCAGGGTCCATGCTGCCCACTGTGAGCACACAGCAGAGGACCAGTGCCCCTGTGCCAGCACCTCCCCAGGGAGCCCCGCAGCAGGGCTTGTCGGGCCTGAGCCCGGCGGGGCCTGAGCTGGGGGCCTTCAGCCAGAGCCCTGCCCCAGCCATGGGCGGCCGGCCAGGCCTGCACTGTGCCCAGGCCTACCCCGTGCGGACCGCAGGCCAGGAGCTGCCCTTTGCCTACAGTGGGCAGCCGGGCAGCGGCGGGCTGGCCAGCATGGCTGGGGACGCCGACCTGATCGACTCCCTGCTGAAGAACAGGACTTCCGAGGAGTGGATGAGCGATCTGGACGACCTCCTCGGGCCTCAGTAGCAGGAGGATTTGTGGTATTTTCAGTGTTCACACAGCCTGTAGTTTTGTTCTCAGATTCAAGAAAGAGTAACTGCTTTGGACCAAATCCCACAGCCCAGGGAGCCGGGCAGGCAGAGCTAGAGCCGCAGAGCCGAGGCCTGGTCCTCCCGGGACCGTGGGGCCCACGGCTCCCAGCCAGCAGTTGGGATGTCGGGCTGGCCCCCCCATCTGCTGGTGTCACTGTATGGGGTTGGGACAGCAGGACTGGGTTCTACGGGGGTTTTTTCTATCCATAAGACCAAAAAGCCAACCGTAAAACCCCACGATGCCAGCTTTATAAAAATCTGTGCTATCATTTTGATCTAATCCAAGATTTCTCCACTTGGCCCAGTGTTGGGACAGATTTTTGTTGAAACTTTATAGTGGAACTATTTGCAATTTGTAGCATAGAAAAGATTTTTTAAAGGTTTTAAGGTTTTAAAAGAGGTTAGGGTAGGTGGTTAAAATCTATAAGTGGCATTGGAAACTTAGGGTTTCCTTTTGATTAAGAGCCTTTTTTATTCCTGCTCTTTGTCAGCTTTCAGGACAAAGAGAGGCTCACTGGAAAATTGCATGTGCCAAAAAGGAACAGGATGCCGTGAGAAGCAGAGCTAGTGGCAGAGATACAGTCGTTACTGCAGCCCCGCGTTCTCCCAGAATGCTGTTCTTCCAGGTTGGCATTTAGGAAGAGTTGGGCTGAGGAATCCCTTCCTCCAATGTTTTCAGAGCAGGACCCCAGGCTAAAGGCTGAAATACAAACTGGGGTTCCTGTGTCTCTTTTGTTGTGACTCCTCACCTTTTGCAGTTTCTCTGGAGACTCGTATTTAATGTATTAGGAAGGTGATCATTGTTGAGTTGTGCACAGATGTCTTTTCTTTCACCCTATCTTCATTTCCCATAACCGTTCTTTCTGCCTCCTGTTCTTTATATCTCCAGCCCAAGTGGAAAACCTCCTTATGGCACTAATTTACTAGATTGGAGAGGAAAAGAGTCATTAGAATTCCCCAGGGAACCCTAGCGCTGTAAGGAGGCGGGTGTCCCCTCCCCAGAAAGCAGAGGTTCAGGGGAAGGAGGGAAAAGGACACAGGCCAGAGGAAGGGCCCCCGCTCCACTCTGCTCCCGCTGCCGCTGCCTCTTCAGACGACTTGCACTTTCTAGAGAGAATTGCTGTGTAACACTAACACGTCCTTGCTAAAAACTCAAGTGGATTTCTCTTTTAAGGTCTGTGACTGTCTAGGTCTTGACTAAGCTAAGAGTCCACATAGTATTACCTGTGGGCTGTTTGTGGAAAGTGAAGACGGAGAGAGCACTTCAATATAGCAAAAGCAAAATGGTAAGCATAGGGTGGAACTCTTTCAAATGGAATATTGGAGGGAAAATAGTACACTGAAAAGAGTGGCTTATATGCAGAATGATCTCTGGCAAAATCACCACCCCATTTTTATTTCCCTGGAGTTTCAAAATGGATAATTCAAGGAGTATCATACGTAAAGAATTGAGCCAGGAAAAATGCTCACACAGCCAGCTTGAGTGGCTTTGAGGGGATGAAGGGTTGTGCACACATTGGTCGTTACTTTGCACCAGCAGTGCCTTTCATGGGGGTGCTTGGACCCTCAGGTCTTCTCTAGTAGCCATTTGCCGCCGTGAGTGGCGTTGGGGCCATTTCCCTTTTATCTCCCTCGCAGCCTTCCCCGGAGGCTGAATATAGCTCAGAGAAAGGGATGCATCATAAAGCCAGTGAAGACGCCACCCTCTGAGTGAGTTCCCGAATCTGAAGGGGAAGAGGGTGACTTCAGTGGGTTTTTTTTTTTTACCAAAAATAGCGGGCTGGAGGCTGGTGGTGGGTCCCTGTTCCTCTCCCGGTCTCCCTCTGGCTGCCGCTCACCTCTGTCCTCGGCACTCACACCTCTGCCCCCCCTTTTGGGGAGGGCTGCCCCTGCCTTAGTTCTGGGGCCACCTAGACAGACGGCAGGCTTCTCACCTGCTGCAGTGTCAGAGCAATAAATGTGATGCTTGGGGTCCCCCCAGGGAGCTGCCAATGGCTTTATTTATGAATCTGGTTTTTGGGTAGTCAGGGAAGGAGACAACTCCACTTCAGTGCAAATCCCCATCTTCCAGGAGCCATGACTCAAAAGAAAAGGGTGCTCGGACTTTTGTTATACACATTTGCTTTGTGTAAATAAATGTTTACAATTTTATATTAAAGATGGAATAAGCGTTAGAGCTTCTGACTGTATATTTTTTACTTTTATAGATTTAAAAACTATGATCCTTTATATATGTGTTTTGGGGGGCTATAAGTTTTATGACAAACAGTTGGTATTGTTAACTTTTTACTGTCATCAAAGTACATAAAAATTCTATTAATTCCCTTATTCTTTTACTTCCTTAACTCTGGTATACACCAAAAAGAAGTCTTTACTTTCCTGTTTTATCACTATAAAATAATAAAAGTATTTTGCTAGTATGGAAACTGCCCACATATTTTACTTCACATGGCCACGCCAGCAAGGCAGGAGGCGGACCAGCACGCAGCTGCTCTGCTTGGTAGTTGTGTGATTTGGCTGCTTTCTTAACGGACATTGGTGGTGGGGGTGTTGGGTTTGGTTTCCCTCAGAGTGACTTTTACTTTTGATGCTGCTAAGTCACTTCAGTAGTGCCTGACTCTGTGCGACCCCATGGACGGAAGCCTACCAGGCTCCCCGTCCCTGGGATTCTCCAGGCAAGAACACTGGAGTGGGTTGCCATTTCCTTCTCCAATGCATGAAAGTGAAGTCGCTCAGTCGTGTCTGACTCTTAGCGACCCCATGGGCTGCAGCCTACCAGGCTCCTCCATCCATGGGATTTTCCAGGCAAGAGTACTGGAGTGGGGTGCCATTGCCTTCTCCGTTACTTTTGATAGATAGATAGAAAATTAGCACTGACTTTGCCCAGGGCTGCCGGTCTCTCCCCTCTGGCTCATCCATGTCCTGAGTCTAACGTGAGGAAAGTTGGACCAGATAACTCAGGGATACCTTAGGTCCTTAGCAGTTCAAATGTTTCACTTAAAACCCTTGGGTTTATTGTCAATGCAGTTCTCTGGGTCTTGTTTCGTTTCCTTTTTTATTGTAAGAATACGTGTGCTCTGGCACGTTCACCCCCTCACTCCTGTTGGTATCACATTGTCAAGGGCATCAAATGGAGACACACCAGGAACCTGGAAAGCGCATCTTCTCAGTGACCTCTCACCTCAGGCACAAGCTGGAAGAGGGTCAGGCCTGGAGAAGCTGAAGCTCTCGGAAGAGCAGGAGAGAGCAGCCTTCAGGGAGGAAGCCTGTCACATGGTGGAATTAAAGACATGATTACTCTGATGAAGCCCTGAATGTAGGGCACAGGGAAGGGAAGAACACCAGACTCATGAAGTCTTGGCTGAGAATGCACAGAACGTGTGCGGGGGGCAGGGGGTTTGCTCTCCTTAGTGGTCAGAGAAGTCCGAAACAGAACAAAAGTGAGGCGGTTGTGCTGGTCAGAGCAACAGAGCTAAGAGTGCCCGCTGCAGCGTGATGAGGCAGGCTGCGGTACGACGTTCTCTGTGGGAAGAGATTTTGAAAAAGGTAGTAAGCTCCTTTAAAGTGTTCATGCCATCTGTCCACCCCAGCAATTCCAACTCTGAGAAGCCATCCTTGAAAATAAATCCAGGAGCAGAAAAAGTTGACGACAGTGGTGTTCCTGGTAGTAGTGTTTGTAACTGCAGAAAACTAGGAGAATTGGACAAAGAGTTGTCAGAAGGGATTAGTTAAGTAAGTTGCCGTACTTCCACCTGATGAGATATTATATATATATTTTTTTTTAATATTCAGAAGGTTTTTAAAAAATTTTAATTGGAGGGTGATTGGTTTACTGTTGTAAAACAGCGTGAATCAGCTATGCTGCTGCTGCTGTTCAGTCACTAAGTTGCGTCTGACTCTTTGCAACTCCATGGACTGTCGCCTACCAGTCCATGGGGTTTTCCAAGCAAGACTACTGCGGTTGCCATTTCCTTCTCCAGGGGATCTTTCCAGACGAGGGATCAAAGTCGTGTTTCCTGCTCGGCAGGCAGATTCTTAACCACTGAGCCACCTGGGAAGCCCCAAATCAGCCCTAAGTATACATAAATTCCCTCCCTTTTGAGCCTCCCTATCGCCCCCTCATCCCACCCCCACCCCAAGTCATGGCAAAGTGCCAAGTTGACCTCCCTGTGCTGAACAGCTGCTCCCACTATTTGGGAAGTGTTTGAACATAGTAACTTTTAGTGCTGGTTTTATCAAGCTTCTGTTGGGTGCAAACAGAAAAACTGGCTAACCCTGAAAATTCCCTGCCCCCAGTCTGCTTTTTAGGTTACTAGGTAACTCCCAGAATCAAAGGAGATGTTGAACAAGCTAGGCCTCAGGAGTGCCAAGGGTAGGCAGTTCTGGTGTGTTGAGAGTCACCAGGCAGGCTTGTGTGGAGGCAGGCTCACTCACCTGCTGTGAGCGTGTGCTGTGCCTGGCCAGGCATTGTGTCAGGAGCAGGGGGTGCAGCTGCAGTGCGGGAGAACAGGGCCCTGTTGCAGGGACTTCTAGTAGCATGTGGAAGGGGTGTCCTAAATGCGTGACTGGTTTCAAAATGATGAAATGTCAGGAAGGGACTGAAGCAGCGATAAGATTGTGCTGGGGCTACCGGGAGGGAGGGGGTTGGGGGAGGCCTGAGAGGCTTGAGATGTGGTGGGCCCTGGACAGAGATAACTAACAGGCCGGCTGCCGACGGGAGCCAGTGAGAGGCCTGGGGAAGTGCACTTCATAGCCACATGGAATGGGAGAGGAAGTTCCCCAAAGGCGCTGTGCTACGTCGCTTCAGTCGTGTCCAACTCTGCAACCCCATGGACTGTGGCCCTCTAGGCTCCTCTGTCCATGGGATTCTCCAGGCAAGAATCCTGGACTGGGTTGCCATGCCCTCCTCCAGGGCATCTTCCCAACCCAGGAATCAAACCTATGTCTCTTATGTCTCCTGGATTGGCAGGTGGGTTCTTTACCTCCAGTGCCACTTGGGAAGCCAGTCCCCAAAGGAAGAGGGTGCTGTTAACAGGAAAGAAGGAGTGCTGAGAGAGCAAAATGAACAGATGCCCGAAAAATGTTCAATTAAAAACTGCCCCTCTCCAGGTGCCCCCAGCACTGCAGCATCCGGAGGCCTGTGCTACTCTGGGGTCTTTGCCAGTCCAGCCAGGGAGATGCTGAAGTTACAATAGGGTGCTGTGCTCATCCCTCGGGTGACTTCTGCCATCATTCGCGTGTTTATCAGTCAGCCTTAAGGCCAGTCAGCTGATGAGGGCACGGAAATGGCAGTGTAGCTGTAAAGCTGTTAAATGAAGCAAAATGATGGTTGCCTGTGAGCTTGCTCCAAGACTAATCAGCTGAAAGCTCCGGGCCCTCCAGGACTGACACGGGAATGGTGGGTGACGTTTTAGAAACGGATCTGCACGTGGGATCAGTTTGCCTACTGGACATTTCCCTTTTGGTCTTCAAGCTGATGGCGCATCCGCCACTTTTCAGATAATTTGCCCTCTAAATGGTTGCAGTAAGCAGGGCTGCAGACCCTAGTTGGTACATGCAGACCATTTCATGAAACTCGAGGGGGAAATGGCTTCAGACCCTCACTCAAAGTGGAATCCAGCAGGGCAAGGACAGGACACACGGATCCGCCTTGATACCGGTGTCCTGGAATGCAGAGACTCAGGCAGCCCGCAGAGAAGGAGAGGCCATCCACTGCCGAAAGAGACCTGGCAACAAACAGCGGCTGTGCCGTGATGAGCTGGCGAGGAGCTCTAGAGCCCTCTTCTGTCTGGTGGGGCTCGGCGGGGAGAGTCCCTGCTGCAGGTGACTCTGCGGGTCCTGGCCGACGGGCGCCTCACACGTGGGGGCTGTCAGGTCCGCACCGGAAGTCCAAGCAGAAGGCTCCGTTTGTCTTTGTATCTGGAAAGCAGAACTTTTCCAGGTTATGGAAAGAAAAGCTGGGGTTCCATGTACTTAAACTGTGAAGGAGCTAGCTCCACTTGAT
The DNA here is from genome assembly GCF_002263795.3 of Bos taurus. NCBI lineage: Eukaryota > Metazoa > Chordata > Mammalia > Artiodactyla > Bovidae > Bos > Bos taurus. The sequence continues at coordinate 1,540,436 of NC_037334.1, read as the reverse complement.
GCAGCTGAGGTGCGTGCTCCCTGCTCTACCTTTGAACTTATCACTGCTGACCACCACCATCTCTCACCTTGAGTTTTAAGACTCTAGACTGGTTGCATACTGTCTTAGGTACTCACTTCTTTTGTGTAACGCAGGGTGGAGCCCGACCACATACAGTCATCTTCAAAATCAAGAGCTGCATATGTTACTGTCCTTCCTACTATGTCATGTTACCATGGGAGTTAGAGACCAGGGGGTCCTTGCCCCCAAGTAGTAAGAAAGTCCAAATCTGCTTTATTAGCCGTATCTCCCCCTGTGCCATTTCTTCTTTTGGATCCTTGCTTGTGCAGTAAAAGATGGCTTTTCTTAAACTCTGCTGCTGCCTCTCGTTCCTCCTGTTGAACCTGTCCAACCTCCTCTGTTGGCTCCTCTCTCCAGCCATCCATCGTTTTAGCCCTGCCATGGTGTTAAAGGAATATTAGGACAAGAGAGCAAGACGGTCTGAGCCCAGTCCTGCTCCCACAGACGATGCGAGCCCAGCCGCCTCTTTAGGACTGAGGGGCTCCTTTCACCAAATGCCGGGAATGCTGGCTGCTGCCGGCTCTCAGCTGTGTCCACCTTCAGTGGAAGGGAGCTGCCTTCCTTGCCTGTGGCTCAGGGGTGGCCCACCTCTGGAACCTGGCCCACATGGGGGTACAGAGGCCACTGGAGTGGGCTGCCATGTCTTCCTCCAGCAGATCCTCCTGACCCAGGGATCGAACCCACATCTCTCATGTTTCCTGCACTGTCAGGCAGGGTCTTTACCTCTAGTGCCACCTGGGAAACCCAAGATATAAAATACCACTTACATGAGGTATTTTAGTTAAATTCACAGAATTAGAGCTGAATGGTGGTGCCAGAGGCTGGAGGAGGGGAAATGCTAATCAATGGGCGAAATGTTTCAACGAAGCAAGATGAAGAAACTCTAGAGGTCTCTATAACAAGAATAAAGAACACTGTATTACACGCTTAAAATTTTAAGAGGGTATGTTAAGTCTTCTTAATCAAAATAAAAATTTTAAAAGAACTATGGTGTCAGGGGATTATTCCTGGGGCCATCACCAATGCAGTGAAGAAAGACTGACAAGCTAAGGATGACTAAGCATCAACTTAAGAAACCAAAGGGCCTGTTTGGCAGGTTCTGAGAAGGGCGGACAGACTGAGGGGATCAGGGCAGGACTTGGGGGTTAAAAGTGCAGCTTGAACTTGCAGCCCACCAAATCTGCTACACAAAGGTTACTGTCATTGTTAGGAAGAAGAGGGATCCTGACACTTGGGGTGGGGGGTAACATCTGATTGATGCCCTAGAAAGTCTTGGAAGTCCAGGTCCCCGTGCAACCTCGAGACCCACAAACACAGCCTGCTCCTCCCTCTTAACGGTTGGTACTTTCTCTTGCTTAAAAGTCATGCACAAGCCTCTTTCCACTTCCCCTCCTGGCCGCTGGACCAATGATGAGGGTTATGTAATAACAACCTGGCTGGGAAAGCTGGGCCTGCCAAGAGAGGAAAGGGACAATATGCCAGAGGCACTCGGGGACCTTGCCAAGATGGATGGTCAGGAGCTGCGTGTGTGGGACCAAGAAGAGTCGGGTGTGGGCAAGGTGGTGCTAACGGCAGACCAGCCTAGGGAGGCTTCCTCCGTGTGGGACGGCCCTGCTGTAACACGGGACGACCTGCACTGGTGCTGCACTCCCAGGAGCCACGCTAACAGGCCCCTGGCGTGGCTCTCGGAGGCCTTGAGAAAGCCATGGCCCGTGCTCAGGGAAGGAGAAATGCAGTAGCTGCTGCAGCAATCAGCAGAGTAGAGGTCCACGTGCTCTGTGAAAGGTATGCTCGAGTGGACAGGCTGTATTTGGGATGGGCCTCAAAATCTACCAGTTAGTTATGTTCTTCAAGAGGATCCAGAGGACATCCCATTTACCAAGAAGAGAGGACCCGGGTGGCCCCTACGAGAAGGTGGACGGCCACCCCTCCGAGGCCGAGACTGAGCAGGAGATATAATAGAACCAGGCTCCCTGATAGTAATGGCGTCATGGGGGTCCCAAGCAATAGGGCCAGGTGGCAGCCCGGACCTTCAGAAGCCAGATGTGAACAGCTAGTGAACGAGCAGCCGGGTTGGAGGACCCAACCCACAGAAAGCTAGGGAGCTGTTAATGGATCGTAGTGTACCCAGGGACGACTAGCTAAGCAGCTGACAAGGGGCTGGCTTCCTCTATACAAGCAGAAGGACTCGACAATGGGCCATTGATTGGGTGGCTGAGGGAAGCCGCCCCAAAAGTCACAAGACGTTGCCCAGTTTCCAGACAGGCAGCTGTTACTGTGAATGATACAATGATTCTCCCTGTCCTTCCCAATGGGAGTTATAGCTAATACCTAAATGTTTTTAGGTCATTTGTATACGAGGTCTGAGCTGACAGTGACACCTGGGGATGCTGAGTGTCTTCATGACTCCCTCATTAGGTTAGGGGAGTAAGAGGAGACAGGAAACAGAGTCCTAGCCCAGGTCTAACTCACAATGGAACCACTGGGGCCACAGACCCACCCCCCTGCTTCCCTAGCCCTGATGTTCAATCAGAACAGGCACACCTGATCATTACAGAACCCTCCCATTGGTGAAAACCTTGGAAATTGCTTCTCCCAGCAAAGAGAGTATAAAAAGTAATACTGCATTCTGGAGGGAAAAGTTGAGATTAGTACCACCCTAAAAGCCTTATGGCTTCCCTGGTGGCTCACTTGGTAAAGAACCTGCCTGCAATGCAGGAGACCCCAGTTCGATTCGTGGGTCAGGAAGATCTGTTGGAGAAGGGGTAGGCTACCCACTCCAGTATTCTTGGGCTTCACTTGTGGCTCAGCTGGTAAAGAATCTGCCCTCAATGCAGGAGTCCTGGGTTCGATCCCTGGGTTGGAGGATCCCTTGGAGAAGGGAAAGGCTACCCACTCCAGTATTCTGATTGGAGAATTCCATGGAGTGTATGCAGGGGTACTGGTTTCCCTCACATATGCTCATTTAATCCAGCAGTCCCTACAAACAGCAAATAGTCGCTGGCGGAAGACTTGGACTGCTGTGAACTCAGCCAAGTTGAGTTCAAACGTCAGCAGCAACAAACATCAGCCGGCTTCTGCTGTCAGCCACCCTGGTGCTGAAAAAAGGGGCTTATGAATAAACAAGCTATTACGATCAGTGGTGGGGGCTCTGCATGATCCCAGCAGCATTGCCCTAACTCACCAAGGCTTGTTTAGCTCTGACACTGCTGAATATCCACCCTGCTAGTGACAGGGACCAGGGCCAAGCCTGTGAGGCAACTCATCCCTCGAGTAGACCAGCCGGCCACTTGGTGGCACGTTGGCCCCCTTCCATGCTGGAAAGGGGCAGACATTCACCTCTTCTTTTCTTTCCTTCTTCCCCCACCTTGCCCCCCTTGCTTTTCATTTTCAAATCATTTCAGAGTTACAAAAAGAGCTGTGAAAACAATACAAAGACCTAAAAACATTTTGCGAAGCTGTGGCACACCCGAAAAACCACGTATCGTATGGTTGGTTCCCTTTATATGAAATGTCCAGAAAACAGATCAGTGGTAGCCTGGGGCTGCGATCTTTACAGGGAGATGAAAATGTTCTAAAATCAGATTATGATGCTTGCACAAATGGGTAAATTTAAATGGATGAATATTCTGGTATATGTACCTCAATAAATTTTTTTTTTTTAAATAGTGCAAAGGGGACTTCCCTGGTGGTCTAGTGGTTAAGAATCTGCCTGCCAGTGCAGAGGCTGCGGCTTCAATCCCTGGTTTAGGAAGTTCCTACATGTCTCAGAGCAGCTAAGCCCAGGCCACAACTACTGAGCCAGTGCTCTGGAGCCGGCATGCCACAGCTACTGAGCCCATGTGCCACAGCTTCTCATGGCTGCACTCCTCAAGCCTGTGCAAAGAGTAGCCCCTGCTTGCCACAGCTGGAGAAAAGCCCATGAACAGCAGCAAAGACCCATCGCAACCAAAATAAGTAAATAAATCTTTAAAAAAAAAAAATCTGCCTTACAATGCAGGGGATGCAGGTTCAATCCCTTGTTGGGCAACTAAGATCCCACATGCCACCAATTAAATTTTATAAAATCATTATATTGAAAACTTTTACTCACTGAAGCTTCAGCAGTAAATGCAAAATATTGGAGTGACCCTAACTGCCCATGCAGCAGGATCATTGCATAAACTCTAACACCCACAATGGGGTCACCAACAGCAGCAAGAAAGAATGAGGAAGAGCTCTATGAACTGGTTCAGCATGCTGTCCAGGATGTTTCGCTGTATTTCTTTAGGAAAGAAGGCAAACTGCAGAAGAGTATCTCTAGTATGTTACCTTTTGTATAAGAAAAAAGAAGAAATAAGAAAATTTGCATGTGTCTACTCATATATGCAAAATAAGAAAGAAGGAAAGAAAACCACAGGGCAGACGAACCAGAAACTGAAGGGGAGTGTGGGTGGGAATGGGATGGCAGCAGAGACCCTTCTCTGAGCAGACTTTTGAAAATTTGTGAATGTCTTATATTTATATTCTCAAAAGTCAAAAAGAAAGAGAGATAATAAATAAAGTCAATAAGGAGGAGAAACACATGTATCGTTTGGACTACATGCCCTCAGGCTGAAGACGAAGAGAAAACTAGACAAATATGCAACTCCAGCTTGTAGGTTTCTGGAGGCAAAAGTTAGCAGTTCTGGAACTCTCGCCTGTGCAAGTATGTAAATAACATTTTGGGTGATGGGAGCTAGATTTTTTACTGTTGGTGAAACTTGGAGTTATGGAAAGGAGGAAGGATAGAATGAACCCTGTGGTTTAAGATTTAAAACTGTCAGTGCAAACTCACGGTTTTTAACATAGAGATATAGGTAAAGATATGCATCTCTATGTGTGTGTGTGTGTTTACACATATATACACACACATAAATATACATATACACATTGCATATATTTACATATACATACACACACAACCTGTGTGTGTGTGTGTATGTGTGTATACATACATCTCTTTCCCAGTTTTTTCCCCCAAGAAGGCATGGACACAATGATACCATAGTTGCGGTGAGCACACCTGTGCCCAGACTTTGGTTTCTAAATACCATTGTCCACTAAAAAGAATAGTCTTCTTGTCCTTGGAGGAATGGCTGATTCCAGTGCTGGAACAAGGGAAATACTTGCATGCATTCTGAGAATCTTACTGTGATAGAAAACAAGGACATGCTCAGAGGAAGATGTGTGCAAGTCAAAAGGATACAGAAGCCAGTTTGAAGGCATACGTGCCGTGCGTGCATGCTAAGTCGCTTCAGTCGTGTCCGGCTCTTTGTGACACTGTGGACTGTAGCCCTCCAGGCTCCTCTGTCCATGGGATTGTCCAGGCAAGAATACTGGAGTGGGTTGCGCTTCCTTCTCCAGGGGATCTTCCCGACCCAGGGATCAAATCCAGGTCTCTTAAGTCTCCTGCTTTGGCAGGCAGGCTCTTTACCACTAGTGCCACCTGGGAAGCCCCTTTGAAGGCATACCCACCGACCGAATCTCGGACAATATGTACATCAAAATAAATAATGGCAATAAAATATTATAATCCATTAAGTAAAATTATTTTTTTAATTTAAGAATTTGAGTTCCCAATGATTCAGATAAGTAAATAAATAGAAAAGAAGAGGAAATTCTTTCTTAGTAATAAAGGTAAAAAGAATGATGGAATTAGAAAATCATATTTGACCACCATCTTCAGGCAAGAATCACTAATACTTGTTAAAATAGGGGGGTGAAAGTTGGAGAAGAAACAGGAGTTTTTACATATTCTCAAAATCTGGCTCTACAAAAGTACTTACCTCAATGGGGGAGAAAATGTTAAAGATAAACAAAGTCAGACAGCAAGTAGGGGAGGTAATGGAGCGAGGACTCCAGCAGTGTTCAGAAAGTGAAAAATTACAAAAAGCGGGTAAGAAAATCGGCCAATGTCAAAGTGATTAGGCCATTCATGTCTGCTAACTGGTACTACCGAAGTTAGATTTTCTCTCTCTCCCAAACACTGGTAGAAGAGGCCCCTGTCTTCCTGATTATGAAGTTTCAAGGGGATGACACTCCTTGAGAAAGACACTCCTGGGATGTAAGAGATACAAACACATCTTAAAGGGAAAGAGGAAGTTCTTACAAATTGTAGATTTTTAAAAATAAATCCTCTAAGAACAGGGAAATCAGGAGCCTAACTTTAGGTGTTGGCTGGAACAAACGGCAAATTCTTGTGTCAGCCTAGAGCTTTTCGTGGCCCTCAAGGGGTCATCCCAGGGATAGGCACAGCCTCAGGCTGAGTTTCGGCAAAGTCCTTTAGGGGAAGGGTTTTCTCCAGGGCGTGTGGGCTGAGAGTTCTTGCCGTTCTCATAGAGAAACCAGCAGACACCATGCTAACAGCACAGGGAAGCATCACCAGACTGACATCACTGGTGCTGAGGACACCACTTCTCTGACATTCCTGCCCAAACTTCGGCATCAGTTATAATCCTCAGATAAACCCAAATAGGGAGGTCTCTGCAAAATAAGTGACCTGTGATCACACAAGACCAAGAAAGATACATGAACTCATAAACTGTTTCATACTAAAAAGAGACTGAAGACTTTTGACAGCTGAACCCAACATGTAATCCTGGAGTCCATAAAAACAGTACTGAGGGATTTCCCTTGTACTCTAGTGGCTAAGATTGCATGCTCCCAATGTTGGGGGCCTGGGTTCAATGCTTTGTTAGGGAACTAGATCCCGCATGCTCCAATAAAGTTCAAAGATATCCCAGATGCCTCAACGGAGACTGAGGCAGCCAAATAAATACAGAAATAACAAAACAAAAACAAAACACTATTGGGACAATTGGCAACATCTGGTTAAGGTGTTATTGATTAGATAATGATACTGACCTTTTAAAAACTGAGATATAATTGACATAACATTATATTAGTTTCAAGTGTAACAACGTAACGATTCAATATTTGTGTGTATTGACAACTGTTGCTGTTGTTGTTCGGTCACTAAATTGTGTCCAACTTTTTGTGACCTCCTGGACTATAGCCTGCCAGGCTCCTCTATACGTGGGGATTTCCAGGTAAGAATATTAAAGTGGGTTGCCATTTTCTCTCCAGGGGGTCTTCCTGGACCAGGTATCAAAACTGCATCTCCCGCAAAGACAGGTGGATTCTTTACCCCTGAGCCACCAAGGAAGCTGACTGCCCTAATGTTAATTTTCTGATTTTGCTCATTGTACTCTAGCTGTACAAGAGAATGTTCATACACACAGAGGTATTGATGAACAAAGGGCTATTTTGTATGCAAATTATCCTCAAATGTCTCAGAAGGATAATATGTGTGTATATGTATATCTCTGTGTGTGTCTGTGGATACAAAGAGAGAGAGACCAGAGACAGATAAATATAGTAAAAGAATAGAAACCTGGGTTAAGGCTATACTGAAATTCTTTATATTCTTCTTTCTAAGCTTTAAGTATAAAATTATGTTAAAAAAAGTTTTGGGGCAAAAATGCAACCCCAATCTGACATAAAAAGCAACTTAATTCCAAATGGATTAGAGATGTCAGTGTGAAAGTTATCAAACTTTGACAATAAGGTAGGGTAGGAGAATGGGCCTCCCTGGTGGCTCAGTGGTAAAGAATCCTCCTGCTGATGCAGGAGACATGGGTTAGATCCCTGGGTCTGGAAGATCCCCCGGAGAAAGAAATGGCAACCTACTCCAGTACTCTTGCCTGGAGAATCCCACGGACAGGAGAGCATGGCAGGCTGCAGCTCATGGAGTTTGAAAGGAGTCGGACACGACTTAGTGACTAAACAGCTGGAGGTTACGCTCTAGGACTTTTACTGGGGCTCGCCAGAAACACGTCACATCTCTGTGTCCACTGCAGATCTTGTAGTCCCGGGGACCTGCTGAGTCTTGTGGGCCAAGCAGCATCTGCTTGCCCTGCTGCAAAGGCCTTTCCTTCCCATGGCCCTATTCACAGCCTTCTGAGTCACCTGGCGTATGTGTCTCTTCAGGGTCCCCAGGTATGGAGTGTGCCGCCTCCAAAACCCAAGTTTTCTCTTCCTTTCATCATGATAGGAGGTGCAAAGTGCAGTAGCCTGTATTTAGCTCCAAGCGGATGTCTGAGATGCCACTGCCTGGTGATCTCACCAAGGGGACAAGCCCCTGACGCTCTGGAGTGCCTGCGTCTCACCAAAGCCTTGATGTACTTAACACTTCCTGCTCACCAGGTCAATTCACACCATGTCATCAATATAAGGATTCACGACTCAAGCTGCCAAGAGTCTCTTATCAGTGGAGACAAACAGGATTCGCTTAATTTTCCCAGCAATGATGACAAACACATGTGGAAAGCTGCCACCTGGGGAAACTCATGAGACTCAGCACCAAGGTTTTTGTTAGCAGCAGGTCACACAGGTGCCCTCTGCTGGCATGTACTAAGATTCCAGGCTCCCAAAAAGAAGGCAGGTGTTCACCATAAACCCAAACAATTTTGACACAGTGAGCCATTTTTATCAGTGGTGGAACCCTCCCAAATCTAAGTTCCCAGATATGTTGCAAGCAGGTTGCAAGGACATCAGTCTCAGGACTGTTAGCTGTTTCTCACGCACTGCCAACCACCTCATGTGACCACACTAATGAAGCATGCAGGAACCAGGGAATTGACTCAGGGGTCCTGGACCCAGTGGTTCATGTGAAAAAGACCCGGGCTGGGACTTTATTTGGGAAGCCAGAGTATGCTTGGATTGTTACCTGACTCCTAGGTTGCCCCCCTGCTCTAAGAAGGAAGTCAGTGATGGTGCTTCAGGTCCCTGGATGTCAGTGTTAAATCAGCTCTGTGTCCCACTCTCCTCAAAGACCCAAGACTATGTATCCCCCTTTCCTTAGAGCCTGCCATTTACCAAGGCAACAATGGATGCGCTAGTACTGGGGGCATAAGCGTCACTCAAAAGCCCAGAGTGGCCATCTTCTGCAGTCTGTGTGGGGGACAGGAGGTGACATTATAGAACTGGGTTCCATGGGAAAGACAGAAATTATAAGAGTCAGAAATACCAGAGGCTAGAAATTTAAAAATAAATGCTTAGTTGAAATAAAAAGAAATCAAAGAGGTTAGATGGCAGCACAGAACTGTCAGAAACCACGTGTCACTGATGACCATGATGGTCAGCAAGATCAGGATGCTGGGATCTGGAGGGGCAGCTCACAGAACAATGTTCCTAGTGACAGGAGAGATGGGCTGCTTGACAGCTGCAGCCAAGAAAGTTGGACAAGCAGAAAGCCAGGTTAGCTGCCCCAGGAAAATTCATAATCCCTTATCCCATTTCCAGACCTTAAGTAAGTTCTCAGATCCAGAACCTACTGACTGAAGTCAAGGCCAGGCCCCTGGTGAAAACTGCAATGCCTGGCCAGTGTTTCCTCCATCCTTCCCGAAAGGGGTCTACGCAGTTTACCCAGGTAAATGTTCTTGCTATCAAGATGGGAAAGTTTTTTAAAAAGTATAATTGACTTAAAATATTATATTGGTTTTGGGTGTCTATAACTAATAGTGATTCAATAGTGATCCCATATCTTTAAACATTACATGCGATCCCACGAGAGTTCTTTGTATATTCTGGTTACAGGCCCTTCATCAAACATATGTTTGCAAATATTTTCCCTGAGTCTATGGATTACCTTTTAATTCTAGTAGTATGTTTAAATTTTGATGAAGTTTAATTCATTCTTTTCCCCTAATGGATCACTGGCGATTGTTCTAAGAAACTTTTGCCTAAGCCAAGGTCTCAAATTCTTTCCCCTGTGTTTTCTTCAAGAAACTTTTACTGCTTTAGGCTTTACAATTAAGAATATGACCCATTTTGATCTACTTCTCAGATATGTGTGAGATATGAATGCAAGTTTGTTAATGCACCTCTGTATGTCCTGTGTCCCAGCAGCATTTGTAGAAAAGGCTGGTCATCTGACACATCTGATAAAGGGCTATTCCCCAAAGTATACCAAGGACTTAAAATGCAACAATAAGAAAGCGACTCAATTTTTTAAAAAAAGGTCAAAAGACCTTAACACACACCTCACCAGAGGGCATACATGGCGACTAAGCACATGAAGAGGTGTTCCACATCACATGTCATCAGGGAATGCAAATCAAAATGACAAGACACCGCTGCAGATCCTCTGGAATGGCCAAAGTCCAGAGTGCTGACACCACTGAATACCGGCCAAGTTGTGGAGCAACAGGAGCTCTCGCCCGTTGTGATGGGCGTGCAGAACGGTACAGCCGCTGTGAGAACAGCTGGCAGGGTTCTGACTAAACTAAATAGACTCTTACCATACGATCCTGCAATCACAGTCTTTGGTATTTACCAAAATGAGCTGAGAACTTACATCTATGCAAAGACCTGCACATAGAATAGATGTTTATAGCAGCCTTATTCATAACTGCTGAAACCTGAAAACGACCAAGATGTCCTTCAGTAGTGAGTGGATAAATAAACTGGTACACCCAGACGATGGAATATAATTCAGCCCTGAAAATAAGTGAGCTATTAAGTCATGAAAAGACATGGAGGAGCTTTATTTTTTTTTCCTTTTTTTAATTTTTTTACTTTTGTATTGGTTTTGCCATACATCAACATGAATCCGCCACGGGTGCACACGTGTTCCCCATCCTGAACCGTCCTCCCACCTCCCTCCCCATACCATCCCTCTGGGTCATCCCAGTGCACCAGCCCCAAGCTTCCTGTATCCTGCATGGAACCTGGACTGGCAATTCATTTCTTATATGATATTATACATGTTTTAATGCCATTCTCCCAAATCATCCCCCCTTCTCTCTCACACAGAGTCCAAAAGACTGTTCTATACATCTGTGTCTCTTTTGCTGTCTCGCATACAGGGTTGTCATTACCATCTTTCTAAATTCCATATATATGCATTAGTATACTGTATTGGTGTTTTTCTTTCTGGCTTACTTCACTCTGCATAATACGCTCCAGTTTCATCCACCTCATTAGAACTGATTCAAATGTATTCTTTTTAATGGCTGAGCAATACTCGGAGATCCAACCAGTCCATTCTGAAGGAGATCAGCCCTGGGATTTCTTTGGAAGGAATGATGCTAAAGCTGAAACTCCAGCTTTGGCTTTTTGGCCACCTCATGCGAAGAGTTGACTCACTGGAAAAGACTCTGATGCTGGGAGGGAGTGGGGGCAGGAGGAGAAGGGGACGACAGAGGATGAGATGGCTGGATGGCATCACTGACTCAATGGACGTGAGTCTCAGTGAACTCCGGGAGTTGGTGATGGACAGGAAGGCCTGGCGTGCTGCAATTCAATGGGTCGCAAAGAGTCGGACACGACTGATGGACTGATCTGATCTGATCTGATCTGAATACTCCATTGTGTATATGTACCACAGCTTTCTTATCCATTCGTCTGCTGATGGACATCTAGGCTGCTTCCATGTCCTGGCTATTATAAACAGTGCTGCGATGAACATTGGGGTACACGTGTCTCTTTCAATTCTGGTTTCCTCAGTGTGTATGCCCAGCAGTGGGATTGCTGGGTCATAAGGCAGTTCTATTTCCAGTTTTTAAAGGAATCTCCACACAGTTCTCCATAGTGGCTCTACTAGTTTGCATTCCCACCAACAGTGTAAGAGGGTTCCCTTTTCTCCACACCCTCTCCAGCATTTATTGCTTGTAGACTTTTGGATCGCAGCCATTCTGACTGGCATGAAATGATACCTCATTGTGGTTTTGATTTGCATTTCTCTGATAATGAGTGATGTTGAGCATCTTTTCATGTGTTTGTTAGCCATCTGTATGTCTTCTTTGGAGAAATGTCTATTTAGTTCTTTGGCCCATTTTTTGATTGGGTCGTTTATTTTTCTGGAATTGAGCTGCAGGAGTTGCTTGTATATTTTTGAGATTAGTTGTTTGTCAGTTGCTTCATTTGCTATTATTTTCTCCCATTCTGAAGGCTGTCTTTTCACCTTGCTTATAGTTTTTTTTGTTGTGCAGAAGCTTTTAATTTTAATTAGATCCCATTTGTTTATTTTTGCTTTTATTTCCAATATTCTGGGAGGTGGGTCATAGAGGATCCTGCTGTGATGTATGTTGGAGAGTGTTTTGCCTATGTTCTCCTCTAAGATTTTTATAGTTTCTGGTCTTATGTTTAGATCATTAATCCATTTTGAGTTTATTTTTGTGTATGGTGTTAGAAAGTGTTCTTGTTTCATTCTTTTACAAGTGCTTGACCAGTTTTCCCAGCACCACATGTTAAAGAGATTGTCTTTTCTCCACTGTATGTTCTTGCCTCCTTTCATGGAGGAGCTTTAAATGCATACTACTAAGTGAGAGAAGCCCATCTGAAAAGGCTACTGTGATTCCAATCACATGGCATGGAAATGATAAAACTGTAGAGATGGAGGAAAGTTCCATGGATTCCAGGGGGAGAACAGAAAGGCAGCCAGGCCACCTGGGTAGCCACTCACTTGCTCATTCACAGTTAGTTATGTTTCTCTGAGCATCTACATCACGTGGACAGGGCTTGGGGACCAGGCAGAGGAGAGTCATCTCCTCCCAGGTACTCCTGAAAGGATACGGAGACAGAAATCCAACACGGAACACAGAAAGGGACAGGGTTGCCAGGGAAGGGTGACAGAGACCCTGGGGGTGCCTAAGGGACCCCAGGTGCCCAAACAGAGTCACGCTGAGAAGGGCCAAGTTCATAGCCATGAACTGTGAGCCACGAATCTCAGTGTAGAGCATGAGCTGGGAACAAGTGGGTTAAGTCAAGAGCAAGACATGACATCATCCTGAATGTTATTTCTTTGTGCGTAAAGCTTAGGGATGTGGTAAGAACTGTGGACACACATCACTTCTGTGGCATTCTTGCCCAAATGAATAACCTCAGTCTAATCATGTGAAGACATCAGAAAGTCCAAACTGAGGGTCATCTACGAAAGAACTCACATTCCACAACAGTGCTGACGTGATAAAAGATGAACACACACTGAGGACCCGTCCCGTTGGCTCAGACTGGAGGACACATGGTCCTGGTCCAGAAGAAGGATGTTAGGGAATGACATGCTGAAACTTGGATAAGGTCTGTAGATTAATTGTCAGTTCTAGATCAACGTTAGTCTCCTGGATTTAACCACATTACCATTGTTGTGTAACGTGCTAACTTTTGAAGAAGCTAAAGCGTTTACAAGCGTCCTTTGTACTCTTCTTTTTAATGCTTTGGCCAAGCTGCACCATGTGGGGTATTAGTTCCCTCACCAGGGATGGAACCTGCACCCCCTGTGGCGGAAGTGTGGTGTCTAAACCACTGGCCCACCCGGAAGCTCCTCTCTTTGTACTGTTTTTTAAAAGCAATTTTAGTGAGGTGTAATTTACATACCATAACATTCACCCATCTTAAGTGTGAAATTCAATGCTTTTTGGCAAATTTACCGACTTTTCAGACTTCACCAAGTTCAGTTTTAGAACATTTTCATCATCTGTGTGGATCACAGCAAACTGTGGAAAATTCTTAAAGATATGAGAACACCAGACCACCTTACCTGTCTCCTGTATGTGAGTCAGGAAGCAGTTGTTAGAACCCTACATGGAACAACTGACTGGTTCAAAAGTGGGAAAGGAGTGTGACACAGGTGTATATTGTTAACCTGCTTATTTAACTTCTATCCAGATTACTTTGTGCAAAATGCCAGATTGGATGAATCACAAGCTGGAATAAAGATTGTTAGGAAAAATATCAACAACTTCATATATGCAGGTGATACCACTCTAATGGCAGAAAGCAAAGAGGAACCCAAGAGCCTCTTGATGAGGGTGAAAGAGGAAAGAGAAAAAGCTTGCTTAAAGCTAAAACAAAAAAAAACAAAAAAACAAAACCCAAAAAACTAAGATCATGGCATCTGGTCCCATAACTTCATGGCAAATAGAAAAGGAAAAAGTAGAAGCAGTGACAGACTTTTCTTTCCTTGGACTCCAAAATCACTGCAGATGGTGACTGCAACCATGAAGTTAAAAGATGCTCGCTTCTTGGAAAAAGAGCTATGACAAACCTAGACAGCACATTCAAAAGCAGAGACGTCACTTTGCTGACAAAGTTCTGTCTAGTCAAAGCTATGGTTTTGCCAGTAGTCATGTACAGATGTGAGTGTTGGACTATAAAGAAGGCTGAGCGCTGATGAATTGATGCTTTTGAACTGTGGTGTCGGAGAAGACTCTTGAGAGTCCCTCGGACAGCAAGGAAATCAAACCAGTCTATCCTAAAGGACTGATGCTGAAGCTCCAATACTTTGGCCACCTGATGCAAAGAGAAGAGCTGACTCACTGGAAAAGACCCTGATCCTGGGAAAGACTGAGGACAAAAGTTGAAGAGGGCAGCAGAGGATGATATGGTTAGATAGCATCACTGACTATCCAGGAGATACTGAAGGACAGGGAAGCCTGACATGCTGCAGTCCATGGGGTTGCAAAGAGTCAGAGAGGACTTAGAGACTGAACACCACCATCCCAGTCATGGTCCCAGCCCTAGGCCACCAGTGATCTGTTTTCTGTTTCCATGGATTGTCTTTTCTGGACATTTCATATAAAGAGAATTGAATATGTGTTTTGAGTCTGCCAAAATTTTGCATAACATTTTGGAGGTCTTTGTACTGTTAATATTTTAGTGGGACCCTGGGTGAAACTTGAATAAGATTTGTAACTATCTGATAGTATTGTATCAATGTTAATTTCTGAGTTTACATAATTGAATTAGAATTGTATAAGATTTTAACATTAAAGGAAGCTGGGTGATAGGAAATGTGTGCTATTTTTGCAACTTTTTTGGTAATAAAATAATTGCAAAGTAAATCTTTTTATAACTTAACCTTGGGGTCTGAGTTGTTCACTGCTTATGCTTGTCTATGGTAATGAGAGTGTGGTTTCTTTTCAACAGAATGGTTTGGCTGGCCTTTCCATTTCCAGAGATCCTTGGTGAGCTCAGTTTCCAGGATGTTCTTCAGGGAAAAGTAGGGGCTAGTACAGGGGCAATGGCACCCCACTCCAGTACTCTTGCCTGGAAAATCCCATGGACGGGGGAGCCTGGTGGGCTGCCGTCTATGGGGTCACACAGAGTTGGACACGACTGAAGCGACTTAGCCGCAGCAGCAGCAGTACAGGGGCATAGGCCTGAGTTACTGAGGCATGGCCTGCAGGGGTTTCAGTTCAGTTAAATCGCTCAGTCGTGTCTGATTCTTTGCAACCGCATGGACTGCAGCATACCAGGCTTCCCTGTCCATCACCAACTCCTGGAGCTTGCTCAATCTCATGTCCATTGAATTGGTGACGCCATCCAACCATCTCATCCTCTGTCATCTCCTTTTCCTCCTGCCTTCAATCTTTTCCAGCAACAGGGTCTTTTCTAATGAGTTGTTTCTTTGCATTAGGTGGCCAAACTCTTGAAGCTTCAGCCTCAGCATCAGTCCTTCCAACGAATATTCAGGACTGATTTCCTTTAGAATGGACTGGTTTGATCTTGCAGTCCAAGGGACTGTCAAGAGTCTTCTCCAACACCACAGTTCAAAAGCATCAATTCTTCAGCGCTCAGCTTTCTTTATGGTCCAACTCTCACATCCATATATGACTACTGGAAAAACCATAGCCTTGACTAGACGGACCTTTGTTGGCAAAGTAATGTCCCTGCTTTATATATGTTATCTAGGTTGGTCATAGCTTTTCTTCCAAGGAGCAAGTGTCTTTTCATTTCATGGCTGCAGTCACCACATGCAGTGATTATGAAGCCCAAGAAAATAGTCAGTTTCCATTGATTCCCCATCTATTTGCCATGAAGTGATGGGACTGGATGCCATGATCTTAGGGTTTCTTCAGGGGTTTAGGGAGGGGCTTTTTCACTGCCCTTCAATGTTGGCACTTCCAGGGCTGGCTGCTAAGGAGGGTGAGTGGGTGGCTTCTGCATGGAAGGCCTTAGGCTCAACCTCTGTCAGCCTGAGCAAGGCCCAACCCTGAGAGACTGCGGAAGCTCAGAGAGAGGGAGGTGTGGATCAAGAGATCTGGAGAGGGTTTCAGGGGCTGAGCCCACAGCTGTTGCCTGGACATCTGCCCAGGGACTTCCTCAGAAGCTGCTGATAATTAGGCCTCAGCTTCCTGCTGCCAGCTCAGAACAGAGTCTGTCTCGGTTCAGAGGAAATGAGAGCTTGTCAGAGAAGACAGCCTGAACATGTGCAGAGACGCATGGACACACAGAGGTCCATGAACAAGCTTCAAAATAATCGTAAACACCTTGACCCATGGGATCGCAGCATGGAGACACACAGGTTCCTGTGAACACTGGCACACAGCCCACCCGTGGCGCATGTGTCCCACCCTTCAGGGAGCCTGTCTAGGGCTGGAGGAAAGATCAGAGCAGGGGTCCTAGTAGGGGCTGAACTGGTGGAGAGAGCTGGAGGACGCATCCTGCATCTGCTCCCTGGTACTCCTGTCTCTGTTTCAGTCATTTCCACATCACAGAGCACCTACTAACTGCTACGGGAAGACTTGTCCAAAGCAAGCCCAGACTTGGAGACCCACCCCTGCTCCTGAGGAGCTCCCAGCAACCCCAGCTGGTGTGCAGCTGGTTCTCAGGGGACAGTGATGGACAAAGAGCATTCGCTGGGTGTTGAGCAGGTGATGAGAGGCCAAAGGGAATTCTTGGGGAGCCTAACAGGCAACAAAGCCCTCAGGCTGGAACCCAGGCTTGGGCGGCGAGGGCGGAGGTCCCCAGGTCACAGCACCATGATACACGGAGACTCTCCAGTGGGACCAGGCAAAGGGGTGCCAGGGCGTCCTGGCAGCCCACCAGCCAGTGCAGCAAAGGCGGCCCCAGAATCCAGCTGCTCGGTCCCTCCCACAGCATGGCTCGTGCTCGCTTGCCAGTCTGGACTCTGTTGCCACTGACCAAAACCCACTTCAAACCAACTTGAGCAAAAAGGAGAAGTGACCGTTTTACAAAATGGAAAAGCTGAACAGTCAGGGGGTTGTCTCAGGCAAGGTGGCCCCAGGGCTTCAGGACGTAAGCTGCCTCTCTTCTCACAGCCTACCCCTGGGTTGGCTCTGTCTTCCTCAGGATGACGAGAGGCTGGAAGTTGCCCTCAGGAATCTCGCTCCCATTCCGAGTTCCCCTCCCCAAAGTTCTGAGGAAGTTGCCAGGACTCCGGCTCACCATCTTGGGTCAGCCCTGGGCCCCACAGGCAGTTTTGGCCCACGTGTCCGTCCCGCAGGCCTGGGGGTGGGAGGCGGCTGTCCAGGGCTCAGAAGCTGAGTGTGGGCAGAGCTGAGGCTTCACGAAGAGGGATGCTGGGCAGGCAGAAATGGCAGGTGACTGTGGGTACCAGGGCCAGAGGCCCAGAGAGGACAGCTTCAGACATCCTGAGGGGGCTGACCAGGCCAGCCCAGTGGCCTTTGGGATGGCCCACGTGCATGGAGCCCAGGCAGCTGTAGAATTGGTGGACATCAGGTTTTCTGGAAGGGAGCGAGGACTTGGCTGTGCCCGTGTGGGTTGGGTGCTTGGAGTACCTTGTAGTCGGAGTTGCATGTTATAAAACAACCCCAGCTGGGGAGTGGGAGATACAGGAGTGGGTTGATAGGGGGCCAGGGCCAGGAGTGCATGAGGGGCCCGTGACCCGTGGCCAAGAAAGAGGTGACTGGGCAGGGTGCCTTGGAAAGCGGCACAGGGGGTGGATTTGAGAATGAATGGGACTTGGGAAATGGTGGCGATGGGTGGTTCAAGTAGGAGCGTCTCGATTCCTGAGATCCGATCTTGGACAAGAGAAGGTCTGGAGGGCCAGGTGGGATCTGCTGCTATTGTGGGGCCTTTGGGGACACTCGGGTGATCTGGCAGCTGAAGCAAGCCTAGGGTGGACAGTTTGAGTTCTGCCAGCGCAAGGCTAGGCCAAGAAGGGCCAAAAGGACTGGGAGGAGGAGGCTGGGCTGTCCCCAGGCAAACACTGTCTCCTGCCCAGGCTCCATGTGGTCCTGTTTCCGCCTGCTCAGCTGCCCAGGCTGTCCCAGGCTGTGGCCACGCCCCTTCCCACCCTCGGCCACTGAGGAGGGGCGGGGAGAGCGGGCCACTCTTCCTCTCCCTGGCCAGCCTCGGAGCAGCAGACAGGGTGATAAAGCCCCGCAGATAACCCGCTCACAGGCCAGCCTGGCCCACCAGAGCCGCCGCCACCATGAAGGACGAGGTAGCTCTTCTGGCCTCTGTCACCCTCCTGGGCGTCCTGCTGCAAGGTGGGCTGGCTCCTGCTCGGGAGGTGGGTGGGCCTCGGACTCCTTCCTCCCTCCAGGCTCTGGGCAGGGTCGGGGGGGAGGGGTGCTGGAAAGGCCAGGCCTAGGTGAGGGACAGCCCAGACTCCCAGTACTCGAGCTCTGCTGGCCCCAGAGGAAGGGATGCTCCAGGGCTGAAGGCCTGGCACTTTCCCCAAGTGGGAAGGGGAGAGGCCCTGGAGGGGTGTCTGCAGGGCAAACTGTGAAACTCTGGGCAGGGACCACGGCTGAGAGGTGCCTGACCTAGGGGATGGGCAGGGAAATGGAAAAGGCTCCTGAGGGATGAGGGAGGTAGGCATGCGGGATGCCTGGCTTGGGGTTGGGGGTGGTCCCCTGAGCAGCATAAAGAGCCCTGGAGGAGGGCAGGGCTTTCAGTGAGAAAGTGGGGCATCCAGCCATGTTGGACTGAGCAGGAGGGCAGGGTGCCAGTATGAAGGGATGTTCTGGTGTTGGGTATAGAAGTGGGACAGCCATGGGCCTGAGGCAGCCCTACTCCAGATGCCCGCTGCCCTCTCCAACTGTCTCTTCTCTGGGTGTCCCAGTGGGAGGACCCCATCCCCTGGCCCTGCCTTCAAAGGCACTCTTTTTATCCTGGAAGCTGGACAGGGTTGAAACCCCCAAAGGTGCCTGCTGAGTGCTCTTTTCAGATTGGCTGTAGATGACACATTCCTGGGACAGACATGCCCTAGGACAAGACACAGCCTGAGGGAGGGGCCCTGGAGCCGCTGAGCACACAGACTGAGTTGATCTCCAGCCATACCAGTGAGCTCACCCATCAGGTGGCCCTGCATGGTGCTGGCAAGGCCACCCTTGGTATTCACAGGGCACTCAGGTTGAGCCCTACAGGAAGCCTGGCACCAAGGGCATCAGAGCCACAGAACTTGCAGAAAGATAGTTGGAGATACCCAGTACTGCAACTATGTGTGTGGTGGGCACCTGGCCTGCGACCAAGTAGAAGGGTTCCTGTGCACTCAGGCTCTCAAGAGTCAGCCCCCACTCTCTCTGTACCCATGGGTGTCGGAAGGCAGAGGGGCAGAGGCCGGTGGTTTGGAGCTGGACTAGAAGAGTCCCAGCTGTTAACCACCTGGGGGCAGAGGAGAGGGTATCTAGACCCCGACTGAGGCAGGGTCCAGAGAGCCTGAACAGAGAAACCGAGGCAGGACCGGACACCACAGTTTGCAGGCACAGCAATCCAGGAGGCCCCTCCTGGTGAACTCTGTGGGTGGGGGAGCAGGGACGATGGCCACAAGGTGTGTGCTCCCTTGAATCTGGAAGGATGCAGCCAACTGTGGCTCAGTTGGTAAAGAACCTGCCTGCAAGACAGGAGACCCAGGTTCGATCCCTGGGTCGGGAAGATCCCCTGGAGAAGCAAACGGCAACCCACTCCAGTATTCTTGCCTGGAAAATCCCTTGGACAAAGGAGCTTGGTGGGCTACAGTCCATGGAGTCTCAAAGAGTCAGACAGGACTGAGCGACGAACACTTTGGCTGTCGGCCACAGTCCCTGCCTAGAGGGTGGGAATTGGGTATCTGCTTGCATTTTGCAAGTCAAACTAACTCAGGAGCAAAGTCCTTTCGAGGGCAGGTGTCCTGTGAGGTGTCATCCCCTCCTCCTACACTCACTGGGCTGGACAGGACCTCTCAGAGCCCCAGGCCCACACCCTGCCCTCCCTATTGAGTGTCATGGACACCGGAGACGAGCGGGGTCCGGTGGTCCTCTTATGTTGGGCTTTAAAGGGGAGTCTCCACGAGCAGGGCATGGAGCAGGGATCAGGGAAGATGCGCAGCCAGGCCGGGAGTCACGATGCGGAGTCTGACTCCTGCAACACCTCCGTCCCCAGCCTACTTCTCTCTGCAGGTGATCTCGGCGCGCAGGGCCTTCCGCGTTTCGCCGCCGCTCACCACTGGCCCGCCGGAGTTCGAGCGCATCTACCGAGCCCAGTGAGCCGCGGCGGGAGGGCGCGGGGTGGGCAGCGAGGCAGCCCCCGGGCGGGCAGGCTCTGAGGAAGCAGGCCGGCGCCTTCATGCTAACCCCGCCCGCACCGCAGAGTGAACTGCAGCGAGTACTTCCCGCTGTTCCTCGCCATGCTCTGGGTGGCCGGCATCTTCTTTCACGAAGGTTTGGACACGGGCTAGGGGCGCGTGCACTGGAGCCTGGGGGTCCCCGCAGCATCGGGCTCACCTCAGCCTGCCCTGCCGTCCCCTCCCCTGCCCCAGGTGCGGCAGCACTGTGTGGTCTGGTCTACCTGTTCGCACGCCTACGCTACTTCCAGGGCTACGCGCGCTCTGCGCAGCAGAGGTGAGAAGCGGGGCGGGGCGGCTCCCCGGAGGTCCGCCGGGGCGGGGAAAGGTGGTAGATGGGCAGGACGGTGACGGCTGAGGCCGCCAGCGGAGTGCGGGCGGGACCGGGCTGCTGCTTGGAGGCGGGTCCCTTTTGGGGTCCAGTGGGCGGGCTCCCGGTGGAGACGGGCTGGTGGGGTCGGGCTGGGCTCGGCGTCCTGCCCCGCCGCCGCTGAGCCCCACTCGCAGGCTGGCCCCGCTGTACGCGAGCGCGCGCGCGCTCTGGCTTCTCGTGGCCCTGGCGGCCCTTGGCCTGCTCGCCCACTTCCTCCCGGCCGAGCTGCGCGCCGCGCTCCTTGGACAGCTCCGGAAACTGCTGCTGAGGTCCTGAGACGGAGGACGCCTGGACGACGGATCTGCAGTTGAGCCGGAGCCTCCTCCAGTTTCTCATTAAAGCGTCCATGACAGGACCCCGAGTGTCTCGGTCGAAATGTGTCGCGCAATGCGGGTTGTAGAGCGTGCAGGGGCCTAACTTCAGCCGGTAGCAGATGAGTGGGCTGCCTGGCGGAGGCGGGTCTGCGAAAGGAACGAGGCCGCCCCTCTCCACCGCCTTCCCCTTCCCCCCGCCCCGCCCCGGGGGAGCTCAATCAGGTCCCGGGTCCTGTCCTGTTCCCAGACCCCCGAAGCACACGCTCGGGGCGCAGGCGCCCTTTCCCGCCGATGCTCACCCAGGGCTTCTCACTGCGGTCAGTGCTTTCCTCGCCTGTCCCTCTCCTATGAATCCTGCCTCTCCGCTGACCCTCAGCCGCCCTATTCCGTGTACCCTGGCCTTCACAGCCAACACAAGGGACTTTTTGGGATCGGTACTGGGTTACCAGCATCTAGATGCCTAGGTGCCACAGTGGTAAAGAATTCACTTGCTGATGCAGGAGACACAGTAAACATGGGTTCCATCCCTGGGTAGGGAAGATTCCCTGGAGGAGGAAATGGCAATCCACTCCACTATTCTTGCCTTGAAAATTCCATGGACAGAGGAGCGTGGTGGGATGGGGTCACCAGAGTCGGGCGCGACTAAGCACAAGTGTTCTGGGCAACCTGCTGCAGCCGGTAGAGCTGGGAAAGACGATGAATGTAACCAATTTGGTTGATTGGCGTGCTCCAATATTCTTGCCTGGAGAATCCCAAGGACAGAGGAGCCTGGTGGGCCACAGTTTAAGGGTTTGCAAAAACTCGGACAGGACTGAAGCAGCTTAGCACGCACGCACAGGCGCTCTCCGGTGAACGTTTGGGAGTCTTGGGGCCCAGATCTAAGGAATGCCCACCAGGAATAGTCCCTAAAGAGGTGGCTTTTAACTGAGAATGGAGAGGAGAGGAACCAGGTAACAGCAAAGGCCCTGAGCTGGCTGAGAGACCCTAAGATGGGTCAGAGACCAGGGACTGGAGCAGGGCCTTGGAAACGGGGGTCAAAGCAGGGCGAGACCCACGAATGCGTGGGGAGAGGAGACAGGGGTGTGCCTTTGTTTGAGAGGCGGGTGCAGGCACTTCCATAGCTATGATGGGTGCTAGGGGGAGGGCTCTGAGGAAGGTCATTTTGGAAGTTGGCGGGGGGTCGACCCAGATTCCACACTAGCTCCATCAGTTACCTAGTTACCAAGCCGCCACTCCCAGGAAATGGAGGCTAGGTCGTGCTGGGCCATGCGGCAAGGCAGGGGCGCCTGATGATACAGCCAGATTAGAGGCAAACACGTCATTAACCCTTTATTACAAGGAACGCTCTTATAGAAGTATATGTGGACTTAACGTGAAAAAATCAAATGTATCCAAGAATAAAAAACACAGCACATAAAGTAGTATATGCATTCCAGTGTTCGCGCCAGAGACAGCGGGTGTCCAGGAAAAAGCTCTTCTAAAACGGCCTGGCCCAAGGGGGCCAGGAGGGAGCGGCTCCGGGTGGCGCGCCGGCCTCAGGCACAGTGTAGGCGCCGCCTGCCTCTTCCCCGCGGCCGGCGGGCGGGGCAGCACCAGTTCCTGGGGCCTCCGGGCCAGCGGCCACCCCAGGCCTGCGGAGCGCGGTCCCAGGCACAACCCAGCAGACTGGGGCAGCCATGCCTGGCCCTCCGGGGGCAGCGGCGACATCTCAGGTCTCCCGGGCTTCAGGACCAGCTGAAATGCACCTTCCTAAGTCTCAGCTTAGTCAGCCTTTTTCAGGAAAATCTGGAAGAACCAGGCTCAGTGTCAGCTGGGGTTTCAGGGAGCGCTGGGGTTTAGCTGCTGGGTACAGCTCCCCATCCCCTGCCCCATGTCACCTCGCTCAGAATGACCCACACAGGTGAGTCTGTCTGGATGGAGAGGCGCAGTGCTTCCAAGGGGCCGAAAGCAGGGTCCACTTCACCCTGTGCCACGCCCTTGTAGAAGGAGCCTGGGGGAGCGCAGCAGTGAGAGGTGGCCCCAAGAGCCCTGCTCATCGAGCCTCGCCCCCACCTCCGCTCCGTAGCCCCTCACTCACCTATCTGGAGGTAGCCATCAGGGCTCCGAGGGTACTGCAGAGTGACCGAATGGCCCTCCTGCAGGGCCTCCTTGTCTGACTGGGGGTTCTGGGGGCAAAATCAAGGGGCTGAAGCCGGTGGCTGTGGGAGGGGCAGGCCTCAGTGCACACCCACCCCCCACCACACTCACATCAAAGGGCAACACCTCCACAGACGTGTTGAACAGCTTGTCCTCTGGGTGCTCGATGTTGCCACTACGGAAGAAGAACCTGCGGCCAGACAGGCCTGTGAGCTGCTGCAGGGGTGGGGCACTGCCTAGGCATGACACCCAGCAGAGAAAAGGCCAGGCCTGGGCCAGGACGGCAGTCGGTGGTGAGAGGGGAACAGGAAGGAAGGCCAGGGTTCTCCAAATGGAGGAAACAGGCAAGTGTTAGACATTTTTTTCCTTCTCTATACAAAATTAAAAGGAGGTAAAATTCTGTGTTGCCATGACACCACCTGGTTCCACCCAAACCTAACTTTTCTCAAACCTTGAGCTAACCAATGTTTTTCTTATGGAAGTGGTTTTCTTAAGCCATGTTAATGAACTATGTATTTACCCTAGACTGTGTCTTTCTTCAAGTTGATTCTGCTTAAGACTCAGACCAGTAGGGGCTCAACAAACCGGAATATTTTACTCACATTGTTCTCCTAATCTATGTTAATGAAACTACATATTTACTCGGAAACCTGCCTTTCTTCATGATTCATGTCAATCATTTTACGGCCAGGGATGACTCACCTGATGCCAATGTTATCTCAAAATGCATGTTGTGGGTGAGGGGCCTGGTGCCACTCTGAGTTTTGAGACATCTCCTTTCTCTTAGCAACCTGCTGATAGGTGTATAACATACTGCTAAAAGCTAGCAGGGGGGCAGCTCTTTCTGCCCTCTTCTGATGCCTATGTCAGAAGCTTTATCTCTTTTATACTTTAATAAAACTTTATCACACAAAAGCTCTGAGCGATCAAGCCTTATCTCTGGCCCCAGATTGAATTCCTCTCCTTTGGAGGCCAAGAATGCCGGAGTCTTTCACGGCTCAGCAACAGCCTTTCAGTGGGCCCTGTGGTACTGGGCCAAGTTGGGCACCACCCAAAGCAGTTGTTGGACTGTACAAGGCAACTTACTCATAAGGCCGATGGTGACGGGCAATGTCACCAAGCTCCTGCGGGCGATGCTGGACTTGCCTTTATGAAGTAGCTACTGTTCCTTTTTGTTTTGTCCTCACCACATGCAGCTTATGGATCTTATTTCGCCAACCAGGGCCTGAACCAGGTTCCACAGCAGTGAAAGCCTGAGTCTTTCCACTGGACCACCAGGGAATTCTGTAGCTACTGTTCTGAGCTACACTTTTCAGATAAGAAAACCTAACAACATTAAATAATCTGCTGGGGGGTCACAGAGGGGAATCTGTAGGGTCAGAAAGTTGTGGTGAGGCTTGAACCGCGGTAGCCACCCTCCCCCTCCCCCAAAGTGGGTCTGTGGGCGCTGGCACTGACCGCTCCAGTCGCAGCGGCTGGAAGAAGCGGAAGCGGATGAAGTCCCCTGCAGAGGGCGTGAAGGCCCAGAAGAAATCCTCGTGCAGGTAGGCCTTCTCCAGGGTGAAGTGCTGGTACGTCTTGAGGCTCGTGCTCACCTCTGCTGGTGGGTTCACGTGCTCCATCCGCAGCGCATGCTTCCCAAAGTCCTTGTCCTGGTGGCGGAGGGACACAGGTGCTCGGTGGGACCTGGGCTGCCCGCCGCCGCCTTGCCTGAGCTCGGCCCAGGCTCTGCTGTGCTCGACCCGCCCCAGGGCGGCACCGCCCACCTTCAGTTTCTGAATCTTGCCCGCCAGTGAGGAGTGAGTGCCCACGTGCTGGAAGAGGGAAGGCTTGAAGCGGATCCGCAGGTTGGCCTTCTGCCGGTCGCAGTGCTTCTGTGGAGGGAGGGTGACACACGGGCTGAAGACAAACTCCTCCAGCCAGCAACAGTCTCCTCCTGTCGGGCGCACGATCACCAAACAGTCCCTGAAGGAGGCTGCTGGCTCCACCGCCCCGCCCGCCTCTGTGCAGGCCCTGCTCACCGCATCCTTCTCAGGGTTGCAGACCTTCACCCAAAGAATGTGGTCCAGGAGCCAGTCAATGGGCTTGTCCCGGTAGAACATAAGGATGAACTCCACAATGACGCTCAGGTCCAGCGACTTGAACATCTTCCCTGAGAGTAGGAGTAGGGGGAAAAGGGTGCTGAGAAGGCAGCTCTGCCCTGACCTACTTCCTCTTAATCCCTGTGGGGGACTCTGGGGAGGGTCCCACAGCAAAACCTCTGGCTGGCTGCAGGCAGGTGTGGGTAAGAAGAGGGCGGATGGGCTGGTGAGCCCAAACATCTTGATGCAGAGGGGCAGGCAGGAATAGGCCAGGAGGGGCTACAGCGGGCACTCTAGGAAAAGACTCAGAGCCTGACCTGGGCTTGGGAACAGGGCAGGGGGCTGAGAGCTGATGACAGAGATAGAAGTGGGCTGGAGAGAGATATTCTGGTCAGGCCAGTTGGGCAGGGAGGGGGCTGGCACACCAATGAAACCCAGCTGGGAGAACTCCAGGATCATCCAGTCTTCCGAGGGCTGCTGGAGTGCAAAGTTCTTCATGGTGCTCAGGTAGTTGGGCTTGGCTATGATGTCGTCTTCCAGCTGCACAGTGGTGGGAAGGTAGAAGGGGGCCAGGACTCAGGATGGGCACAGGGAGGGCAGGGCTCACCACTCAGGCCCGGGCAGGGGGAAAGGGGGCCAGAGCAGGGAATCAGTGCTCACCTGCACGTAGTAGATGCCTTTGGACTGTGCATACATCATGAGGAAGCAGTAATCAAGGTTCTGTTTGGTCCTCCACCTGCGGACCAGGGGAAGGGGCCTCAAGAGCTCAGACCCCTCCACCTCCAGTGTGGCCACCACAGAGGCCACTGAGTGGGTAGCAGGCACCCCCCCACCCACCCCATGCAGCGGTCCTCCAATGGAACGATGGAGGCAGTGCAGAAAAGGACTCGGGACGCAAGACACCCACAGGCTAGGTTCCTTAGCACAGGGGGGCAGGTGGCTGGGGGCACAGGGAGAGGGATAGGACTAGTACCTGACTCTCTCCTTGGGGTCCCCAAAGGACTCTCGGAGGCGGGAGAAATCAGGGTAGAAGTGGGGGGAAGGGGAGATGACTTCCAGGAGCCCAGAATGGATCTCCGTAGGGAACCTGGGGACAGGAAGGCCCAGTGAGTTTGCAGACTCCAGGGACCAGAGCAGGGGCAGAGCTGAGCTAGCTAGACCCCGTCCTTTACCTAAAGCCCACCAGGCAGACATCCCCCGATATCACACCCATCCTGCTGACACACAGAGGCTTCAGAGGGGTTGGGTCATCTCTACATACCCACCCCCACAGCCAAGAAGGGAAGCACCCTTTCCCACAGATGGAAGGCTCCTGCCTGCCCAGCACCTCACAAAGAGTCCTCCCTTCACCAGCCTTGCTGGGCTGCCAGTACTCACAAGGCCTTGATATTCTCTGTCACCAGCGAGGTATACTGTGGGTCAGTCTGTGGGAAGACCAAGTGCCCTCCCTGAGTCAGGCTGTCACCCCAAATGGCCTGGAAGAAAAGGCTGGGGGAAGGACAAAGCTCTTTCTCCCACCATCCTAAAGGCTAAGTAAGGCTGGGCCTAGGGGCCATAGGTGCCTCAGAGAAAGCCCTTCTCGATACCTGGGGCCAAGGGGTGGGGCGGACTAGGTAACTTCACATCCCCAGGAGGAGAAAGTAAACTGTCTCTTTCCTTTTAATTTTTTACCTTGGCAAGTTTGTGAATGAAACCAACTGAACTTTGAGTCTCCTCCTCTGAAACCCTGCTGTTTTCCTCTCCCCGCTCCTTTAGGCCGCGCCCTGCACTGAGCGCCCCGGCCTGGCCCCGCCCACTCGCCTCTGCAATCAGCACCACGATGACCGAGTCCTCCTTCTCCTGCGGGCTCAGCTCCGAGATGAGTGAGTGCAGCGTGTCAGTCAGGTAGGAGTGCACCTCGCGCCGCACGCTGGGGATGCCCATCACCACCGACACTGTAGGGACGCGGAGGGTCGGCCCCGGGCACACGTGGGGATCGCCCTGCCGTCCGCCTCTCGCCTCTCCCAGGCCCCCTACCTCCGGTGCGGCCCTGGCCCACGCGCACGGCCGGCTGCAGGCTGCTTTCCTTGGCCAGCAGGTGTGGCAGGTGGTGGAAGACAGTGGGCAGGTGCAGCACGTGCTTGTGCGAGACGTTCCACGGCTTCAGGCGCGGATCCTCTGGGTGGGTCGGGAAGGGGCAGGTCAGACAAAGAGCTTAACCACCAGCTTCACGCCCCCACTGCGTCCCGCTCCCGCGCCTCACCAGGTAGGCGGCCCCAGGTGCGATTGCTGTCTCCATCTCGCAGCGCCTGTCTCTCGGACATGGCCCTCTTGATCTCATCCAGCACCAGGTTGAGCTCCTTGGAGCGCTTGAGGCTCTCCTGCTCTGCTGCATGCAAGCGGTCACGCAGGGCCAGGAACTCCCGCTGGTAGACGTCCACCACATCACCTTGAGTGGTGTGCACGCTGTCACCAGGGGGCAGCCTAGAGCTGACCTGCTGCCCCCCGAGTGTGTCAGCACACACATCTGTTCACATCTGTTCTCATGCCTGCTACATGTGAGTCCCATGGGCTTACATAAAAGTAACTCTGCAGTCACAGTGACACTCACACCTGCAGAAGAAAAGCCTCCACAGGGGGAATTAGTCCTCTCTAGTGCAGGCTGCAAGATCACTTCCAGGCCCAGGTGGGACAAACTAAGCTGGAGGTGGAAAAGCCTAGGACTGAATTCTCTCCTCCCAGTAGCTCTCACAGCCCCTTCCTGCTTCTCCTTGCAGCATCTCCTCCTTCCAGGAGGCAGGACATCCAAGGACCCATCCAAGACCCGCCTTCCTCCAGCAGTTCTTGAGGCCAGCCTTCCCCTGTTCCTTCTTTCAGCCTCTGCACTTCGCTTCCCACCCTACTTCACAGAGATCACAGGCAGCCGCATCCCCAAGGCTCCTAGGGGACAGAAAACCTCCCTGAACATCCCCTTCTATCCACCAAGTAGCACGGAGCCCCGGATATGCATTCACCACTGTCCCCATGGCGGTCATTCTACACTAGACACCAGCTCTGGATTCATAATCGCACATAGTGGGGGGGTGGGGAGACCACTGCAGTTACAGCTCCCAGTGCTCAGAGGAACAAAAGAAGTTGAAAAACGAGTCACAGGTCCCTCAGCAAGGCAACAGCAGAGAGGGAACACAAGCTCTGAATGCCCTGAGGCCTGCTTCTCTGAAGAGCTGTCCCAGGCCTGAACCATGCCACCCAGAGGGACCTGGATCAGAACCTCCAGCGGGGTCCCATCTGCAGGCTCCGAGGTGGACATGGGCCTGAAGCAGCACAGAGGTGGGGCTGCCTGACAGTGGACAGGGAGCCCTAGGGTGTCAAGTACCTGGCTCCACTGGCCTGGCAGGGCTGAGCCATCAAGCATGAGACAAAAACAACAGTGCTATCTGCTGCTGCTGCTGAGGCAGCCAGGTCCTGCCAGGCTGTTCACTCTCAAGGCCCTTCGAATCTGGCTTTTGCCCTCCTTTTTGCTATCACACACACTGCCTTTTCCTCGTCTGACGTCTATGCTCTCACACATGCTTGTTTCATCTGCCTGGGATTCCCTTTTCTCTTCTGGGCCTAATGAAAGCCCGTGGAGCCTTCAAGGCCTCAGTGCAAAACTCTCCAAGTCTTGGAAGCCTTCCAGATTTCTCCCCTCTCATCTTCAGGCAGCTCTTATATTCCTTGATCCCTCAGGGGGATCACAACCCCCAGAATGCCCTGGGATGGTGTCACTTCGCCACAACCAGATACTCCAAAGGTCATGACCAAGGCAAAATTCGGTCATCCCAGGACACCCCCTTCTGTAGCTAGGGCAGAGGCCTAAGTGCTAAGTTCTGGAAAAAGAGAAAGGAGCAGCTCCTAGGAAGGACAGAGAGGCCTGAGCGGGGAGGGGGAGAGGGGGAGAGCAGGGGAGCCAAGCAGGTCCTTGATAAGGCACTCCAAAGTCAGAAGCTTGCCCCAGTCTCCCTCCCCACACGCTGCCCCTGGGGCCAAAGGCCAGGCCACTTCAAGCTTCTGTGCTCAGAACAGCCCTACTAGGGAGGGAGTTAGGAGTCAGGTTACCGGATCTTTGAGGCTCTGCTCTGGGTTCTGAGGCCAGGTTACCCCAGAAACCTGACCCTTTAAACAGGGAGCTGGCCACCCCCATCCTCCCCTGCCCAGCGGCCAACAGGAAGTTTAACTGGGGAGTGCTGAGGCCCAGTAGGATGTGGTTCAGAGCTGCCCAGGCAGGTAGGTGGCCTCCCTCCTGCAGTCTCCACCTACCTACCTACTGTCCCTAATGCCCACCCCAATGATACTGGCTATACCCAAGGAAGCCCCCTGCAGCGGGGCCCTCTGTGAGGTGGAGGGAGTGTAAGGAGGCCTCACTCTCTCTGCCTGCTGCCCCTGCTCCCCCACGCATGGCCTTCTCTGATTTTTAAGCAGGCTGAGCTCTGTCCAACCTCAGCCTGTCCTAGGTGGACCCAGAGGTGGGCTCTGCTGACCTGAATCACCCTGACCACTGAGGCCTGGGCATAGCCTGCTCCCTACCCTGGTCCTCTTGCCAGAAGCTTTCCTCTTTCCAAGTCCTGGGGACAGCTGTGGTCACACTACTGGAGGCTTTCCTGCACCTCCCTCTACCAGAAGGCAAAATAATCAAGATATCTGAGGCCCACAGACCACAAGCTTCCCTTTGGGTCCCTCTTCATTAAAGAAACAGATTTCAAGGTTGAAGCAGGGGCACAGACCTTGTGCCCTGTACTGAGGGATGGAAAAATAGGCTCAGAGAAGCACAGACAGGTGCCGGGCCCAGTGAAGGTCTGCTCTTAACCTGCAGTGGGGCAGAAGCATGGAGAAGGGGGCAGGTAGCCACCTCCTCTC
This sequence comes from Bos taurus, assembly GCF_002263795.3. NCBI lineage: Eukaryota > Metazoa > Chordata > Mammalia > Artiodactyla > Bovidae > Bos > Bos taurus. The sequence continues at coordinate 1,510,262 of NC_037334.1, read as the reverse complement.
CAGGATTTGCTTCCACTCTCCCAGGGGTCAAGACGGGCATCCATCATTGCTGAAGTCTAAGAGAGGGGACAGCCTAGACACAGGGAGGGCTGTGTGGCTCAGGCTAACCCCCTGGAGAGTCTGCTGTCTTCCCTGGGGACCTTTCGCAGGGCTATAACCGGAGCATTAGTGGAGCTGATGCACAAATTTTGTCAAGGCTGGATGTGAAAGTGAGCCTGAAACCTGCATCCAGGGTCTTGCCAAGGCCTATGTGTCCTTCCTGGCCCTTGGCTTCCAGGATGCCACCTGCTCCTACTTTCCTTTCTCTCTGGCTCCCTGCCCACCTCTTCCCTTCCCTACAGATCTGGGTTCCTCTGCTTTTCCTCTAAGCATCCCTGCTGGGGCCAGCCCTCTCCTGAGTTCTGTATTCACTACAAACTGGAAGCCAAGGTCCAGTCTGGTCTCAGACTTAGTCTGGCTTCCCTACAGGCTTAATACAGTCATCTGAATGTAAAAATGAGAAAGGTTCATGTAAGAGCCCAGACTCAGGCTTCCCTTCAGGCCTTCAAAGACCAGATCCTACCGGGCCCCCCAAAAGAGTAGCAGCCCTCAGTAGGGAAGGCCCAGGTGACCCTCTTGTCACATGTCACAGGCTTCTGGGCTTTCAGGCCCCAGGGACAAGGACCCTGCATCTGAACCCCACTTCTTTGACCAGGCTCCTGGATGCTTCGCTTAGGGAGCTGCTACTGCTGCTGCTAAGAAGCTTCAGTTGTGTCGGACTCTTTGCAACCCCATGGGCTGTAGTCTGCCAGGCTCCTCTGTCCATGGGATTCTCCAGGCAAGAATACTGGAGTGGATTGACATGCCAAGAGATCTTCCCGACCCAGGGATCGAACCCGCATCTCTTAAGTCTCCTGCATTGGCAGGAAGGTTCTTTACCACTAGGGCCACCTGGGAAGCCCCTAGAGAGAGTAGGCCTAAATGGAGCCATGGGTATCTCCCTCACTCCCATGCTCCTGGACACTGTGGCTAGTCAGACTCACAGTCTGGAGTCCTGGCACAGGTGGGGGTCTGACATTGCAATTCCTGACATCCAGCTGAGAGCATGCGGCTGCTGCAAGAGGCACCTAGGAAATGTGGCTTCGCCCAGGGCAGGGTGCAAGGGCTCATTACTTCACTCACAACTGAACAAATGTGCCCCAGCCCATGAGGTACGGCCCCACCTTGGCCTCCAAGCCAGTCTGCCTACGTGGCCACTCTGCTGAGGGTCCAAAGTGTCCTCCCCTAGGTGACACACCTCACCTACACAGAACTCTGCCCCAGCCATGCCCTTCCCTGGGTCGAACACTCCACATACAGAGACCTACAGAGAACTCTGCTCCAGCCGTGGCCTCCATGTACCAAGTCCTAGGGTTCTCCTTCCAGGCCTTCTGGTGCCCCAAGGACAGCCCAAGCCTCCACCCAAACAGGGCTGGGCTGAGCTGGGCGGGCAGGAGCCAGGTGGGGACACGGGGACGTCGAGGGTCAGAAAAGCTCCTCCTGAGGCCTCCGCTGGGGACAGGGAAGCAGGAGGTGGGGGCGAGGCTGAGGTCAGCAGCCTCATCCCGAGCCTGCCTAGGCCTCCTGCAGGGAAAGCTAAAGGCAGGAAGGAAGCAGCTTTTCCTGCTGCCTCTGGTGCTGCAAGCTGGGTCGACAGAGGCCTGCGAGGGCCTCCTCAGCTTTGTGCCCTCAGCAAACGCTCCACTCAGCCCCATCCATCCCAACCAACATGGAGCCAGTGCTGCGGTCTGCCCCCTCAGCCCGAAGTGTGCTAGTAGACTCGGGGGTCCTCGGCGGTGGACTGGCTAGCTGGAGCAAACTTCACGTGAGGCCACATAAAGCAAGTTAACCGGTAGCCAGGTGGGCTGCTCCTGAGGCCCCCAAGGCACCCCTTAGGCCAGCAGCCTGAGGAAGGCTTCCGCAGCGCCCGCTTCCCCGTGGAGGAGTCCTGGGGCCAGAGGCTCCGGAGGAGCCGGGGCGGAGCGGTGGTGGGAAGTGACAGTGCCGCCTGCGCGGCCGGTTGCCACTTCACGCGGCTCTCCGGAACGGGGCATCCATGTGCCCGGAGCCGGCGAAGCCGCCTCTGCCCCTGTGTCTCCCTCCCCTCTCTGAGAACTCTGAGGTCCCCCGCTCGCCAGAGGGGGCGACCCGCCCCAGCGCGGGCAAAACTCGCGGAGGCCAGTCCCGAGCGCCCGCCCGGCCCCCGCCTCGAGGCCCAGCCCCGGGCCGCGGAGAATTTCGTTTCTCCGGCAGCAAACAAGTGGGGGCGCGCAGGGAGGGGCGTCCCCCCGCGCCGGCCGGCGGGGAGGGGGCGCCGGCGCCGGCTTCCGGCCGCCTTCCGCGGCGGGCGCCCGAGCCCCGCTGCCTAGGCCGGCGCCCGGGGCGGGAGGGGAGCGGGGCAGCGCCGGCGGGGAGGGGCTCACCTTTCTGGCCGCTGAGCGCCGCGTACCAGGAGAGCGAGAAGAAGGCGCACAGGCAGAAGAGCAGCAGCGTCAGGAAGGCGCCATTGCGGAGCCTCATCTCCTCAGGTACGCGGTGGGCGCCGGCGGGGCCGAGGCCGCATGGCCCGGGGGGCCGGGGCCGGAGCGCCGGGACAGGGAGGCTGCAGGGGCCCCGGCCCCGGGGCGGGGAGGGGCTGCGAGCCCGGGGCCGGGCGGAGGTGCGGGCCGGCCTGCCGGGCTGCGGACCGGGCCGGGCGCCGCACCGCCGGCTCCTCCAGGCTGTGGGAAACGGACGGCCTAGGCTCGGCGCTCGGGCCGGGCCGGGCCGGGCTGGGTTAGGCTGGGCGGCGAGAGCCGCGGCCCGGCCTGGATCCCGGGCCGCCGCGGAGTTGACTGCGAAGGGCGGGGCGGCCGGGACTTAAAGGGGCCGCATCACCCGCTGCCGACACCGGTACGCGAGGGGCGGGGTGGGGGACGAACGCCCGGGATCGCGCCGGTCCGCTTCGCGGCCGCGGCCCCGGCCCCGCGTGCGGGCTTAGACGTCCTGGACTTCGCGGGGTGCGGGTGGCGGGCCCTGGGCTCTGCGCTCAGGTAGGTCGAAGCAGGGACCTGCCAGCCTGTGCGGTCCGCTGTGGTGGCGGCGTGCGTCAGTCCCCAACCCCTTCTCAATAACGTTTTCCTTATGAACTTCTCCAACCCATATTTGGACCTCAGTCGGGTTAACTGACGACCCTCAGGCCCCTGTCCCAGGTCTGAGGGGTTTAGGCAGAAGTGAGACAGGCCGGGATCTGGAGCCCTTAGCTGCGGTGCTTGCACCTGCACAAAGGTCTTATCCAGCAACAGAATACAAAGACGCTGCTGCTGCTGCTAAGTAACTTCAGTCGTGTCCGACTCTGTGCGACCCCACAGACGGCAGCCCACTAGGCTCCTCTGTCCCTGGGAATCTCCAGGCAAGTTACTGGAGTGGGTTGCCATTTCCTTCTCCAATGCATAAAAGTGAAAAGTGAAAGTGAAGTCGCTCAGTCGTGCCCGACTCTTAGCGACCCCATGGACTGCAGCCTACCAGGCTCCTCCGTCCATGGGATTTTTCCAGACAAGAGTACTGGAGTGGGGTGCCATTGCCTTCTCTGACAAAGACGCTACAAGGGACTAAAAGTTACTGTGTGAGTGGGCAGTGGGGGCAAATTATGAACAAGATATAGAAAGACCCAAAACCACAACTGCCACTTCTGAAGAGCCACGAGCAGAAACAGAGTACTGTGCATGCCCCTTGCACTTGGCCTGAAGCATGGGCAAACGGTCTAAGCCACCCCTCCTGACTAACCCCTAGACACACCCCTACCTTCACCCCATGTAAGGAACCAGGTTGCCCGCCCCCGCCAACCCTCAGGAGCCAGCAAGGGACCCGGTTACTCTCCCTCACTGCTGCGGCAGCAAGGACCCCAATAAAGCCTTACCTGAATTTCTTGTCAATTTCTGTTGATTAAGGAAGGCCAAGAACCCAGATCAGTAGCAGATTTTTGGCACCCAACTTGGGACAGTTGTCCCCTTCCCAGGAGAAGATCTGGGCACCTGAGGGATCACCATTGGTGACAAGTGATCACCTGAACCTCACTTCGTCCCACCTGGGGGCCTCATTCAGGCAAAGCTTAACCCTTCCTCTTTGTCTCTTTCACCTTGTTATGTCTCTACTTCTTTCTCCTGTTCTACTCCTCTGTTGTATCCTCCTGGGAGAGTGGACCTCCTGCAGCTAACCACTGCTCTCAGCCTGTGGCTGGCAACAGCTCACCTTGACAGGTGACAAGCAGAGGTGGGAGAGGCTGGCCTAACACCGCGCAAACCTCGGTCCAGTGGGACTCTCCCTGACGGGAGATTTAGGATAGTGAGTGAGGTTTAAACGTATCATGTAGGGGCTGGAAGGCCTATCCTCCCAGTATTCTCACCTTTATTTTCCTGCTGTAATTTTTTCCCAGTCTTTCTGCTCTTTCACCCTGTACCTCTCCCTTGATCCTTATATCTGCGCTCGCATCCCTGTTATCCTGAAAACTTGTTTGTGTCAAGCTCTGTCACTGGTACATGTTAAATAAGGATCTTCATCTTATGCAGTTTTGCAAGTCTCTGCTAAAATTGTGGGCATGATGGAACACTAAGCCTTGAGATTCGAACACAGCCCACATTGCCTGAGACTCCAGCCTTGGGTTACTTAGACATTAAAGAGAAAAAAAGGGGGGAGATGAACTTGCATTTTCCCCTCGTCTGCCTCTGCCTCTGCAATGTAACTATTTTGCCTGGGCTCTCAGGAACTTTCTGATCCATCTGTAGTCCCCCAGACTGAGGAAAAGAAAAAGAGACATTTTATTTTGGGAGAATTACACCTCTTTTTTATTTAGGATGATGGTGAAGATGATCATGATGATGTAAGCTGCAAGTGTACAGCATTATAAAATCACATCTGTATATACTACAGAGTGAGCACCCCTGTAAGTTTAGTCAGCATCCATCACCATGTAGCTCCCCCCTCACCCAGTCCCTTGCCCTCTGGTAACCACTGATGAGTTCTCTGCTGAGTTAACAAACTGATTTGTCTCAACAAATCTGAGTTTGTTGCTATTATATTATTTGTTTGTTGTGTTTGTTTTTATTCCACATGATTGAAATCATAGAGTATGTGTCTTTCTCCTTACTTATTTCACTTAAGACCCTCAAGTTCCATCCATGTTGTTACAAATTGCAAGATTTCATTCTTTTTTATCTTCTGAGAAGAAGATGAACATCTCTTTATCCATTTATCCATGAATGCACACTTAGTTTACTTCCATATCTTGACTGTTGTAAATAATGCTGTAATGAACTTTGGGGTGCATTTATCTTTTTGAATAAGTATTTTTGTATTAAAAGAGACCTTTTAAAATTCAAGCAGGAAAACTAAAAGATCTCTGATTCTGTTGTCTGTCTTTATGTAAAAATTAACTTGTAAATGAACTGTATTTAATTGGCTTAAAGGAAACTGAGTCCTTATATACATACTCAGAAATATAAAACTCACCAGAATACATTCCAGATACATATGATCTGGGAGATAATATTAAATTAATATTTGGTATTAGAGCTTGGTTTTAAGCTTGTAGGCTTAATTAATATAGACCTATCTTTAGAATCATGAACATTAAATGTAATATTTTTTTTAAATGTAATACTTTTATTGTACTTAGGGTTCAGTTCAGTTCAGTCACTCAGTCATGTCCAACTCTTTGTGACCCCATGAATCGCAGCACGCCAGGCCTCCCTGTCCATCACCAACTCCCAGAGTTCACTCAAACTCACGTCCATCAAGTCAGTGATGCCATCCAGCCATCTCATCCTCTATCGTCCCCTTCTCCTGCGCCCAATCCCTCCCAGCATCAGAGTCTTTTCCAATGAGTCAACTCTTTGCATGAGGTGGCCTAAGTACTGGAGTTTCAGCTTTAGCATCATTCCTTCCAAAGAACACCCTACTGGAAGTTAATAAGTGCATATTATTGTTAATAAGTGCATATTGTTATAAAATCTGTCAACAGGGAAAATAACCTGATATGATGACATTTTTAAGTAAAGGTTACTGAGTTAAGAGCTTTTTGGTAAACTCTACAGGAATAATTCTTTACCAGCTGAGCTACATGTTTTGGAAATATCCATCTAAAATAGTCTCTCCACATTTTGATAACTTGAAACAAAATTAAGTTAATAGGAATTCATTGAGGATCCAGGCCATTTCAAATAAGATGAAATATTGGAACATTAATTGCTAAGCAGATCCAAATTGACTCCTTTGCTACTTTTGTCTTCTTATGAGGGGGAAACTAAAGATGTTTGAGTATATCAGACACATATCTTTTTTCTTTTTTTAAAAAATTAATTTATTTTAATTGGAGGCTCATTACTTCACAATATTGTAGTGGTTTTGCCATACACTGACATGAATCAGCCATTGGGTGTACATGTGTCCCCCATCCTGAATCCCCCTCCCACCTCCTTCCCTATCCCATCCCTCAGGGTCGTCCCAGTGCACAGCCCTGAGTGCCCTCAGACACATATCTTTTACCACAGACCACATTAAGGAAAGAAGTTCTTCTTTCGGAAGATGCATGTTTCTAGAGGTTATGGGATAGTCCAATCAGGGAATGCTAATGTAAAAGATAGGTCATGGTTGCTTAAGGAAAGTAGGATGTGTGCTTTCCGTAAAAGAAGGTATGTGGAATGGAAATATGTTTTGTCCTGCTGCTGCTGCTGCTAAGTCGCTTCAGTCGTGTCTGACTCTGTGCGACCCCATAGACGGCAGCCCACCAGGGCCCCCCATCCCTGGGATTCTCCAGGCAAGAACACTGGAGTGGGTTGCCATCTCCTTCTCCAATGCATGAAAGTGAAAAGTGAAAGTGAAGTCACTCAGTCGTGTCCGACTCTTAGCGACCCCATGGACTGCAGCCTACCAGGCTCCTCTGTCCATGGGATTTTCCAGGCAAGAGTACTGGAATGGGTTGACATTGCCTTCTCCAATATTTTGTCCTGGAGTTTGTTATTTCTTCTTTTTTAAATTAATTTTATTGGAATATAGTTGATGTACAATGTTGTGTTAGTTCCAGGTGTGCAGCAAAGTGAATCAGTTATACACATACACGTGTCCACTCTCAGATTTTTTTTCCCATAGAGGCCATTAGGGTATTTAGTTTAGAGTTCCTTGTGCTATACAGTAGGTCCTTATTGATTATCTATTTTATAAATAGTAATGCCTATTAAGTATTTTGATAGAGGCAAGCAGTCAGAGATTTCACAAAAACAGTACTCTATAGCAGGGAAACCCAACCTCCAGGATCTAATGCCTGATGATCTGAGGTGGTTGTTGTTTAGTCGCTAAGTTGTGTCCAACTCTTTGCGACCCCATGGACTGTAGCTCACAAGGTTCCTCTGTTCGTGGGCTTTTCCAAGCGAGAATACTGGAGTTGGTTGCCATTTCCTTCTCTAAGCTTGTTATTTCTGAATGGGGAAAGAATAAGGGACAAACCCCCTGATCCAAGCAGCTGCACTATTTTCGTGCTCGATCCCTTCTGAGGCAGAGCTGCTAGAGGCTACAGAAGGCCCTAAGTGCTTATATTTCCTGCTCCCCTGGCTGCCAGCTCTCCTGCGTCCCTGGCACTGCGGGGGTCCCTGCAATCCAAGCAGCTGTGCCATCTCTGTATCTGGTCCTCACTGGGACACACCCAAGTCCTCCAGGGAAGCCTCTGGAGCAAACTACTGTGGACAACCCACATGCAGAGGTGAAGGTAATATCACAATTGAACCCCAGGGGCAGTGTGACTAAGAAAGAGGATGAAAAATCTTCCTACCAGCTGTACAAGCTGCAGATTAAACCCACATGGTTAACGAGGCAGACTCTGTACCTATGGAATATATAAAAGGACAATGAGAGTTCCCATAAAAGTAAGTGCAGTAGCTCTGGCAACTGTGGACACTGGAGAAAAGAATACACAGGAGTAGCGCCAGATTAGAGTCTGAGCTGTCCCCACAGCAGGTCCGGAGACCAGCCCAGTGTTGGAGAGCATCCTAGGGAAGTGGAGGTGGACTGTGACTCACAAGGGAAAGGACGCTGACAGCTGAGATCTGAGAAAAACATTTATTATTACTCATGTTTTGATTGGTTCTGTGATTGGTTCTGGACTTTTTTTTGTCTTCCTTTTTTTTACCCCCTCTGTTACTGTGGTTGTTGATTTTATTATTACTATTAACTCTATTTAAGCTTTTGAGAATTTTTTTTTTTAAATCACACTTTTTATTTCCTTTATATACTTCTACCTCTACATTCGCCTTTTGCAGGTCTATGGGCTTTTTTGTTTTCTTTTTTCTTCTTTAAAAAATTTTTTTAATTAATATTTTATTTTGTATGTTTTTCTTATTGTTCTTATCCTGCTATAGTTATTCTTTAATATACATAAATCTTTTTTACATACTTCTATTTAACTTTGCTTTTCTATTTTTTTTCTTCTTTTTTTTCCTTTTTTTCATCAAGTTATTAGTTTTATTTATTTTATTTTTTTGCTTTATCCCCCAGTTGGCATTCTGCTTTGGTTTTGTTTCCTGGTTAGTTTTTTAAGTTAGTTTTGTTTTTATTTGGTAAATAACACTTTTGGTTTCCTTTACTTGCTGGGTCACTTTCTTGTATTTTCTTTTCTTTGGACTGTTTTGGTTTTGTTTGTGTGTGCGTGGTCCATTGTTTTTGTTATTATTTGTCTGACTTTGTTTGTACCATTTATATGGGATTTGTCTTTTGTTTCTTGTTTTGTTTTTAGTTTTCGTGTGTTTGTTTTAATTCCCTTTAATGCCATAACAGCGACTTGTGGAATCTCAGTTCCCTGACCGGTCTTGGGCCTGAGCCTTTGGAGTGGAAGTGCTGAATCCAGGACTGCCAGAGAACTCCTAACCCCAGGAAGTATTAATTAGTGAAAACTCAAACAAAGGTCTTCACCTGTACACAAGACCCAGCATCACCCAACTGCTGGCAGCACCCAGTGCAAGATGCAAACAACAAGCAAGACAAAAGCACAAATTCAATCATCAACAGACAGGATTCCCACAGACACCCCAAAACATATCACTTAGCACAACCCTGCCCAGCAGAGGGAAAAGAAACTCACCTCCTCCAACAAGAATGCAGACACAAGTCCCTCCCAACACAAAGTCTACACAAACCAGTGGACCAGGCTTACCCACTGAGGGCAGACACCAAAAGGAAGAAGGATACGACCCTAAAGCCTGGGCAAAGGAGACCTCAAGCACGGTAAATTAGGAAAAAAATGGAAAGACAGAAGTATTGCACAAATGAAGGAACAAGGTGGAAATTGACAAGACCAAATAAACAGAGAGGAAATAAGGCAAACTACTTGAAAAAGAATTCAGAGTAATAATAGTAAAAATGATCTAAAACCTTGAAAATAGAATAGAGAAAATGCAAGAGTCAATTAACACATTTAACAAGGACTTAGAAGAAATAAAGCCTTACAGAAATAAAATATAGCCTTACAAATAGCTGTGAAAAGAAGAGAAGTGAAAAGCAAAGGAGAAAAGGAAAGATATAAGCATCTAAATACAGAGTTCCAAAGAATAGATCGGTATGTATCTTGGCATGTTTCTCCTTCGGTTTATCCTGTTTGGGACTCCCTTCACTTCTTAGACTTAATTGACTATTTCCTTTCCCACATAAGTGAAGTTTTTGACTATACTCTCTTCAAAAATTTTCTCAGACACTTTCTTTTTCTCTTCTTCTTCTGGGACCCCTTTAAGTCAAATGTTGGTGTGTTTAATATTGTCCCAGAGGTCTCTAAGACTATCCTGAATTCTTTTCATTATTTTTTATTTATTCTGCTCTTCAGCAGTTATTTCCACAATTCTATCTTCCAACTCACTTATCCATTCTTCTGCCTCAGTTATTCCACTATAGATTCCTTTTATAGTATTTATTTCAGTGATTGTGTTCATCTGTTTGTTTATTCTTTATTTGTTCTAGTCAGTTCAGTTCAGTCACTCAGTCACATCAGACTCTTTGCGACCCCATGAATTGCAGCACGCCAGGCCTCCCTGTCCATCACCGACTCCCAGAATTCACTAAACTCATGTCCATCGAGTTGGTAATGCCATCCAGCCATCTTATCCTCTGCCGTCTCCTTCTCCTCCTGCCCTCAATCCCTCCCAGCATCAGAGTCTTTTCCAATGGGTCAACTCTTCTCATGAGGTGGTCAAAGTACTGGAGATTCAGCTTCAGCATCAGTCCTTCCAATGAACACTAAGGACTGATCTCCTTTAGAATGGACTCGTTGGATCCCCTTGCAGTCCAAGGGACTCTCAGGAGTCTTCTCCAACACCACAGTTCAAAAGCATCAGTTCTTTGGCACTCAGCTTTCTTCACAGTCCAACTCTCACATCCATACATGACCACTGGAAAAACCATAGCCTTAACTAGATGGACCTTTGTTGTCAAAGTAATGTCTCTACTTTTGAATATGCTCTCTGGGTTGGTCATAACTTTCCTTCCAAGGAGTAAGCGTCTTTTAATTTCATGGCTGCAGTCACCATCTGCAGTGATTTTTGGAGCCCCCCAAAATTAAGTCTGACACTGCTTCCACTGTTTCCCCATCTATTTCCCATGAAGTGATGGGACCAGATGCCATGATCTTCGTTTTCTGAATGTTGAGTTTTAAGACAACTTTTTCACTCTCCTCTTTGACTTACATCAAGAGGCTTTTTAGTTCCTCTTCACTTTCTGCCATAAGGGTGGTGTCATCTGCATATCTGAGGTTATTGATATTTCTCCCGGCAATCTTGATTCCAGCTTGTGCTTCCTCCAGCCCAGTGTTTCTCATGATGTACTCTGCATATGAGTTAAATAAGCAGGGTGACAATATACAGCCTTGACATCCTCCTTTTCCTATTTGGAACCAGTCTGTTGTTCCATGTCCAGTTCTAACTGTTGCTTCTGACCTGCATATAGGTTTCTCAAGAGGCAGGTCAGGTGGTCTGGTATTCCCATCTCTTTCAGAATTTTCCACAGTTTATTGTGATCCACACAGTCAAAGGCTTTGGCATAGTCAATAAAGCAGAAATAGATGTTTTTCTGGGACTCTCTTGCTTTTTCCATGATCCAGCGGATGTTGGCAATTTGATCTCTGGTTCCTCTGCCTTTTCTAAAACTAGCTTGAACATCTGGAAATTCACGGTTCACATATTGCTGAAGCCTGGCTTGGAGAATTTTGAGCATTACTTTACTAGCGTGTGAGATGAGTGCAATTGTGTGGAGTTTGAGCATTCTTTGGCATTGCCTTTCTTTGGGATTGGAATGAAAACGGACCTTTTCCAGTCCTGTGGCCACTGCTGAGTTTTACAAATTTGCTGGCATATTGAGTGCAGCACTTTCACAGCATCATCTTTCAGGATTTGAAATAGCTCCACTGGAATTCCATTACTTCCACTAGTTTTGTTCATACTGATGCTTTCTAAGCATTGACTTCACATTCCAGGATGTCTGGCTCTAGGTGACTTCACATTCCAGGATATCTGGCTCTAGGTGAGTGATCATAACATCATGATTATTTTGGTCATGAAAATCTTTTTTGTACAGTTCTTCTGTGTATTCTTGCCACCTCTTCTTAATATCTTCTGCTTCTGTTAGGTCCATACCATTTCTGTCCTTTATTGAGCCCATTTTTGCATGAAATGTTCCCTTGGTATCTTTAATTTTCTTGAAGAGATCTCTAGTCTTTCCCATTCTGTTGTTTTCCTCTATTTCTTTGCATTGCTGAGGAAGGCTGTCTTATCTCTCCTTGCTATTCTTTGGAACTCTGCATTCAGATGCTTATATCTTTCCTTTTCTCCTTTGCTTTTGCATCTCTTCTTTTCACAGCTATTTGTAAGGCCTCCTCAGATAGCCGTTTTACTTTTTTGCATTTCTTTTCCATGGGGATGGTCTTGATTCCTGTCTCCTGTACAATGTCATGAACCTCCGTCCATAGTTCATCAGGCACTCTATCTATCAGATCTAGTCCCTTAAATCTATTTCTCACTTCCACTGTATAATCATAAGGGATTTGATTTAGGTCATACCTGAATGGTCTAGTGGTTTTCCCTACTTTCTTCAATTTAAGTCTGAATTTGGCAATAAGGAGTTCATGATCTGAGCCACAGTCAGCTCCCAGTCTTGTTTTTGCTGACTATATAGAGCTTCTCCATCTTTGGCTGCAAAGAATATAATCAGTCTGATTTCAGTGTTGACCATCTGGTGATGTCCATGTATAGAGTCTTCTCTTGTGTTGTTGGAAGAGGGTGTTTGTTATGACTAGTGCATTTTCTTGGCAAAACTCTATTAGTCTTTGCCCTGCTTCATTCCATACTCCAAGGCCAAATTTGCCTGTTACTCCAGGTGTTTCTTGACTTCCTACTTTTGCATTCCAGTCCCCTATAATGAAAAGGACCTCTTTTTTGGGTGTTAGTTCTAAAAGGTCTTGTAAGTCTTCATAGAACCGTTCAACTTCAGCTTCTTCAGTGTTACTGGTTGGGGCATAGGCTTGGATTACTGTGATATTGAATGGTTTGCCTTGGAAACGAACAGTACCAGTATCATACTGTCTGTCGTTTTTGAGATTGCATCCAAGTACTGCATTTCGGACTCTTTTGTTGACCATTATGGCTACTCCTTTTCTTCTAAGGGATTCCTGCCCACAGTAATAGATATAATGGTCATCTGAGTTAAATTCACCCATTCCAGTCCATTTTAGTTCTCTGATTCCTAGAATGTCGATGTTCACTCTTGCCATCTCCTGTTTGACCACTTCCAATTTGCCTTGATTCATGGACCTAACATTCCAGATTTCTATGCAATATTGTTCTTTATAATATTAGACCTTGCTTCTATCACCAGTCACATCCACAACTGGGTATTGTTTTTGCTTTGGCTCCATCCCTTCGTCCTTTCTGGAGTTATTTCTCCACTGATCTCCAGTAGCATATTGGCACCTACCGACCTGGGGAGTTCCTCTTTCAGTATCCTATCATTTTGCCTTTTCATACTGTTCATGGGTTTCTCAAGGCAAGAATACTGAAGTGGTTTGCCATTCCCTTCTCCAGTGGACCACATTCTTTCAGACCTCTCCACCATGACCCGTCTGTCTTGGGTGGCCCCACAGGGCATGGCTTAGTTTCACTGAGTTAGACAAGGCTGTGGTCCGTGTGATCAGATTGACTAGTTTTCTGTGATTATGGTTTCGGTGTGTCTGCCCTCTGATACCCTCTCGCAACACCTACCATCTTACTTGGGTTTCTCTTACCTTGGACGAGGGGTATCTCCTCACTGCCACCCCTCCTGACCTTGAACGTGGAGTAGCTCCTGTCGTCCCTCCTAGGAATGTAAGTGAAAAGTGAAAGTGTTAGCCACTCAGTCGTGTCTGATTCTTTGCAACCCCATGGACTGTAGTCCACCAGGCTCCTCTGTCCATGGAATTTTCCAGGCAAGAATACTGGAATGGATTGGCATTCTTTTCTCCTGGGGATCTTCCCAACCTAGGGATTAAATCCTGGTCTCCTGCATTCTTGTCAGATATATATCAATGATTACTTTAAATGTAAGTGGATTAAATGCACTAGCCAAAAAATGCAGACTGGCTGAATGGACACAAAAACAAGACCCACATACATTGCTGTCTACAAGAAACCCACTTTAGACCTAGAGACACATACAGACTGAAAGTGAGAGGATGAAAAAAGATATTCCATGCAAATAGAAATCAAAAGAAAGCGGGAGTAGCAATAATTATATCAGATAAAATAGACTTTAAAATAAAGACCATTACAAGAGATGGAAGGACACTACATAACGATCAAGGGGTCAATCCATGAAGAAGACATAACAATTGTAAATATTTATGCACCCAACATAGGAGCATCTCAATACATAAGACAAACACTAACAGACATAAAAGGAAAAACTGACAGTAACACAATAATAGTAGGAGACTTTAACATCCCACTCACACCAATGGACAGACCATCAAAACAGAGAATTAACAAAGAAACAGAAGCCTTAAATGACACATTAGACCAGATGGATATAGTTGATATCTTCAGGACATTCCATCCAAATGCTGAAGAATACACCTTCTTTTCAAATGCACATGGAACATTCTCCAGGATAGACCACATCTTGGGTCACAAGTCAAGCCTCAGAAAATTTAAGAAAATTGAAATTGTATCGAACATCTTTTCTGACCACAATGCTATGAGACTAATATCAATTACAGGGGGAAAAAATGTAAAAAAACCAAACACATGGAGGCTAAATAATACGTTTCTAAATAATGAACAAGTTACTAAAGAAATAAAAGGGAAATAAAAAAATTCTTAGAAACAAATGATGAAACATGATGACCCAAAACCTATGGGATGCAGCAAGAGCAGTTCTAAGAGGGAAGTTCATAGCAATATAATCTTATCTCAAGAAAAACATTAAATAGACTTGCCTAACTTTACATCTAAAACAACTGGAAAAAGAAGAACAAAACCTCCCCAAAGTTAGTAGAAGGAAAGAAATCATAAAGATCAGAGCAGAGATAAGTGAAAAAGAAATGAATGAAACAGTAGTAAGGATTAATAAAACGAAAAGCTGGTTCTTCAAGAAGATGAACAAAATTGACAAGCCATTAGCCAGACTCATCAAGAAAAAAAGAGAAGAATCAAATCAATAAAATCAGGAGTGAAAAAGGAGAGGTTATGACAGACATAAGGGACTATTACAAGCAACTGTATGCCAACAAAATGGGCAACTTGGAAGAAATGGACAGATTTTTAGAAAAGTTCGAGCTTCAAAGACTGAATCAGGAAGAAATAGAAATTATGAACAAGTCAGTTAGAAGCACAAAAATCAAAACTGTGATAAAAAATCTCCCCCCAAACAGAAGCACAGGGCCGGATCACTTCCCAGGTGAATTCTATCAAATATTTAGAGAAGAGGTAAGGCCTATCCTTCTTAAACTCTTTCAAAACATTAGAGAGGAAGGAACACTTCCAAACTCACATTCTATGAGGCCACCATCACCCTGATCCTAAAACCAGATTAAAGACAGCACAAAAAAAGAAAATACAGGCCAGTATCACTGATGAACATAGATGCAAAAATCCGTAACAGAATTCTAGCAAACAGAATTCAACAGCACATTAAAAAGATCATACACCATGGTCAAGTCCGGTTTATCTCAGGGATGCAAGGATTCCTCTGTATACACAAATTAATCAATGTGATATACACCATATTACAAATTGAAAGATAAAAATCATATGATAATCTCAATAGGTGCAGAAAAAGATTTTGACAAAATTCAGTACCCATTTATGATAAAAACTTCAAAAACGGGCAAAAAGGAACCAACCTCAACATAATAAAACCCATATATGATAAACCTACAGCAAACATTATTCTCAATGGTGTAAAACTGAAAGCATTCTGTCTAAGATCAGGAACAAGACAAGGGTGCCCACTCTTGCCACTGTTACTCAGCAGAGTTCTGCAAGTCCTAACTGTGGCAATCAGAGAAGAAAAAGAAGTAAAAGGAATCCAGAACAGGATTAAAGAAAAGAGAACAAGTAAAACTTAACAGAAAAGAAGTAAAACTCTCACTGTTTGTTGATAAGATACTATACATAGAAAACCCTAAAGATATTATCAGAAAATTACTAGAGCTAATCAGTGAGTTTAGTAAAGTCACAGGATACAAAATCAATACATAGATCACTTGTGTTCCTATACACTAAAAATGAAAAATCAGAAAAAGAAATAAAGGAACCCATTTACCATTTACCATTTACCATTGCAACAAAAAGAATAAAATATCTAGAAATAAACCTACCTAAGACATCTGGTCCCATCACTTCATGGGAAATAGTTGGGGAAACAGTGGAAACAGGGTCAGACTTTATTTTCTTGGGCTCCAAAATCACTGCAGATAGTGACTGCAGCCATGAAATTAAAAGATGCTTACTCCTTGGAAGGAAAGTTATGACCAACCTAGATAGCATATTGAAAAGCAGAGACATTACTTTGCAACAAAGGTCCGTCTAGTCAAGGCTATGGTTTTTCCAGTAGTCATGTATGGATGTGAGAGTTGGACTGTGAGGAAAGCTGAGTGTCGAAGAATTGATGCTTTTGAACTGTGGTGTTGGAGAAGACTCTTGAGAGTCCCTTGGACTGCAAGGAGATCCAACCAGTGCGTTCTGAAGGAGATCAGCCCTGGGATTTCTTTGGAAGGAATGATGCTAAAGCTGAAACTCCAGTACTTTGGTCACCTCATGTGAAGAGTTGACTCATTGGAAAAGACTCTGATGCTGGGAGGGATTAGGGGCAGGAGGAGAAGGGGACGACAGAGGATGAGATGGCTGGATGGCATCACTGACGCGATGGACTGAGTGAACTCCGGGTGTTGGTGATGGACAGGGAGGCCTGGCGTGCTGAGATTCATGGGGTCGCAAAGAGTCGGACACGACTGACCGACTGAACTGAACTGAACTGACTGAAGGAACAAAAGAGCTATATGCAGAAAACTATAAAACACTGATAAAGAAATCAAGAAGACATAAACAGATGGAGAGATATTCCATGTTCCTGAGTTGGAAGAATCAGTATTGTGATTATACTATCAAATGCAATCTACAGATTCACTGCAATCCCTATCAAATTACCAGTGGCATTTTTCAAAGAACCAGAAAGAAAAATTTCACAATTTATATGGAAACACAAGAGACCCTGAATAGCCAAAGTAATCTTGAGAAAGAAGAATGGAGCTGGAGAAAAGAGACACAGATGTAAAGAACAGACTTTTGGATGCTGTGGGAGAAGGCAAGGGTGGGGTGATTTGAGAGAATAGCATTGAAACATGTATATTATCATATGTAAAATAGATGACCAGTGCAAGCTTGATGCATGAAGCAGGGCACTCAAAGCCGGTGCTGAGGGACAACCCAAGGGATTGGGTGGGGAGGGAGGTTGGAGGGGGTTCAGGATGGGGGGACACATGTGCACCCATGGCTGATTCATGTCAATGTATGGCCCAAATCACCACAATACTGTAAATTAATTCGCCTCCAATTAAAAAAAAAAAAAAAGAACAGAGCTGAAGAATCAACCTTCCTGACTTCAGACTATACTACAGAGCTATAGTCATCATGACAATATGGTATTTGTACAAAAACAGAAATATAGCCCAATGGAACAAGATAGGGAGCCCAGAGATAAACCCACACACCTATGGGTACTTTGTTTTTTACAAAGGAGGCAGGAATATACAATGAGGCAAAGATAGCCTCTTCAATAAGTGGTGCAGGGAGAACTGGACAGCTACGTGTAAAATAATGAAATTGGAACACTTCCTAACACCATAAACAGAAATAAACTAAAAATGGATTAAAGACCTAAATGTAAGGCCAAAGACTATAAAACTCTTGGAGGAAAACATAGGCAGAACACTATGACATACCTCATAGCAAGCTTCTCTATGACCCACCTCCTAGAGTGATGGAAATAAACAAGTGAGACCTAATTAAAGTCAGAGGC
This sequence comes from Bos taurus, assembly GCF_002263795.3. Classification (NCBI taxonomy): domain Eukaryota; kingdom Metazoa; phylum Chordata; class Mammalia; order Artiodactyla; family Bovidae; genus Bos; species Bos taurus. The sequence continues at coordinate 1,492,688 of NC_037334.1, read as the reverse complement.
TTTGCAGAGCAAAAGAAACTATAAGTAAGGTGAAAAGACGACCCTCAGAATAGTAGAAAATAATAGAAAATGAAACAACTGACAGGATTGATTTCTAAAATGTACAAGCAGCTCATGCAACTCAATACCAGAAATCAAACAACCCAATCAGAAAGTGGGCAAAAATCTAAACAGACATTTCTCCAAAGAAGACATACAGATGGCTAATAAACACATGAAAATATGCTCAGCATCAGTCATTATTAGAAAAATGCAAATCAAAACTACAATGAAATACCTCTCACACTGATCAGAATGTCCATCATCAAAAAGTCTACAAACAATAAATGCTGGAGAGGGTGTGGAGAAAAGGGAGCCCTCTTGCACGGTTGGTGGGAATGTATATTGATACAGCCACTATGGAAGACACTGTGGAGATTCCTTAAAAAACGGAATAACCCTGCCATTTGGTCCAACAGTCCTATTACTGGACATACACCCTAAGAAAACCATAACTGAATAAAACATGGATGCCAATGTTCATTACAGCACTGTTTACCATAGCTAGTGCATGGAAGCACCCTAGATGTCCACTGACAGATGAATGAATAGAGAAGCTGTGGTGTATGTATATACAATATTATATGTACCAGCCATATTACCCAGCCATAAAAAAGAACACATTTGAGTCAGTGAAAATATGGTGGATGAACCTAGAGCCTATTATACAGAGTGAAGTAAATCAGAAAGAGAAAAAGATAATATTTTAATGCATATATATGCAATCTAGAAATATGGTACTGATGAACCTCCTTACAGGTCAGCAGTGGAGATGCGGACATAGAGAACAGACTTATGGACATGGGAAGAGGGGACGGAGAGGGTGGGACAAATGTACACAGTAGCACGGAAATGTATCACACTACCGTATGTAAAGTGGATCCATTCAGTTCAGTCGCTCAGTCATGTCCGACTCTTTCCAACACCATGGACTGCAGCACGCCAGGCTTCCCTGTCCATCACCAACTCCCAGAGCTTGCTCAAACTCATGTCCATCGAGTCAGTGATGCCAAGCAACCATCTCATCCTCAGTTGTCCCCTTCTCCTGCCTTCAGTCTTACCCGGCATCAGGGTCTTTTCCAATGAGTCAGTTCTTCGCATCAGGTGGCCAGAGTTTTGGAGTTTCAGCTTCAGCATCAGTCCTTCCAATGAATATTCAGGACTGATTTCCTTTAGGATTGACTGGCTGGATCTCCTTGCAGTGGATAGCCAATGGGAATTTGTTCTATGATTCAGGGAACTCAAACTGGGGATCTGTGACAACCTAGAGGGTGTGGGAGGTGGGAGGGAGATTCAGGAGTGAGGAAACATACATATACCTATGGCTGATTCATGTTGATGTATGGCAGAAACCAACACAATATTGTAAAGCAATTATCTTTCAACTAAAATAAATAAATTTAAAAAAAGAATGTGACAAAATAACATGGCTACACAAAGTTGCAAAAAGTTTGCAGAAAAAGGAACATTCTGAAAAGTCTTGGATTTGGTCAGGATTTTCTAAGGTTGGATTAAATTTGATCAGGGAAATGGATTTTATTAATAGTAGGCTGATGCAGAACTGGATTTGCTTCTCTGTCTCACAAGAGAACAGTTTTCCTGGAATGCTGCTTTTGATAAAACGTGTGAGTTTCTGTGCCTTTAAAGTGAAGTGAAAGTCGCTCAGTCGTGTCCAACCCTTTGTGACCCCATGGACTGAGTCCTTTGAATTCTCCAGGCCAGAATACTGGAATGGGTGGCCTTTCCCTTCTCCAGGGAATCTTCCCAACCTGGGGATTGAATCCAGGTCTCCTGCATTACAGGCGGATTCTTTACCAGCTGAGCCATCAGGAAAGCCCAAGAATACTGGAGTGGGTGCCTTTACATGATCTCTATTTTATTCTTGAAATATTTTTTTCACCTTACCTCATTGTTTCACAACTTTTAATCCTATATAACCAAGTGTTTTAAAACTTTTTGAAGGAAGTTCCTCACAGTCCCATGGTGAGGGCTCTGTGCTTGTGCTGCAGGGGACATGGATTTGATCCCTGATCAGAGAAGTAAGATCTCACAAACTGCACAGCACAGCCATAAAAACTTTTTGAAGTTTTTGACAGACTTCCCAAATGTGAAATTCCAATTAAAGTTCTTTTGATCTTCAGCTGACTTTGGGGTGCTTCAAAGGGACCCAAGAGCATCCCAAAGAGAGATCCTAAACTAATTGGGTTCATTTAGTATGTTAAATTACATGGGAAACACTGTCCAGACTCATTGTTGCCTATGTTAGACGGAATCATCAGACTCTTCTCAATTTTATGATAGCCACCAAAGAAATAGGGGAGAGGGTTTGGGGTTCTTCTGCTGTCTAATGTCTTACCTTACTCTTTGTCCAAAAATCCCCTGTAGGGATACTCCCACCTCTAGGAATTCAGTTCTTGACCCCCATGGCATTTTCCTTTGCTCCTTTTTGCTAGGACCCCGTTCACTTCAAGTCACTCCTGGTGGCTCAGAGGTTTAAAGTGTCTGCCTGCAATGCGGGAGACCTGGGTTCGATCCCTGGGTCGGGAAGATCCCCTGGAGAAGGAAATGGCAACCCACTCCAGTATTCTTGCCTGGAGAATCCCATGGATGGAGGAGCCTGGTGGGCTACAGTCTACGGGGTTGCAAAGAGTCAGACACGACTGAGCGACTTCACTTCACTTCCTTCACTTCAGGCCTTGGCAGCCCACACACTGCTCTGGACAGCCTTTTAGGTGGATGCTGCCCAGAAGCCCACATTATAAACGTTATAGATGCTCAGTCTCGAGGAATACACCCCAGCATAAGGAAACTTACTATAGGACATAAGCTCTAAATACACAGAGCCCCTCAGGGAGGTGGCAGTGCCCCAGTACAAACCTCCCCCTGCCCATGACCCTTGTGAAAGAGGCCAAGTCAACCAGTGGTGTCTAGTTAGATGTCCAGTTAATCAGAGACTCTCCAGTTGGGAAAGTAGAGGATGCTCAAAGTCCCATTGGGTAAGAAGGGAATTTGGAGGACACTCCAACACACTTCTGGCAAAAGCCTCGCCGTGAATGTCTCAGGGATGCTCGAATTCATTTCTAGGAATGCTCTTTACCAGTTGCAGTCTACTCAACATGGGAGGATCCTCTTCTAAGCTAGGAGCCCATTTGAGAATATAATTCCTTGGAGGGAGCAAAAGCCAAGGAACCACATGACCCAATGTGTATTAGAACAGATGAGAAAGTATATAAAAAAGGCCAGTTAATTATAAAAAGTTTAAAGAAGTGAACCAAGAAGAAAAAGAAAATTCAGCTTTTTTTCAGGGACAGCTTATGAACCTTTTAGAAAATTTAGTAATATTGATTCTCCTACTCCTGAGTGTCAACCCCCTGCTTCTACAACATTTTATCAGCCAGTCCAACCCTGGTATTATGCCCACAAAACCCCTAGAGGTAGGTAGCCTTTGTGGTATTTAATAATCAAGATCAAGTTGAGGAGGAAGAAAGAACCAATGTGAAAATAGGCAGACCAGGGTTCATGCTTAACTGATGGCCGTTGCTGTCAGTCATACCTTGCAACCTCAGGGCTACCCAAGGGAGCGAAGGAAGTTTAAACATTCATTTGGAGATAAACCAGCAAGGGGTTTCCTTTCCAACCCTGGCTTGGCAGGATGGCACCAGCAAAGAAGGACAGCAAGAAGGGCTGGTCTGCCATCAATAAGGTAGTGACCAGAGAATACACTTGACATTCACAAGCATATCCATGGAGTGGGTTTCTGAAAGCGTGCCCCATAGGCACTCAAAGAAATCCAGAAAGTTGCCATGAAGGAGATGGGAACCCCAGATGTATGCATTGACACCAAGTTCAACAAAGTTGCCTGGGCCAAAGGAATAAGAAATGTCCCATATCGTATCTGTGTGTGGTTGTCCTGAAAATATAATGAAGATTCACCAGAGAAGCTCTATATGTTTGTTACCCATGTGCCTGTCACCACTTTAAAAATCTACAGTTAATGTGGATGAGAACTAACTGCTCATTGTCTGCTGCTGCTGCGTCACTTCAGTCGTGTCCAACTCTGTGTGACCCCAGAGACGGCAGCCTACCAGGCTCCCCCGTCCCTGGGATTCTCCAGGCAAGAACGCTGGAGTGGGTTGCCATTTCCTTCTCCAATGCATGAAAGTGAAAAGTGAAAGTGAAGTCGCTCAGTCGTGTCTGACTCTTAGTGACCCCATGGACTGCAGCCTACTAGGCTCCTCTGTCCACGGGATTTTCCAGGCAAGAGTACTGGAGTGGGGTGCCACTGCCTTCTCTGGCTTATTGTCTAGTAAAGTTATTAAACTGTAAAACAAAAACAAAACCCAGCAAGGGCTTCAAATGCAAGTCAGCTGGCCACTGGGCCTGTACATACTGGAAAGGAGTCCCCTGGTCCATGCTCAGACTGGTCCATGCCCAGTCTTCAAACACACTTCCAAGGTCATTGCAAGTGGGACCTTTCCTGGTTCAAAGGGGAAGAGGATGCCCATTCCTGAGGTGGCCATGCTGGGTGACCGAGGAAGCCTGGTACCTTCCTCCCACATAAGATATCTATCTCCACTGAGGAGCCCTGGGTGGTTTTTGATGTAGCAGGTAAGAAAATCCTTTTTTTTTTTTTACTTGATACAGAAGCTACTCACTCTGTCCTAATCTCTCATAACGGGCCTCTCCTCTAAAAGCTATACACTGAGTGATGTCAGTGGAAAGCCTTGCACCCGTTACTTCACTGGGCCTTTTCACTTGCCAATTTGAACAGTGGCTTCACATGCCTTTTTAGCTGTGCCTAAATGTCCTACCCCTTGGAGAAGGAAATGGCACTCCACTCCCGTATTCTTGCGTGGAGAATCCCATGGACAGAGGAGCCTGGTGGGCTAGAGTCCATGAGGTCACGAAGAGTTGGACACAACTGAGTGGCTACACAGCAGCAGTCCTGCCCCACTGCTGGGGAGAGACCATCTGGGCTCCTTCAGAGCCATGTTATGATTAGGAGGCACCAGGAAGCCCCTTTTCTCGACTCTAAATCAGCTAGAGGAACAAGGGCTTTTCCCCAGCTGTATTCTACACACAGTAGACCCCACAGTTTGAGACAAAGGAATCCCTGGGAAGGCTATAAATGCCCAACCTGTAAAAATTAGCTTTAAGGCAGAAGTCGCTTATTCTGACAAGAGACAGTATTCCATAAAGTTGGAAGCAAAAAGGATTTGCAGCCTTCATAGATAAATTCTTAACACATGGCCTCTTAGTGCCCTGTCCGTCTCCCAGCAATACCCCTATTCTGCCAGTTGTTAAGTCAAATGGGGAATATCAAATGGAACAAGACTTTAGAGCAATAAGTGATGTAGTGGTCCCTGTACATCACCTCTTGGCCAATCCTTGTATTAGTCAAGATTCCTAGAGATGCCTAATGGTTTACTGTGGTTGACCTTCAGAACGCCTTCTTTTTTCACCCCAGTTCATTGCTCATCACAGTCTCTTTGCCTTTGAGTGGACTAACCCTTACTCAGGCCAAATGCAAGAATATACCTGGACAGTATTGCCTCAGGGGTTTCAGGACAGCCCACGCTTGTTCTCCCAGGCCCTAGGAAAGGAACGGAAGGAAATACACCTAAAAGAAGGATGATTCTACAGTGTGTGGATGGTATGTTAATATGTAGCCCACAATGGAGACCTCAGATCAGAATACCCTTGAAGTCCTTGGTTTCCTTGAGGCCTGGGATTAAAAGGTCTCCCACATAAAGGCACAAATCTCAAAGCAACAGTTTAAATATCTGGGATATGTTATAAACCCTGGAAATAGTTATTTCCAGATAGAAAACAAGCTATATTAGGCCTAAACATCCCAAAGATAAACATATTTGTACCTTCTTAGGCATGGTAGAATTTTGTGGAATTTAAATTCCAGGATTTGGTCCAATGGCTAAGCCTCTATATGAAGCCACTAAATGCCCAGATACAGAGCCATTACTTTGGACTGTGGAACAAGAAGAGGCTTTTAGTAATATCAAACAGGCCCTCACCTGAGCTCTTATTCTGGGCCTCCCTTTATTTGTTTACTTAACCTTTCATTTTATATTGGAGTATAGGTAATTAATAATGATGTGTTAGTTTCAGGTGTATAGCAAAGTAATTCAATTATACACATATCTGTTTCTTTTCAAATTCTTTCCCATTTAGGTTGTTGTATAATATTGAGCAGAGTTCTATGTGCTATACAGTAGGTCCTTGTTGGTGAACCATTTAAAATGTAGCAGTGTGTACATGTCATTCCTAAACTCCCTAACTATCCCTTCTCCCCCTCTTCCCCCACCCTAGTTTCTTCTCTAAGTCTATGAGTCTGTTTTGTAAATAAGTTCATTTGTATAATTTTTTTTTATAATTTTTTTTTTTTTTTTAGATTCCACATATAAGCAATATCATATGATACTTCACTTTTCTAACTTACTTCACTCAGTATGATAGGCTTTAGGTCAATCCATGTTGCTGCAAATAGCATCATTTCATTCTTTTAAAATATTTGTGTATTTATTTTTATTTTTGCTGTGCTGGGTTTTTGTTGCTGGATATATGCCCAGGAATGGGACTGCAGGATGATATGGTAGCTCTGTGTTTAGTTTTTTAAGGAACCTCCATACTTTTCTCCATAGTGGCTGTACCAGTTACATTCCCATCAGTGGTGTAGGAGAATTTTCCCTTCCGTCCACACCCTCTCCAGCATTTATTTGTGGATTTTTTTGACAATAACCATATTCACTGGTGTGAGGTAATATCTCAATGTAGTTTTTTTTCTACATTTCTATAATAATTAGTGATGTTGAACATCTTTTCATATTCTTCCTGGCCATCTGTATGTCTTCTCTGGAGAAATGTGTATTGTATCTTCTGCCTATTTTTTTATTGAGTTGTTTGTTTTGATGATATTGAGCTGCATGAGCTGTTTGTAAATTTTGGAGACTAATTCTTTGTCAGCCACATAACTTTCAAACGTTTTCTCTCATTCTGTGGGTTGTCTTTTCATTTTGTGTATGGTTTCCTTTGGTGTGAAAAAGCTTTTGAGTTTATGTCCCATGTGTTTATTGTTATTTTTTTATTTCCATTACTCTGGGAGACAGATCAAAAAAGATATTGCTGCAATTTATGTCAGAGAGTGTTCTGCCTATGTTTTCCTCTAAGAGTTTTATAGGGTCTGATCTCACATTTAGGTCTTTAATCTCATTTTGAACTTAGAATATTGTAATTTAATTTTTTTTTTTACATGTAGCTGTCCAGTTTCCGAGTACCAGTTATTGAAGAAGCTGTTTTTCCACAATTGTAGAGTCTTGTCCCCTGTGTCACAGATTGACCATAGGTGTGTGGGTTTATTTCTGGGTCTTCTATCTTGTTCCATTGATCTATATTTCTGTTTTGGTGCCAGTATCATTCTGTTTTGATGACTATAGCTTTGTAGTATAGTCTGAAGTCAGGGAACCTGATTCCTCCAGCTCTGTTCTTCTTCTGCGGTTGCTTTGGTTCTTCAGGGTCTTTTGTGTCTCCATACCAATTTTAAGAATTTTTTTTTTTTGTTATTCTAGTTCTGTGAAAAATGCTGTTGGTAATTTGAAAGGAATTGCATTGAATCATAGATTGCCTTGGGAGTACGGGCATTTCGACAGTGTTGATTCTTCCAGTCCAAGAACATGGTGTATCTCCCTGTCTATTTGTGTCTCCTTCAGTTTGTCTCATTAGTGTCTTATAGTTTTCAAAGTACAGGTCTTCCGTCTCCTTCAGTAGGTTTATTCCTAGGTATTTTATTCTTTGTGATGTGTTGGTAAATGGGATTGTTTCTTTAATTTCTCTTTCTAAACTTTCATTGATAGATATAGAAAAACAATAGACTTCTGTGTATTAATTTTGTAATCTATAACTTTGCCAAATTCATTGATGAGTTCTAGTAGTTTTCTGATAGTATCTTTAGGATTTTCTATGTATAAGTATCATGTCATCTGCAAATAGTGACAGTTTAACTTCCTTTCCAATTTGGATTCATTTTATTTCTTTTTCTTTTCTGATTGCCATAGCTAGGGCTTCCAAACCTATATTGAATAAAAGTGGTGAGAGTGGAAATCTTTGTCTTGTTCCTGATCTTAAAGGAAATGCTTTCAGCTTTTCACTGTTGAGGATGATGTTAGCTGTAGGTTTGTCATATATGGCCTTTATTATATTGAGATATGTTCCCTCTATGCCCTCTTTCTGGAGAGTTTTCCTTATAAATAGGTGTTGAATTTTGTCAAAACCTTTTCTGCCTCAATTGAGATTATTACGGTTTTTAACTCTTCAGTTTGTTGATGTGGTGTATCACACTGATTGATTTGCGGATACTGAGAAATCCATACATCCCTAGGATAAATCCCACATGATCATGGTGTATGATCCTTTTTAATGAATTTTTGGATTCAGATTGCTAGTATTTTGTTGAGGATTTTTGTATCTATGTTCATCAGTGATATTGGCCTGTAACTTTCTTTTTTTTGGTGGTATCTTGGTCTAGGTTTGTTTTAAGTATAGAACTATTTCAATATTTAGTTTCATTTTAAAATTAAAATTATCGGACAATTTTTTGCAATTTAAAATTCATTATTACAGGTGAGGAAAACATTAATAAGCCATTAGTTATTGAAAACAAATAAAATTATCAACCATGCATTTAAAAAAGCCATGTTAAAGAGTAAAAAGTTCCAATTATACTATTTAACCAAAGGAAATCTCCTTTACCTCTTTATTTCTAATTATAACATTCTCATTTTGACATAACTACACCTTTTTCACCCAATTAATACAGTGTAAACAAAATTTTTCCAAATGTTAAGACTTTACAATTTATGACATATGATATAATTGTAACTCTTTAAAAGTTCCTTAAAAGCAATTTGAAATTTTAATTTTCAGTGTGAACCTGTCTGATCAAAAAGTAAAGGACATCACTACCACATGAATTAAAACAAATAATGGAATAAAAAACAAAAGTGGTATCTATATAATCAGCAAATTATCTGATAAGACATTTTAACTGCTTCACATTTGTGCTTAGCACAAGTGAGAATAAACTGGTTCCAAGGTACTACAAGGTTTGGCATTTTTCCTCTTAAGCTTTAAATCATAGTGTTACTCTACTTAAGTAATCTCTAAGAAAATGGCAGTGTTCTTAAGTACAAAAATTATTATATCCAGTAGGTGGTATTCTACATAGTCAAGATAACAAGAGAAGTCTTTATAAAATTAGATTTTTTAAAATGCAGAATATCTGATAATTACCAGTATCTCAAAAGCAAAAATGAGAAAAATACAGAAAATAGAAGTACTCATTGAATAATATTTCACTTTGAGGAAACCAGAAATGATTCTATTCCAAGAAATAAGTAATAATGATGAGATGTAACACACCATATATCTTTTAAGCCAAACCATGCTTTTCTGCTCAGAACAATTTTGATTTTTACATTCTTAATCTCCTTTGTCCAGAACAGGACCCATTTGAAGTCATTATTTGAATAGAGTTCATAAGCTAAAGCCACTTTTCTCCACAGGATATTTTCATTTTAGTATGTATACAAAAGCTGCAAAAAGGCAAATGAAAATCAGTTATAAGAATTTGTAGCATAATAAATACCAATTACAGTAACTGTCAACAGACTTCTATACCGAAGCCAAAAAGTTGTTACAGTACAGGTGAGAACTAACATGATTCCTCCATATACTCAGACTTCGTTTAGTAATACCATCATAAGATCCAAAAACAAACCTTGATGGGTCCTTTCAAAGATGCATAATTTTCCTTTTTTTGTGTGTGTGTGTGTAGATGTGGTACATCTACACAATGGAGTATTTCTCAGTTATAAAAGAGCATTAATGCCATATAAATAACGCCATATAAAAAAAAAAGAAAAAAGAAAATAATTACCTATACAAAAAATGAAAAAAAAAAACAATGAAATGAAGTTTAAAAAATAAAAATTACGTTTATTGACATATAGCAGGGGTTGGCTTGCCTGGAGAATCCCATGGACAGAGGAGCCTGGCAGGCTATAGTCCATAGGGTTGCAAAGAGTCAGACACAACTGAATGACTGAACAAAAGCAAGGGTTGGCAACTATGGCTTGTGAACCAAATCTGACCTGCCTATTTTTGTGTGACATCAGCTGAACAGTTCTTACATTAAAAAAAAAAAAATGGAAGTATATTAAAAAAAAAAAAGAGTTTGGATTTGGAAAAATTAAAACCTTATTTCTGTGGTTCTTTATTTGTCACATTATAAGGAAGGAACAAGGAAAAGAAAATGAGTAGGGACAGATTCAACCTCTGTTGCTTAGTTAAGTGACCAAACTCATGCAGTAAAGACTTACTGTGTTAATTTAACTCAAATTTCATTAATACTATTATGCCCTGGTGTTTATATCTTTCTACAGATGCATGCAGATGGTTCATGTATCTGGACTAAATGTGACAGCATTATGACCTCTGGTCTTCTAGGTACCCAGTGATCCACAGAATTATTTCCAAAAATTTAAATGACAGAACTACAGAAGACATCGTAAAATTTTCTAAGACTGAGGAGATTAATTCACCATTTGACAATATCTTAAGGACAGTTACATATGAGGATTTCTAGAGAATTTCTTTTTGTAACCATAATTTAAAATGAATGTTCCCAAGACACATTTCTGGGAAATTTTATTGATAGCAGCCATTTATTTGATCATTTAATTGATAACTTCTCATTGACAGTTACCAATTCTAAAGTGATTCCTTCAGATTATATGGGAATTACCTTACTTAATTTCCACACAAGAAAAAAAAAAAAAAAACAAAAACAAAGATGCATAATTTTCCAAACAATTTTCCTCTGGACACAGAGCCTGTACATTCATTCAATCCTTTTTTTAGTCGTTTAGCTTTTGCAATGTTTTCTTGACGTTTTTGTTTCTTCTTTTGCTCCTTTTCCCTGGCCTCAATCATCCTGGCCAATTTCCAAGACCGCACAGCACTTGCTAGAAACAGTGGAGTTCCAGCCAAAATAACTGTTGTAAGGAAGCCGTATGGGTCCTTTGCAGCCCATTCCACAACATACTCAGCCCAAGCCTTTAAATGAAACATCTTTGTGGAGGCCTTATGCTTGAGTAGTGATCTCTAATTTTGTCCTGGGATTAGCAGCCAGTCACAATTTCAGATGACCTTTGGTTGGCTGTCTTTTTCAACTCTACCAATACAGTTCTGAGAGAAGGCTTAAATTCTATATATTCCCATGCACCTCAATTTTGGACCCCAAGTGCAAGCGCCCTCCACACCAAGGAATAAATATTATTCTTCCTTCCGAAAAGAATTGACCAGACTTGATCTTCGGACCAGACTTGCACGGCGCCTGAAGCTGAGGGCGCCTCGCAGCCACCCGCACTTTCCATTCCTTGTGTTTTCCCCTCGCTCACTCTTCCTTCCTCACCTGCACCGCTGTGGCCTCGCTGCCCTGACCCTGCACACTGGCGAGCACCGGCGGGGCTCGAACAGCCAGCGATCCCCGGAGATCAGGGGTCGTCCCCACCACACCCTGGGCTGCTGGTGCTGCGCCGCGGCCATCTCCGATGAGCACCCGGGCTAAACAGCCGCAACGGCCTCCACCCGCCCCACTACATCTCACGGGCCTGGTGGGTTCGGACCCCCACCCCGGCTTACTGCTTGGTCTAGTTTTGGTATAAGGGTAATGGTGGCCTCATAGGATAAGTTTAGGAGTTTTCTTTCCTCTGCAATTTTTTAGAACAGTTGTAGAAGGATAGGTGTTAGCTCTCCTCTAAAATGTTTGATAGACTTTGCCTGTGAAGCCGTCGGGCCCTGGTTTGTTGAGAGTTTTTAATCATAGTTTCAATTTCAGTGCTTGTGATTGGTTTGTTCGTATTTTCTATTTCTTCTTGGTTCAGTCTTGGGAGACTGTACCTTTCTAAAAATTGTGTCAATTTCTTCCAGGTTGTCCCTGTAGAGTCAGTTGTAACTTCTCTTTTTTCATTTCTAATTTTATTGTTTGAAGCCCTCTCTCTTTTTTCTTGATGAATCTGGCTAAAGGTTTATCAATTTTATTTTTTTGAAGAACTAGCTGTTATTTCATTGATCTTTTCTGTTGTTTATTTCATCTCTATTTCATTTTTTCTGCTCCAATCTATGATTTCTTCCTTCTACTAACTTTAGGTTTTATTTGTTATCTCTCTAGTTGCTTTAGATATAAGCTTAGGTTGTCTATTTGAGATTTTTTTTGTTTTCTGAAGATTGCATTGCTATAAGCTTCCCTCTTACAACTGCTTTCTGTATTTGAGATTTTTTTTGTTTTCTGAAGATTGCATTGCTATAAGCTTCCCTCTTACAACTGCTTTTCTGTACCCCATAGGTTTTGTTCGATTGGTTTTCTGTGTGTGGTTTTTTTTTTTTAGTTTGTTTTTGGCCATGTCATGTGACATGTGGAAATTCATCCCATAGATTTTGGATCATTGTGCTTTCATTTTTGCTTGTCTCTAGGTATTTTTTTATTTCCTCTATGATTTCTTCAGGGACCTATTAGTTGTTAACTAGCATATTGTTTCAGTTCAGTTCAGTCACTCAGCCGTGTCCGACTCTTTGCGACCCCATGAATCGCAGCACGCCAGGCCTCCCTGTCCATCACCAACTCCCGGAGTTCACTCAGACTCACGTCCATCGAGTCAGTGATGCCATCCAGCCATCTCCTCCTCTGTCGTCCCCTTCTCCTCCTGCCCCCAATCCCTCCCAGCATCAGAGTCTTTTCCAATGAGTCAGGCGAGGCTTTATTGGGAATCTTGCTGCAGCAGGAGGGAGCAAAAACGAGTAACAGTTTGTTTCCCTTGTTCCCTGAGTCGGGGAGCGTGCGGGCTCCTTGTAAGACGTGAGAGTGGAGGTGTCTTGGGTCATCTGCCTACCATCTTGGTGGTGCCATGTGCAGGGTGCATGTGCAATATTGTGTTTTTGCTCCTGGCTCCTCAGGATTGGCAGTTGGGTTCTTGTTTATAATTTGTTCCAACTCTGCATGCACACGCAATTATTTTTAGTCCCTTACAGTTTCTTTGTATTTTATTGTTCCAAGGAGGTTTGTCCAGGTGCAAACACTGAAGCAAAAGGTCTCAGGTTTCAAGTACCAGCCTGTGTCATTTCCCCCGAGGAATTTTTCACCCTTTATTTATACAGGTTAAGGTGATATTGGGGTGACAACAGTGTGTGGTGGCTTGAAGTGAGATAGTTCTCTATTGGAGACTCAATCCTGGGCCACCTGGGTGAAAACCAGGACTCCTAACTGCTAGGACACCAGGGACTAGTGGGTAGAAGTAGAGCCCTGGTTCTTGTCTCCTTTGAAAAAAGAATTTTACAAAGAGACTGAGGTTATAAAACAAGCACTGAGTTTATTAGCACCTCATATGCATGAGAGAGCATACAAGAAGCAGTTTGTTTAGGACAGAACAAAGCAGAGCTACATACTCAGAGAAGAGTGTGGATGTCCTTGCTAATGAGGAGTGCACCAAAGGGGTGGTTTAATCATTTATATAGGGTCAGTTTTCTTTGTACCCTTTGGCCAGCCACCTGGCTCATTGCCCATAACTGGTCTGACTCAAGGCACTCCCTTGTGTGCACAGATGCCTTCTAACCAAGATGGATCCCAGCATGAGGGCCTCTGGGAGGCTGGTGACACATATTGCAGGGTGGTGCCCCCTTCCCTTTTTGGCTCTCGAGGAACTTCTCTCTTCTCTGAACTTCTCTGCACGTGCAGGTGGGGAGGTCTCCCTGGCTTCAAGAATGAAAGATGTGGTCATCTTTGTTTTTACACCAGCAGACCTTAGTCTCTCTCTGCTCTTGCTGTTAACTTTTTCTTGATCTGTCAGCAAGAGACACGCTCTTATTTGCTCAGCCTGACAAGCACCAGCTGCTTGGCCTGGGGCCCATCTACTTCTTACTTTTAAGGGCAAAGATCTCTTGTAAAACTTCTTCCTGCTGTACAGGGACCACAGACCCTAGCCCAACCTAGAGGTGCATAAGTCCCTCACTGACTTTTCTCCAAGGACCTGTTGGGGTCTGGGCTGGCCTCTGCTGGAATGGGTTGAATTCCTTGAGCCATCATGAGCTTTACTTGAAATTGTTGAAGCCTAGAAGACAAAAATGGGCTTCCCAGGTGGCGCTAGTGAAAGAACCAGCCCACTAATGCAAGTTAGATGTAAGAGATGCCAGTTCAATCCCTGGGTCGGGAAAATCCCCTGGAGAAGGAAATGGAAACCCATTCCAGTATTCTTGCCTGGAGAATCCCATGGACAGAGGAGCCTGCTGGGCTACAGTCCATAGGGTCACATGGAGTTGGACACGACTGAAGTGACTTAGCACAGCACAGAAGACAAAAACTTAACCAAAAGTTATACCACTGGGGGCCAAAAAGGAAAAGAACACCAATAGCCATTAAAGGGCCTTGAAAGGGAAGGAACCAGGTTAAATTTAGGAGGACTTCCTTAACTGTTGACCAGACAGTGGAGGCAATATTGCTCCTGACAAAACTGTGAAGCCATTCTGCTGGAGTGTATACTTCCTTAATATTAACTTCTACCTGTACTGTTGCATTGATCCTGGTGCAGCAGAAAGTATTCGTTATCATACAAGCTCCATCCATCTTGTTTTGCCAGAAGGTAATCAAGAGTTAGACAAAAAAGAGAGAGGGAAAGAAAAAGAGACAGTTAGCCAAAGAAACAAGAGAGGCTTTAAGTCTTGTTAAGCCTTGCCCTGTCTGTTTCATCATATAATCAAGCTGTCTGGTGAGATTTCTCAGAGTTGTTTTATGATGGGGAAAGCCTCCCCATGGAGCTACCAGTCCTATGGTCAGCCCTGCCCTTGCTAAGATCATTCCTAGTGCTCTCTGGGTTTGGTGGTGAGCCAGAGTGTCCTGTTAAAGATTTTAAAAAAATCTTTTACCTCTGTAGTCCCTATAGTGCACTCTCCTTTGAAATGGACATATCAGTGCATATATAGGTCATAGCTTGGTTGAAAAAGGACAGGGCCTGGGCATAATTCTGTAAAATACAATGGCTTGAGTGTCCGCAGAGGAAAACAAACCCGCAATGAGGCAAACTTGAATTTCTGTCTCATGACTGTTAAGAGTGGACAATCTTGAAGGACATAACTGTTGTTAGTATTTGAACAGTTAGGGGACAGTGGACCATTATGTTGATAATTAAGCATATAAAGCTCTATGATATTTTAAACAAGATGTTCATGTACGATCCTGCTGATACCATCAGAGGGTGGCACTTGATAGGCCAGGATTGCACAGGTGGGTTGAACTGGATCGACCAGGTGGATGGGACATTTTGTTCACACCACTTATATTCCCCTTCTGTTTTGTTTAGGGGTGTGGGCCATAGTTTGAAACAGGGCACTAGTGGGTAAGGTTGTTTATCCTTATAGTTTATCCCTATGGAAGAGGCTGGGCTTCCCTGTGGCTCAGTGGTAAAGAATCCACCTGCCAGAAGAGAAGATAAGTGAAGTGGAAGATAGAATCATGGAATAAATGAAGCAGAGAGGAAAAAATAATTAAAAGAAATGAGGACAACCTCAGAGACCTCTGGGACAATGTTAAACTCCCTGAAAGAAGACAAAAAGAAAGGGTGTGAGAAAATACTTGAGGAGATAAAAGTTGAAAACTTCCCTAAAATGGGGAAGGAAATAGCCACCCAAGTCCAAGAAACCCAGAGAGTCCCAAACAGGATAAACCCAAGGTGAAACACCCATACATATTAATCAAAGTAACAAAAATTAAACACAAAGAGCAAGTATTAAAAGCAGCAAGGGAAAAGCAACAAATAACACACAAGGGGATCCCTATTAGGATAACAGCTGATTTTTCAATAGAAATTCTTCAGGCCAGAAGGGAAGTGATGAAAGAGAAAAATCTACAACCGAGGTTACCCAGCAAGGATTTCATTTAGATATAAAGGAAAAATCAAAAGCTTTACAGACAAGCAAAAGCTGAGAAAATTCAGCACCACCAAACTGAACTTCAACAACCAAGCTCTTCAACAAATGCTAAAGGATCTTCTTTAGACAGGAAACACAGAAAAGGTTTATAAAAATGAACCCCAAACAACAAAGTAAATAGTAATGGGATCATACTTATCAATAATTACCTTAAATGTAAGTGGGTTAAATGCTCCAACCATAAGACAAAGACTGGCCAAATGGATACAAAACAAGACCCATATATATGCTGTCTACAAGAGACCCACCTCAAACCTAGGGACACATAGAGACTGAAAGTGAGGGGCTGGAAAAAGATATTTCATGCAAATGGAGACCAAAAGAAACAGGAGTAGCAATATACAATACTCATATCAGATAAAATAGACTTTGAAATAAAGACCATGATAAGAGACAAGGGACACTATATAATGATCAAAGGATCAATCCTAGAAGAAGATATAACAATTATAAACATATATGCAACCAACATGCATCAATACATAAGGCAAATGCTAACAAATATGAAAGGGGAAATTAGCAGTAACACAATAATAGTGGGGGACTTTCATACCCTGCTGACACCTATGGATAGAACAACCAAACAGAAAATTAGCAAGGAAACACAAGCTTTAAATGATACAATAGACTGGTTAGACTTAATTGAAATCTACACAGCATTTCACCCCAAAATAATGGATTTCACCTTTTTCTCAAGTGCACACACAACATTATCCAGGATAGATCACATCCTGGGCCATAAATCTAGTGTTGGTACATTAAAAAAAAATTGAAATCATTTCAAGCATCTTTTCTGATGACAGTGCAGTAAGATTAGATGTCAGCTACAGGAGAAAAAAACTACTAAAAACACAAACATATGAAGGCTAAACAACATGCTTCTGAATAACCAACAGATCACAGAAGAAATAAAAAAGGAAATCAAAATATGCAGAAACAAATGAAAATGAAGACCCAACAACGCAAAACCTGTGGGATTCAGTTAAAGCAGTGCTAAGAGGGAGGTTCATAGCAATACAAGCCTACTTCAAGAAACAAGAGAGACATCGAATAAAAAACCTAACTTTACACCTAAAGCAACTAGAAAAATAAGAACAGAAGAACCACAAAGTTAGTTGAAAGTGAGAAAGAAGTAAAAATCAGAGCAGAAAGATGAAAAAGAAATGAAGAAGACTATAGCAAAGATCAACAAAACTAAAAGCTAGTTCTTCGAGAAGATAAAATAGACAAACCATTAGATTCATCAAGAAAAAAAGGGAGAAGGATCAAATCAATAATATTAGAAATGAAAATGAAGAAATCACAACAGACAACACAGAAATACAAAGGATCATAAGAGACTATGAGCAATTATATGCCAATAAAATGGACAACTTGGGAGAAATGGAAAAATTCTTAGAAAAATATGACCTTCCAAGACGGAACCAGGAAGAAATAGAAAATCTTAACAGATGCATCACAAGCATGGGAATCAAAACTGTAATAAAAAATCTTTCAAAAAACAAAAGCCCAGGACCAGATGGCTTCAAAGGTGAATTCTACCAAAAATTTAGAAAAGAGTTAACACCTGTCCTATTCAAACTCTTCCAGAAAATTGCAGAGGAAGGTAAACTCCCAAACAGAGTCTAAGAGGCCATCATCACCCTAATCCCAAAACCAGACAAAGATGCCACACACAAAAAAAGAAAACTACAGGCCAGTATCACTGATGAACATAGATGCAAAAATCCTTAACAAAAGTCTAGCAATCAGAATCCAACAATATACTAAAAAGATATTGTTATCTTTTTAACATCATGACCAAGTAGGCTTTATCTCAGGGATGAAGGATTGTTCAATATTCACAAATCACCATATTAACAAATTGAAAAATAAAATTGAAATTGAAAGATAAAAACCATATGATTATCTCAATAGATTCAGAGAAAGCCTTGACAACATTCAACATGCATTTATGATAAAACCTCTCCAGAAAACAGGCACAGAAGAAACACACCTCAACATAATAAAGCCCATATATGACAAACCCACAGCAAACATCCTCAAGAGTGAAAATTGAAAGCATTTCTTCTAAAGTCAGGAACAAGACAAGGGTGCCCACTCTCACCACTATTCAAAATAGTTTTGGAAGTCTTAGCCACAGCAATCAGAGAAGAAAAAGAAATAAAAGGAATCCCAATAGGAAAAGAAGTAAAGCTCTCACTGTTTGCAGATGATATGATCCTCTATATAGAAAACCCTAAAGACTCCACCAGAAAATTACTAGAGCTAATCAATGAATATAGTAAAGTTGAAGGATATAAAATTAACATACAGAAATCCCTTGAATTCCTATACACTAACAATGAAAAAACAGAGAAATTAAGGAAACAATCTCATTCACCATTGCAACACAAAGAATAAAATACTTAGGAATAAATTTACCTAAGACCTAAATATAGAAAACTAGAAAACACTGGTGAAAGAAATCAAAGATGACAAAAATAGATGGAGAAATATACCATGTTCATGGATTGGAAGAATCAATATAGTGAAAATGAGTATACTACCCAAAGCAATCTGTAGATTTAACATAATCCCTATCAAGCTACCAAGAGTGTTTTTCACAGAAGTAGAACGAATAATTTCACAATTTGTATGGAAACACAAAAAACCTCAAATAGCCAAAGCAATCTTGAGAAAGAAGACTGGAACTGGAGGAATCAACCTTTCTGACTTGAGACTATACTACAAAGCTACAGTCAACAAGACAGTATGGTACTGACACAAAGACAGAAATATAGATCAATGGAACAAAATAGAAAGCCCAGAGATAAATCCACACACCTATGGACAGCTTATCTTTGACAAAGGAGGCAAGAATATACAATGGAGAAAAGACAATCTCTTTAACAAGTGGTGCTGGGAAAACTGGTCAACCACCTGTAAAAGAATGAAATTAGAACACTATCTAACACCATACGCAAAAGTAAACTCAAAATGGATTAAAGATATAAATGTAAGACCAGAAACTATAAAACTCTTAGAGGAAAACATAGGCAGAACATTCTCTGACATAAATAACAGCAAGATTCTCTATGACCCACCTCCCAGAGTAATGGAAATAAAAGCAAAAATAAACAAATGGGATCTGATTAAACTTAAAAGCTTTTGCACAATGAAGGAAACTATAAGCAAGGTGAAAAGGCAGTCTTCAGGATAGGAGAAAATAATAGCAAATGAAACAACTGACATAGAATTAATCCCCAAAATATACAAGCAGCTCATGCAGCTCAATACCAGAAAAATGAACAACCCAATCAAAAAGTGGGCCAAGAACTAAACAGGCATTTCTCCAGAGAAGACTTATAGATGGCTAACAGACACATGGAAAGATGCTCAATATCATTCATTATCAGAGAAGTGCAAATCAAAACCACAATGAGGTACCATCTCACACTGGTCAGAATGGCTGCTATCAAAAAGTCTACAAACAATAAATGCTTGAGAGGGTGTGGAGAAAAAGGGAACCCTCTTCCACTGTTGGTGGGAATGCAAACTAGTACAGCCAGCATGGATAACAGTGTGGAGATTCCCTAAAAAACTGGAAATCCCACTGCTGGGCATACACGCTGAGGAAACCAGAATTGAAAGAGACACATGTACCCCAATGCAGTACTGTTTACAATAGCTAGGACATGAAAGCCACCTAGATGTCCATCGGCAGATGAATGGATAAGAAAGCTGTGGTACATATACACGGTGGAATATTCCTCAGCTATAAAAAAAGAACATATTTGAGTCAATTCTAATGAGGTGGATGAAACTGGAGTCTATTATACAGAGTGAAGTAAGTCAGAAAGAGAAACACTAATACAGTATATTAATGCATATATATGGAGTTTGGAAAGTCAGTAATGATGACCTTATATGCAAGACAGCAAAAGAGACACAGATGTAAAGAACAGACTTTTGGACTCTGTGGGAGAAGGCGAGGGTGGGATGATTTGAGAGAATAGCACAGACACATGTATATTATCATATGTGAAATAGATAACCAGTGCAGGTTGATTCATGAAACAGGGCACTCAAAGCTGGTGCTCTGGGACAACCCAGAGGGATGGGGTGAGGAGGGAAGTGGGAGGGGGGTTCAGGATGGGGGGACGCATGTGCACCTGTGGCTGATTCATGTTGATGTATGGCAAAACCCACCACAATATTGTAAAGTAATTAGCTTCTAATTAAAATAATTTAAATAAAAAAGAAGCCACCCGCCAAAGCAGGAGACACGGTTCAATCCATGGTCCAAGAAGATCCCACATGCTGCGGAGCAATTAAACCCATGCATCACAACTACTGAGCATGTACTTTAGAGCCCAAGAACTGCAACTATTGAGCCCTTGGGTCGCAACTGCTGAAGCCTGTGTGCCCCAGAGCCTGTGCTCTGCAACAAGAGAAGCCACAGCAATTAGAAGCCTGCACACCATAAGTACAGAATAACCCCTGCTCGATGCAACCAAAGAAAAGCCCGCACAGCAATGAAGATCCAGCCAAAAGTTAAAAAAAAAAAAAAAGAGGCAGGATATCTGGTGCCTTTATATCTTGGAGGGTTCTTGAGACATGTGAAAGAAATGCCATTTGTGCAATTTTTGACATAGTGTGTCCATATGGGGGACTCGGGTTAAAGAACTGGAATAGCCTCCTGGAAGGTGCACATGTGCCCAGCAGAGGTTTGGGGTTGGTGGTAATTGTCCCTGGTTTAGATTGTTAATTACCATTGGAATTGGCAGTTTCAGGAGAATGCAAGAGGAGGCCCAGTGGCCAGCTGGGGGTGTTGATGGCACATCCAGCATCTTTTAAACGTTCTCCTTTGGATATGATTCTGGAAATGTTGATAAGTGAGTTTTCTTGCCATTGTCCTTTAGTTACAGGGACTGGTAAAGCAGACAGAGTCAGTAGGGGAAGCATTTCTGGGGTGGAGTGTTTCCCTTAAACCCAGCAGAGACAAAAGAGCCACTTCCTGGGCGGGGGTGGCTAAGCCAACTGGTAGAACGCAAACAAGAGTTACAACAGCAAGTAGGAGTCCAATTCACCACATCATTTTACTTATCTGTCAATGGTGCCTGTCTTCTGAATAGGTATCTCAGGTTTTCCACTGGCTCACAGGTGTATTGTTCTTCTGTTGTGACCTGTGAGATTTTTGGAGGTAAAAGCTTTAGTCTGGACAAATGTACCCAGTTAGATATCCCTTACAATTTGACAGCAGTGGGGGTGGGTAAAATTATGTTATAGGGGCCTTTCTACTTTGGTAATAATTGGTCTTCAGGGAACCCCTCTTTCCAGATTTTAAGAAGAACTTGGTCCCCAGGGTTTCCTTGTGAAGGACTACCCCTTCCACTGTATTTCTGGTGGAGGTGGCAGTGCCTTGTTGTCACAGTCCTGGATTGCCTTCTGAACTTGTCCTAGATTCATAATATTTCAGGGTCTGTTCACTTCTTCATCTAGCAGAATGTCAATAGTAAGAAAAGCCTTCCCATGGGTCATTTCAAATTACTCCTGAGGGTACATGAACCCTAAGGAGTGCAATGTGAGTCTCTTGGCAGTTTTTTTTTTCCTAAGGTTTTCTTTAAAGTATGGTTCATTTTCTCTACCTTCCCTGAAGATTGTTGTTCGGCTGCTCAGTCGTGCTTGACTCTTTGTGATCCCAAGGACTGCAGCACTCCAGGCTTTCCTGTCCTTCACCATCTCCCATAGCTTGGGGGTGCCAATAAGTGTAACTTGTAGTTTATCCCTAGGGCTGCTGTGAGCCCCTGTGTGATTTTGGGTATAAAAGAGGGATAACAATCACTCAGGGAGACTTTGGAAGTCCACACTGAGGAATTATGTCTTTTATTTTTGCCATGCCATACAACTTGAGGGATCTTAGTTCCCTGAACAGGGATTGAACCCAAGCCCCATGCAGTGGAAATAGAGAGTTCTAACCGCTGGACAACCAGGGAATTCCCAGGAATTATTTCTTTTAAAAGGGATTTACAGAGTTCAGTAGCCTTTTCAGACTGGGTAGGGGAAGCATCAACCCATACTGTGAAAGTATCAATGAACATAAGAAAATATTATATCCTGATCGTGGGGGCATTTGGGTGATACCTAACTGCCAGTCTTCCCCCAGGTAAGTTGACCTGGCCTGAATAATGAAGGGGGAATTGAATGGGCCTGCGGGTTAGGCCAATCATAGGCAAGGGTTACTTGTTTTACTGTGTTTTTTGAGTCCCTTCTCTGAAAAACTCTTTCAGTCAACTCCTGTAGTGCATCCCTCCCATAGTGGGTGGCATCATGTAAACTCTTAGTAAGTTTCTATTGTTGGGCTTCAGAGATTGGAACATTGTTCCCCTGTTTATGCTTGCTTTCTCACAGCTCCATTTCTCAGCTTTTCCTTGTTCCTGTGGAGAATACTAGGGACAGCTAGGGAGTGCGGGGGCACAGATGCCAGGGGCCTAACTTGCTCAGGCTCTTTAGTCGAGTTGCCCACTTTGCAGTTCTGCCCGCTTTGCTGTCCCCATGGCTCACAGAAGATCCATCCCTCTGATGGCTCCTACAGTAGATTATTGAAAGAGTCAGAACTAAGTCTTTATGTTTTATGAAAGAATCTCTAGCAGGTAACATTTCTCCAGCTCTCCTAAGTACTAGGGCCACTGTACAGTTAACACAGCAGCTCCCAGTTTTTGATAGAGCCTGGTCACAGGTCATGGGGTGCCGGGAGCCACCATGGGAGATCCCACCCATGACAAGGTCATGTGGAAGAGCCATGACAAGCAAGGCGGATCATGGCTCAAGGGACACCCTGAATCTGCTAGAGGATCTACCCCCAAACCAGAATCTGTTTTACTATTTTGTGCTTTTCACCAACTCTTCTGACATTAACAGGGGGCTATCCCCGACCACCTTTCTCTGGAAAAAGTCAACTTAGGGCTTTAGTTAATAAGTCTCCTGGGCATGAAAGGAATATTTCTATTTTAACCCCTCTGTTGGCATTCTAGCTTGCCTGACAGGTTTATCCATACTCTTGCAATTAACACACATGATTGTTCACAACTCCCCAACCTTGAAAGGCACGGGAAGCCAAAACATTCTAAAAGTCCTAATGAGCATAGAGCCCTTTGAGGGATGAAAAATTATTAGAATAGATAGTACTGGTAAAGGGCTTCATTATTGGGCCAATGCTTGCTGCCAAGTGCCCATATCTCTTATCCATTGTGCACCTGGGAGTGCATTGGTTAACATTGTTGGAATGTAAGAAAAACAAGTAGCAGCCTTGGAATTAACCACATCAGACCTTTGAGCTGATTGGTTCTTCCTTTGTTGTAACTCACTGCACCTTTGCTCTGTGAGAATGTAACTCTGTTTAGCACTTTCTGAGGCTGATATAGATTAGAAATATAAAGAAAAAACACTCCAAGGGAAAATAAGTTTTCTGGTTGAGCAGCCTTTATCAAAAAAGGGTCATAAAATGTCCACAGGCCACCAAAGCCAGAGGATAATGTACACAACATTGTTTATGGGAAAGATATGCAGAAAAAATCCTGGTTTTGATAAAGACAAAACAGGTGTAATGTTTGGGCTGACTCTGTATGACTTTGCATTTTTCATTTCCCTCTATGTACAAGTCAAGGTATAAAAGTTCCTTCTGAAAATAAAGTTATGGGCCTCGCTCACCAAAGCTTGGTCTCCCCGTGTCATTCTTTTTTTCCTTTTCTCTCCTTTTCTCTTTCTGTTCTTCTCTCAGGATGACTCCTTGGAACACAGGAGCTTTATTGGCTTTCTGTGTTAATCAAGGAAGATCAAGCCTCTCTCTTTGCTTTGCTATCCTTTCATCTAAGCCGTCATCCTGAGGGTATGAGGGTATGAGCCATGATCCGCCTTGCTTGTCATGGCTCTTCCACATGACCTTGTCGTGGGTGGGATCTCCCGTGGTGGCTCCCGGCAATGGGGCATTTGATTCTCACCTAAAGACAGATGACAGTGATAGGCTTCAGAAACGAGCTTAGAGTATTTTATTAATAACACAATTAAACTTTACAACAAAGAACTATCTGGGAAGTAGTCTTAGTAAGTACAGACCTCAAAACAGAATCAGAATTTGATGTACACTGAAACAATCTTTTTCTCTCTAAAATTACCCTTGTTTTTACTAAATATAGCCAAATTATAATTTATTTGATTGCAAACTAAGTCTGATTTCAAGAAATTGACCTGGTTACTTATGTACGGTTATATAGGTTATTTTATTGGGTTGGCCAAAAAGTTTGTTTGGTTTTTCTGTATCCTCTTATGGAAAGTGATGACAAGGGCTTATCACAGATTTTGCTGTACAGATTTGGGTGAATCCCTCCCTTTTTGAAGTCTCCTCAAAATACCTTGAGATTCTTAACCTGTTAGGAAGTGGCATTTCTTATTTACCTGATAAAGCTGCTGGGAACCTTAGTTTCCAGTTTCTGGAGGGATCAGGTAGAGGGAATGTTTCAGTTCTACTTAGGGGTGTAACTTACCAAATTGCTGTAAATTATAATTAGCTTGATGGGAAGAGTTTCCTTATATCTGGAAAACACTGAATAAAAGCCAGTAATGTCTCAGACAAAACTGAAATATTATAACCGTATCCTTCAGTTCACTTATTTAGCAGTTTTATAAGGTCATCAAGTTTACCAAATTTAGTGGTATGATATGAAAGTTATAAGAAACCTGTACTAGTCAAAATGCTGTTTCTGTGAATCTTCTTGAAGATGAAGCATTTTTACAAAGCATCACCTTAACTGTCTATGAATGACAAAACATTTAAAAAGCACAGTTGAACATCTAATAACAATGTAATTGACAAACAAACTTGGTTATAGTAACTAGAAATTGTGACTGATATTTTTATCAGGACATACCAGATTTTTAAGAATTTCATATAATTTCTAGAGTATCTATATCAATAACATTTATCCATATTATGCAACCTAAGAATGTTTATTACTCATTTGACAATGCTTCCCATGTAATTTAATATACCAAATAAACCCAGTTAGTTTAGGATCTCTCATTGGGATGCTTCAGCTGGAGGTCAAAATAACTTTAATTAGCATTTGATATTTGAAAGGTGTAAAAAAAATACTAAAAAGTTTTAACACACTTGGTCAAATAGGCTCACAGGTCCCTGTGAAACAATACTTATTCATTTAACCAAAGTGACAATAAAAGATTTCAAAGGGCAAATAAGTAACAGCTTAAAATTTAAAAGCAAAGAAGTCTGCACAATCTGTTAGTAAAAGTAGGATTCCAAGAAAACTTTGTTCTCTTAGAGAAAGAAACAAAATCCAGTCCTATGCCATCTACTCTTAATCCATTTACTTAGTTAAAATTAAATCCAATCTTAAGAAAATCCTGACCACGTGCAAAACTCTTTTCCCAATGTTCCTTTTCTAGAAACTTCTCCAACTTTCTGTATCCTATATTATTCTGTCCCTAATTTTCTTTTTCATTTAGAAACAACGAGCTCTAGGACAAAACCACTTCTTATCTTTTAATAAAATGCACTTCCATCCTTATACCTTCATTTACTAAAAACATGTTTCCTATTTTCCTTGCATACTGAAATGTTTTCCTCATAATTCTTAATCTTAGAGCATTAATCTCTAGCAAAAACTAAGAAGCAAGTAATTGTAAACTTTCATATCAGCATTTTCTGATCAGAATATCTCATAACCTCTAGAAACATGCATCTTCCCAAAGCATTATTTCTTTCCTCAACATGGTACAAGATATGTGTCTAATAAACACAACATCTGTACTTTCCCTCTTGTAAGAGAAAAATAGGTAAATTTAGACCTGTTTAGCAATTAATATTCCAATATTTTATCTTATTTGAAATGCCCTGAATATTCAATGAGTTCCTATCATTTAACTTATTTCAGTGTCAAGTTACCAAGATTTAGAGAAACTATTTTAGATGGACATTTTCAAAACTTATTATTCCTACGTGTGTGTTTGTGCTCAGTTGTGTCTGACTCTCTGTGACCCCATGGACTGTAGCCCGCCGGGCTCCTCTGTCCATTCTCCAGGCAAGAATACTGGAGTGGGTTGCCATTTCCTTCTCCAGGGGATCTTCCTGACCCTTGGATCGAACTTGTGTCTCTTGCGTCTCCTGCATTGGCAGGTGGGTTCTTTACCATTAGCACCACCTGGGAAGCCCCAGTTATTCCTATAGAGTTTACCAAAAAGCTGTTATCGCTGTTACATTTACTTAAAAGTTTAATTATATCAGGTTATTTTCCTCATTGACAGCTTTTATAACAGAAACAATGTGCACTTACTTTTAGTAACTCTAGGAACAATAAAAGTATTTTACTTAATGTTGATGACTCGAAAGACAGGTCTGTATTAATTAAACCTACAAGCTTAAGCTAACTTTATTCTAGATATTTACTCAATATTGACTGTTTCCCAGGTCACATGATTTCTGGTGAATTTCTTTTGTATTGCTTAGAATCTATATAAATGCTTAATTTACTTTAAGCTAATTAAATACTCATTTACATGTTAATTTTCTAACATGTTAAATAAATATAAATTAATTTTTTACAGGTTAACTTGTAAAAAGTTAACTTGTAAAAGTTACAAGTTAATTTCTAACTTAAAAATTTACAAGTCAGTGTTTACGTTTACAAGCTAATTTTTACATAATGAGACACAGCACTGAAGACCATATAGTTTTCTGGCTTGAGTTTTAAAAGGCTTCTTTCTTTTCCTCCTCAGTCTGGGGGCTACAGATTTTGGATCAGATAGTTCCTGAAAGCCCAGGCAGAACAGTTACATTTTAAAGACTGGAGAGAGAGATGCAAGCTCCTTCCGCCTGCTCCCTGTTCTTTAAAGTCCAAGTGAAAGTGGAGAGTGAAAAAGTTGGCTTAAGGCTCAACATTCAGAAAACGAAGATCATGGCATCTGGTCCCATCACTTCATGGGAAATAGATGGGGAAACAGTGGAAACAGTGTCAGACTTTATCTTTTGGGGCTCCAAAATCACTGCAGATGGTGACTGCAGCCATGAAATTAAAAGACGCTTACTCCTTGGAAGGAAAGTTATGACCAACCTAGATAGCATATTGAAAAGCAGAGACATTACTTTGCCAACAAAGGTCCGTCTAGTCAAGGCTATGGTTTTTCCAGTAGTCATGTATGGATGTGAGAGTTGGAACTTGAAGAAAGCTGAATGCCGAAGAATTGATGCTTTTGAACTGTGGTGTTGGAGAAGACTCTTGAGAGTCCCTTGGACTGCAAGGAGATCCAACCAGTCCATTCTGAAGGAGATCAGCCCTGGGATTTCTTTGGAAGGAATGATGCTAAAGCTGAAACTCCAGTACTTTGGCCACCTCATGCGAAGAGTTGACTCATTGGAAAAGACTCTGATGCTGGGAGGGATTGGGGGCAGGAGGAGAAGGGGACAACAGAGGATGAGATGGCTGGATGGCATCACTGACTCGATGGACGTGAGTCTGAGTGAACTCTGGGAGTTGGTGATGGACAGGGAGGCCTGGCGTGCTGTGATTCATGGGATCGCAGAGAGTTGGACACAACTGAGCGACTGAACTGAACTGAACTGAAGTAACCTAAGGCTGGAGTCTCAGGCAATATGGGCTGTGTTTGTATTTTAAGGCTTAAAGTGCTCAACCCATACACACAATGAGGTGGAGACTTGCAGGAGTGATGGGACAGACAAAAGCACATAAAACAAAGATCCTGATACATTCACTGACTGAGAGTCAACATGTATCAATGACAGAAACTTAAAGGCACAAACAAGAAACAAAGACATGGTATTATTGCAAGGTGGCCTCTGGAGGACTTTGTCCAGTCCAGCTCCTTTCTCAACTAGCCCTTCTGCCAGCTGGAACACAAAACAGAAAAGTATGGGTGCCGGGAGCCACCTCGGGAGATCCCACCCATGACAAAGGTCATGCGGAGAGGACCTGACAGGCAAAGGCGGAACAGGACTCGAGGGATTCCCTGGACCTGCTCGAGCATCTACCCCGAAACTAAAATCTGTCTGTCTACTGTTTATTATATTATGCCTTTCACCAACTCTTCTGACATTTACAGGGGGCTATCCCCGACCACCTTTCTCTGAAGAAAATCGACTTAGGGCTCTAGTTAATAAGTTTCTTGGGCTTGAAAGGAGCATTTTTACTTTAACCCCTCTGTTACTATTTTAGCTTGCTTGGCAGGTTTATCCACACTCTTGCAACTAATGCACTTGATTGTTCACAACATCCCAAACATAACCTTCGAGCGATAAAAAAAGCTTTATTAGAATAATACTGCATTGTTGAGCCAATGTTTGCTACCGAGTTTCCTTGTCCTTTACCCAATGTGCGCCTGGGAGTGCATTAGCAAGTATAGTTGGTATGCAAGAAAAACAAGCAGTAGCCTTGGCATTAGCAACATAAAACCCTTGAGTCAGTAAGTTCTTTCTTTGTTATAACTCACTGCACCTTTGCTCCATAAGAATATAGCTCTGTTTCCTGAGGGGGACTGCAGACTGGAAAGATAAAGGGAAAGCAGGTTTTGTGCGTGACCAACCTTTATCAAGAAAGAGCTACAAAATGTTAACAGGCCACAGGGTCAGAAGATGATGTACACAACATAAGACCCTTGTTTATGAAAAGCTATGCAGAAAATGTCCTGGTTTTGATAAAGGTGAAACTGATGTAATGTTGAGCTGACTCTGCATGACTCTGTATCTTTCACTTCTGGAAATGTGTAACTCAGAGTATAAAAGCTCCTTTTGAAAATAAAGCTACAGACCCGGCTTTATCAGAGGTTGGTCTCCCCGTGTCATTCTTTTTTTTCCTTTTCTCTCCTTTTATCTGTCTGTTCTTCTTTCAGGATGACTACTTGAAGCACAAAGGCTCTCTGTTCACTTTTTTGCCTGGGCTTCTAAGACCCGATCGGGAAGGCGCCCTGTGTCTTCACCAGGGAGAGGGTGTCCTGCGTCCTCACCCAACCGAGAGGGCACCTGCGGCCTCCGTGAACAGAGCAAGTTCTGTGTCAGGAACTTTATTGGCTTTCTGTGTAAACCAAGGAAGATCAAGCCTCTTTCTCTCCCCTTGTACTTTCCTTATCGCCAATGCCATCATCCTGAGGGAATCCCTGGATCCAACCAGGGCTGGACCCCGGTATATGGGGGCTCATGAAAAAGGTGAGCCAACAAGGAGTCTCCAAGATGAAAACGATGGGAGTGTAGGTAAGAGAACCAAGGGAAAGGTAAAGGGAGGCGGGGCTGAAAAGACTGAAAAAGAGAAAGAGATTGCTGTTCTAACCCACCTCCTGCGGATGTCTATTCAGGCACCAGACTTGGTGCTTCCAGAATGGGCCAGTGAAGGAGCTAACAGCCTGTCCACTGCCCACCAGGGTCATCAGGCCTGAAACCAGCCAATTGTAAGTCATCTGTGGGACTCCAACACCCAGATGGGACCTTCACCTGCACATATATCAGTATATAGAGATAAAATCCCTTATGATTATACACTGGAAGTGACAAATAGATTCAAGGAATTAGATCTGATAAACAGTGCCTGAAGAACTATGGACGGAGGTTCGTGACACTGTATAGGAGGCAGAGATCAAGACCATCCCCAAGAAAAAGAAATGCAAAAATGCTGTCCAATGAGGCCTTACAAAAAGCCGAGAAAAGAAAAGATGTGAAATGCAAATGAGAAAAGGAAGGATATACCCATTTGAATGCAGAGTTCCAAAGAATAGCAGAGATAAGAAAGCCTTCCTCAGTGATCAATGCAAAAAAATAGAGGAAAACAACAGAATGGGAAAGACTAGATATCTCTTCAAGAACATTAGAGATACCAAGGGAATATTTCATGCAAAGATGAGCTCAATAAAGGACAGAAATGGTATGGACCTAACAGAAGCAGAAGATATTAAGAAGAGGTGGCAAGAATACACAGAACTGTACAAAAAAGATCTTCATGACCCAGATAATCATGATGGTGTGGTCACTCACCTAGAGCCAGACATCCTGGAATGTGAAGTAAAGCAGGCCTTAGGAAGCATCACTACAAACAAAGCTAGTGAAGGGGATGGAATTCCAGTTGAGCTATTTCAAATCCTAAAAGATGATGCTGTGAAAGTGCTGCACTCAATATGCCAGCAAATTTGGAAAACTCAGCAGTGGCCATGAGACTGAAAAGGTCAGTTTTCATTCCAATCCCAAAGAAAGGCAATGCCAAAGAATGCTCAAACTACCACACAATTGCACACATCTCACACGCTAGTGAAGTAATGCTCAAAATTCTCCAAGCCAGGCTTCAGCAATATGTGAACGGTGAACTTCAGATGTTCAAGCTGGTTTTAGAAAAGGCAGAGGAACCAGAGATCAAATTGCCAATATCCGCTGGATCATCGAAAAAGCAAGAGAGTTTCAGAAAAACATCTATTTCTGCTTTATTGACTATGTCAAAGCCTTTGACTGTGTGGATCACAATAAACTGTGGAAAATTCTGAAAGAGATGGGAATATCAGGCCACCTGGCCTGCCTCTTGAGAAATCTGTTTGCAGGTCAGGAAGCAACAGTTAGAACTGGACATGGAACACACACTGGTTCCAAATAGGAAAAGGAGTATGTCAAGGCTGTATATTGTCACCCTGCTTATTTAACTTATATGCAGAGTACATCATGAGATGGAGCACAAGTTGGAATCAAGATTGCCAGGAGAAATATCAATAACCTCAGATATGCAGATACCACCCTTATGGCAGAAAATGAAGAAGAACTAAAGAGCCTCTTGATGGAAGTGAAAGAGGAGAGTGAAAAAGTTGGCTTAATGTTCAACATTCAGAAAACTAAGATCATGGCATCATTCCCATCACTTCATGGCAAATAGATGGGGAAACACTGAAAACAGTGGCTGACTTTATTTTTGAGGGCTCCAAAATTACTGCAGATGGTGACTGCAGCCATGAAATTAAAAGACACTTACTCCTTGGAAGGAAAGTTATGAACAACCTAGACAGCATATTAAAAAGCAGAGAAATTACTTTGCCAACAAAGGTCCATCTAGTCAAGGCTATTGTTTTTCCAGTAGTCATGTATGGATGTGAGTGTTGGACTGTAAAGAAAGCTGAGCACTGAAGGATTGATGCTTTTGAATTGTGGTGTTGGAGAAGACTCTTGAGAGTCTCTTGGATTGCAAGGAGATCCAACCAGTCCATCCTAAAGGAGATCAGCCCTGGGTGTTCATTGGCAGGACTGATGTTGAAGCTGAAACTCCAATACTTTGGCCACCTGATGTGAAGAGCTGACTCATTTGAAAAGACCCTGATGCTGGGAGGGATTGAGGGCAGGAGGAGAAGGGAACGACATAGGATGAGATGATTGGATGGCTTCACCAACTCAATGGACATGAGTTTGGGTAAACTCCAGGAGTTGGTGATGGACGGGGAGGCCTGGCGTTCTGCGGTTCATGGGGTTGCAAACAGTCGGACATGATTGAGCAACTGAACTGAACTGAACTGGCATTTGGTCCCATCACTTCATGGCAAATAGATGGTGAAACAATGGAAACAGTGACAGACTTTATTTTTGGGCTCCAGAATCACTGCAGATGGTGACTGAAGCCATGAAATTAAAGACACTTGCTCCTTGGAAGGAAAGTTATGACCAACCTAGATAGCATATTAAAAAACAGAGACATTACTTTACCAACAAAGGTCTGTCTAGTCAAAGCTATGCTTTTTCTAGTAGGCATGTATGGATGTGAGAGTTGGACTTATAGAGAAAGCTGAGTGTGGAAGAACTTATGCTTTTGTGAATGCTTTTGAACTTAATTGGAGAAGACTCTTGAGAGTCCCTTGGACGCAAGGAGATCCAGTCAGTCAATCCTAAAGGAAATCAGTCCTGAATATTTACTGGAAGGACTGATGCTGAAAGTGAAACTCCAATACTTTAGCCACCTAATGTGAAGAACTGACTCATTGGAAAAGACCCTGATGCTGGGAAAGATTGAAGGCAGGAGGAGAAGGGGACGACAGAGGATGAAATAGTTGGATGATATCACCAACTCGATGGACATGAGTTTGAGTAAGCTCCAGGAGTTGGTGATGGACAGGGAAGCCTGGCGTGCTGCAGCCCATGGGGTCACAAAGGAGAAATCTGCTGATTTAGCCTGTTCCATCCCAACCAGACTTCTTGGCATCAGGAAAATAAAGGTGAGACTATTAGGATGATCAGACTTCTGGCCACTACAGGATATGAGGTTTGAACCTCTGTTGCTCTCATAAATCTCCGGTCAACGACAGCCTGCTAGACCAAGATCTGCAAGGTGTGAGGCAAGCCTCTCCCGTCTCAGTCTTCCATCAAGGTGAGCCATTGCTGGCCAGAGGGAGCAGGTCTTACAAACCGAGAGGAGCGACACTGTGGCTGTGTGATGCCCACTCCCTCAGAAGGGTAGGGCAGAAGCAGGAGAAGACAGAGAGGATGGAGAGAGGAGTAGATGTCAGGGGAGAAAAGGGGCAAAGGGGAGGGGAAAGCAGTGAGAGTAAAGGGATAAAGGGCAGAAGAAAGGTTTGCTTGAATGAGGGTACTGAGGCCCTCAGGGGCTGGGAAGGCAGACTTACCAAGTGTGGTGATGCTGAAACTAGAGGTTCAGGAGGCTGCTTGTCACACAAAAGGATGCTGCATTCGGTGGTCCTGGAGGGGCCCAGATCCTCTCCCAGGAAGGGGACTGTGTCTCTTTGCAGAGTATGTTACTGATAAAGGTTCTTGGGCTCCTTAATTAATAGAAATTGGTAAGAGGCCAGACAAGAAAGGTTGGCGAGGCTGGGACTCCTGTTGCAGCAGGAGGGTGAAAACACAAGGAAGAGGTTCCCCTGCTGGGTCCCTGATAGAGAGGGATAAGCGGGATCCTTCTATGGGGTGGGGGTAGGGCGGGTGAGGGCTCAGGCCTGAAGGGCGGCTCAGGTGGTCTGCCCAGCGTCCTGATGGTGCCATGTGCAGGGTGCATGCACAGTGCCCTGCTTTTGCTCCTGCCTCCTCAGAAGAGGCAGTTGGGTTTTTGGTCTTTTTATATCTTGTTCATGATTTGCCCAATTATCCATGCATGCTGGGTTGCTTTTAGTCTCTTATAGTTTCCTTTGTATTTTGTTGCTCTGTCCAGGGGCAAGCACTGAAGCAAAGGGTCCCTGGTTTCAGGTCCCAGCCTGTCTCAACCTCGTTTCCTTATTCATTCATAGCAAATGTTCTAAGCGTCCACCCCGTGCCAGATCTTGCTCGAGTTTCTGGCGACACAGACGCGCTGTGCACTGGCTTCAACCTAGTCCTGCCCAGCCACAGTGCTGGGAGGGGAAGGCCTGTGGGGCTCAGAGAGCTGATCATGTGGGGAATGATCACAGAAGGATAGAGCGCCTCACTGGGAAAGTGAGATTAACCGTATGACCCAGGGGAGAGGAGGAGTTCTTGGGAAAGGATTGATCAGTGTAAGCAATCAATGCCAGTCTGGTGGAGCTCAGTGAGAGAGGTCTGGTGCCGGGAGCCGGTGAGGCATTCCACTCGTGACAAAGGTCATGAGGAAGGAGGCTCGGCATACGCAAAGGCGGGATCGAGCCTCAGGAGTCCGCCTGGATATTCTCAAGCATTTTCCCCCAAAAAACCAGAGTCTGCCTACTTTATTGCTTTGTGCTCTCACCTCTGATTTTACTGGGGGCTGTCCCCCACCACCATCTCGCTCTCTCTGTCAAAGAGTTAACTTACAGCTCCAATTCGTAAAGTTCCTGGGCAATTAGGAGTGTTTAAATCCAAACCCCTCAGATGGCTCTCTAACTTGCCTGACAAGTTTACCCGGACTCCTACAGCTATGCATACGATTGTTTACAGTCTCCCAGCCTCGAGAGGCACGGGAAGCTTAAGATATTCAAATAGCTTAGAGCCTCTCAGAGAGTTAAAAACTGTCAGAATAAACTAGTAAAGGATTTCATTGATGAGTCAATGCTTGTTGCCAAGTTTTCACATCCCCTGAATTGTATCCTTGAATGTGTATTAATTAATAGTTGGTATATAGAAAAAAATAAGTAGTGGCCTTGGTGTTAGTAACTTTAGACCCTTAAGGTAATAAATTATTTCCTTTGTTGTAAACCCATTACACATCCACCCTATAGGAATGCAATTTTATCTTTGGAAGATGGTGCCAAACCTTAAAATAATTACTCTTAGAGAAAATAAGTCTTTGTTGATAAGTCCTTGTCAAGAGTCATAAAATGTTAGTAGGCCTTCTGGCCAGAAGATGATGTAAATCACCTAAACCATTTGTATACGATAAATTTGCAGGAAAGAAACCCTGGTTTTTGATAAGGATCAAAAACTGCTGACTTTGCATCCCCTATTATCCTCTATGTGTAACTTAGGGTATAAAAGCCCCTGTTGAAAATAAAGCTACGGGCCTTGCTCACCAGCGCTTGGTTTCCCCATGTCATTCTTCCCTTTAACTTCCAGCTGAGTCTCCATCTGGAGCGCGGAACCCACCACGCTTACTAATTATGCCTGGGCTGCTAAGACCCACTCGAGAAGGTGTCTAGGGTGAGGCACCTTCCGCTATTCGAGAGGGCGCCTGCGGCCTACGTAAGTGGTGCAAACTTCTTGTCCTGAAGTTTTATTGGTCTCCCGCGTAAACCAAGCTACTCAGCTTCTTTTCTCCACTGAATTTTCCTACTGAGCTATCCTCATTCTATTATTCTTTATATCTCTAATTAGCATATAAATAGTCGCCTAGGCCGTCTCTCCTTCGAATACCCTGGATCAGCTGGGGCTGGTCCCCAGCAGTCTGGAACGGATGGGGGCAGGGCACAACACTGGGATATAGCACAGTTTGTCAGGGATTTGTGTTTGTACCCTTGAAACTGTGGGATCTGTCCAAAGCGGGAAACGGAATGGGGCCTGTGGTGGGAGTGACAGTCTTATTTGCATTCTGAAATGACCACTTTGGTGCACATGGAGAAGGGACTGAAGAGACTAAGAGACGAAGTGGGAAGGCCAGCCAGGCGCTGGTACAGGGAGACACTGCGACACACAAGAATTCTGAACTGAAGACATTGGAGAATAAGCTTCCCCCCGGCCCCTGCCCTGGAATTCCCTCACCTGTCTAAAAGCTGCTGCTGCTAAGTCGCTTCAGTCATGTCCGACTCTGTGCGACCCCATGGACTGCAGCCTACCAGGCTCCTCCATCCATGGGATTTTCCAGGCAAGAGTACTGGAGTGGGTTGCCACTGCCTTCTCCTTGTCTAAAAGCAGAGCCTCCCAAAAGAATTCCAGTGTCCTAAATCCCCTCCCTAGGATCAATGAGAGAAAGATTTGTAATAGGGAAGAACATATCTGACTTCATATTAGATCTGTTTCTTTTACCTTTAGAATATTTTTAGAATATCTTTTTATTAATAACTCAAATAGAATACAAAGGTATTCTATTAATAATACCTTTGTATTCTATTTGAGTTTAAAATATTGCAGATAGCCTGAATACAGCCTGTATACAGGCTAGCCCATTATCAAGGCTCTGACCTTTAAGGATATAACACTTTTCCATTCATATAAAAAGTCGCAAACAGAGTAACATTTGTCTTGTTGGAGCTTTACAGGAACACTGTGATCTGGCTTATGTGGACCAAGAAGTTTGCAACAACCAACCATGCCCCTCCCTCATCTTGCCTTTAAAAATGCTTTGCTGCAACCCTTTGGGGAGTCCCAGGTTTGAGGGGCATGAGCCGCCCTTTATCCTCACGTGACGCTGCAATAAACCTTTCCTGGCTGCAAACTCCGATGTTTTGGCTTGTGTGGCCTCACTGCATCAGGCTCACAAACTTGCTCTTCAGTAACAGGTTGACTCTTTTCACCTGATAACCCAAAGACAGATTGTCACAAAACTTCCAAAGAGTCTCCTAAGGACCCAAGACAGATGGGCCCCTGGGCCAGACAGGTGGTGTTTGTCAAGTGGAGTAAAACTGACACTTTGTTCTCACCCAGACACTCCAAGGACAAAGCTAGTGGCAAAAGCTGAGCTCTGCTAAAGTAAAAAGGTAAAGTCACTTCAGTCGGGTCCGACTCTGTGCGACCCCATAGACACAGCCCACCAGGCTCCCCCGTCCCTGGGATTCTCCAGGCAAGAATACTGGAGTGGGTTGCCATTTCCTTCTCCAATGTATGAAAGTGAAAAGTGAAAGTGAAGTCGCTCAGTCGTGTCCGACTCTTAGCGACGCCATGGACTGCAACCCACCAGGCTCTGCCGTCCATGGGATTTTCCAAGCAAGAGTACTGGAGTGGGGTGCCATGAGGTCAAGGAAGACTTCCCTGTCTGCACAGGCACAGGAAGGCTTCTTGAGGGTCAAAGAGGGAGGGGGCCTCACTCCATAGTAAGTGTGGACAGGCATGCACCCATCGGCCTCTGTGGTGGGATCCATCTTAGAAAAAAGTGCGCACATATTTGGGGGAAGGTCTTAGGGCAGTCAGGTGTGAAGAAAGAAAGGATAAAGGTCAAAGGTAAACAGAGGCCTGGAAGGACTGTCCTATGTTTAAGTGAAGCACCTTTTTGCTGCGCTCCTCATTTAGGACATCCACCCCCTTCACCGGATACATTATCTCGGCCCAGCTGCTGACACTGTGGCCCTTAGAGAGGACACCCACATCCTGTCTCTCTGGGTGCGTATTTCTGCCCTGCTTCTCGTAACTAAACTGTCTCTCTGTGTGCTGTCTCCTACATTGTGCTGTGTCTCTAATAAACTTTGTATCTGTTTTTACAGTTTTTGCCTCCTTGAAACCTTGCTTTCAGATGAGAGGGAAGAGCCAGGGAACTTTCCTTCTAGCCTCTGTCCCCTGGTGGTCCAGTGACTAAGATTCCTAGTTTTCATCCAGGCTTTGTTGTCGTTGTTCAGTTGCTCAGTCGTGTCTGACTCTTTGTGATCCCATGGACTGCAGCACGCCAGGCCTCCCTGTCCATCACCAACTCCCGGAGTTTACCCCAACCCATGTCCATTGAGTCAGTGATGCCATCCAACCATCTCATCCTCTGTCGTCCCCTTCTCCTCCTGTCCTCAATCTTTCCCAGCATCAGGGTCTTTTCCAATGAGTCAGCTCTTTACATCAGGTGGCCAAAGTATTGGAGCTTCAGCTTCAGCATTAGTCCTTCCAATGAATATCCAGGCTATTTAAGTTTAATTCCTGGACAGGAAACTTAAGATCTCTCTTTAGGACTGTTCACTGCTCTCCCTCTGAGATCAGATCCATTTATCTTTCTTAAAAGTCACGTGTTTTCCATGTAAGTACCTTTCTCCCCGTCTCTCCTTTGCTCCCCCACTAAATTGGTATATAAGCCTCAAATTCTGTCTAGTACATGAATAAAAACATTTTCTTGCTAATCTGTCTCTTGTTGGTTTAATTCAGGCCCCAAGTACTGAATCTAAGACGGTAGAGCAAAAGGTTTTCTGCCCTGACATATGCAGCTAGGAGAGGGACTGTCCTGGCAATGAAAAGTAAAATGGGTTCAGGACATTCTTTAGAAGATTTTTAATCATTGAGGTCAAGAACGTAACCTAGAGAGACAGCCTGCCTGGGTTCATAATCTTGGCTCTACTACCGTGGCTCAAACTGTCTTACCTTGGGCAAGTTACTTTATGCTTTCTGTGCACTATGTTGCTCAATAACTGCAAGACTCTATGATTTAATAATGGTACATTTTTCAAAGCCTGATGGGCTGACCTGCTTGTGGTAGTTCCTGCTGAGGCTCCAAGAATAACCACCTGAACACTGCAGGCTTTCTGGAAAAGGGAATGCGTTTTAGAAACTCTGGCTTTGGCAAATAAAGAAATGCTCTGGCCTATAAGGTACATGGCTCTTCTGTCTCAGATTCTTGACCAGAGCTAATCACAAGGTCTGACCTCAAGGGAGCAGGTGAGTTAATCTATATAAAATATTCAGCTGTCATTTTGTGAAAGGCTGATGACCAATTGCAGATTATGTTGCAAGGGATGATGTCATGCAAGTGTGTATGCCAGAAGAAGGGTCTAAAGGTATTGGTGTATTTGGACATTAAATTTTTGAACACTTGCTGACTACTAAGAAATGGCCAGAAGAGAAGAGGAGTTTGACATGTTAGGACATTAAAGAAAAGGTGGATTTAAGAATTAAACCATTACATGACTCTTCCAAAAAGCAGAAAACCATTCAAAAGTGACCCCAAATGATTCTGATGTCAAATAAAGCAGATTGTACTGAAGGCCATTAGACTTGAAGGAAATGTTGCAAATTTTATATTTAAGGGGGGTGGTGGGAGAGAAGGGGCAAGTAAAGACTGAAAAAGTTTAGTAGCAGTATCAGTAAATCATGTTTTCATATGAGATTTATAGTCACGGAGAGAATAAAGTTCTGTTTCCTTGCCTGAGTTTTATATTGAATGCACTGGTCCAAACAGGATTTGTATCACAGTGGACGGGCCAACATTCTACTCTGAACGGAAAGTAATTCTTTTAGAGACATAATCTGCTTACCAAAACCAGTCTTCGATTCATTTTACTTTCAGTAAAGCATGAAAGCAAAGAACTGGCAAAAAAAAAAAACAAACTTCAGAATGCTTCTTGGCATAAGAGGAGCACTATGAGGGTGTTGTTACTTTTATTTTCCGGGAGCACAGTCAGCAGGACGTGGCCACGCCATCACGGCCACAGCCGACCCTCCACGCCTCTGGTCTGCGCTGCGGGGACCGTCACGGCCACTGGGAGCCCTGCGACAGGCACGGAGTGGGAGTTGGTGGTTCTGTACTTTTGGATACACTGACCGAGACCAAAGTCAGGACTTACCTGGTGGTACCGTGGGCAAGAATCTGCCTGCTGATGCAGGGGACACGGGTTTGCTCCCCAGGAAGATGCTAAATGCCGAGGCGTGACTGAGCCCACACACAACTACTGAGCCTGTGCTCTAGAGCCTGTGAGCCACAACTGCTGCACCTATGTGCTGCAACCACTGCAACAACTGGTTTGCCTGCCGAGAGCCTGTGCTCTGAGACAGGAGACGCCACCGCAAGGAGACGCCTGAGCACTGCACTAGAGAAAGCTCGCGCAAAGCAAGGACGTCCCAGCACAGACAAAAAGAGAAGAAAAAAGACCAGCGTCAACTGGTATAAGCCATTTCCTGAGCCAGCATTAGGCCTGCGGGGACCCAGAAGCTTTCAGGCAGGCTCCTGCTTTCAGGGAACGCCAGTGTGCATTTCCATGCCCACCTCTGACCCAGGGGGCTACAGACGCTATCTGGCTAAGCTTGGGTAATATGTATATTCCACCCTATCCACAATGATAGGGGAGAAATGAATCTTCAAAGGAAAATTTCCATCCAGAAAAGGGACAGAAATTGAACAGGTGAGGGTGAAATAGGCTGAGACCTGGGACCCTTTACAACATCTCCTTCAGCAACAGACTACAAAGAAATGATAAGGGACTGGAAGTAACTGCATGCATGCACAATTGGGGCAAATTATGAGCAACAGGAGACAAAAAAGCCAAAACCCAGCTGTTGCTTCTGAGGTGCCTGGAGCAAAAGTTGGGTATCACATGATCCCTGCACATGAGAGCAGCAGAGTAGGCAGACAGCTAAGCCACCCTTCCAGGGTGGAGCCACCAACCCTCTCCTACCCTCATCCCATGTTAAGTGTCGGGTGGGTGTACTCTCCTTTGGCTCTTGTCTCCTTCTATCAGAGATTCGGAATGGTGGACCAAGTGTAGCTGAAACAGCATTTTATTAAGCTGGCAGTATTTGTAAGGACAAACTAATTACAGCTCAAGCTGGGAGCAGGCAGCAGACTCCCATGGAGCAAGTGCAGGCCAACCCAATGTCATTTAGTCATTGAGTCGTGCCCAACTCTTTGTGACCCCAAGGACTGTAGCCTACCAGGTTCCCCTGTCCATGGGATTTAAGGCAAGAATACGGGAGTGGGTTGCCATTTCCTTCTCTAGCGG
Organism: Bos taurus; assembly: GCF_002263795.3. Taxonomy (NCBI): domain Eukaryota; kingdom Metazoa; phylum Chordata; class Mammalia; order Artiodactyla; family Bovidae; genus Bos; species Bos taurus. The sequence continues at coordinate 1,452,584 of NC_037334.1, read as the reverse complement.
ATCTTCCTGACCCAGGGATTAAACCTGTGGCTCCTGCTTGGCAGGTAGATTCTTCAACACTGAACCAAAAAGAAAACCTGAAGTCACGCATAAGCTGCCCCTATTGCGCTCGTTTTGCTTTTTTATAGTTTCTGTCTCCTTCCCCTGGAACCTGATTCGTTACACGCTATGCAAATATGGGGTGGTACCCGTATTTGCCTGATTGCTTATGCCCAAGACCAGAGGTTCTCACTCAGGTCCTGGACTGCCCCTTTCATGGGCCTTTTTTTTTCTTTCCCTTTTCCCTCTGTCTGGTTCCACCATTTTGGACTCTTTTTTTCTTTTTCCTGCTATTCTAGTTACCTGACATAAGAAACCAGTTCCGACGGCCTTCTTGGCTGGCCTTTTACCAATTTCTATTGATTAAAGAGTCCACGAGCCCTGGTGTTAACACAGGGACTGGGGAGTGCAAAATCCGGGGGTGGAGAGGGGCTTTAGCCCCTTTTTCTCTTCAGAATTCTCTTCTAAGGAAACCTCAGCTCCTTCCCCAGAACTGCGTGGGGCGGGGAGGTGGTGGTGGTGGAGAGGGTGGCGCCCTTCTCTGAAGCTGTGACCCATGCGCTGTGATTTCTCCCCACCTGACACAATTTTAGCCAGGGCGCAGTGGCTGCCATCCTGCCAACTTTGGCGTGACCTCCAGGGCGCTCAGGCTTCGTGCCTCTCCTGTCCTCTTCTCTCTCCTTAGCTCAGGGCCTGCCACACAATAGCTCCCGGGCGCCAGGCAGAGCAGGATACTGAGCACCCAGCATCAGGGCCTGCCAAAGCCACCGCACGCCCTTCTCTTGTCCAGTCGCTTGCGTGAAGCCCAGGCACACCCTTTCCCCCCGCGACAGAGCGGCTGGAACACCGAGACCCTCCGGCACTGCGGCTGCCCACCTTCGGCTCGCGGCGCCTTTTCAAGGGCTGGTCTGGCGGTTGCTGCGCGAGGCGGCCCTCACCGGAAGGGGGCGTCCGAGACACCGTTTTACCGAAGCTCGGAGGAGGAGCAGCGCCATCCCAGCTCGAGAGTTAGGGTTACACGATAAAAGGCACGCGCTACGTCCAACATTCGACCCCGCAAATACTACCCGAGCTCCCCCAAAGTTCAGGCGCTGGGACCCAGGCTGAGCAAAAGGGGTGCCCTGCGCCAGGAGCAGAGGGCGCCCAAGGCCTTGGGGGAGCTAGCTGTTACCAAGAGGCAGCGGCTGGTGGGGAGCCTGGCAGGAGGGCGGGACTTCAGAGCACAAGAGAACGCCACATAACTTTTCCAGAAGGTTTTCGAAAGGAGCCGGGGAGAGGAGGGACACTGACCGGACCCTGACAAGCAGCGGCCGTCCGTTGCACGTGATCCTAACCTCCGAACCCGTCAGGAAAGCGCCTCTCCCCGCTCCCGCCCCTCTCGCGGCTCGGCCGGAGAGGCGCTCCTAGGAGGCTGCTGCCCGCAGTCCAGCTGGGACCCCCGGCACCCCTCTGCCTTGAGCGGCCGTCCCCCAGCCCGGAAGGCCCAGGCACCACCGTGGGTCTCCGCCTGCGACAGCAGATCCCGTCAAGGGTCGCCCCACCATTTCCTCAAGTTCCGCGCCCCCACACCTCATGGCTCCTGCCTTGATTCTCCCAGCCTTCTGCAGTCAAGCTGGACCTTTCCTTTGGAGGGGCGCCCGAGGGTAGGTCTCCAGTGCGGGCTGAAAAGGCCCGCGAGGGGCCGGGCTCTCGGATCCCAATCGCGACCCTCCTCCGAGCGCCCCGCCCACCCTCCGGCCAGGGGCAGGGTCCACGTCGCTTTGTCCAGCGGTTTAGGGCACCTGCGACCGACTACACCACTGGTCTGCCGCCTAGAGCGAGGTGTTCGCTCCCTGTCACTGCGGAAAAACCGAAGCCCCTGCCGGCTTTTCAGTACGGCAGTGACACCGCCCGGCACCGGCAGTCCAAGGACACGGATTGGAGAAGGGTTTGGCCGGCGGACGGCGCTTGGGGTCGGCTCCAGCCTCCCCCCAGGGGCCCGCTGTTCCCCTCTAGTGACTCCGCAGCCCGAGCTCCGGCCGCACGCCTTTCGGGCCCCCTGTTCCTCCCCGGCAGGCGCGCTGGGCCTGGGTCTCAGCGGGAAAGGCCCCTGGCGCCGCCCCTAGGCCTCCCTTCCCGGGTTCCGCGTAGGTGAGCGCTGTCTCCACTGCCCTCTGCGCAACGCCCCACTCCGGGCGCGCCGCCCCCACGACCCCCACAGGGCCTGACGGCCCCCAGCTCCCGTCTAGTGCGAGCAGCCCAGCCAGAAGGGAGGCAACAGCCAGGCAGGAGGGCCCCGGGGCCCCCCGAGGCCCACAGCTTGGCATCACCTAACTCTCCAATCAGGTCTCCTCCGTACCTTCATCTCCTTTTCCCCAGGGCCACTGACTTTTTTAGCTCCTGTTCTTTAAGAAGCTTCCCTCCTGCCCCCATGATTCCCTGTGGGCTGAGCTGTGTGCTTTTAGGGCTAAAAAGGGGTGATACCCAATGCCTGGGGATTTTTCCGAGGGTGTGGTCAGGGAAGGCCCCACTGAGGTGACATTTAGGGTGAGAGGTTACAGTGGGGAGGCAGTGGGGAAAGCAGCCTAGGAAAGGGGAGGAGCAAGGAAAAAGTCACCAGGTTGAGTATTTGGTTGGGAGAGGGTGTGTCCCTTCCCTGTTAGGGAGAGGAAGAGAATAGCAGACAGGACCCAGGGCCCTGTGGCCTGGAGGCAGCCTACTCATCACACTGTTTTCACGTGGAGAAACAAACTCAAACCTTGGGCCTAATGTTGGGGTGGGGAAAAGCTTGATTTCCTGTAATGTTCCATATAAATGGTGGCCCAGAGCAGCTCAGTCCGACTCTTGCATTGGGTTTGTTTCTGGCTGCCCCACCACACACGTCTAAGCTTGGCTCCACTTGGCAAAGAAAATAAAGGAAACAAGAAAACTATTGTCAAGGGATGGGATTGGGACAGGTTGGGTGGGACCTGGGAACTTTTGCTGCAGCAGTGCAATGTTTGTGCCTGGACACACTTCTCAAGCAACAAAATACAAAGAGACTATCATTGTTTAGTTGCTAAGTCATGTCTGACTCTGCCACTGCATGGACTCCACCAGGCTCCTCTGTCCATGGGATTTCCCAGGTAAGAATACTCGAGCAGTTTGCCATTTCCTTCTCCAGGAGATCTTTCCAACCCAGGGATCAAACCTGAGTCTTCTGCTTGGCAGGCAGATTCTTTACCACTGAACCACCAGAGAGGCCCACAAAGAAATTCTTAAGGGACTAAAACAGCTATGTGCATACAGTAATTGGGAAAAATTATAGACACAAAAAGTACAAAAAGACAGAAAAACCAACTGCCACTTCTGAAGAGCCAGCAGAAATGTAGTACTGCACATGCCCCTCTCCTGCATTCAACACCACATAAGGGGTGGGCAAACCACCCAAGCCACCCCTCCAGTCAGGCCCCTGGATACACCGCATACCCTCACCCCCATATAAGGAACAAACTCACAGCCCCCCAAGGAACCTGTTCCTTGTTTTCCCTCCAGTCTGCTGCAGCAGGGGCCCCAGTAGAGCCTCCTCCTTGGATCATGGGGACAGATTCTGGTTGCCAGCTGTCTGCCACCCTGGTATCTACTTGCTCTTTTGGCCCCCGGGGCCTGAAGAGACCCATGCAACAGCTCCCCACCTTGACTGCCTGCCTGATAAGATGTCATTGAAGTGGGTGGCAGCAAGGGGGCTGGGGATCCCCTTGTTATGACGGCTGATCATGGGATGCTGACTCACTGCCGGCCAGACCACCTGACCACAAGCGCAGGCAGAGAGGGCCCTGCCAGGGAGTTCCCCGGCTGCCGCCTTGTTTACCTCTAGCAAGGCTTGGAGGAGGGGCGGGGGAGGGCAAGGCTCAGGAGTGAGGCATGCTGGGAAGGCCAGAACTCGGGCTCCCCAGCTGCGGGTGGTCTGCCTGCTTGCCAGGGCACCATTTCCTCCCACCCACCTTCTCCCTGAGCTTTCCATTCGTCCCTGCAAACCTACCACTGTCTCAAACATCATAAGGCTAGAAAGCAGATGTTTTCCTAGGGGCAATCTCTGTCTCAGCTGCCTCTATGTAAACACAGAGTCCTTCCTGAAATCTGAGGTTCCCTAGAACCACAGGGCTTTGGTGGTGAACCCCTCACACTCTCAGCTGGGGACGATGACGCTCTGGCAGGGGGTCAGGAAACCAGCTCTTGCCTTGCCCAGGGCTGAGTGACTCTCAAGCTGCTGAGTCTCACAGGGGCGCCTGTGGGCCACTGCAGCCTCCACCCAGCACTGCTCCCTCTTTGTCCCTTGACTCTGTCTGTAGGGCAGTAGGCAGAGAGGGTCCTTTCCTAGGCTCAAAGTAGGGATGCTGGGAGAAGCCTGAGAACAGACTGTCCTCTCTATAGGGTTCTGGACAGTGGTTCAAAGCCTTCCTACTCTGGAGCTCTCTGGGAAGGACAAGCCACCCCTGTGAACTGGTCCCAGTCGTGCTTCCACAAGCATGGCACCCTTGTATCTGACTAGCCAAATCCAACTGACCTTCCTGTGGTCTCCAGGTTTCCCATTATTCCTTTAAGTTTTACCTGCTTCCACAAACCCCACCATGAAAAAGCATGAATTTGACTCAGCAGGTTTGACCTTCTACTCACAGAACCATACCTGGGAGGGTTCATAGGGTAACATAACTTCCCGACTACCTTCTTCTAAGACACTCATCCCAACCCCTTCCCCCAGGCTGTTTGAACAGGTCACTTTAGTCACATAAAGCTGGAGATGCCCAGCACAGGAAGGAAGTAGGCTGTTGATCTGCCTATTGGGCTGCCCATGAGGCCAACAGACCTGAGACCCCCTCAGGCCCTTGGGTACCACCTGATGACAAATGGGTGTCCAGGCAGCAATGGCGAGTCTTTTAGGGAGCATTGAACATTTGGTGGCTACTGAGGCTCCAGGAAGCCTTAGCAAGCCCTCCGTGTCAGGTGGGGGTGGGAATATTTTGTGCTGTCCTGGCACCTCTCAACTCTACCCTCTGTCAAACTGGGAGCTCCTCTGCTGCTTGCGCTTCAGTTGGGAGGGTCTGTCCCTCCACTCAGTAAGGGGCTGTCATGGAGGATGCTGGGGATGGAGTGGGCTGCCACCTGAGAGGCTGATGGCTTCAAAGGGAGGGGCTTCTGCCAAGAGTGGCAATGTCAGGACAGCCCCCCAGGAGCCAATTTGTTCTAGATGGCGGTGCCCGCTGAGCGACTAGAAGCTTCCTGGCTTCGGGCTTCTGTCGCCCACCTTCCTCCTGCACTGGGCATCTCCAGGCCGCCTGGGTTCTGCTTTGCTGAGTCATAGCCAGGACCAGACCTGGGAGGGGTCTCCAGGTGAAGAGGCTGGCTAAAGATCTTTGACGTCGGAGTAGGGGGCTGGCCTCTTGGGGTGCCTGGTGCATTAGGGGCAGTGAGGAAAGGGGGCGGCAATGAGGGGGCAGTGAGCCTAGGGCTCCCGGAGGGCGGCTCGCGAGCCCCGGCCGGGCGCTGAGGCCCCGCCCCCAGAGCGCCGGGGGGGGGGGGGGCGCGGCTTCCCTCGTCTCTATAAAAGCCGCGCGCCTCCGCCCGCTGTTGCCCAGCTGTGCTCCAGCTCCTCGAGTGGCGGTAATGGCGTCGCTCACGGTGAAGGCCTACCTTCTGGGCAAGGAGGACGCAGCCCGCGAGATCCGCCGCTTCAGCTTCTGCTTTAGCCCGGAGCCCGAGGCCGAAGCCGAGGCCGCGCCTGGCCCCCGGCCCTGTGAGCGGCTGCTGAACCGGGTGGCTGCGCTCTTTCCTGTGCTCCGGCCCGGCGGCTTTCAGGCGCACTACCGCGGTGAGCGGGCCCGGCGCCCTCGGGAGCGGTGCGGGGACGTGACGCAGCCCTGCCCTGCCGGGCGGGTCAACGGCCCCTTCGCCTCGGCCTTGGCGGCGCCCGCGGGAATTTTCTCTCGCAGCTCTCCGGGTGGACGGCGGCCCGCGTGGGCCCCTAGCTCGGTCCTGGTGCCGCCCTGGTAACGAGGAGCGGTGGCCGCAGCCAGCCCTTGAGGCGGGTGTCTGGCGCCGCCAGGCCCTCCCGGCGAGTCTCAGGCCTGGCGGCGTGAGAGGCCTCCTCCTCCCCGCGGTGATAGTGCAGATTTTGGCGAGGACGCAGGGCGTCCTCACCTGCTCCCCCAGCGCCTCTCGGGTTACACCGACTCCTGGGTGCCGCAGTCCGGGTCTGCCAGCGCCAGGTGGGGTTGTGGAGAGAACCCGGAAGAGCCGGGGCGGGCAGACGCGGAAGGGCCGGCGGGGAGAGCGGTGACGCCGTTAAACGCCCCGGGAGGCTAGGCGCTCGGTGGTGCGGCCTGGCCCGCAATTTGCGGGCGGCTGGCACAGGTCGGGCGGCCTCACGAACACCTAGGGCTAGGCGGAATCCAGACGTTATCTCACTGGCAGTGATGAGAGGCACAAGAGAAAACGTTTTTAGAAGTAATGGTGTAGGGACAGAGCCCGGGAGGCAGCTGTTTCTAGCTGCGCGGGTGAGAAGCTGGCTGCTGGGTGTGGGGTTAGGGGAGGTTGTTGTGCTGGGAGGGAGGCGGGCCCGTGTACGTGGGGCGGTACTAGGACCTTCCTCTGGACTGCTGCCAGGCTCCCAACTTTTTTTTTTCAACCTGTTTAAAAATTAGCGATTTTATTGAGCTACCACCCCATGGAATTCGTCCATTTAAAGTGTACAGTTTTTACCATTTTCACGGATTTCTGCAGCCACTATCACAGTCATCTGGGAGTCTTTCCATCACCTTCTGAAGAAACTCTGTACCCTTTAGCTATCCTCCCATCCCATGCTTCCAGCCGTCAGATACCACTAACCTACTTTATGGATTCCCTTGTTCTGGGCAGTTCATATAGAAATATGTAGGTTTCTTTTATTTGGCATGTTTTTACGGTTCACATATGTTCAGCATGTATCAGTATTTCATTCCTTTTTGTGGCTGAATAACATTCAATTTTATGGATACAGCACATTTTGTTTAGCTGTTCATTAGTTGATGGACATTTGAGTTGTTTCTGGCTTTTGATTCAGCCACTGTTTTTATGGTAGATGTTGCATCTGGTGACCCACAGACCTGATCTAGCCTGCAGATGTATGGTGTGGTTTGTCCTGCATGGTGGTGTTTTAAACCATTTGCGCCAACATCTAAAAATTGGAGACTACATACTAATACATAATTTTAACTTTGTTGGGGGCGGAAGCAGGCAGATGTATTCTGCTTTAGTCTTCTAAGCCACAAGCGGTCCAAGGGGAGCAGGTCTTAGGTGGGGATCTCCACGTTGACATGGGGACTGGTCTGGCTGGATGTGCCCAGAGATAGCAGCCTTCTGATGGGGCAGCTGGCCCAGAGGCAGCGCATAGTGGGCAGGGGCTGCCACTGCACACTGCTGCTGGCGCGTGTCCGGGGCCGGGCTGGAGCCCCTGCCCTCCCGGCAGTGGCAGAGTGAGTGGGTGGTCTGCCCTCAGCCCTGCTTCTCTCTGGGCCAGACAGGTGGGCTTCGGTTTATAGCCTTGCAAGGGCCCTTCAGCACCAGCCTCAGCTCTTTTCAGCAGCTTGTGTCCAGCTGAGACATGCTGGGGCTCACGTTCTGTCTTTTAAACAATCTAGATGAGGATGGGGACTTGGTTGCCTTTTCCAGTGACGAGGAGCTGACGATGGCGATGTCATATGTGAAGGATGACATCTTCCGCATTTACATTAAAGGTAAGGGGCTGCTCTGGGGTGCTGCCTAAAGCCTAGTGCTCCCTGCTGAGTGCAGCTGGCTTGAGGTTATGGAGAAGTTCCTCCAAAGAAGGGGTGAGGAGACTGGGGCTCTTTAAGACAGGACCACAGTCATTACTCTGCTTGACCTGAGAAAGGAGTCTGTGTCCACCACAGGGGGTGAGGTTGGAGGGTCTCTGGGTTCACTCTTCTTGAGGGGGGTTCCCTCTTGATTGCGATCATGGGCCAGGGCAGCTTTGGGGTTTAGTTTAGTGCGGGCCAGGACCATAGCCATATGGACACAGCTCTCTGGTGCGTTGCTCCTGCCTGGGCCACACGTCCCCAGGTCACAGGTGCAGGGATTGGAGCCTCTTAGCAGGTTCTGAAGCTGCTTTGTTACTGTCAGTTGAGCACCTGAATTCCGGGTGGGTTCAGTGTCTGAAGGGTGGCACTGTGGGCCTTCTGACCGATGGCCCCGAGTGCGATTCTTCGCGGCTCACCGAGAGTCTCGGCTCTCCACCCTGCCTGCAGAGAAGAAGGAGTGTCGGAGGGATCAGCGCCCCTCATGTGCCCAGGAGGTGCCCAGAAACATGGTGCACCCCAACGTGATCTGTGACGGCTGTAACGGGCCCGTGGTGGGGACGCGCTACAAGTGCAGCGTCTGCCCTGACTACGACCTATGCTCCGCCTGCGAGGGCAAGGGCCTGCACCGGGAACACGGCAAGCTGGCTTTCCCCAGCCCCATTGGGCACTTCTCTGAGGTGAGTGGGGCCTCCCTGTGGGTGGGCGCCGGGTAGCAGGAGCCCCCTGACTGGCACCACCTTACCCCTCTGCCTGCCCCTTCCTAGGGCTTCTCTCACAGCCGCTGGCTCCGGAAGCTGAAACATGGGCACTTTGGGTGGCCTGCCTGGGAGATGGGCACACCGGGGAACTGGAGCCCACGTCCTCCTCAGGCAGGGGATGCCCACCCTGGCCCTGCCACGGAATCAGGTGAGGATTGTGTCTGCTGGCCTCTGAAGGGTGAGATGTGAGGGCCAGCAGAGCTGGAGGGCTTTCCCTGTGTCCTGAAATCCTGCATGCCTGTGGCTGGCCTAGGCACTTCGTGGCCATTCGTGCATTTAATCCTCATAAAATCCTGCAAAGTGCAAGCATCATCTCCATTGTACATCTGGGAAAACTAGGTGCCTCGGTGCTCAAAGCCACTAACGCACCTGCCCTGGTGGCCCTCACATGGAGATTCGGGAGGTCCCTCCAGCACCTGCGTCTCCACAGTCTGCTCTCTTCTTCTTCATGCTAGTTGTTCGGAAAGTCAGAGCCAGATCTGCTCAAGTCTTGTAAAACAGTTCCCAAGTTAAAAATTTACACATAGCTTGCATTCTGAACTTTTAGATTCTAGTTTTATTCTGATTTTATTACCACGTCCTTTGATTTACCTTGTCTTTAGGGACAAAGATGAGGGTATTTGTTTGATTTGAGTAAATAATACTTTTTGGGGGGGAGGGGTAAATAATACTTTATACTGTGTGTACAGAGTTTCTAGGCACCAGGAATGTAGATGAAGGGGGAGTGGTGTGAAAGACAAAGGGGCCCAGGAGGTGGCCTAGAGAGGGGGAGAGAGGGAAGCAATAGAGTATAGGCTGCTGGGACCAGGCCCCCGGAGTAGGGCTTCTGGGACAGACAGGACTGTGACAGGTTTCAGTCATTGAGAGAGATGCTTTGAATTAAAAGTATCTTTGTTTTTTGAAACCAAAGCCTCTGGTCCATCGGAAGATCCCAGTGTGAATTTCCTCAAGAACGTAGGGGAGAGTGTGGCGGCTGCCCTCAGCCCTCTGGGTAAGTGCCCCTCCTTTGACATCAGCAGAGCATTTGGTAACCAGAGTGCAGGTGGCTATTCTGTGGCTTTCAGTTGGGATACTGCAGAGGAGGGGCAGCTGATGTGTCTTTGAGACCAGTAAGGATTCGTTGCTTCAGATCAATCAGTCTTGACCAAGTGCTGCACCACAGGCCACTTGAGGTTGAACTCCCTGACAAATTCTTCAGCTTTCCACACAGAGTGAAGTGGAATCAGCCAAGAATCAGCCAGAATTTGGTTGGGTAATCCCACTAGGGAGGGTGACCGGGCTCAGTTTAAAGGCTGCCCTTCATCTTCTTCCTGCTTGTCCTTTGGGAGAAGACCAGTCCGTATTTCTCCTTACTTGAGCCTTGGGGTTTCTTTAAGGACTTAAGTGAGTAGTTAACTGAGATGGCCATATTGCTTTTCTTCCCTTTTTTGCAACCTCCAACCTTGCCTGGTGCTTCCTAAGAACTGGGCTTGTGCCAGTGCCAGAGAGAAAGGAGTAAGGGAGGGAGGTTCTCGTGTCCACTGCTGGATTCCCAGTGTGCAGGCCCAGGGTAGGTGTCTGGGTGGGTGAGCTGTGCACCTTCATAGTGTGACCTGGCCCAAGGCTAAAACCTCTAAAACTTCAGAAAGCACTTGCTGGGTTGTGGCCATAAGAATCAGCTGATGAAGGTGACTTACGATGGATCCATGATATCATCTTTGTGACTGCAGTGGCGGGAAGTGTCTACCTGGTCTGTCCAAAAGTTGTGTGCAGTGTCTGAAAGAATGCTGTAGCAGGGTCCCCAAGCTCACCCACCACCTGCCCTGTGGCTCACAGAGCATGACTGCCATTGCTTCCAACCTGAGGTCATTTCTGCTGACAAAGCAGCTTTGAAGTAGCAGTGACATCTTGGCATTGCTGCTACATGAAATAGCTCAGATCTCACATGGTTTCTGTATTGGAGTTAAAGACTCTTGAGTGAGTGAGGAAAAACAATTGCTATATTTAATGCTTTCTAAGGAGGGTAACTGGAGAAAGACATGACAACCCACTCCAGTACTCTTGCCTGGAAAATTCCATGGACGGAGGAGCCTGGTGGGCTACAGTCCATGGGGTTGTGAAGAGTCGGACATGACTGAGCAACTTCCCTTTCACTTTTCACTATCATGCATTGGAGAAGGAAATGGCAACCCACTCCAGTGTTCTTGCCTGGAGAATCCCAGGGATGGGGGAGCCTGGTGGGCTGCCGTCTATGGGGTCGCACAGAGTCGGACACGACTGAAGTGACTTAGCAGCAGCAGCAAGGAGGGTAACAGTGGAGTAGTGATGAAATAATTGGGAGATAGGTTATTCCTAAACTCTGCCACTCACTCAAGACATAGTGAAGACGTAGTAGGATTTTAAGTAATCCCAACTAACGGGTTGTTACTTAGAGGCCCACAGAAAATTTTTCTTTGGAAGATAGTAAATGGACAGTGGTTCTCAAGTCCACTGAACATCAGAATCACCAACGAAAGGTTGGTTTTTATTTGATTTTAATTTTTTTTTTGTGGGAGGGTATATATTTTGGTAGATGGAAACTATTAAAACGGATTATCCTGAATAAAAAAGTTTTCTTTTGAAAGAATGAACAAGATAACTTGGGAAGTCACAAAACCACGTCTACGTTCAGGTAGGAGACTTTAAAACAGTGAAGAGTTCCAGGTCCCTTGATTCGTTAAGTGGGTTTTGGGTAGGGCATGAGGGGTCTGTGTGTTCTGAAGGCTTCCCAGGAGACTGTCACACTTGCTCTCCATCCTGAGACCTATCTGAGTGGATTCTCCATTCAGGATACCAGGGAATAATTTTAGAAGTGCTCAGAGGTCTTTGGCAGTAAGAATTAAGGCCTTCTCAGGTCTTTCAAAGTGGATGGAGTGCTTTCTGCTAACTCAGGAGGAGTCTGGAACCCTACAAAACAAGTTTCATTGGAATGTGTTTTTGAGTAGCTATTGAAGACAGCCATTCGAGGAATGGATTAAACTCTCTTTGGAGTTACGGGTATTTATTTTCCTTTCTTTTGAGGAACTAACAGGATGACTCAGTCTACTAATTGCCTAGAAGGGAACGTTAGTTCCAAGAGCAGGGGCCCAGAGGGAGGTAACCACTAATACCTCTCAGAGGGCAGTCTGTGCAGTGAGTCAGCGACTAAAACGTTTTCTTGATAAGTGTGATAAGTTTTGTGATAAGCGGCACTGTGAGAGCCAGCTGAGCAAGAGCATGAGCCCAGGGCCGTACTGGCTGGAGGTCACAGCCACTGACACCTAGGACTTAAAGCAGCAGGGCCGTGGAACCTTCCACAAACATCCCCTACGCAGAGGCTTTGGCTAGCAGGGCAGAGACGTGGTACAGTCTTTTAAGCCCTGAAGTCTCAGATTATCATCAAGTTGGAAAAGCTAGTTCAATAATCTCAGTAATCCATTACAGAAGAGTTGCATCATTCACCCATTTTAGAAAGTATATAGGTGTCCATTGTACTGTTCTTCTGTCTTTTCTGATTATTTGAATGTTTCATAATGAAAACTGCAGGGGAAATGGAAGAAGGAAAACAATGTAAATATTGCAGATAGGGGTACCAGTTGCTAAGCCTGCTTTTATTTTCTCTGCTTGCTCCTCATACTCTACTAAAATAATAGTGAAGGGGTTAAACAAAATAAGTAAAGCAACATGGATCATGAAAAAGGGAAAAAAGTAATGGAGGACAAGATAAAACAATCTCATCAAACTTTGGAAGATGGAAAATGCATGGAGGAAAGTAACCAAGGTGGGATAATCTGAGGATTAATCCTGGTGGCCCAATACAGGATGAAAGAATTCCAGAGAGAGAACAGCGTAAACTGAAGGCAGGAAATGGACAAACACGAGATGGTCTCTTGGCACTAGGACACTAACCTCTGGATTAAAAAGGGCCCCAGATGCCTTGGACAAGGACTGAAAAAGACCCCATGCCGGAGCTTAAAATTGTCCTGTCAGAACCCTTGGGGCAGAGACTCCTGAAACTCTGAAGGCTGCTGTAATAGCTTGGGAACTTAAGGAGCACATTAAGAGCTAGAAGACACTGACTTCAAAAGTCTCATCTAAATCTGATTTTCAGCCTTGAATTCTGTACCCAACTAAAATGATCAAGTGTGGGAGCAAAACAAAGTTGTCAGGAATGAAACTGACACAAGGTCTTAATCATCTTACCTGGGCTTGAACTGTCTCTCTGGCCAAAATAAAGAAACAAGCCCAGAATGAAGAAAGATGGTGGGTACTGGAAAATGGTGCCCACCAGACGAGAGTGACAATGGTAGTTGCCAGGATGGAAGGAAGGCACAGGTGCTGTGCCTCTGGTCAGAGAGCTGCCTGTCCAGGCTGGAGCTGGAAGCTCCATGCCTGCCTGGGATGGTCTCCAGGGGAAAAACCAGAATGGATGGGGTATCTGATACACTTAATCTGTGTAGAAAACGCTACAGAGAAGCTGTGAGAGAATATGGGGAAAGTTACTAAGTGAAAAAGAAAGCATCGTTACTGCTATAAATACAGAAAACTCTGAGGAAATAAGCCCACTCCTTAGCCAGCAAAGAACACTATATATATAGCGGCACTAACATAAACACTGAATATTGTTTTTACCAAAATGTGAGTTTTTGAAAGGATAGGGGAAGTGTTGATCATCTAGAGTTAGAAATAAATGGTAAACCTAAGTAGTCAGGAAAGACAGAAAAAGCACATTGTCAGTTAAAAGTTGTCTCTGGAGGGTGGGCCAGGCTGTGTGGTGGGGGCAGGGAATCTATATTGCTTTCTAAATTTTATTGAAGTCTGCTGCTGCTAAGTCGCTTCAGTCGTGTCCGACTGTGTGTGACCCCACCAGGCTCCCCCGTCCCTGGGATCCTCCAGGCAAGAACACTGGAGTGGGGTGCCATTTCCTTCTCCAATGCGTGAAAGTGAAAAGTGAAAGTGAAGTCACTCAGTCGTGTCCGACTCTTGGCAGCCCCATGGACTGCAGCCTACCAGGCTCTTCTGTCCATGGGATAGTTGATTTATAATGTTAATTATACTGTATAGCAAACTGATTCAGTAACACATATATGTATTTTCCATTATGGTTTATCATAGGATATTGAATATGGTTCTCTGTGTTATACAGTAGGGCCTTGATGTTTATCCATCCTATAGTCCTTAAAATTTTTTACATTTACCTGTGACTGCACTGGGTCTCCTGCTGCGTGCAGGCTCTCTTCAGTTGGGGCGAGTGGGGGCTGCTGTCTAGTCCTGCACAGGCTTCTCACTGCAGTGGCTTCTCCTGTGGAGCATGGGCCACAGAGTGCAGACTTCAGTAGTTGTGACACTCGGGCTCAGCACTTGCAGCTCACAGCTCCAGAGCACAGGCTCGGTGGTTGTGGCACACGGGTTTAGTTGCTCCGTGGCATGTGGGATCTTCCCAGACCAGGGATCAAAACCATGGCCCCAGCGTTGGCAGGACGATTCTTAACTATTGGGCCACCAGGGAAGGCTCGTTCTTTTGAAATTGCTTCATTCTAAGACATGGGGCGTGTCCTTGGAGAAAGTAAAACGAATTATAACATAAACCCAGTGAGTGTGCCCTCCCTTCCCTTCAGTGAGCATGTGCCCAGAGTGTGAGAGATTGGAGGTGGACACGCCGTCTCATGGGTCACACAAAGCTTGCATGGGCTGCCTGCCTAAGCAGGGGTAGCGTGTTCAGCGTGCGTGTTTTTCACATCACTCGGCGCCTGCACACAAGTGGATGCCTCAAGTGAGGCCAAGAACGTCCTCCGCACTGCGGTGCAGGTGGCTCTGGCTGGCTGTGTGGCACAAGCTCTCACCCTGTTCTGAGGGCTTGGCCGTGCCTGCTGTGCAGCTGCTGTCCTGCACGGTGAGGGGAAGCAGAGTCTGTTTACGGACTTCGTGGGTCTGAAGCTGACCTGGGATGACGTTATTAATCAAGTGTTTGTTTCCCCACCGGCTTCTAGGCATTGAAGTCGATATTGATGTGGAACACGGAGGCAAGAGAAGCCGCCTGACCCCCACCTCTGCAGGCAGTTCCAGCACAGAGGAGAAGTGTAGCTCTCAGCCAAGCAGCTGCTGCTCTGACCCCAGCAAGCCAGACAGGGACGTGGAGGGCACAGCACAGTCTCTGACGGAGCAGATGAATAAGATCGCCCTGGAGTCAGGGGGTCAGCATGAGGCAAGTGCCCCCCTAACACATCCGGAGCTTCTCCCAGCACCTGAGTCACAGCCCCTCCCCGGCACTCACACGGCCAGCAGAACCCATTTCCGTTGAGTTGTTGGTGGCATTTAAGTTGTCCTGTGAACCCTCCACTAGAACTCTGTAAAGCAGAAGGACTCTTGCTAGTCCTGCGTGCCCTGTCTCTCGCAGAGCTGAGACTGTGGTCAGGTGGCCTGTTGTTCTCATTCTTGTGCTCACTGGGGCTTTGTTTCAGGAACAGATGGAGTCTGATAACTGTTCAGGAGGAGATGATGACTGGACTCATCTGTCTTCAAAAGAGGTGGACCCGTCTACAGGTGAACTGCAGTCTCTACAGATGCCTGAGTCTGAAGGGCCAAGCTCTCTGGATCCTTCCCAGGAAGGACCCACAGGACTGAAGGAAGCTGCACTGTACCCACATCTGCCACCAGGCAAGGGATTTCGGATTGTTGTGTATTACTCCCTTTTCCATTCAGAGCCTCCTATCACTTGCTTCTAGCAACACAGATAGGCATTACCTTCTCTACTGCAGGGCTTGTCTATTGATGTAAGAGAAATCTAGGAGTTGGTTTTGTCCTCTGCGTCTATACTGAGCCTTAGTACGCTCAGCTAGTTTTAGTAATTTCTAGAACTTAACCCACAGACCCAGAATTATGAAGGCAGATGTGATATGGCGGCAGCACTGGCTCTGGGCACTGCCACGCACTGCTGAAAGTGGAGTCGGAGTCCATCTCCACTGTTTGCTCATCGCAAGTGCTAATCTCGGAGCAGGGGTCACAGTCACGGTGCCAGTAGGAGCCAGGCAGGAAGCCATGGTGTAGAGTGGGTGGTGTGGAAGGCAGCAGGGCCGGGTGGAGAGTGGCAGCCTGGAGGACACACACTGAGTAGATGAGGCCACTCACATCCTGCTCTGCTTCATCACTGTCACGTGGCGGGGCGTTTAAAACGTTATTCAGCTGGAAACCCATCTATGCCCCGAATTCAGCCCTTGGGCTGCCAGTATTTCTCTTCTCTGCCTTGAAGTGGAGAGTGGCAAACTATGGCCTATGGGCCAATAATGACTTTGTCATTTTTATGATGGTTGGAAAAAAGTCAAGATGGGAAAATGAGATGAAATTCAAATCTTGTGTTCATAAATGTAAGTTTTACTGGAACATAGATAGCCATGCTAATTTTTTACCTATTGTGTGGCTGCTTTTATACTTCAACAGCTGAGCTGAATTTTTGTGACAGAGACCAAATAGCCTGCAAAGCAGCTTAAAATATTTACTCTTGATTTTTTACAGAAAAAGCTTGACAGTCCCTGCCTTGGAGGGTCCCTGTGAGGATTAAGACCTTGTAAAAGGGCCAGGTACAGGTCACATTTGGGGCGCAGTGCCTCTTCCTCATAGCTGTCATTACTCTTTCTGGCAGAAGCTGACCCCCGGCTGATTGAGTCCCTCTCCCAGATGCTGTCCATGGGGTTCTCTGATGAAGGTGGCTGGCTCACCAGGCTTCTGCAGACCAAGAATTACGACATCGGGGCTGCCCTGGACACCATCCAGTATTCAAAACACCCACCACCTTTGTGACGATGTTTGCTCACCCATTCTGTGTCCCCTTTCTTGTCTCATAGTCGTGTTGAGTTAGTGTAGAACCCCAGTGCCTCTAAGTCCCAATTTCTCGTCATTCTTCTTTCAGAATCTGGGGGGTGGGGATGCACAAAGCCCTTTAGGGCAGTAGAACAAGTGACACGGGGGGAGTTCCAAGGGTGTGAGTGCGGATTCTGAGAAACACTGATCAGCTTCCCATGGATGCTGGCTCCTTCCAGCCAGGGGACCCCGCCCTGGGGCAGAGCGAGAGACTCCTCGCTGGGGAGGACGTGGAGACCATACTGCATCTTATCCGTACTCTCCCTGCAGGATTACACCAGCAGTCCAGAAGAGATCTTGCCAAATGGCTTTCTGCTTTTTCTTTCTTTTTTAATGACTATAGGACACTGATATGTAACTGATTTTCTGCTAGAAGTTTGATATCCTCTGAATTTAGCTAAAGGATCACCAGCATTCACCCGGGGTGGAAGAGGCTGTCCTGTAGCAATTACAGCTCAGGACTGTGGCTAACATCTGAGAATAAAGAAGGGCTGACAGAGGAACTGATGCTGTTCAGAGTACTGCCTATTTCATAACCACTGTAGTTACCGTTTCCAAACCTGTCAGCTGCTTTTAAAGTTAAGAAAATCGCTTTGTAACCATTCTATTTGTAAACAATTTTAATTAATTAAAGGTATAAGCACTTTAATCAAAGATGGTACAAGAGGTAATCTGTTTGATGGTCATATTTATCGTCGCTTCTTGTAGTTCCCATAAGTCATCCTCAGTCCTACTATTTGAAAGCAACCTGGGGAACCCTGTTTTCAGTGGCACAGAGGTCACTGAATTGAAGGGTTCATGTGACAAATATGTCTACGTGAATAACATACTAGTTTCAACTCACAGATCGTCATCAAAGTCCTCTCCAGTTTTAAAAAGGTCACACAGACGCATGAGTGAAGAACGTGCCTGCATCCCTTTGACCAAGGGCACACCCTCTGCCCAGGGGCCTATGCCCTGTGACTGCTCAGGGATCCTCCCACAGAGCCACTTGGGCCCAGGCATGGGAGTGTGTGTGGTCTGAGGAGACTGGCGTGCACCAGGGAGCCTGCAGAGGCCTCCTTCCCTTGGAGTCTGGGCCCTGGGGGCCCCCTGCTCAGCCTGTGCTGCCTGGATTGGCCTGAGGCCTCTCTGCAGAGGGGTGAGGGGCTCTGTGTCCAAATGTGAGCTGTTTCCAAGACATTGTTCCCACTTAGACATGGTCCTGACCTGCTGGGCAGGACACGGTGGTTCCCCCCGGGGAACAAGCTCCGTGGTGTCCAGGTCCTCACGACTGCTCTCTCTGCCCTTCCCTGCCAGGCCAGCACGGTCCTGCAGGGGAGACACGAGGTGATGGCACGTTCACCCTTCAGGGGAACAGGTGCCCAGCAGCCTCAAGGGACAGGGAGGAGTGGGTCCTGGGCCTGCGCTAGTCTTGGATGGTACCTCTGGGCACTGACAATTGCTGCTCCGTGTTGTCTACTATCCTGTAGGCTGGCAGGCCAGGGATATGCCTTGATTTTGAGATGAAGCAAAACACAGCAAATAAATGCCCTCTCTCTCACTCCAAATTCCATGACTAGGCTTTCCAAAAGAGCAAGATGTTCTCATGTGGTCAGTGGATCTATCTCATGGGACCTTAGAATCAGATGAGGGAGTGCCTGGGTGCTAGCAGGAAGGACCCTACAACCGTCTGGGGACACCATGCGCTCATCGCCAGGCAGGGGAAAGCTCTCTAGCCGTGTCGAGGGTTTTAAAGCTGCAGATACGGGATGTGACTGCCGCTGGGGCCTGGCTTCTCCCTCTCCCTCAGGAAACAAGGGTTCACTGCAAAATGAGTGCCACTGCCTACAAAGGAGTGTGAAAGCAGTGACAGGAGGGGCCCCCAGGCAGCGTGGAAGAGGCTCTGGGCAGCTGTTAGTGATCAGAGGCTGCCAGCTCTCGGGCTGACTTGCTGTGACCTCTTTGGACCTATGCCAGCCTTGATTCCTCACCTTCAAAACAAAACAGGCTGGTGGTGAGCATTAGACAATGCAGTTAAAATGTTTAGCCCAGGGACTGGTACATCAGTAACTGTCACACTCATTATTCTCTAATTTGGAGACGGAGCGCTCTACCCTTACCTGGGGGTCACAAAGCTAGTTAGTAGCAACACCAAGTTTGATCTCTGCCTCTTGGCTTTGAATGGGTGCTCTCTCCTACAGTCTGAAGCTGGTCAGGTCAACCCTGGCCTATGTTGGTGCAGCACTGACACACGCCTGGCAGAGTTCCTCTGTCTGGACGCCTGTGGCTCCCACGACAGCATAAAGCAAAACCCTCGTTCTGCGGCCTGGAAGGTATGGTGGGGTCTGCTAGGTGTGAAGCATCAATAACAAGAGCAGGTCCTGGGTGAAGAGAGTGCCCCAAATTCACAAGACCCACCTGGGTAAATGAAGGTGGCAGTTCCTCAGAAATGCAGGGCAGGTCCCAAGTTGAACAGTCTGGCGAAGACCTGGCACCCCATGTAGGATGAAGAGGACGGGCCTGATGCAGAAAAGTCCTACTGGTCAACCTCGCTTGTCTCCAAGGCATCAAATTGCCCTTTTGACCCAGTTCACATCAGTAACAGCAGGGAAACAGTGCAGGCCAGAGAAGGGAGTTGGCTTAAGACATAACAAGACACATGGGAAGTTGGACTCTGGGGCCAGGGGGAGGGTATAAGTCTTTTAATAGTCCAAAAAACAATAAAAAAAATCCAGCATGTGCTCCATGGCCACTGGGACACTGACCTTCAAGGACTTCAAGGTGACCTCACAGTTTCTGGAGTCCTGGACATGAGGGCCACATAGAGGCTGGACTGTGCTCTGGTTCCATTTCCTGGCAGAGAAAATGCTGTTAAGAATCTAGTCCTGGGACTACCCTGGTCCAGTGGTAAAGATTTTGCATTCCAATGCAAGGGTGCAGGCTTCAATCCCTGGTCAAGGAGATCACACATGCCTCCTGGCCAAAAAACCAAAACATGAAACAGAAGCAATACTGGAACAAACTCAACAAAGATTTTTAAAATGGTCCATATAAAAAAAAAAAATCTTAACAATGTAAAAAAAAAGATCCAGTCCTCCTTGTAATAATCTATAATGGAAAAGAATTTCAAAAAGAATACATATATGCACACACATATGTATTATTACTACTATATATATATATAACCAAATCACTTTATAAACCTGAAACTAATGCAACATTATAAATCATCTATACTTCAGTAAAATTAAAAAAATACAACCTAGTCCTACCGTTGAGCAGTGGTCTGATCCTGACTTGGTGGTCATCTGCTCTGACACCTTGCCATCCCTTATAGCTTCCCAGATGGCTGCTCAGCTTCTGCCTACTGCCAAGAACAGGTTGCCCAATGACATCCAAGGCAGTCCATTTCTCTGCTCTATAGCTTGCAGTTGCTAGAAAGTTCTTATTTTGAACTGGAATCTACCTCCCCAAGGCATCTGACCTGGAAGAGCCACCCTAAACCTAGATGAGGTGGTCTCTCAGAAAACTCACTGAAATGCAGGTTAAGCTGAGAGAGGAGACCTATGACAATCAGGTCTTTCCTGCTCTCAGCTAAAATCTCCCAGGCCCATTGGCTTCTCTGGCCACACTTCACTTTGTCAACCTTGCCCTTGAGTTCCTCCCTGAGGTCAGCGCAGTCTGGATGTTCTGAATTAAGTGAGACTCCTAAGAGGCGCCTCCACTGGCATTTTGCTCAGCTCCCACCTCTGCGCCTGATGCCCGGCCTGGCCAGGGGCCTGTGCTCATGGTGCCTCCTGGCTCACAACCCTCAGACTCCCTGCCAACCATGGAAGCCGCCTGTCCATCCCCAAACCACGGGGCAGTTAGGTGGGGGTGGGTGAGGCTAGATTTGTGACGGGCTTGGCACCTTTTCCTAGGCAGGCCTGTGCTGAACGGAGGGTCTGGCTTTTCTGTCTCGGATGAAGGCTGACTGTTGAAACACACTCCTCCTCCTTTCAGCCCCAGTTCTTTGGAGTCCCTTTCCAGATACTTCAGCCAGCGGTTCTTTGAGGGCTGGAGTGTTTCCTACAGAATTGGGAAGTAAATTTATTTTCAAAAGTAGGCACCTTTACTGAGAATCCCCAGTGCAATGCTGAGGCCCAAGGGCCTCAGGACCCATGCCTACACCACCACCAGGAAAGGAGTTTGACCGGCAGGTCATGGGAGAGAGATGTCCTGAACAGAGCACCCTGGCACACCCCTGGGGAAAGCTTCAAGACACAACTTACCAAGACCTTTGCGAAGGTCCACACTCCCTGGTCCAGTGGTTTCAAATGAAGATGAAGGCATGAAGATGCTCATTAAAGTGTTATCAATAATAGCAAATATTTATAGTAGCAGAAGTTTGGTAAATGCCCAATAAGAAGGGAATAAAAGTAAAGTCGCTCAGTCGTGTCGGACTCTTTGCGACCCCATGGACTGTAGCCTACCAAGCTCCTCTGTCCATGGGATTTTCCAGGCAATAGTACTGGAGTGGGTTGCCATTTCCTTCTCCAAAAGAAGGGAAAAAATATTGGCAAATCCACTATCTTCTGCAGATACTTTTTAAAAATGAAAATAGTTGAAAGCTATATAGCAACATAGAAGATACAAGTGAAAATTCCAGGATGATGCAAACAAGTATTTCTTACAGAAGTGATGGTGAAAGATTAGGTCTGTAAGTAAAGAAACTGAAAGGATAGACTGAAGCATGCAAGAGCTGATGTGTTAAAGTGGTGTGCTGAAGACTATCTCCCCTATTTACAATAAAAATACAAAGACAGCCTGGAGTGCAGACACTGCCAGCATGATTCTGTGATCAAAGGCGGAGCTCCTCCAGGGAGCCTGTCAGAGAGTTGTTTGCCCTGTCCCTGGCAGGACAGTGATCTTGTACCATGGCATCCTGGATGTACCAATGGTGTCATCTGCTCAGCCCCTGGAGCTCTGACACACTGCCCACCCAACACTGAGCACCTACTTTGAGGCCTCGGGACAGAACGGCAGCACGTGAGCCTGCTGTGTGGCTCCACCTAGAGAAAGGGGACACGGCAACCCAGGCACTCGACAACAGCATCCTTTCCCCGCCCAGGGTGCTTCGGAACAAGGGGAGGAGGACAAGGAGGTGAAGTTCAAGTTAGGTTCAGAAGAAAAAGCCAAGCAGCCAGAAGAAAGAGCCCTTTTCATAGTATTGCAAATATTTGTTAACATGGCTGTCTACACACTTATAAAAGGGAAAGGTTTATTCATTTTTGTATCCCCTGCAGCTTTAAGCCAAGTTTTCATCAGTCAGTGACATCAACATCTGTTTACAGAACAAATGATGAATGAATGAACGGAACCTCCTGGTGACAGAGCCGGCTCAGGCAGCTGGGCTGAGGTGGTGCTGCTGGCTTACCTGTGGACTTGCACGGGCAGCCTGCCAAGGACCCACGTTTTCTTCCTCATTGGCACTTATGGATTCTCCCAGAGACCTTAGGGAAAGATTGTACAACTGTTCTTTGTAAAATGACCAGGAAGATGAAGGACAATGAAGACGGGAACAGTAGGATGCACAGACTTAACAATGGCTATCAAAGCCTGCTGAGGGGACCTTATTGATTGAACTTATCTCCGTTGTTTCGATGTGACTTGGACATCCTCCAGCGGTTCAGAAGGCAGCTGCTGCTGCTAAGTCGCTTCAGTGGTGTCCGACTCTGTGCGACCCCATGGACGGCAGCCCACCAGGCTCTGCCGTCCCCGGGATCTCCAGGCAAGAACACTGGAGTGGGTTGCCATTTCCTTCTCCAATGCATGAAAGTGAAAAGTGAAAGTGAAGTCGCTCAGTCGTGTCTGACTCTTAGCGACCCCATGGACTGCAGCCCACCAGGCTCCTCCGTCCATGGGATTTTCCAGGCAAAAGTACTGGAGTGGGGTGCCATCGCCTTCTCCGTCAGAAGGCAGAGGGACCATCTGTTCCTTGGAGCAACAGGAAAAGTAACACAGGGCAGAAGGGGCGCTCTTCACTCAGAGACCAGAGCTGGCATCATGGCTTTGCCAAAGACTGGCTGTCACAGACTGTGTGACTCTGGGTACATCACTGTATCCCAGTTTCCTTACGTACAAATGGGGATAATAATGCAAGGGGACTGTGAAGATAAATGAGACAACACACGTGCACCTGCCCTGCTCAGGGCCTGAATAGAGACTAATTCAGCTGAACTCTGACAGTCCCTCCCATCAGCAGCAGCGATGTCCCCACTGCAGAGGGTCATAGGAGTGTCTTTACAGTTGTGTGGTATCTCAACCGCTACGAGATAAGGCCTTTTCCTCAGTCAGATGTATCTTCACCCACCCCCCCAGGGATAGCAGGGGTCTTTCATCATACAGAGAGCACAGTGAGGTGCCGGAGCCTCTGCAGCCTCGAGTGGAGCCGGATGGCTAACTAAAACACGCATTGTTCAAGGGCTGAAGGCTAGCACTGAAGCCGCAACCACCCATGTCCGACAGGGCTGCTACCTCACACGATCACAATGGAACTCTCTCTACTGACCTACAGTGGAAACCCAAGTCCACCAAATGTGGGCACCTCTATGTCAGTTTCTTCATTTGTAAACCAAAGCCAATGATCCTCATGGGGTGACGAGCAAGATGAAATGAGGTCATGCATGTCAAATGCCTACACTGGATACCCCAGTCCAGCTGAGCAGTGTCCTGTCTGCTACTGACCAGAACTCTGCTCACCATACTATGATCTGGGAACTCAGCTCCATCAACTACAGAACCTCTCTCTGCAATATGAAGGTATGGTCTGTCTTCTCACTTCTATTGTTACCCTGAGAACTGGGCATCTACTATTTCTCAGTAGGTGATTTCTCTTTTCTCCAGCTACATTTTAGTTCTTCCCTTTGTTTTCCATGTTCTGTAGTTTCATTATGTTGTTGTGTCAAAGGGTGGATTTCATCTTTTAAAATTAACTTATTGACGTATAATTTATAATTAACCTACCCTAAAATGTACCAAATTAAGTGTTGGTACATCAGATGAGTTTGGTAAATTATATTTTTGAAACTATTACTCCAATCAAGATATAGAAAATTTACTGATATATAATTAGCAAGATTTAGAAAATTTTCATCACCCTAAAATTCCCTTATCTGCCCTTGTAGGTGAGAACCACTCATCCTTACAAGTATCTGGTCTTTTGTGTCTGACATCTTTCACTTAGCAACGTTTCTGAGGTTGGCCCATGTCATTTTTGTTGCTGAGTAGTATTCTACTGTATGAAAATACCACAAAATGTATATTCAAAATCACACTGTCTTGATTGCTGTGGAGTTACACTAAATCTTGAAATCAGGCTGTAGAAGTCCTCCAGTTTTGTTATCAAAATCGATTTGGCAATTGCATTTCTATATAAATTTTAGGATCAGTTTGTCAATTTCATAAAAAAAAAAACACAACTGCTGGAATTTTGACTGGGATTGAGATGACTCTATAGATCCATTTAGGATGAACTGACATCATGACAATACTGAATGTTCTAATCCATGAACATATTTCATCATTTAGATCTTTTTAAAACTTCTCTCAGTAAAGTTGTGTAATTTTTACTGAAAATATCTTGCACATTTTTGGGTTATATTTATCCCTAAGTATCCTATTTTTTGATGGTATCATAAATGGTATTTGATTTTTAAAATTGTTTTCCAACTATTCACTGCAATTATATAAAAATAAAATTTAGTTTTGTATGTTGACCATGTATCCTTGTGATTTTGCTAAATTATTAGTTCTAGTAGCTTTTGGATAGGTTCATTAGGATCCGCTACAGACACAATGTTTTTATCCAGTTTGGGATTAGATGCACTTCCTGAATCTAAGAATGTGAGCCCTTTGATTCTAGAAAAAGTTCTGTTCATTTCTGCAAACACTGCCTTTTCCCATTCTTTTTATTATCTCCTGCTGGAACTCGTCTCTGTGTCTTTCATGTCTCTGAACTTTCATATTTTCTACCTTTCTGTCTTATTCACATTGACAGTGTGAATCATTTCTTCAGATTTACCTTCCATTTCACCAATTCTCTCTTTAGTTGCACTTAATCGGCTTACTAAGTCCACTAAACTGTTTTTAAAAAGACTTACTTATGTACTTACACTTTGGCTGTGCTGGGTCTCTGCTGCTGCGCTTGGGCTTTCTCTGCTTGCGGTGAGCGGGGCTCCTTCACTGCGGGGCGTGGCTTCTCACCGCGGTGGCTTCTCCTGCTGCAGAGCACAGGCTCTGGCGTGCAGGCTCCCTGCGTTGCCTCCTGTGGGCTCCAGAGCACAGGCTCAGCAGCTGTGGTGCAGGGCCTGAGTGCTCCACGACACGTGGGATCTCCCAGTACCAGGGGCCGAACTAGTGTCTCTTGCGTTGCAAGGCGAAGTCTCAACCACTGGGCCAACACGGAAGCCACTAAACTTTTAATTTCAGTGACCAAACTTTTCATTTCTACAAACTTTTTGGTTGTTCTTTAAAAAAGTGGTTATTTTTTAAAGTCTCTTGCTCTTCCTATATCAACCATCCTCGTTTAATTTCCTTAAATATGTTAAACATACAATATTATGTATTCTGAACTCGTTTTGGATCTGACTTCTCTGTCATTTCTGCTGTCTCTTGCTCATGGTGACATGCTTCCTTAAGTAAGTTAAATGATCTTTAACTTTGGGTATATGCCACTTGGAATTTTATATATCCTTTGATGCCTGGGTTGAAGCTGTATTGCTCCAAAAAGGAGCTACATTTATCTCTGCTTCCTGGGACAATTTAAAAATCAGTTTGAAGGGCTTCCCTGGTGGCTCAGTGGTAAACAATCTGCCTGCCAATGCAGGAGACATGGGTTTGATCCCTGGTCTGGGAAGATCCCCCGGGTCATGGAGCAACTAAGCCTGTCTGCCACAACTATTGAGTCTTGTGTTTTGGAGCTTGGGAGCTACTAAAGCCCACGCACCCTAGATTCCATGCTCTGCAACAGGAGAATCAGCCGCGACAAGAAGCCCACACACTGCCACTATAGAGAGCAGCCCCTGGCTCGCTGCGACGAGAGAAAAGCCTGTGCAGCAACGGAGACCCAGCACAGTCGATAAAATAAACTAAGTCCTCAGCTTGAGACTTTTCACACAGCATGTGTAAAAGGGTGAAAGGTCACATGACAGCATCTTTGTGTTTACACAATCCTGGAGCAGTGTTTCCCCTCTTTAGCCAGTGCCAAGGGCAAGACAGGCTGGGTCAACCTACCTCGGAGGGGTGAATTTCTAGGTCATTTGTACACCAGGGGTGCAGTCCTCTGGGCACTCAGCTCTATGCGGTGGTCTCCAACTGACCTCCCCACGCTGGCCAGACTTTGTCTGTCTCCTGCCCGCCTCCCAGCTACATGGAAGCTGCAGGGCAACAGGTTTCAAACGCCCCAGCAGCCCAGCTTATTCTCTGGATTTTGGCTTTTGCTTCATTTTTGATCTCTGATGGCTACTTACCTTCTTGTCATCTCGTCAGTGCCTTTAAAATATCGTGGCTGGCATTTTAAAATTAACTTCAGTGGGAAGATTGTTCAGTATCTAATTGCCATGTTGTTAGACATGGAACTCCAAGGGATTTCTCCATCATATACTCCCACCATCCACTCGAGATGAAAACAGGGCCAGATAACCAGGCCTCCCTCAAACTATCATACCTGAGTGACATCTCCGAAATCTGTCCCTGCAGCAGGTTTAATTTTTGGACATGGCGTCTACAGTCAGCACCAGAGCCCTCACCATAAGCCTGAGAAACAAACATAGATATGAGTTTAAAAAGTATTGACAGAATGCTGAGAAACAGACCCATTCGAGACACAACTCAGGGAGGGTAAAAATGTACTGTGCAAGGCCTGAAGCACCATGCAGGAACTCAAACAATGATTGCCATTTCTGCAGGGATTTATAAACTAACAGTCTCAGTGACTAATTTCAGTCAATCTGGCTGCCCACCATCACCCTGAATTTTACATGTCAAATCCAAACTCAACCCAAACCCCACACAAATTGGTTAATAAACATAAGGAATTCAGAAGAGAAGTAACGCAAATTGCCAATAAACATGAAATGATACTTAACCCTCACTCATAATCAAAACAACATAAAACAGACGAGATACATATTTTTCACTTAGTAGTCACTCACTTGTTCAATACATATTTATGAAGTACCTATTATGTGCCAGGACCTGAACTAGGTAAGGACAATACAAGAGTGTATAAGCATCACTGTCATCACGGAGCTCTGCAGTGTAAGAGACAGATAACAAGCACAGAAGACACCTTTACGGCCAGCAGATGGTGAGAAGCGCTACACAGGAAAGCAAGGCAATGCAGTGGGCGTGGGCAGAGGGGAGACACAGTAGGTAATTTTACACGAGGTGTTCAAGAGGTCCACGAGTGGATCACTGAGAGGGTAACATCTGAGCACAAAACAGGAAGATAAGCGGGAACAAATCATGTAGACAGCAGAAGCAATGAAACAGAAAGGAGTGCAAACACCTTGAGCCTGGCATTTTGGAGAAACAGCGAAGAGGCCAAGTGGCTGGAGTTGAATGGTCTAGGGCAAAGAGGGTCGGAGATGAGGTTTGAGGGTGCAGGCCCTGTTAAAGGAAAAGTCAGCCTTATGGGCATGAGATCTGCTCTGCTCTCTTTCTTGAAATTCTTAATAATCTCATCTTTGAACCTGTGTTGTATAAGTGAAGTCTGATGAGATGATGAAACATGCTTCTAAGTCGTGGACAGCGAATGTGCCCACCGTTCTTTGCCACTCTGTTTGCACAGGGCATGCCCAATGCCCCGGCGGCACAGAGTCCCAGTGAGCCCGCAGGGCGTGAGAGCCCAGTGAGGCTCCAGGCATGGGTGGCGTGCGCTGCCTGTGCCTAAGTCCGGGAGGGGCACCTGTGCCTGAGGGGCCAGGGCTCCCAGGGGGACCAGAACCTGCTTCAGCTGCAGAAAGAAGACAAGGGTATTCCACTAAAAGCATCAACAACCAAGTAAACCTATCATATCTCTTCTTACCCCTATTACCTCCCTGGAATAGCCTGTGCTGAAAACGCCACAGAAAATGGGAGAGAAGCACAATCCACAGTTCCTCTTCTTCTCGGTACTTCCTGACTAATCAGTGAGTGGAAGGTTGAGAGTGTAGGTAGAATGTGTGTGTGTCAAGCAATGAGGTAAAAACAGTTGAGTTAATTTTGTGCAACATCTCCACTCTTAAGAATAAAATATGTAGGCATATATGAGCTACAAAAGAAAAACTGTGCAATTTTGATCATTCTACATGTGTACTAAATGCTCTTATATTATTCTGTATATGTTCCACATACATACTAAATGTTCTTAGCATTTAAAACCAGTGTTGCACAGTCTAAATGGTATTGCACTATTTAAATGTTAGCTTTTAACATGTTAAAATGTTGGTTAACACTAGCATTTAGTTAGTTTTTCTTTACACAGGAACAAATCATACAGTAAATTAAAAAAATACTAAATAGGGACTTTCCTAGCGGTCCAGTGGCTAAGGCCCGAGTCCTATCCCTGGTGGGGGAACTGGATCCCACACGCTTCAACTGAAAGACCCTGCATGCTGCAACTAAGACCTGGAGCAGTCAAATTACTTAATAAATAGAAATAAATATTTAAACCATTAGTAAATAAAAAACATTAGGAAAAGTCAGGAGATCATGAAAGAAGGGCTTAATATTTGGAACCTTTAATAGCAGTTTTTTTCTGCTTTTGCAAAGGGGCCCCGCATTTTCATTTTACACTGTCTCCTGCCCCGTCCAGGCCCTGTCTGAAGGCACATATATGTTACTCCAACCTGGAAGGTCTGACATGATCCTGCGCGTGTAGGACCCTTTGGCCGTGGTGCTGAGACTGTGTGGCTGAAACAGGTGACCAGTCAGGAGGGGGCTGCAAATACCGCGGCAACTCAGCCCACTGTGATAACAAGTGGGCACAACGTGGGTACGCTGTGACTGCATTTGCTGAGGGATCACGTGAAGAGTATAAAAGAAAAAGAAGAGTCAGGGATGAGTTCAAGGTTTGTAGCCCAAACAACCAGAAAGAGAGACTGGGCAGTTAAGAGATGGGGATGACTGTGGGAAAAGCAGGTAGGTGAAAGGGAGGGGAGGGCTCATTTGGGAATATAGGTTTGGGGTGCTTGTTAGATATCCAGCAGAGAGGTAAGTGGCTGGAAGCACATACAAGTTCACTGGCAGGCCGTGGGTCTGACACAGACACTTGAGAATTGTCAGACTGTCTTTTCTCAGACCACTAAGGGAATGACTGTAGCTAGAGAAGAGGTGAAAAACAAAGCAAAAATCTGAGTCCCAGAGCACTCCAAAGTCTAGAAGACGAGGAGATGGGAGAAACTGGCAAAGAGGACTGAAACACCAGCTGGGAAGACGGGAGGAAAACCAGGGGCAGGGCGACTGGAGTCCAGGAGAAGACTCCAAGGAGGAGGAGGAGGGGAAAAACTCTGACAAATGCCGCCAACAAGCCACGTCACCTGAGGACTGAGAACCAACCCTTGATGACTTGGACATGAACAATTTTAGTAGACTGGTGGGGAGTGAAATCCCATTTTGGGCAAGTTCAAGTGAGAATGGGAGGAGACGAACTGGAGAGAGTAAAGGCAAAATTTAAAAAGACTGATAACTGACTTATGATTGCCAAGAGGGAGTAGGGTGGGGAAGGGCTGGACTGGGAGTTCAGGGTTAGTGGGTGTAAACTATTACATATAGAATGGATCAACAATAGTGCTCTACTGTACAGCACAGGGAAGTATATTCAATATCCTGTGATAAACCATAATGGAAAACATGAAAAAGGATGGATGTGTGTGTGTGTGTGTGTGTATACACACACATACAGTTTCTGCAAATAACTGCATCACTTTGCTGTACAGCATAAATGAACCCAATATTGTAATTCAACTATACTTTAGTGAAATAAATTGAAAAATAAATTCCCAAAAGACTGACAACTTATGTATGGCATAACTGGGAGGGTGCGTGCTCTCTTGCATGGCAGAAACTGTTCTCTGAACGCTGAAATGCATTCTCTCCTCATCTGAGAGCAGACCAGACTACACTTTCCAGTTTTTCTGGCAGTCAGCTGTGGCCATGAGACTAGGTTCCTCCCACTGGAATGTGAACCACTTCCAGATTCTTCCTGGGTAGCGTCTTCCTCATCTTGCACCTTCAGGGGCTTGCGGCAGCAGGAGATAAGCCTCAGGGAATAACAGAACCTCAAGATGACAAGTGCCAGGGGCCCCCGAATGATCACACCAAGTACAGCTGCCCTGCTGATCTCAAACTCTCCCAGGACTGTTCAAAATAGCAAGAGAAACAACTTCTATTGTGTTAAGCCACAATCATGGTGCCTGTTTGTTAATGTGGCCTAGTCAGTCCTAAGCCATATGCCACTGCATAAGCATGGGAGGCGCTGAGAGGAAGGCAAACCTTCCTCAAGAATTCAGAAATACAGGCTGATATCTAAAACATGTACAGTCATCAGCCAGCCTCCTGACTTCTGAGACCCCATCTCAAGGTAGGCCTCAGCTGCCCTACTCACCGACAGATGACCTAACTGTCCCCACTCCTACCCATCCCAAGTGACAGGACCAGAGGTGGATATCTGAGTCAACCATGTCAATCAGATTATTTCTCCCAGGACTTTATAACTGGGATTCAGCTTTCAGTTGGTTTGAAATGAGATTCTGTGGTCTGTGAGTGGAGTATGTTACTGTGATCTGGAAAGAGAGAGAAAGGAAAGGAAAGCTAGAAAGGGAGAGGAGGAGGGAGGTACAGTGAGAAACTCTGTGAAGGGAGGAGGAGGGAGGGAAAAGAAGATGCTTGTGTGGCTGGCAGCTCTTCAGGTCTTGGGAATGGTTCTTCAAAGGGTCAAGGGCAGTTCTTCCCCTTGATCCCCACAAGATATCCCAGTACCTTGCCAGTGCATTTTAAATTTTGCTGAAGTGTTTTTTCCTATAATCTGCAACTAAGAGAACCTTGGTTGAAAGAATTCCTCTGATTTAACTTGTAGGAATTTGTCCTAAGGAAATAATTGGTCCAGTAAAGAAAGAGGTATTTGTAAGAAGCTTCACTACAGAGTTCCCTGGTGGATTAGACAGTAAAAAATCTGCGTGCAATGCAGGATACCTGGGTTCAATCCCTGGATTGGGAAGATCCCCTGGAGAAGGGAATGGCAATCCACTCCAGTATTCTTGCCTGGAGAATTCCATGGACAGAGGAGCATTGTGGGCTACAGTCCATGGGGTCACAAAGAATCGGACATGACTAAATGACTACACTTTCTTTTACTACAGAGTTGTTCATAATAATGAAAATTAAAATCAACCTAAGTGCCCATCAACGTGGGGCTGGTCATTTATTCATTCAACAGACATTCCTCGAGCGAGCACTATCTCACAGGCACTGTGCTAGGTACCAAAAGTATACAGTAAAATGTCGAAAAAAAGGGTATATGTGTGTCCATCAACAGATGAATGGATACAGAAGATGTGAAGTGTGTGGGTGTATGTCTGTATATATAAATCTAATGGATTATTACTCAGTCATAAAAATGAAATATTGCCATTTGCAACAACATGGGTAGACCCAGAATGTATCGTACTGAGTGAAGCAAGTCAAAGACAAATAGTATAGGATATGACTTATATGTGCAATCTAGAAATAATACAAATGAACTTATTTACAAAACAGAAACAGACTCACAGACATAGAAAACAAACTTATGGTTACCAAAAGGGAAAGAGGGGGAGAAGAATAAATTAGGAATATGGGATTAACAGATATACACCACTACATATAAACAAGGATTTATTATATAGCATAGGGAACTACATTCAATTTCTTGTAATAATTCATAATGGAAAAGAATAGGAAAAAAAATATGTATAAGTAAATCACTTTGCTATATACCTGAAACTAACATAATACTGCAAATCAACTATACCTCAATTTTTTAAAAAATGTATATAAATAAAAGAGGCAAAGCGTTTACTCTCAAGGACCTACAGTCTGAGACGGACAATACTCACATAAACACACTTGAATATATTTCTGATGGGGAAGTGAGATTAACTAGGGGATGCCTCAACAACAAGCACACAGAGGGAAGCAGGTCTGGATTGTTTCAAGGTCAGAGGGAAAAGCCCCTGCAGCTGAAGGACGAGAATGATGCGACGAGGCTGCAGAGGTAGAATCAAGGGTTGAGCAGGTGAACAAAGGGCTCAGTGAGGAGACTGTGGTATTAGAAATCAGGTGGGTCAGTAAGAACAGACTTGGAAAAAAACCGTAATCTGGGTGAAAAAATTGGGCTAATAAGAGCACTTACAACATGCTCCCTTCAGTCCATGTGCTCTTTCACCTCCTGACTACCTTCACACCCTGCTCGTCCATTCTCACACCCTTGGATCCCTAACAGCTGCCTGTCCATCCCCGGTTAGGTCTGATTACTCTTACAGACTCTGCACTCTCCTCTCATTGTACTCAGTTTAATTTTAAATTACATGTGTGGTTTTAGTTTCTCTTCCCCTTTCACAAGGGCAGATCTGTACAGGCAATAAGGACACCTTCTTACCTTTCACTGTTTCCCATGCCTACACATAGAAGGTACTCAGTAAATATTGACTGACTGAATAAACAAAGGAAGGTCACTTTCCAGGCACCGCTCCATCCACTTCACTTCCTGAAGGAAGATGATCTTAAGGAGCAGGAGCTCTGTATCTAATGAACCTGAGTCAATAATGGAACACTGGGTTCCATGAGAAACACACTTCTGCATGGCTGGGTCCTACCTGCTTTCTGGTAAGGGTATTAGACACCCTGCTTCTTGGGACTCACCTGCAAAAATGACTGCTTCTTTCCACAAGCTTTGCATGTCCACTTGAGACTCTTTTTCACCTATAATGAAATTTCAGAAATAGAGCTACAATAATGATTTGAAACAGTTGGAACTGGATCAGAAATAGTAATTTAAAGAGATCAGTGGAAAAGAATAGAGTCTAGAAACAAACCAACACATGTGTGAAAATTTAGTATATTATAAAGGTGAAGAAAGAAGAGCCTATTTAATAAGTGGTTCTGGGAAACTGGGTATGCATATATTAATAAACAAAATCAAATTAGATCTCTACTATCTGTTATTCTCAAAAAACTCCATAACATTTCAAGTCTTGATAAATCTGACTAGATGGGGTGTCTCTCAACATAATAAAATGGCTTACTTCCAGCTCTAAAGCTGCAGAATCACCATGAGCAGTCCCATGAAAGTCAAGAACAAGTCAAAGATTTGCACTATTATTTACTGTCTTTTCGGATGTGCTAACCAATAGAATTGGAAAAGAGAAAGTAATTAAGAGGTATGAAAACGGAGGGAAAAAAACTAACCTTATTTATGAATATTATGATTTATTTCTTTAAAACTGAAGATAATCAAATGAAAAACTACTAAAACCAGTAAGACAATATATTAACATAGGTGCTAGGTAGAAAATGAATGTATCTTCAAAAATTAATATTGTTTATAAGCAAACATATAGTTAGAAGAGATAATGAAAGAAAAGTCCATTTATAATGGCAACAAAGAAAATGTTACCAAGAGGCACCAAAGGTGCTTTAACAGGTGGAATGAGGGCTTCCCTGGCGGTCCAGCAGTTAAGAATCCGCCTGCCAACGCAGGGGAGACCATTGACCCCTGGTCCGGGACAACTCCACAGCCTCAGAGCAACTAGGCCTCTGCACAACTAGACCTGTGCTCTGCAACTACTGAAGCCTGCCCCACTACAGCCCACACTCTGCAACAAGAGAAGCCAAGGCAATGAAGACCCAGCGCAGCCAAAAGCAAATTAATACTAACAATAAAAACTCTTTAGAAAAGAGATAGCATGCTTAACATCATGGAGATGTTTAGGTTGATTCATAAAAATAAATACAATTGAAACAAAAATCATCGGGTCTTTTGGAGAACTACCTAAAAGGATTCTAGAGAGGACAAACAACATCTATTACAAATTTAAGTGGGTATAATCCTAAGATTCTACTTTTCAGCATCTACTTTCAAACACCATAAAACTATTGTGTACTTTCTATAGCTACATATGCAAGTAAGACGTGCAATAAAAAATGATAAAAGCTCTGGAAGGACAAGCAGTAACTGACTAGCTCTGAGGGGCTAGAAAGAGCGAGGGAGAGAGAGAATACGGTATAAAAGGATCTTTGCAATTGGACAGGCCTAGCAGAGGAGCTTTGGAGAAGGAAATGGCAACCCACTCCAGTGTTCTTGCCTGGAGAATCCCAGGGATGGGGAGCCTGGTGGGCTGCCGTCTGTGCGGTCGCACAGTCGGACACGACTGAAGCGACTTAGCAGCAGCAGCAGCAGCAGAGGAGCTTGGCCGGCTAGTCCTCGGGGTCGCAAACAGTCGGAAGCGACTGAGCACGCCTGTACTGGGTCTTCCTAGTAGTTCCAGCTAGCGGGAGCTACTCTAGTTGTGGTGCCAGGGTTTTTCATGGCGGTAGCTTCTCTGTTGCAGAGCATAGGCTCTAGAGCTCCTGGACTCACAGCTGTAGCTCATGGGGCCCAGAAGTTTTGGCACATGGGCTTAAGCGCTTGGAGGCATGTGGAATCTTCCCCAACCAGGAAACAAACCCCTGTACCCTGCATTTG
This sequence comes from Bos taurus, assembly GCF_002263795.3. Taxonomy (NCBI): domain Eukaryota; kingdom Metazoa; phylum Chordata; class Mammalia; order Artiodactyla; family Bovidae; genus Bos; species Bos taurus. The sequence goes on along the minus strand of NC_037334.1, from coordinate 1,418,397 downwards.
CAGGCGGATTCTGACCCACTGTACCACCAGGGAAGTCCTGGTTTCTACAAATCTTACATCCAAAAAGCAAAATGCTCCCCAAAGGCCACAACAACGGGTATGGAGAAGTGACATCAATAAAACCTAATTCTCACAACTGATACCACCACTTGTCCAGGCCTCAAGCACACTTCGCAACCCCACGAGACTGAGCCCATGTCTGCGAGCAGGGCGTGAGGAAAAGGTCTAGCCTCTTAAGGCTCCACCTCATCCCGCCCGCCATCCCCGCGCTCGGGGGAGGGGAGGCCCCACCTGGTGAGCCTGGAAAAGGCTGCAACAGCAGCAACGAAGGACCCGCGCCTGCTGAGGAGGTGCCATTGCGACCCCTCCGCCCCCGCGTCTTCGCCGGCTTCCGGTCCGCCGCGGCCCCGCCCCTTCACGCGCTCTGTGCGCTCCAGCCTCGGCCCCGCCTCCTACGCGCGTGCGCCTTGGGCTCCGGCCCGCCTGCGCACCTCTGCAGGTGGGATGTCCAGCGTTTGTCAGCGGTCAGCTGGGATCCTGGGCGCCCTCAGGAGTCGGGTATCTGTGCTGCGAGTTGGGCACTGTTTGGGATTTTCGTCAGTCAGGTCACCGGCTCTCTGTCTGAGCCCGGACTCCCTGGGAATGTTCAAGTTGGTGGGGCGGGGTCTCCAGCCGGCTCTTGGGGTCTGGTCTTTCCTGGTCCCATTTCTTCTGCCTCTTCAGGTAGGGGAAGAGCAAGCCGGAAGTCTCCTCCCTTCTCCGGCCGACTCCCTGGGCCTACGTTTGGAATTTGCAGGACCTCTGATCAGAGGTGGTGAGTTAACTTTTGAGCCGGAGCGCCGAGAATCCTGCGGAAATAGGCAGTTCACCAGCCCTACGCTATTCCGAGAGGGAAACTGAAACGCCCGCCGGTTGAAAACGAAACCAGTCCTTCCTGCAATCCCAGGAAAGCTCTGCTCTGAAAGATGAAGACCAAGTCCCGTTTAGAGCAGAGGGGAAAGATTGCATCCCTCATGTCCCAACCTCACCGGGACCCTAACGCCATTCCGCCAAGACATTACCACGTGCCTGACAATATAAATCATCTTGTTAAAATTTAAAACGCCCAGTCGTGACAAGGCTGGGGTTAGAGAGGAACCTTTCTTATAGGATGCTGGTAAAAGGGGAAAACAATCTGGCGTTTATCTCGATCCAAAGAATAATCTGAATCACCCAAATGTATTATTTATGCACGAATGTTAACCGAAGTATAACAGGAAAAAAGTGGAAATAAGTATTCTGAAGAATGCACCATCATGCAGGTCCATTACAGAGTTTGAAGTGAAAATGCTAGCATGTGTATTGTTAGGAAGCAAGGAGGTTACCAAGTATACACAATAGCAGTTAGGTAAAACCAAGCATTATTTGTTTACATATAATGTGCATGGGCAAGGGTTATAAATGACTTTTTATAAGTGATTTAAAATTTTTAATATTTTCCAAATTTTGCACAATAGCATATATTAGAAAAAGCCAGTTAACTTAAAAAATTATGTTTGAGACTGACTATACAGTGACTGGAGCCACCTATGACCACCTGTGCGTCAACCGGACCCCCTTCCACCCCCCAGCCAAACTACAACTTCTACAGCAGTCAGGACTTGGTCAATGACTACCAGTTGCCCACCTTTTTAGACTTCTCCACCGATCAAGAGGAAGCCGATTATGCGCCCCAAACCAAACACATAAGGCATCCTGCTTCCCCACCAGCAGCCTCTGATCAGAGCATACCTGAAGCCCTCCCTTGCTTTCACCATAAGGCGTTCCCACTCTTCTGACTACCTTTTAGTCTCTGCCAAACACAGGTAATGGTGGCTGACTTCTCTTCTATAGCAAGCTCTTGATAAATGGTTCCTGTTCTCATTTGGGTGGTTTTTGTTTATCTCCAAGTCTCATCATTGTGGATGAGAGTTTCTGGCAGCTACAAAGAATGTTTTGTGGTTAATGAAAAGGGCAGAATAAAAATTTCATAAATGATGTGAGTTCAACTTTGAAAAAGATAAATACAGGGGAAAAAACACCAAAATAATGACTAATGAATAGTAGTCTTAAATACTAGGAAAAGTTGTTTTCCTACTGTTGTGTATTTTTCCCTTTTTCTGCAACAAACATGTAATCCTTTAAAATTCATATGCATATTTTTTTCTTGGAAATTATAAGAATGACTCGATGAATAGTTTGGTACAACAGATCACTTGGTAAGGAGTTTTAAAATATACACTGTTTACTTACAGAATCCAAATATATTTAAAACTTTATTATCCACATATTGTTTAGTGTTACTGTTCTTGTTATTGGGCCTCCCTAATAGCTCAGTTGGTAAAGAATCCACCATTAATGCAGGAAATGTTCTTGTTATTAAACATTTTGACCATCATGCCAGGTTAAATGATTAACAGATGAAAGTATATTGTGTATTTTTATACACTTATCACATAAAAAGGCTAATGTCCTCTTTTATATTGTTTACTTTCTTCAGTATACTCTCAGATTTATACTTCTACATGGTATATAAAACATTTATTTACATTCCAAATTATTTAAATCTTTCTAATTGATTATAACCAATTTGATTTTAAACTGCCAATTTCATGGAATTCTTATGTATATCCTTAGTTTCATTATGGCCAAGAACTATAGTTTCATTACAGTCTTTCTGGCAGTAAATCCTTTGAAATTAATTTATGACAAAGCATGTAGTCAGCTTGTGTAACCACTAGAAAGGAATTTACATTACCGACTTGTTAAGAAAGAAAAGTTGTTACGTTTCCTTGATGTTGTTTTGCTGTATTTATTGAAAAGTGACTCAGCAGTTGTGCACAAGGTAAAATCATGGAGGCTTTTATTTTCAAAAACATCGATAAAATCTAAAGAGCTATAAAATAGATTAGTACCTGGAGCTGCGGAGGGAGGGGGGATACAGGCGTTGGCAGCACATGGGCAGGAGGGGTCTTTCTGGGGTGATGGAAATATTCTAAAGTTGAATTGTGGCGATGGCTGCACAGCTCTCAGTTTACTAGCAATCACTGAATTGTAGCTTCAAACAACTGAATTTTATGGTATGTAAGTTTTGCCTCAATAAGGCTATTCAATTAAAAAACCAAACGAGCCACAGAGATGTTATCTTTTAGTAAAAAATGAGGGGTGACTGTGTTGGGGGCAAATACTGGACATGATAATCAGCTCCTGCTGCAAAGCTAGGGGGTCTTCATGGCTCAGCCTGTTGCGCATGTCCCTACATTCTGCTTCCTGAACCCAAAGGCTTACTGCAGCCAGGCCTCAGCACATGGCTCCTACCTCTAGACCCTGGCTGTTGACCCCCGCAGAGCAGGTTTTCTCTGTGGGTGCAGCTCTGCGCACGCCCTGCCCAGTCTGCATCAGCAGCTTCCGTGTCCCCGTCCTGCCTGGGGTCTTGAAACCTCACTTCCTGTGAGAGACTTAAGTGTTGGGAACTTCTGGAGTACGGCTTCAGCCCCATACCTGCCTGGGGAGAAGCCAGGAGGCTGAAGCAGTGGTTGAGGGTCACATTAATTCTCTATACACAGTGTGGTTTTTCATTCTTTCAGGGATTTATTAAGGCATTGAGCATAGTGTGATTCTTTTTAGCCAACTGAAATGAATACAAGGAGACATATCAGGACCCGAGGGATGTGTTTTTAAGGTTAATGGTGAGGATGACGAGCTGAAAGAGAATTGAGAGGAACACCTGTGCTGGAGGTAACCCACCCTGATGCAGTGGATGCTTTCTGCCCGTGTCCTCAACCAGAAGCAGGCTCAGGGCTCCTGGAAGGCATCTCGAAGCTCTCACCACGTTGGTGCCCAACAGGCACACCACCTCCCTACCTGGTGCCCAGTGGCAGGAAAGCCCCAAGAGCACGCAGCTGCAGGGGAGAAGGAGGAGGAGGACAGGGTGTGGCCTGGCCACAGTGCAGGGCAAGCAAGGGCAGATCATAGAGCCCCCGACACTGCAGGGCCCAGGAGGCCCAAGGCAGGATGAGGGGCTGGGCACCCCCTGCCTTGGCCCCAACTGTGACTGTTCAGCCTTCTTTCTATTTACAACTCAATTCTGGGGAGAACTGGAGGGATGTGTCCTTAAGGAGAAAACAAAGGGAAGGAGGGAAGAGAGGCCAGTCTGCAGGCCTTGGAGCCCTCAGCCCAAAACCACAGACTGCTCATGGTCACTGGAGGTGCTAAACTGTCTCTCTACCTTCCTGTGGTCCTTGATCTTGAGTCCAATGTCTACCCTCTTCTCAAAGAAGTTCACCAGCACAGACTCTGTCAGGATGGAGGCCAGGATCTGCTCGAATGAGATGCACCAGTCTGTGTCAACGGTACCCCCACCGTGGGTGGTGGCCACAGGGCTGCGAGCCTCCCCGCCCACCAGCACTGTGTCATCAGCCAGGTCTTCACACTGCAGGGAGCCAGCGCTGACCACGGAGTAGGAGGATATGGACATGTCGTCTTTGGTTTCGTCATCAGACAGAGGCTGGGAGGGAGAGCCCCGGCCCTCACCGCCGCCCCCTTCACCCACCACCTGGCTCTCCTGTGGTGTTTTCCCAAGGTGGGTGTCTCCACCTGCTTTGGCTTGGGGGTCCCCTGCAGCTGGTGGCTGAAGTTCCCAGGCAGGGTCTTGAGGGGGGTCTGGGGCTGGTGACTCATCCTCATCGGGGGCACTGTCCCTGGACTTTCTGCCTGGCCATGCAGAAAACCTCTTCCCCACCTCCCCGATGCGGAGTAACAGGCTGGCCACCGTGGCAATAGCGTGGTACAAGTCCTGCTCCATGGGGTCTTCACTGAACATGTTGTAAAGTGTCTTGCATAGCTCAATGAATTGCTCCTTTTGAGGGGGAAAACAGAAAAGGGACAGGGAGATGATAAAAGATGGGCCAGGCTACCTCCGATCAGTCAGTCTCACAATGCTGGCCATTCTGACTGGTGTGAGGGTGTCGTCTTGTTAGTTATCTTCATATACCTGTGCTTTGACATATCCATTTCACAGATTAGGACACTGAGGTGCAGAGGGAAAGGCTTTCTTTTCCAGCTGTCTTTCAGCACATATAGAGACATCTGGAGTCTCTCTTGCCTGTTCTGTTAGCAGAGACAGACCTATGTCTATTATAACTTTTCAAACCCAGTGATTACAAGGACTTCACTGTGTTTTAGAATCAGTTTGAGTGTTTTAGATCTTTAATTAGAAGCCACTTCAACTCTCCTTAACAAAGCTCTTTAGAGAGTGATGACAAGGTAAGGCAGCCTGGGTTCGTTGAGAGGGATGAAGAGGTCAAGTTCAGATCCTGAAACCACATTTAGGCCTCTTGGCCTGAGAATGGGATGAAACCTCCCCCCACAGGGCATCCCATTCTTCAGGCCTGTGGATGAAAGAGCACCCAGATGCCAAGGGACCCCTCTGGGCAGAGCAGGCCGTGATCAGGCTGCAGCTCAGCAGCGGCCTTTGGTTAGATGTCTGTGGTCCTGGCTGTTAAGACTCTGGAGGCTGCAGTCCTGACCTGGAGACCTGCATGTGACTATCGGCAGGGGGGCAAGTGGGCCTATGTGCGCGGCTCGGAGCCAGGCTGGAAGGACAAGTGCCGTGACACTGGCTCATGAACAGCAGTGAGTTTCTGCCTATTGAGGCTGACCTTCCCCAGCGCTTCTCTGGTTCACGGATGCCGATCAAAGCAAGGGAGTGTTCTGAACAAGGCCCTGGAAAAACCAGCCCCTGTCCTCCTAGGCAGTCCCTGACTGCTGCTGACTGGTGGGTCTAAAGGTAGGCAGGAGAATCCCTCCATTCCAGGGGTGCGGGGAGGGTGGGAGGGTCCAGACTTGGTCGGAATTTTCCAGAAACATCTCTTGGGTGTTCTGATTTGGCCTACCTGGTTCATCTTGGGAAGATCCTTAATCGTCTCCTTTTGAACCTCTTTCTCCTTGGCCCACATTCGAAGGTAGTGCCGATAGTCAGGAGGGCTAGTTCCCTTCTCCTCTGTGAGTTGGAAGAAAAAGATTAATCTCTGTCTGTCAAATGAGAGAAAGAGGGCTGGGGGCTGGTAGCAGGGGATAAGGGGGTTTAAGGATTATCTGGCATGAAGTTACCTGGGCCCTATTACAAAGCACACAGCAGCCCGCAAACTTTTTGGCACCAGGGCCCAGGTGCGTGGAGAACAGGTTTTCTGGAGACTGGGGGCGTGGGGGTGGGATGGTTTCAGGATGATTCAAGTGCATTGCATTCACTGCACTTTATTTCTATTATTATTACATCAGCTGCAGCTCAGATCATCAGGCATTGGATCCTGGAGGCTGGGGATCCCTGAAGGACCACTCAAGGGTCCCCCCTGGGCTATGCTGAAGTAGGTTTGAGCTAAGCTGATGATGATGGCCCCACTATGTCCTCCCCAAGATGGTGATGGGACCATGTGGGGGCTGGAGAGAGGGTGGCACAGAGAGCCAGGGCACCCCCAGAGGGAGGCAGTGATGGCTGGGGGTGCTCGTGGCCACAGGAAATTCAGGCCTGGGACTGATGAGTGCGAGCTGGGTGGCTGATGGTTGGGCGTTTACCTCAGGGAGAGCTCTGCTATCAGGCATGCATCTGCCATAAGGTACGGGAGCTATTCCACAGTGACAGGGCGACCAGATCCCACCCACCCTAGGACCTCTTCCAGCACCGCAGACACACACACACACACACACACACACACACACACACACCTCTTCTTTTATCTTGGATGTCATTTCCAGCTTCCTCTCGCTCCTCCTGCTGTAATACTTCTGGACAACAAAAAGAACAAGAACAGTCTTCTGTTATGACTCCAGACCACTAAGGTCTGGCCTGTGCTTTCCTGTGGAAGTGGACCTGGTCCTGGGCCCTGGCCCAGCAGGTCCTGCAGGCTGCTGCTTCTCTGCCCCACACAGGGCCGGCTCACTCCACCTGGTTACATCGAACCAGAGAACCACTGAACTCTCACATCTTCTCTTTCCAAAGAATACGAGTCATACCACACAGTTCTTAAATCAACGGTGATGCATGTTGCAGGCAAAAATTCTGAGACCAACAATTTCTATACTTTCTGCCGATAAAGGTCAAACTCAGGGGAGTCTGGGTTACCAATTCAACCTGTAACCGCCACGCCAGCTGATGGAGAATTTTACGTTCCTGAGTCCTGTGATCAGCACTGTATCTCTTAAAGTGATACATATGTGTGCACCGTGGACCTGGGGAGAGCAGGCTGCCCGGCTCCCCCAGACCTGCCCCCTGAGGGGGTGTGGCTGGGGGAACATCAGGTGGGGAGGCAGGTGCCAGCTCCCCCAGACCTGCCCCCTGAGAGGGTGCGGCTGGGGGAACGTCAGGCGGGGAGGCAGGTGCCAGCTCCAAATGACCCTCGGCAGCTCTGCAGTGGCAGGGAAGGGTGCAGCCCTCTGGGCTCAGGGTTTTCATCAGGGAATGGACCGCTTCCCCGGGGGTTACGTGAGCTCCAAGGACAGGGCTCTGTACCCCAAGTCCGTGGCCTCTCCTCAGGTGCCTGGGACAGGCCTATTTGCTTAGGTTCCAAGTATGACAGAAGATACATCTGTTTTTTTAGTTTGTATAATTGAAATCAAGGTCCTCAAGCTTCACAGTCAAGTAAGCCTTTAACAATGTCAGTAGGATTGCTTTAGGTATCTTGATAGTATCTTTTAGTTTCCCTTTTGAGTGTGTATTATCCTTGATGTGTTATTACCTATCCCTCGTGAGCAATGATAGGGTGGTGTTTTGGTCAGTTTTCTGGGTGCATTACACACTGCCAGCTTGACTGCCAAATCCCAGCCCAGAATACCCCACCGCCCTGGGCCCAGTGCTCCCTGTGGGCTTTAAATGAAGCACAGGGCTGACTTCCAACAGGCACTCAACATACACATTTTTCCTCAACTAAAAAGTTGTATGGAACATAAAACTGTTTCCAAAGAAAGCCTCCACCACTCTTTTCTACTTCCACTCATCTGTGTCATCACAATGACAGTTTTGCAACAATAGTATTTTGTGTTTTTCCTATGACCACGATGACAGAATCGTTTTTCCATGTGGCCTGGAGGTGATACCCTGGTACCTGTGCAACACCACGATGCCATGTGTCACCACTTTCTGCCCCTACGACAAGAACGGCAGCTGCCGCTCTCTACCCAGGTCCGCAGCTGGCTATTCAGAACTTAGCCACACAGGAGCATCTTGGGGCCCAAGAGCTTCCAGGCCTCTTGACCATGCAGGGGAGTGTTCAGAAGACGAATCCCAAGGCCCTGGGGAAGCCAAGTGCAAAGGGGGCACCCTTGCCCCCCAGGCACTGACCTTGAACCTTCCAGGGCAGGAAAAGATCCAGATCGGAGGCCAGAGGAGACGCTGGAAGGGACAGCGAGGAGGAGCAGAGGCAGAGGGAAGGAGGAGCCAGGGTCCAGGAAGGCAGAGACAAGAGAAACAGGAGTGAGAATACTCCTGGGGCCCTGGCCCTTGTTCTGCAGCTCCCCCGTGCAGCACACCCCCACACCCGGGGAGGGCTGCAGGCCACCCGCACGGCCCTCAGCAACTCTGCTTGGCACAGGGCCTGAGGCCAGTGGTAGAGAGCACTCACCTTCTGAGGAGCTGTCCTCGGTGAAATAATGGGTTGCTTCCAGGGCTGACTCAGCCTCCTCGGGGCTCAGGGCTGTGTTCGGAGAGAGAGGAGAGTGAGGGCAGGAGGGAACAACGTGACTCTGACCAGAGGAAACCCCCCCTCCCCTACTGAGTGTGCCCACCAACGCGGTGTGTAGTCACAGTGGTTAACAGCTGGTGACTGCTTCCGGTTAACTTGGACACTGTGTTTGAAACTGCAATATACATCCAGTCAGAGGAGTCGGCTGAACGGCCATCCTTTGCCCCACTCCGTGATGCTGTGGCCCAGAGGATCCTTTTGGGATGCTCCCAGCTCCTGTAGGCACGTGCGCAGGGGCCAGGCAGGCACAGACAACCTGTTCTCACATCATACCCTTGGGCACTGTCCCACACCAGTACGTACTGGCTTGCCTCACTCTGCGACAGTCTCTGTTCCTGGTTCCTTCTCCCCGCTGTGTGGAGGGGGAGGGAGTGAGGAAGGTTTAACAGTGCATGGCCTGTGGGGAGGCGGCAGGTATGGGCCGTCACTAGGCCCCAGGTGGAGCAAGGTGGACAGAGGTGGTTTGGGAGTGGCAGGGCCGGCCTCACGTGCCCTCCTCCGTAGGCTCCTGGCCCAGTGGGGTCTGCCCAGCTCAAGCCTCGCTCAGCAGAATGAGAAGTGCCTGTGCCAATCTTCCCGAGGAGGTGTACCCAGGACCAGTGTTGCCTGTTGCAACAGGAAAGACTAGCCACAGGTAAGAATCCCTGCGCTGCGTGTGTCAGGAGCAGGGCTCTCCAACTCTGGACGCAGAGCCCTGTAGGGAGCTTCAGAACCACAGTCTGGGCCCTGCCCTCAGTCAGTCAGGTCTCTGGGATGAAAAATTACTCTGGCCAACTCTGAGGCAGCTCCTGAGTCCCTGGTGGGGGCAGGGTCATGGACAACAGCAGGAACCCAGGACAGCTCTACCCCAGAGCAGAACCCCTGGGGCTAGAACTTTCGCCTGCCCCAGTCTCAGCACCCTCTGTGAAAATACGGAAGCCCATCCCCGGCCCTTGGAGAATTCTGAGTGGCTATGTCTGCTGGGCCGGGTAAGCTAGGCTGACACAGGCTACCCACTGTCCGTGTCCCAGCGGGCCCTGCACTGCGAGAGAAGGCAAGGGAGAGAGCCACACAGGCTCCTCAGCCTCCCCTGGGCCTCAGCGGTGCCCCCAGGCTGCTCCTCTGGTGACAGACAGGAGTCCTTGACAGATTTAAGGACAAGCCAATGAACTAAGAAGACTCAAACCTGAGTCTCCACTCCTGTGGCCAACCCCTCTCAGGGGGTACATGGAGGGGCCTGGTGCTGCGTCTGGGCCTCTGCCCATGCGTGGAGCCCTGAGACACCCACACGTCCCCCCAGGCCATGCAGGGCCCAGCCCTGCTCTCAGATGGAGACTGACCCGGCCTCAGCCCCATCCGCTGGCTGCTCTGCACTCTGTCAGGATGAGGGAGCCTCCATTGTGCTGGGAGCCCAGCTGCCACGAGGCCCAGCCACGCACAGAGGCCTGTGCCTCGGAAGGCCACAGCTCTGGCTCTGCACTCTGGAGAGCCCTTGCTGGGGAATGGGAGAGGCGGCGCTCACCTGGAGGCAAGTGCAGCTTGTAGAGAACCTTGAGCTTCTCCGTCAGGTCCCCGTGGTACATCCCACCTGTGGGGAAAGGCCAGCAGGAAGGCAGGCTGGCAGGAGGGCACGAGAGCCCCGTGGCCAGGCCACATTTGAGTCCTCCTCCTCCAGGGGGCTCCAGCGGGATGCTCCTCACCGCCTGACTCTCTCCCTGGAGAGGCCCCGAGGGTGAGCACCAGGCCTCAGGCCTGCTCCTTCTCGGGGCCTGCAGACCCAGCCTCCAGCAGCAAACTGAGGGAGGGGAAGGGAGGGTGGGGAAGGCTCCCATCATGTATCTCTGTGGGAAAACTGCCCTCCTTTATCAAGGGTTAAGGGCTCTAGGCTGCCCTAGGCTCGCTATGGTGGGCAGGCTGGCTGGGACTGGTACCTGGAAGTTTCCTCAGAAAGGGCAAGGGTAGGGACGAGTCCCTGCAGGCCCTAGAGCCACTCACTCATCCCCGTCACAAACTCCTTGAAGTTGATCAGCGAGTCCTTATTTTCATCCAGGAGCCGAAACATCCGCCCTGCCAGCACAGGCGTGTGGGCGCCACAGGCCCAGGGCGTCAGGCTGGCAAAGAGCTCCCGGAACTGGTGGGCGTCGATGCGGTACTGCTCCAGGTAGGGCAGGCTGGGGTCCCGACGCACAGCTGCAGGGCGGCTGCTCCCCCAGTACTGACTTGCTAGGTGCTTGGCCTGCAGGGGGCACAGCCTGGTGAGACAGCCTGGCCTCCTGGGCCCTGGGTGCTCAGGGTCACCAGGCTGACTGGTGTGTTCACCCGCCTCCTCTATCCAGGTCCACAGCCTCCTGAGCAGTGAGCGCTGGGCTAGACACAGCATCTCACAGAACCTCAGGTGCTGGCACCGTCACCCCCTTGTTTAGAGCCGTGGGAGTCGAGACAGGGCCTGAGGACCACCAGGCACAGCGGACCACTGGCTGGACCACTCTGACCCAAAGGCCATCCCAGGGCGGTTCCCTAGGGGGCTGAACCCCGGGCAGCGGGAAGGGCAGATGGGACATGACAGGGAGAGCAGACAGGCAGCGCAGACATGGCTGTTTCTGCTTGTTCTTCATGCCCTTTCCCGTTCCTCTGTTACCAGCACCCGAGCTTTTCCTGGAGAGCCCCTGTTGTCCCCAACCCAGGCCATGGCATGTGCATGCGGCCCAGCCTGGGGTCAGCAGCGAACAGCGTCCTGTAGCCACAGCACCTAACTTGAGTCACTCCAGCAATCAACCCTGGGCTTTTTGTTAAAACCACCTGGGAGAGAAAATTCTCTTTTCATGGGGTTACGGCAAGGATGACCCTGGAGGCTGCGGACAACAGTCCTTCCGCTCTGCAGGAAGAGCAGTCCATGTGATATCTGATAGCGGAGCTTGACAGGACGTCAGAACACCTAGATCCGGCCCTGTCTGACTTTTCAGTTTCTCGACTTTTCAGTTTCATGAGCCAATGCATTCCGTCTTGTGTAAGCTGACTTCAGCAAATTTTCAGCCACTTAAAAGAGTATCTTGCCTAAACTCTGGAAAGGATTAAATTCTACCATGTGAACTTTGTAATAACTGCATCTGAGGATGTTTTTAAATGTTTTACATCCCTCCGGGCAGGAGGCTGCTGCACAGAGGATGAATTTAGGGGACTAGGATGGATACTGGTCCTCCCTTGCTCTTGGCTATCACCTTAAAAACCATGTAAAGGTCCTCCAGTTCTTCAATTGAGAAACCAATGTCCCCAGGTATAGCTCGGACCTAGAAGGAAAGAGATGCAAGATGTATTAATGAATTCTCAAGGTCTTGTTCTTTGAGGGAATCCCCATGTGGCACCAACTACCCTTCTGGTGTTGCCAGCTGGGAGGCCTTTTTGTTCTGAACACCGAGTCTGGGACACGGGGTGAGGGGTGGTGATCTAGAAACTGCCATCTGGATTCCTAGAAAGGCCCTGGGAAAGCTCTTTGGAACATAACTTAGAACTTCCTAGTGATTTCTTCCTATAGAGACAAGAGGACAAAATCTGACAGCAAGGTCAGCGGGCTGAGTGGGCAGGGGCTGAGGGGCTGTCACTACCCAGGGGGTGGGTTAAAGCCAGGCTGGCGGGCTCAGTCCAGAGTGGGCTCGTGCTTGGCCTTCAGGCATCAAGGCAAAAGAGAAGCTTCCCTGTGACCAATCCGCAACAGAAAACAGTGACCAGCCCTCTCTCCACATCCCCAAATCTGTACCTCCACTTCTGCATCCTAGTCCCACACAGGACAGTGCTGGGGGGCCCTGCACCCCACTTCTCAGGGCAGTCTGAGGTGGCTCGGCAGACACAGTCCACTTAGTCCCCATCCCAAGCCCAGCTCCAGCCCGCACCCAGGGGCCACGAGAGCCCAGGCCCATCCGTACCACACTCCTCTTGGCTGTATCCTCCAAGGACTGGATCACTTTAAGCCTCTGTTTAAACCGCATCTGCTCAATGTCCTCCGCCCTCAGGCTGCTGAATTTCTACCAGTCAGAAGTGATTCAGTGAGATCAGGTGGAACCACAGAGCAGAGGCCAGCCACCCACCACGGCCAACTGCACCCACATAGTCCAATGGAGCGGTCTGGCCAAATAGCCCTGGAGAGTGCTGACCTCATATGACACCTTCAGGAGGTCAAAGATGTCCACCTCTTCAGGAGGGTCATCTCCACTGGTCAGCAGGGCATGGAGGTGTGGGATAGGAGGAGAGACACTCTGCTTATTGACCACATTATCCAGGTATCTGTAAGGATTGAAGGACAGGAGTCTAGATCCCCCACAGGTGACAGGATGTCTCACCCGCAGCTGAATGATGTGGAGACTTAATCTACCTAGACTCTCAAGCGAGCATGCTGAGGGCCGGGCATCCTCCAACAGGGTGAAAGATGGGTCACTGCAGAGAGAGGCATGCCCTGGCGGGTGCCCTGGCAAATCAGGGGTGCCCCCTGGAGGCAATGGGAGAAGGCCTCCCCCCCTTGAAGGCTTGAGCACTTAATTCTGAGAAAGCTAGGCTGGCCACCAGGGTCCCACGAGTGGGGACCCTTTATGACTCCAGACCTTACTACACCAGGAGAAAATTGTGTCCCAATTGGAGTGATGACACACTCCCTCTGTCTGGTGGGTCCCTGGGGATGTGAGGACTCCCTGCTCTCACCAGGAAGAATCAGAGACCAAAGGAGTGCTCCAGGAGGAAGAGCCCTGCCGAGGAGCACAGTCTCGGGACCGGGCCTGACTCCAGTGGGACCAGCCCAGCCAGGACCTCACACCCTTCCAGACACTCTGGCTGGGCCTGACACTCAGGAGGGAGAAAGTGGCGGGTCCTCCACACCCACTGGCCCCGGCCCTGATCCTGCTCAGGCTCTGCTCTGTGGGAAGGGTCCCGTCTCTGTCTGGTGTGGGAGACAGGCATGGAAACCACTTGCCCACTCTGCCCACAGGCTGCCTGTCAGGACAGAGAGCCGGCATGGCCCATAGCAGAGCAGCCACAGCTCTGCCAGCCTGGGACCCTTGCAGGCTCCCAGTCAGCACATGGGCCGGCTCAGCACGCAGGTGACGGTGTCCCTGGCAGTCCTGGGGGGCTGGGGGTGCTCCAGGCTGAGCAGATACATGCTTATGGGCTGGCAGGACTGTACAGAGCTCAGGGCCTGGGCCAGAGGGAGGCCCCAGAAGAGCACCTGCATATGAAGGGCTTGAAGGTCAGGCTGGGGACTTAGCTCCTTTGTCCAGAAAACCACCAGGGCCACAGGGGATCCCCACGTCCCCGGGGAGGAACAGAGTCAGATTCTGATCAGGAAGAGCCCTGTGGGATGCTAGTGAGTGAAACCGGTGCAGAGCCAACTGTTACGATGTGGGCACAGGGCCCTGGGAAGGGCTGTCGGGGGCCGGCCCTGAGGGTATGGGGACTGAGGGAAGGGGCTGGATCCCAGAGTCTGTGAGGATGGGGCGTGAGCACTGAGGGAGGCGGCGGCGGCCAGGATGACCTGGGCCGCAGGTGTGCCTAGCTGGAGATCAGCCTGTGCAGCTACAGCAGGCCCAGCACGGGCTCCCTGTCCAGCTGCCCTGGAGAAACTGATGCTCCTGAGCCAGGGACGGTGCACCAGGACTGCTCTGCGGGAGTAACAGCCAGCCAGCCTTTGCAGGAGATGGGAGGCTCGGCCTAGTTCCACCTGCCTCCCGCGCAGCAAGCCCCCCAGTGCAGTGTGCTCTGGTCCGCCACTGTCTCACCCTCTAACCACTGCTTCTCCCAAGCAACGACTGCTCCAATGCTGTTTTGTCTTCTCCCAGAAAGGAGCCCCTCTCCTGCCTCTGCAGTGTCCCTAGGTCTACCCCAGGCTGAGCATGTGGTAGGTACAGTCCCAGGATGCTGACTGAGGAGCACCCAGGACTGGGGAGGGGCTGGTCGTGTGGTCCAGGGGAGCACTGGCCAGCTCCCCAACAAGAGGAGGCAGGCTGGCGCGGTTACCTGCCCAGGACGGTCATGGCCTCGCCTTCGTCGCCACAGCCCAGCAGCTGCTCCATGTTGGCATCCAGGATGGCCAAGGCCACCTGCAGGATCACCTTGATGCCCTCGTAGAAGAAGCAGTCAACGATGACCACAGCGCTCTCAAAGGGCATGACACTGAGGAAGAGGGTCAGGAACCAGGAGAGAGAGATGCTGGAAATCACCCCCAGGTCCTGCATCTTTTTGGAGAGCTGGGGCAGGAAGTCTCTTGTGAGCTCTTCGAAGATGCCTTGGTCCACCAGGGCCCCTAGGGAGAGGACAAAGGAGTCTGAATAGTGAGCTCACGTTCCTGGCTCAGGCAGGCCCTCAGGTGGGACCCTGGGGTCTGAGGTCCAGGAAGCCCCCCCTGGTCCCTGGCCAGCTCTGCTTACAACTGAGGGCTGGAAGGGGCAGGTGGGATGGAGAAAGGAATAAAGGAAAAAATCCTGTAAGTTTCCTTTCTACTGCTTCCAAACCATTTTGTGAAAAGAAAAGATTTCTTTCACTTTACTTGGATTTCCTTTTTGGGAAATACTAATTTCTCTCTAGGATGTCAGAAGTAAACAGTGCTCTGAGTAGCTTATGTGTCTCCTGGCCTGAAGCTGGGGAACAGAGGCAATTCTGAAGGACCCCAAGAGTGGACACCCACCAAAACAGCACAGGAAGGACATTTTAGATAACAGACTTAATTATATATGTAACTAAATTTATTTACAAGGTCACAGATTCTACCCCTCATAACAGTCAACACGGGGGTATATACTATATGCTCTAGTTATGATTTTGGAAATTTTCTACAATAAAAACGTTTAATGAGAGTTAGCTGGATGTGAATGTAGGCCCCAAGCTAACTTCTTCTCTCACTTCCAGCAACTCCTAGGGAATCCGCATTAAGTCTGGGAGGGACGGTTGGGGTCTGTGTTTGGCTTTCCACCTTCTAGCTGTGTGAAGATTTTGCAGCTTTCTAACCTATGGAGTGGGAGACCAGTGGTGAGGCTACGAGGCCTCCAGCAGCCCAGCTGTGGGCTGTGCGCCGAGAAGGCCTCCAGGAGGCCAGCTGTGGGCTGTGCGCCGAGAAGGCCTCCAGCAGCCCAGCTGTGGGCTGTGCGCCGAGAAGGCCTCCAGCAGCCCAGCTGTGGGCTGTGCGCCGAGAAGGCCTCCAGCAGCCCAGCTGTGGGCTGTGCGCCGAGAAGGCCTCCAGCAGCCCAGCTGTGGGCTGTGCGCCGAGAAGGCCTCCAGCAGCCCAGCTGTGGGCTGTGCGCCGAGAAGGCCTCCAGGAGCCCAGCTGTGGGCTGTGCGCCGAGAAGGCCTCCAGCAGCCCAGCTGTGGGCTGTATGCTGAGGAAGGCCTCCAGCAGCCCAGCTGTGGGCTCTGCGCCGAGAAGGCCTCCAGGAGTCCAGCTGTGGGCTGTGCGCCGAGAAGGCCTCCAGGAGTCCAGCTGTGGGCTGTGCGCCGAGAAGGCCTCCAGCAGCCCAGCTGTGGGCTGTGCGCCAAGAAGGCCTCCAGCAGCCCAGCTGTGGGCTGTGTGCTGAGGAAGGCCTGCCACCCCACAGGGAGCTGCCAGCCGTGGGCACTCACCCACCACCCTGGTGTTGTAGTAGTCGGGCAGCATGCGCTCGCAGAGGGCCACCAGCAGCCAGAAGGCCTCCTCCTCGCTGCCATAGAGCAGGAGCACTGAGGTGACGATGTTCATGGCCTGTGGGCACAGAGAGAGTGAGGGGGGCTCACAGAGCTGTCCCTTCCCAACCAGCAAGCCTGGAAATGACAAACTGTCCCACCCAACTCTAGGCAATTTGCCAAAAGGCAATTTGCAGGAAATCAATGTGACCAGGTGACAGTTGTACAACGATATACCTGGTGCCACTGAACTGTACACTTCAGATGATTACGATGGAAAGTTTTATGTTATGTGTATAACACACACACACACACACGAAACGATCCAACGCCTTCAGGACCCAGACCAGAAGCACACAGAAGACAGCTTAATAGACAGCATGAGGATGAGGGGAGAGACAAACACTGTTTCTAATTTCATCTTTTTCTGGGATCAGGATCTTCCTGGGGGGCCGAGGCACAGTAGCAAGTGTGCGAGGCCGTCACTCAGGGTCAGGACCATGTGCAGCTGCCCCTGCTGAGCCCCCGTACCTGGCAGTAGCCAATGGTGGGGTTTCGGAAAGCGTAGGCGGTCAGCACCCGGCGGAGGGCCGCGATCCCGAGCTCATTCTGGAAGGCAGGGTGCTCTGGCATCGAGCGGTGGAGGTCTCGCTCGATCTCCTCTGTGGCCAGGCTGTACTTCCCCATGGACTTCTCCACCAGCTCGGCATAGTAGCCGGGGTGAGTCACCATCTCATTCCAGGCCCCTGTGGAGACACAGCTGACAGCTGGCTCCCTCCTCCTCCTCGCCTGGGACTTTGAGGGCAGGGACAGGGCAGGGTGGAGACATCAATGCTCTACAGATGGGCAGGGGCCCTTGGGTGCCAGGCAGAGCTTCCCTCATGACTGCTCCTGAGAAGAGTCACCCAACCACGTTTCAAATGGCTGACCTGCCCTCCTGAAAGCATTCAGGTGGCCAAGGGTGTGAATGTTGTCAGAACCTGCCCGTGGAGAGGAGGCGTCAGGAGGCCGGATCTCCTCCCATGGCCGGTGGGAAGGCGTGCCCCTTCTGGCACACACACCCTTCTGGCACATCACGGCCGAGAGCCCTATTCCTGCCCTCTAAAGGTGGCAGTCCCTGCCTGCCCACTCAAAGGAGGCCGGCTGGGGTCAGTGGAGCTCCTGCGTGGATGGGGGCCGTGGGGCGGGGAGGTAGGGCAGCTCACCAGAGAAGAGGAGCCAGAGCTCCCCCCGGAGGCTCTCTGGGATGCCCTTCAGCACCAGCTCCCGTGTTCTCGCCGTGCGGTACATGCACATGCCGCGTCCGAACTCGAAGAAGTGGATGTTCCACGACTCCTCTTTCATCTTCTCCTTGGCCTGGGGGAGCCGCAAACAGGGGGTCTGCGGGGCTGACCCAGATGCCACCTCCACCTCTCCTCCGAGGGCTGGGGTGGTGCTGCGCACTGCACCGCCCTCGGCATCCCTGGGGCCCCGTGGGCGGTTGTAAGATCATGGTCAGCACTGTGGCACTGGTCAGGCAGGGTGTCCCTGGCACTGCGCAGGGTCACCCACAGGTCGCAGACGCCACCCCCGCTCCCGCCCCTGCCGGCCAGGCCTGCACGGCGGTGGGGCTCCGTCTGGGCTTACCCCCTTGGCGCCCAGGTCCTCCACGGGCGTGTTTCTCTGGAAGAGTCTGAGCAGGCCCTGGGAGGCGGTTGGCGCCTCCTGTGCACGGCCCCCTGGGAGGCCACCGAGGGGCGAGGTCGGGCCAGGCTGTTCCGACAGCTCCTGGGGAGCGGGGGAAGGCTGGGAAACAGAGCAGAGAGGCAGGCCCTGAGCGAGGTGGCAGCCCCACGGCCGGCGGGCAGTGCCCTGGGACGGGCAGGAGGCCACCAGATGGCCCAGCCCTGCCTCCTCTCTGGCCGAGCACATATCTCACTGCCCTCCGGCACCCGGGCCAGGCTCTGGGGCCCATCCCGTCAGACCCTCTCTCCGTGAGCTCAGGGCCAGGAGAGGAGCAGCTCCTAGGAGAGTTCTTCTGAACTGTGTCCCCTACAAGGGCCTGATAGGCCACACTCACGGATGCTCCCTGGGGAGCACCTGCTCCTGCTCCAGCCTCGGGGTGCAGACCCTGCTGACCCCTGGAGACACGGCTGTCCTCGGGCCCCAAGCCCCACAAGGCCCCTGACCACAGTGACCAGCTTGGGGGGAAGGGTCGGGAGAGAGCCCCAGGGCCCCTCCAGGACACTGGGCTCTCCTTAACAGTCTGCCACGCTTCTGACAAGGCTGCTGGGGTTCCGGGAGGGGAGATGCAAGACAGACCCAGAACCAGGTGTGTGTGTGGGGAGTCCCTGCCCGTGGGCCGTCTCTAACCGTCAACAGGTCCCTGGTAGGGCTGTAGGCCCTTCCCCAGGGGGACTCCAGCCAAACAACAAGAGAAATGGATCCTGGGGGGTTCTGGGAATATCCTGGGGGGCATTTGGGGCTGGGAGAAAAAAAGAGGGGCACCAGGGACAACAGTCCTGGAAGGAAGCCCTGATATTCAGGGTTCTTCCCTGGCTTTCTGGAATTGTGGCCCCCAGTCTCCACCCAGCAGGGCTAGAGAGTAAGTTTTTAGGCCCCTTCAAGTACAGTGTAGATGACAACAGACTTCTGTCCCCTGCTTGTGGTCTGGGTTCCACCTGTAGGTCCCTGACTTCAAGGTGAGCGCTCGGTCATAGGTGATGGTCTGTGTAGGGAGCTTGCTCCAGGGCCCAGGGTCAGGTAGGCCAGAGCCAGAGCGCCCTTTCTGCTCTCCCCTCAGCTCCCTCCCTGGGCACCCACCAGCAGGAACACCGCTATTGGATGGACACTGATCACTGGCTCCCCAAATCCACTTCTGCTGCCGCAGGGGCTCCCCATTTTTGGGGGGACACAGCACATCTCTCTCTACTCTTGGCCCCACACTTTGTGGAATCCCCTGAAGCCTGGGGTGGTGGCCACAAACTAATTAGTATTTGCTGCCCCCGGGCTCAGAGGCACTATGTGGGTCACTTTGCGGGGAATGTCAGGACAGGCCAAGGAGGATGCAGAGGGTGGTGCCGCCATCCTGGGGTCACACACAACTGGGAATGACACCTCCTGGCTGAAAAGCACGTCTGGTAGAGAGCCCAGCTCTGCTGACAGGCAGCTGAGCGTGCGACCAGGGAGCTCTGCATGCTTTGGCCGGAGCTGGGTTTCTGCCTTTGAGCTCATCAGCTCTGACCCCCTCGGCCGTGGCCCATCTGGTATGCAGCAGGGGTACGGATGCTCCCTACACAAGAACCACAGCTGTGACCGCTTTGCAGGGAACATATTCTAAACTCATCAAACTGTACTCTTTCAATACGAACGTCAAGCTTACCTCAGTAGAGACGTTTTTAACAAAAAAGAAAAACGGAGAGAAAATTCTGCTAGGTTCACGTCCATGGGAAGATCCCCCGGGGAAGGGAAAGGCTGCCCACTCCAGTATTCTGGTCTAGAGAATCCCATGGACTGTGCCCATGGGGTCTCAAGGAGTCAGACACGACTGAGCGGCTTTCACTTTCTTCTTTCTCTCACATCCATGGTCTGTCCCTCTGCCCGTGACTGGTGTTTTCAAAATGGACTTTAGATCAACTACAAACACATTTTCAAGACAAACTGTCTGAATCCAGGGGCAAGACCCTAGACTGAAAGCATTCTGATGCAGAGATTTCTGCTTCTGGCCCGAGGATCCCAGCAGAGACAAGGACACAGATGGACTTTCAGGCCACAGAGCACTGCAGAGAATCAAAAACCTCAGTGCTGGAAAGGAGACTGACTCAAGGATGTGACCTCAGCGATAACCATCCCTCATGACATACAGGTTCCTGGGGTGATGGTGAGCCCACGCCCACGCCTGGGAATCCTGTGTTCTCCTAATCCAGTCTCTCTCTCCTTCCCCTCAGTAACTGTCTTATCCATTCTTGCAGCACCAACCTCGCAAACCACCTGCCTTCCTTACTTCTACAGCCCACTATTTATCTGAGCATGCAGAAGCATGAGCAATTTGACGGCCATCCGTGGTCACTCCTGCTGGCCTGCCCTCCTGCATCTGAGGCTGTGTACGCCAGGCCCAACTTTCCATCCATTTGAGCCCAAGATCCTACCGCTCTGGCCTCTAAGAGCTTCTTCCGGCATGTGTAGAAGATACCCCCTCTCCACTGGATTCATTACCATCAGTATAGAAATCACGCTGGTGTCCCTACCAGCCCTCCTCATTCTTCATCTGGATGGTGCTCACACGTTGTAAAGTGTACCAAGCTGTGCCTTTAGGATCCATGTACTTTACAGCATATACATCACACTCTGATTACAAAGTCAGTCCCTGAAGGCACCCCTGTGGGTCTCAGCTGGTCTTTCTACAAAGTTTTTGGAAAGAGTTGCCTAAATTCACTGTACCTTTCCCTCTTTCTCTACTTTTTTTTTACTTGAGAAAGTGTCAGAAAGTGTACATTTATGTTCTAATAATTACCTTCATCCTAATGATGTCTTTATCTAATACCCTGGGTCCCCTCTTTTTAGACACTGGACTGCCTCCTAGGGACAATACTGAAATTGGCCAGTAGCTCTGTTTTTCCCGCCCCATCCTTTCCCCTGCCGCCATATAGTGACAGACTTTTGTTCTTACTTAAAAAGGCAGTCAGTGAGCTTATTCTGCTCGCCATACTTCCTGATGTCACGTTTGCATCACACTCTGTGCCGCCAGAGCATATAGAATCACACGTGTCTTGTCACCTGTTCCTCGTCTTGTATCTACGCCTCATATACACACTCAGTGCTCCCACCAGGACACCTGCCAAAGCCTCTCTGGTTGTTTCCTGCTTTTCTGAGGTTGTTCACTATTAGACTCATCAAAACCTGAATGTCAGTTTCCCAGATAGAAAATCCTGGGACCACAGCATTTTTTACTGTATATTTTTAAAATGTTGCTCTATTTGTATAAAATGCTGCTATGAAAATGCCTGATGCCTCTCTGATTTCCATTCCTTCATAAATAACTTGGTGTTTCTTGACTGATTGTCCAGAAGACTTTGTTTTAATCTTTAGAGTCCCACAGTTTTGCTAGATTATATCTCAGTGTGTACATATTACATACTACTTCATATTGATTTTCCAGATGTACAAGATGCTTTTCTACCAGGCGGGTTTAAGTTTTCTTTTATATTCAGAAAACTTCTTGAATTGCAGTTTCTATCAGCTGTTATTCCGTGGCTTTCTTTTCATCTTTAGGGAGCTATGTCTCACAGACATTGGATCTTCTTTGCTTCAGTTGTTTCTCACATCTCTTGACTGCTGCTGCTGCTGCTGCTAAGTCGCTTCAGTCGTGTCCGACTCTGAGTGACCTCATGGACTGCAGCCCACCAGGCTCCTCCGTCCATGGGATTTGCCAGGCAAGAGTACTGGAGCGGGTTGTCATTGCCCTCTCTGCGTCTCTTGACTATTTTCTATTGGACTCTCCTCTTTCTTTTCTGAATTTTCTACCTCTGGCGTGCAGTTTATGCTTAGAGCACATTCCAGTATGGGCTGGTTGCCATTCAAGTGCTCAGTAGCCATCTGTGGCTTCTGTACTGACAGCTGCACCTCGATTCCATTCTCAACACGCAGCCAGAACAGCTCTGCTACAACACAAACAGACCACGTCCCTTCTCCAGTCCAAACTCTCCACTGGCTCCCACCTCACTCAGAGTCAAGGCTAAGTGTTTACAAAGGCCTATGGGCTCCATATGCTCTGGGCTCCCACTCCCTCTCTCATCTCAGACCTGAGCCCTGTGTACACTCTTCTCAGCAGCCCTTTCCCCAGATACTTTCTGGCTGGTCCCTTACTTCCTTCAAGTACCACTTGATCAGAGTACTCCTGTCCCCTGGCACTCCTGATCCTTTTATCCTGTTTTATTTTTCCCTTGGCCCTTACTGCCACCTGACATATTTAATGTTTATTTCCTTACTGACTTGTCTTTCTCAGTAGAATATAAGCTCTAAAAGGGTATGAGTTTTGTCTAATCAGCTCTATTTCTAGTACCTAGAAGAGTATCTGACACTTAACAGGAATGCAATAAGATGTGTTGGATGAAGAAGGGCGGGTGCTCAGAAGGGGCCATGGGGCCACGCTTAGTCTGGCTGCTCAGGTCCTGTCATCTGTGGCACTGGGAATGAAAAGGCAGTTCAACATTCCTGCTCACATCCCTTTTCACCAGACCAACCTCACTATTTCTTGAAATCACAGCTCAAGCCCAACCTCCTCTAAGAAACTTTCTTAAAGTCTCCAACATGCACTGATTCTGCCTGCTCCTTTCCCATCCATTCTTTGTCTACTTAATAGTTTACTGAGCATTGATTAGTGGGTGGAAAATTCATGGCTCCAATGCTACCTGGTGGGAATGTAGGCCCTGCAATGCCAGAGCTCCTGATTTTCCTGGAGTAGCCAGACAGGTGGATTTTTATATGGACTCTTCTAATGTTTTCACAAATCTAGACTGATAATAGCACATACATCTTGTTATACCAAGAAGGAAGGAAGTGATCAAACAAAGCCACGGTAATGTCAAAAGGACTCATGCCACCTGAACAACTGTCCTCTGGTCATAGACTGAATGAGGACAAAAACTCTCCTGAGCTGAAACAAATCAAGATGCTTAAATATGTAAATTCATAATTATACTAAAAAGTAAGCACAAAAGCTGAATTGGTCACATTTGGAGGATACTAGAAAACCAACTTGTCATTTTAACAACTGGTGAATAAAAAAATAAAGGATTTATTCTGCCTTTTCTATATGAACTGTGCCTCAGGGTGACCAAATAGCTGATGAGGGTAAGTTTCTCTATACAAAAGTATTTCAGCTAATGAACAGAAGAAATGATAGAATTAAGAGTGCTCCCATTTGCAATCCTAATGAGTTACCTAGGGCATTACTTAGGAAATGCTTGTCAAATAATCTGGTATTGTACACCTCTTGGTAGAAGTACACAGCTCAATCCTGCCTACAAGTGCCGGTTCCCCACCTCGCACCAACATAAACAATTAAATCAAAAGTCGAGCTGGATCTCACCACTCAACCACCAACTTACAAGAATTAGGGCACGAAAGAACCCATTAAATGCTTGCAGGGGAGGCAATCAGCAAACACCAGGCTGTGAGAAACTCTACAGCACAAATGACCAGTTCCTTCAATAAAATACTGCAAGAAAAGGGAGAGGGAGAGGGAGAAAGAGATGGGAGCAGAAACATGTAAAGAGATTACAGCAATCCACTGTAACAAATATATGATCTACGTGTGCTGCTGCTGCTAAGTCGATTCAGTCGTGTCCGACTCTGTGCGACCCCATGGACTGCAGCCCACCAGGCTCCTCCGTCCATGGGATTCTCCAGGCAAGAACAATGGAGTGGGTTGCCATTTCCTCCTCCAATGCATGAAAGTGAAAAGTCAAAGTGAAGTCGCTCAGTCCTGTCCGACTCTTAGCGACCCCATGGACTGCAGCCCTACCAGGCTCCTCCGTCCATGGGATTCCCCAGGCAAGAGTACTGGAGTGGGGTGCCATTGCCTTCTCCATGATCTATGTGTATCTCAATTCAAATCTGATCAAACTGTAAAAGGTACTTGTACATCTGGGAAAATGTAAACACAAGTGTGAAAGTCGCTCAGTCGTGTCTGACTCTTTGTGACCCCATGGACTATACAGTCCATGGAATTCTCCAGGCAAGAATACTGGAGTGGATAGTCTTTCCCTTCTCCAAGGGATCTTCCCAACCCAGGATTCGAACCCACGTCTCCCATATTGCAGGCAGATTCTTTACTAGCTGAGCCACCAGGGAAGCCCATAAACACAAGTATTTGATGTTAAAGAATTATTAATACTGTTAGTATAGTAAGGAGACTGCAGTAAAAGGTAACCCTGTAAGAAAGACTGAAGGGAGAAATGCCAGGTAAATAAACCCAAAGGGGCAGGCCTCAGCAGTGTGGCTCCCAATGCAGGAGAAGTTCATGAGGGACAGAGATGAAGGTGGCTGGTCCAGGCAGAGCCGGCTTTTCATGTGGAGTATGCTTGAGGCAGGCAGGCCGACTTGAGGGAGTCTTGGGGTACAGAGAGGTCTGAGACCCTGGGCCCTGTGTGCATGGCTAGTGCCTCTGAGATTGGGGTTGGGTGAGGTTTTCCAGCAGCGCCAAGCGGGGGCCCTCTCCACCCAAGGGCTCTCCTCCTGCCCCTGCCCCCGCCCCGCTGCTCTGGGGGGCCCCCTCACCTCTGGGGCTGCGTCCACGATGCTGGCTTTACTCTCTGCTCGGCTGCCACCTGATGGCTTGGATGGCATCTTCTGGAGGAAGTCAGAGATCCTCTCAACCAAGAACTCACGGTCTTTCAGGTTGGCGAACAGAAAGGTCATTTTGCTCTTAGTGCTAATAGACAGAGGGCTGGGCAGGACGCTGGAGCAGTCGGCTTTTTCCACAATGGTCACCTGAGAAGCCAAAACCACCATCTGGGGGTCTGCATCCTGGGATATAAAGCCACGTGGTTTTGTGAAGGCAAGAGCACTGTGGGCTCAGGCTGCCTTCTGGGCTCGGGGCGGGGAGGGGAGGCAGGGCTCTGCAGGCCTGAGTGCTTCCTATCCTGACTCAGCCCCGTTTTCTCCACTGCTGATGAGTGTGAGGGTGTCAGCCTCGGAAGACCATCCTGAGGGGGATGAGGCGGAATGCAGAGCCTGAGCCCAGCTGCTCCCTGACCAGCTCCCTCAAGGCTGACAGTCCTGCCCCCGTCCTAAAGCGAGGCAAGAAGTCATTCACCTCCACAGCCCTCACTCCCTCAGCACTTCCTGATGCATGTCACGGGCCCAGTTCTTTTTTGAAAAATTAACTAAGCTTTGGCTGTGTTGGGTCTTTGCCGCTGCTCACAGACTTCCTCTAGCTGTGGCGAGCAGGGGCTACTCTCACTGCAGAGTGCAGGCTTTTCACTGTGGTCGCTTCTCTCGTGTGCAGGCTCAGCAGTTCTGGCTAACCGGCCCTAGGTGGCGCTAGTGGTAAAGAACCCTCCTGCTACTGCAGGAGACTAAGAGATAGGGGTTTGATTCCCGGGTTGGGAAGACCCCCTGGAGGAGGAAATGGCAACCCACTCCATTGTTCTTGCCTGGAGAATACCATGGACAGAGGAGCCTGGGAGGCTACAGTCCACGGGGTCCCACAGAGTCGGACATGACTCAAGTGACTAAGCACAGTGGATGCCTGAGTGTGGCTGGCTCTGAGTGAGGAGGCCCTGGGAAGCCCCCTGGATGGGACGCTGAGGTCAGGGCTGGGTAGGGGGCTCTATCCTGACCAGCTGTGGCCACAGTCCAAGAGCTTCCAGGGTTAGCCAGAGCTCTCTGATGTCAGGATGTCAGGACCCCTCAGGGGGAAGTGGAGCTGGGCTTAAGATGAGTCTGTAGCCAGCCCCCAGATCTCAGGGTCAGGTCGGGACAGCAGCCAGGACAAACCCACAGGCCTAGTGCCAAATGGGGTGTGGGGCCCGGGGCCAGCCTGGAGCTGTGGCTCCTTTAAGTCTTTGCCTCTGACTTCCCTTGGGGAAACTGAGGCAGCACAGCACCTCACACCTATTCACAACTATACCCACAACTTCAGAGCTTTGTACAAAGGCCAGGGAGGTCCCATCGTTCTGTTTTAAACAGAATCAGACTACCGTGATTTAGGTTCTAATTTAAGAACCTCACTGTGCTTCAGTAATTAAACAGCCAGTATGTCTTGTTGGGATCTATCCTTGACCTCAGGGTCTGGGCGTTCTGTCTGGGTAATGGTGATGGGGTGCTCCCCCTCACTATCTACAACCTTCACTGCAGCACAGGGCAAATGGCCTTGTTTCCACGAGTCACTGTGGAAGCCCAAGAAACCAGAGAAAAAAATCCCTGTGACAGGTAAGAGCTAGCTTCCGGGTGAGAGTTGACCCTCCTCCTGAAAGGTTAAGAGCTGACTTCCGATGACTGCCAGAGCCTGAGCCCCAGCCAAGGCACGTGTCAGGAGGGGTCAGTGAGGGGGCCTCCGAGGGTGACATGATGTAGGTGGGGCATGGTCAGTGCCCTCCAGGCCCAGCCAAAGCAGGGATATGCCAAAGTCCAACTGGAAGACCCAAGAAGGCAGGACCAAGGGACACTCACCTGCAGGAGGCCACTGGGCTGACCCAGCGGGTCCTTTTTGAGGTTTCCTTGTGTACC
The DNA here is from genome assembly GCF_002263795.3 of Bos taurus. Classification (NCBI taxonomy): domain Eukaryota; kingdom Metazoa; phylum Chordata; class Mammalia; order Artiodactyla; family Bovidae; genus Bos; species Bos taurus. Next base: position 1,391,821 of record NC_037334.1, on the reverse strand, counting down.
AGTGTGAGTGCTGCTGGCAGGCCAAAGCCTACCCTGTCTTCCCACCAGGTGAGGGTGACCCTTGAGCGGGCATCCAGTGCGCCCTACACCCCATGGGGCCTGGCGGATGACACGTGCTCGGGGAGGTGCTGAACCGTGTGCCCTCGCTGCTCATGCCACCAAATCCTGAGGGGCTTCCCAGGCTGGGGACCTGGCCGGGTGCCCTGGCACGTCAGGGGAGAGCTGGCGAGGACGTCGGGCTCACCTCCCGCAGCGGTATGATAAGGTGGCAAGCATCCTCCTCCTTGCTGGCGAAGCAGATGTAGTTGCTGGAGATAAACATCTGGCCGGGGATGTGCAGCTTGTTGAACGGGGTCCACAGGGTACAGCTTGTGTGGCCGTCCAGGCGCTCGTCCCTGGGCAGTCGGAACGTGGCACGGTAGCACTCGTTCTTGGCTCGAGCGTCCAGGTCTCTGGTGGTGGGAAAGGGGGCAGGAGTCAGGGCTGATACACTCACGAGGGGGCCTCATGTCCTCAGCTTCCACACTGGACTCAGGCTTGTGGGGGTCCTCCTGTGAGCAAGTTGTGCCCAGGGACCTCAGAGTTCAATAGAACACGCACACTGAATGATCCAGGAGGAAAATGCGCACATCCGTATGGTCAGCAGAGGAGCGGTCAAATAAGAGCACGCCTGGTGTGCCCAGAAGATGCCTGCGCCCACCCTGCGGCTTCTCACTGGGAAGACCCGGCCCCACCGGGAACCCAGACGCGCCTGCCGACAGGCACGTGTGGAGTGAGGACGAAAACGCGGGGTGCTAGCGCTTCCCCAGCAGTGCAGCGGCTACGATTCCGAGCTTCCACTGCAGGGGGCGCAGGTTCAATCCCTGGTTGTTGTTGCTAAGTCACTTCAGTCGTGTCCGACTCTGTGTGACCCCATAGATGGCAGCCCACCAGGCTCCCCCGTCCCTGGGATTCTCCAAGCAAGAACACTAGAGTGAGTGGGTTGCCATTTCCTTCTCCAATGCATGAAAGTGAGAAGTGAAAGTGAAGTTGCTCAGTCGTGTCCGACTCTTAGCGACCCCATGGACTGCAGCCCACCAGGCTCCTCCATCCATGGGATTTTCCAGGCAAGAGTACTGGAGTGGGGTGCCACTGCCTTCTCCATAGTGACCCCATGAATTGCAGCCTAACAGGCTCCTCCGTCCATGGGATTTTCCAAGCAAGAGTACTGGAGTGGGGTGCCATTGCCTTCTCCTGCTGAGTGGCTTGGACCAAAAACCTCAAAAAACATAGAACACGGGGTGCTGTTGCTTAAGAGAAACCCACCCTCGCTGGGCCTATGACGGTGTGAGGCAGGCCCAGCCCCCTGCTTCTCGTCCTGCGGGGACCAACCCTTGTGAGCATCTCCCCCCAGCCCCAGGGGAGCGGCCAGCAGCCTGAGCCGGGCCTGGCGGGCGCCCTCGACGGACAGTGCCAGAGCCTGCCCAGTCCCGCCCTGCTTGTTTTCTTCCCAGAGGTTCTGAGAGCCACCCGGTCACTCGCATGAGACGAGTGCCGTCCCTGGACAGCGTCCTGCCAGACGGTGCAAGAGTCTGGGCCTAGACCAGGGTCTCTGAGCCCAAGGACGTGCCTCTCACTCCGGCCATCTCTGAGCTCCCCCTGGCCTACGAGCGCCCCCTGACGCTGCCACGGAGCAGCAAGGACAGAGCTGCTCTGCGAGGCCGGCCCCGCGCCGCGTTCCTCGGTCCGCTGGTTCCCACACACAGAGTGGCAAGGCCTCAGAGCCGCGCAGGGCGCTCGCCCGGGGCCTGAGCCGAGCCGACCGGCCGGCGGGAAGGCGGTTGCGCTCCCTGAGCCGGGACTCACTGAGGCCACCCCGGCTCCCGCGGTGGGCGGCGGTCCTGGGCTCCGCTGGCGCTCACTCACCGCCAAGGGCCGGGGGCGAGTTACTCTGTCTACCGGGGCCCCAGCTTCCTGTCTCAGACTCGGGAGACCGCGAGCGCTCCCCGCCCCGGCGCTGGAGAAGCGATACATGAGGCACTCCCTCCGCGTCAGCGGCAGGTTTGAGGATGATGCCTCTGTGAGGCTCCTGCCCTCCGTGCACTACCGCAACCCCCCTCCAGCGGGCCCCTCCCACGCAGGGTGCCTGTGCCGGGTGAGGAGGGCGGGTCCCCGCCGGGCCGGGCCGACGCACCGCTTCAGCGCCGAGATGTTCCTGTGTGGCCGCGGCGGCCTGGGCGGCGCCCTCTCCTCCAGGAAGCCCTCGCTGTCCAGCAGCTGCCGCACGGCCAGGTTGGCCAGCTGCTCCATGAGCTTGAAGGTCTCCCCGATGTTGAGGAACATGGAGAAGAAGAGCTCCTGGTCCCGCGTGTCCACGCGGATGCTCTCAGGGAAGAGCAGTGTGGCGTTCTTCTCCAGCCGTGTGACGTCCACCCACTGCACCACCAGGCTCACTGGACGCCGGGGGGGGGACAGACACGGCATGAGGGCAAGCCCACTGCAGGGCCGGGCAGCCGGCTCCTGACTCCCCGCTGTGCCCAGCCCGAGCCCGGCTGTGCGGGGCTGACCCAGCTCCCAGTCCCAAGAACCTCCTGGGTTTGCCCACAGAATGGCTGAAGGACGGCATGAATGAACAAGCAGAGGTGAGCGAGCTGAGCCCCGGGACCTGAAAAGCCCCACCTGAGGGGAGTGTCCTGCTCTGGGGGCAAGTCACAACACGGTGTGGCCGGCACAGAGAGGACACTGGCCCTGCCTCGTGAGCAGATGTGAAGGCAGGAGAGACAGGTGAGGTTGGGACAAGCGTGTGCATGGCTGGGCGCTGGGCCCGGGAAAGGGAACACGGAGAGCAGCTGAAGCCTTGGGGCTGCTTTCCGGGGGTGACATGGCAGCAGAGGGCGCTGGCTGGGCATCTGCTCTTTGTCCTGAGGCCAGGGCTTCCTGGGCAGAGGGCCCCACAGCAGGTGGATGCAGAGGCGCACATCTAAGGCCCCATGGAACCTGCAGCCGCTGAGGGATGAGGGGGGCGCTGGTATGTTCTACGTGAAAGAGGGGAGGCCCTGTGTAGAAAGTCACCATGTGAAGAGCTGTGCTGGTTGACGCAGACATGACAGAAGCCCCCAAGGGCCAGGTGATGTTTGGCTCAAGTCTGGGCATTCTGCTCATGGGTCACTGTCTTCTGGGGAGACTCTGGTGGTTGTGTGGGGACAGAATATCTGGGGGCTGAGGAGGCTGAGCCCTCAGGAAGTCCGGAAGTCTGGGGAGGAGGTGCACTTTCTAGAGGCGAGGTGGAGGGTGAGTGCAGAGGAGGATGCCAGCACCAGCTGCAGGCTGGGGCAGGGAGGGTGGGGGTGACGCAGGGAGCCCGTGCTGCTTGCACTCACCCTCCTTGCCCAGCAGAAAGGAGTAGAAGCAGAGGTGGTTGACGGTCAGGTAGAGCCAGCCCTGCCGGGGCACACGGCCCTTCCAGTAGCTACAGGAGTAGTAGTTGACCAGCTTCTCCCCATCGGGCATCCCGAACTGCTTCCTCATTTTCAGCTCGGCCTCCTTGAACTTCCCAGGGTCCTCGTCTCCCTGGGGCTGCACATTCTTGTTCTCTTCTGCGATGATGCCCTGGAGGAGGACACAGGGAATCAGTCAGCGGCACTTGGGGCTCCTGGACACTGACCCAGGGCCACGAGCAGGGAGACCAGACAGCTGCTCTGGCCACACACAGCAGGCGACTTCCCCTAACTCCCCGAGCTCTTTCTCTCTACTAGCTCAGAGCAAAGACTTTCAAATTTACATTTTCGTTATTTTAATGTAAATACCTGAAAAATATAATACATAAACATGGCAAAAAAAAATTGCAAATAGTAGAAAAGGGAGTTCAATGAGAAGGGAGTCTCCATCTCCTCTGCTGTTGTAACCACTTTGCTGATTTTCTCCCAAACAGGCTGGCATTGATGCACCTTTAAGCAAATACACACATCTGCTCTTTCCCTTCCTTCTTTGCCCAAATGGGATCTTGCTGTGGCACTGTTCTATGAAGGGCATTCCTCATGCCAGTGTCCTGAAGGATGTTCTGTATCTGACACTCCCCCTCCTCCCCATACCAGGTGGCTGCTGCCTCTGGCCCTTGCTCAAGGCCTTCGGGCCAGCTGCAGGGCCCACCCAGCTCAGGGCGTGTCAGTGCTATGTCCCGCCAGCATCTTTAGTGGGCTCACAGTGCCCAGAGATATCCCCCTGGGCCACAGAGCCAAACCTCCCGGGGGTACAACAGGTTCTTAGTATATCTGGCTCAAAATGTACACGTAAATCTTCCAGGGGGTATGACTACTCGATAAGCTAAAGGAATTCAAGGCAAGTGGTGTGGCCCAGACTGATGCTTCCACGGAGCCTCCTGGCAGCCTCATATCCCTGCCTCCACGAGTAGGAAATACAGCCAGGAGCTGGGGTGAGGACCCAAGAGCAGCATCTCCATTTCCGTACAGACAGCACCACTGTGCCTGCAACCCCAACATCTCTCTCTCTCAAGCTGCCTGTCTGTCTCCCCAGAGCACTGCTGCAGAAGCGAGCTCTACGTCTGAGCACCCTCCTCACTACCAAGGCCCCACCTTTGTCTTCTGCCCTCCAGCGTGCCTACTGGGAGGCTGGAGAAGGGGCCTCACCAGCGGAATGGTGAGCGCCAGACAGCGCAGACAGCCTATGGACGTCACTGGCACCTTGGCCTTCAGGCCCCCTTCCTGGGTCTCAGCGGGTGCCCCCACTCCTTCAGCTGCACCTGGGAGATCCCCAAGCAGGGAGCAAAGGGGCTGACAGGCCGCTTTGCACTTTTCTGTGCATTCCCACTGGCCTGGAGTACTGGTCCCCACCGATGGAGCGAACCGCCTGGCCCCCAGGACTCGGGTTTTGTTTGCTAGCTGACAGAAGTGCACCCTAACGATCGCTGGGTAGATTTTCAACGACTAATTTAAGTTCTTTAACAGTTTTAGGCATATTCAAGTTTTCTATTTCTTTGTCTCAGTTTCAGTTCTATTATGTAGCAGATTAGATAACAGCCCCCCTAAAGATGTTCCGCTGGAGAAGAGAATGGCAACCCACTCCAGTATTCCTGCCTGGAGAATCTCTATGGACAGAGGAGCCTGGTGGGCTACAGTCCATGGGGTTGCAGAAATGGACATGACTGAGAGACTAACACACTAAAGATGTTACATCCCAATTCCCAGAAGAGTTGAAAGAGAGGTACTAATTGATTAAACAAGTCAATCAAGACGTCAATGCTGCTGGCATTAAAAAGAAAGTTAAGGACCAAAAACTTCGAAATGCATGGCTCCTGTTGTTGTTGCTATTTAGTCGCTTAGTCGTGTCCGACTCTTTGCAACCCCTTGGACTGTAGCCGGCCAGGTTCCTCTGTCCATGGGATTTCCCAGGCAAGAATACTGGGAGTGGGGTGCCATTTCCGTTTCTAGGGGATCTTCCTGACCGAGGGTTGAACGTGTGTCTCCTGTATTGGCAGGTGGGTTCTTTACTGCTGAGTCAGTAAAGGGAAACCCTACAAGGTTCCTAAGAGCTGGAAAAAGCAAGGAAGTGGATTCTCCCCTCAGAGCTTCCAAGAATCAATCTTGCTAATTCCTTGATTTTAGCCTATGAGATTTCATTTCAGACTTCTGACATGCAGAACTGTAAGATAAGAAACTTGTGCTTACTTAAAACTAGTGTTTTAAACATTTGGCTGTCCTGGGTCTTCTTGCTGTCAGGCTTTTCTCCAGCTGCAGTGAGCGGGAGCTACTCTCCGGCTGTGGTGCTCGAGCCTCTCACTGCACTGGCTCCTCTTGCTGCAGAGCACGGGTTCCAGAGCGCGCGGGCGTCAGTAGCTGTGGCTTCCCAGCTCGGGAGCGCAGGCTCAATAGTTGCGGCACACAATCCCAGATCAGGGGTCGAACCCATGTATCCTGCATCGGCAGGCGGATTCTTTACCACTGAGCCACCAGGGAAGCCTTAAGAACTTCTGCTGTTTTAAATCACTAAGTTTATGGTAACTTGTTACAATAGCAATTGGAAACTAAAACATTATTTTAATAGTGTCCATCTTGTCTTAATTCTTATAATTTATGGGTGTAAAGCTGTTTATGGCATTTTCTTTTTTTTAAACTCTGCTTTTTTTTTAAATATTTCATTCCCAACATGGCTTGAGGTTTTTTCTTTCGTCCTGTATCACTTTTGCCACAGGTTTATTTATATTTTAGATCTGTTTTTTGATTTGTTGTTCTTCTGTATCATTTCTTTATTTTCCAAGAAATTAACTTCTTCCCTTTGTTACAGGCATACCCTGGAGATACTGCTGGTATGGTTCTGAACCATAGCAGTAAAGCACATATAAACAAGTCATACAATTTTTTTGGTTTCACAGTGCATATAGAAGTTATGTCTACACTATACTGTAGTCTATTAAATATGTAATAGTATTATGTCTAAAAAAAAAAAAAAACAAGGTACCTATCTTAATCAAAAAATATTTTACTGCTAAAAAATGCCAACTATAATCTGGTGGATAATAGAGTCTTGGGTGAATAGTAAATCTTTCTGTGATCATTGTATTTCTGTCTTTCTAATTTCCTGGTTTCTCTGGAATTCTTCTAATTTACTGGACACTTGGCTCACCAACTCCCACCTTTCTTTTTTATCACGTCATTATAAAACATAAGACTTTACATTTCCTTCTGTGTGCTGCTTTTACTACATCTCCCAAGTTCTGATATACAGTAGTATTTCTATAACTGTCCAGTTCTCTCTCTCTTTTTTTGGTGGCACCATGCATCTTGCAGGATCTTAGTTCTCCAACCAGAGGTTAAACCAGGGTCCCAGCAGTAAAAGTGCTGAGTCCTAACCACTGGCTTGCCAGGGAATTCCCTCAACGTTTTCTCTTCTGTAAAAAATAATTTTTAATTAATTAATTTATTTTTGGCTGCCCTGGGTTTTCGTTGCTGCGTGGAGGCAACTCCTCAGTCGTGCTGTGAGGACTACTCATTGCAGGAGCTCCTCTTGTTGGGGAGCACAGGCTCTGGGGTGGCTGGGCTTCAGCAGCTGCAGCTCGGAGCCTCCCTGGGTGCACTTTCGGGGTCTGGAGCACAGACTCATAGCTGTGGTGCAAGGACTCAATTGCTCCGTGGCCCGTGGACTCCTCCTGGCCCAGGGATCAAACCCGTGTCTCCTGAATTGGACCCCGCACCACTGAGTCACCAGGGAAGCCCCCTCACCTCAACATTTTCTAATTTCCATTTTTAATTTGACTCATCGAGAACTTTGGTCTATTTTGTTGGTTAGTTTGTTTGGGCTTGGCATGAGGGAAGCATTCCATAATGTTGCTGTTATTGCTATTATTGCCCAGCTGGCTCAGTAGGAGAGTGAAGGCCTGCCTCTGCTCTCTTTGCCTAGTTTCCTGGAACTAGAAAGGCAACACAGGTCCTGTCCTAACCAACCCCAAGGCACACAGAGAACTGCTGAGGAGCTCTCGGTGCTATCTGCCCAGGTCTAGGAAGCTCTGGCATTATGAAGTCACGAGGGCTTGCCCAAAGCAAACTTGTATCATAAACTCTGACCTAGTAAGGGCCCTCTGAGGAATCTAAGCCAAGGCAATAAACCACCAGAAAGAAAAAGAGGCAGATTCACACACATACATTCTCAGATAAATGCTCATAATGCTAATTATTCCCTAAAGGGGAAACAATCTAAACATCGCCATGGTAAGTTTTTACACATTCATAATTATTTTGCTACCTGTAAAATATTCCACTAAGAATATCACATATGACTGATCAAGTCCCCTGAATATAAGGTGCTCAGTACAGTATTCATATAGAAAATAAGTATTATGTTAGCAAGTATGATCACTCTCGATTAGCAAAGGAAAGAACAGCTGCTTTCCCTCTTAACACGGGACTGGGAGGCACTGTTCCCTGGCAGTGCTTCAGGGAACATCCTGATACATATGTCATTCTGCACATATGAATACACTCTAGGGTAAATTCCAAGGAATGCAACTGCTGGGTCAAAATATCTGTGCATTTTGAAGTAATGTTAGCTTTATGATAGAAATATACTTCATATTATTTTTAATAATCAGTTGTCATTTCCAACTTCTTCCTCTGTTGGCCAAGGAACTAGTCACAGAGCTGTATATCTGCATACTTGTTCTAACACTCTCTAAGGGGATGGGAACTCCCAGCTATGCTTAGTCAGACTCTGGTGGCTGGCCAGAAGATGAGGCCTGCATACAACGAGTTCACCTGCCCCTTTCAATGCCAAGAGAGCAGGATTGGACACTCCATTCCATCTCTGCTTCATGGAGGAAAGAACTATATCATGTTGTCTGAAGTTTACAGAGGATGACATAGGTGAATACTGCTAGCCCAAAGAAGGGAGGCGGAACCAGTATGGAGAGTGAGTCTTACGTGTATCTTGCCCTTGACGAAGGTGGTGATATCTTCCTCATTGTCAAAGATGGACAGCGTCTGGAGTAAGTTATTTTCCAGCCATTCCCAGTGTTTTGTGATCTCTTTCCGGGAAGAACCTAGGGGTGGTTTGGTGGAATAAAGAAAAGGAAAATCACAAAATCACCAGGACTTAAACGTAAACTCAGAGAGAGTTTAAAATGGGTGACCTAATTTGCTATACAAAAAAGATTACTATCTTTCACCTGTCTACTCTTTCCATATATATATGTGCGTGTGTGTGTGTATGTGTGTGTATGTAACAAAAGTCATAAATGGTACTGATAAAAACACAAAATACAAAAATTCAGATAGTCATGAAAAAAGTAAAGCCTCCATTGCCCTCTAACACCAAGAGCAAGAGTCACTGCTAGATTCTTGTGTCCTCCCAGAAATAGTTTGTACACGTGCACATTTGCTTACTTACTTTTCTTTGAGACAAAAGGACTTAATGTGGTCTTCCACGTGTAGCTGATTAGCCAGACAGTCAGACTTGGTCTAAGTGACTGCAGTTCTCCCAAGAATTTAGGCCTCCATAGGCGGCAGCGGGAGCTTCCTGCAGGACTCCAGCTCCCTGGCTGGCTGGTCTCCTGCTGGGCCAGAGGCCCCCTCCCTCTCTCCGAGCCAGATGCCCCATCCAGGCCTCTGACTGCTCTTCCTCCTCCCCCGAGTTCACATCCTAGCTGGATCCTGTCTCTTCCAGGAACCCTTTGTTTCACCCCCGTTTGACTCTTTCAGTTGCTAGCTGGCCCCCAGGGTCTGCCTCACCTAGGAGGGAGGTCCCTGTCCTCCTTAGGAAGAGGGCCTGTCGAGGGCACTGCAGGCCCTGTGAAGATGGAAAAACTCAGAGGCAGCCCAGTGCCATCCCAAAGACTGAGGCAGCTGCTTTCTCTGCCTCTATCAGGGAACTGGGAAAAGGGGCCTCGGGAGAAGTAAAAGAATGAGGCAAGTCTCTTCCCCATCCCTCTGGCACCCCAGTTTTGGGGGGTTTTCATGTGTCTGGCAGGGGGTTTGCATTTAGCAACTCTTTTCTAAATGAATTCACACAAGAACAAGGAAAGGAGTGAAGGCTCTGCTTCCTTTCCAGTGTCCTGGGACCATCTGCCGACTGCAGGCACCCAGAAGGCCCCGCTGTCTCTGTGGCTGCGGGAAGGCCCACACACTCCGATGGAGGGGGCTGTAGCAGAGACGCGAGTTTCGCATGACTGTGGGCGACCCACAGATCCCTGGCCACCCCATCCTTTCCTGCCTGGCCACAACTCTTCTACCAGCTGAAGACCCCGTCCTGGCTCCATTCCGGCCAGGCCGAGTTGGTCCCTGCCATCTCCTCTGGCCCAGCTACCTGCTCAAACTCTGTCTTCCAGAGTCACAGTCCAGCCTGTCTTGGTTAGGGTTGATTTCTTTTGTTTGTTTACATTTACCCAAGCAGTTCACCACCCTAACAAGCAACAGCGTGGAAAGACCCTTTCCCACGGTCTGTGGGAGAATGTCCATGTGAAGACGATTAAACCCAGAATCATACACTAACAGTGATAATCATGACGATAAGCGTAACAACAGATGATTATAGCAAGAGATAACCATAAATAGAAGTTCCTAAATCAGCCATGAATTATTATTTTTTTTTCATTTTTCTTTGCATATCTATTATGGCCTCCTTTCCCTACTGCATAGAGGCCAAGGCCTAGTTGTTAGGAGAAGGGAGTTCTTTCTTGCTTGCTTTTTTTGCTAAGAACCCATATTTGAATGTGAAGGTTGAATTTGCATGTGATGCAACTCTCACACACATGTTGCTGGCAACCTAAAACAAAGGAATCTTTTCACTATACCTGTGTGGATTTGCCTGAACTTTAATTATAAATATTTACACATATTCACACAAAAGAATTATTAGTTAAAAGCAACTGGATCTTCATTTCAGTTCAGTTCAGTTGCTCAGTCATGAGCGCACACCAGGCTTCCCTCTCCATTGCCAACTCCTGAAATTTGCTCAAACTCATGTCCATTGAGTCAGTGATGCCATCCAACCATCTCATCCTCTGTTGTCCCCTTCTCCTCCTGCCTTCAATCTTTCCCAGCATCAAGGTCTTTTCCAACGAGTCAGTTCTTAGCATCAGGTGGCCAAAGTGTTTCCAATGAATATTCAGGACTGATTTCCTTTAGGAAATCATTTAGTACCAAGTAAATACTGAAACTATCTCTATGCCGGGTACTGGTAATAAAAAATGTAATAGCTAATTAAATTTTAAGTGCTATTTCTGTTTTTCCAGAACTTTTTATAAATTATCTTATTTGATTCTTAGAGCACCTTGGAAACAGGTACAGGTATTTTCATTTTATAGGATGAAGCAGAGGCACAGTTAGGTTGAGCATGTTGCCCAGAGTCACCTCGCTGGCAAGTGACCTACCATAATGCTAACCCAGGCTGCCTGCACCCTCTCGGAGCTGCTGGTCTGGTGGGAGAGCAGCAAGCCTTCAGTGCAAAAGTGCTGCTGGGGACCTGGCAGGTCCAAGGGAGGGAGAAGTGGTACGTGGTTCTGGGGAGTCTGGGAAAGCTTCTATACAGTGTGACATCTAGGCAGGTGCTCAACAGAGCAGGGGGAGGCAACGTGGATGCGGGGGGATGCTGTAGGCACATCAGCAGGACAGCTGTGGTGAAGGACTTCAGGCCCTGCAAGTGTCTTGTCTGGCTGAAGGCCAGGTGTGAGCTGGGGGAGGAAGAAATGGAGGCAAGCAGATCTTGAAAGTCCTTTGGTGGTGGTTTAGTTGCTAAGTTCTGTCCGACTCTTGCAACCCCATGGAGTGTAGTCCGCCAGGCTCCTCTGTCCATGGGATTACTACAGGCAAGAATACTGGACTGGGTTGCCATTTCCTTCTCCAGGAGATCTTTCTGACCCAGGAATCGAACCCAGGTCTCCTGCATTGTAGGCAGATTCTTTACCAACTGAGCCACGAGGGAAGCCCCTTGTAGCTCTCCCGCCAGACGAGTAACTCCTTGAGGGCATGAGCAGCCTGGATTAGCATTATGGTTTGGTTACTTTCCAGTGAGGTGGCTCTGGGCTACATGCTCAACCTAAGCTGAGGATAAGCCTCAGCTTCATCCTATAAAATGAAAATAACTGTACCTGTCTCTGAGGTGCTCTAAGAATCAAAAAGATAACTCATAAAAAGTTCTGAAAAAACAGAAATAGTACTTAAAATTTAAAGGGGAAAAGTCCTTTAATGGCGAGCTAAGGAGTCAAGATTCAGTGGCAGGTGTGAGGAGGGGCCTGGTGTTGGAGAACTGAAGAGCCGTGTGGGCAAAAACAGAGCGGCACAGGCAGACGAGCACAGGGGCCTGGCCGGGGCAGGAGCTCCCCAGTGCAGCGCACCCCTCCCCTGGGGGCTTCCCACAGGCCCCCGGAGCAACCGCACGCCTCTCTTCCCGCAGAGAGGCTGCTCACACCGCCACTGCCCCCTCTCCATGCACTCTCTGAGAAGGAGGATCCTGAGGTGCAGATGAGCACCTTGAGGACCCATTTCAGCACGAAGCAGCTCTTCTTGGCCCAGGCACACATCAACTGCCCTGGGCGCCCCCACACAGGCAGCCGCTGGCTCCTGCAAGTGCCCCGCTCAGGGTGCCCTGTACCCAATCCCAGTCCCCATAGCTGCAGTCCAGCTGTGAACATTCTCATTACGCCTTCTCAGGTCTCCAAGGAAAAACATTACCCTGGGGAGCAGTGACCCTGGCTGCTAGCACAGAGAGCATTGGACACAGGCGCTCGGGGTCTGATCTAGAGCTCCGTGGGACTTTGGGCAAGTTTATTAACCCCTCTGGGCACAGTTTCCTCAGCTTTAAAATAGGGGAAACCAACACTCTCCCTTCTGGAGTTGTTGGGAGCTTCACATACCTGGCAGGCAGGACGTGCTGTCTGAGAGCCAGCTATGACTGCTGTTCAATCCCAGGGACCTCAGCCAGGCTGGTCCCGCTGAAAGGGGACTTCCTCCTGGATTCTCAGGAGGGTGGCTATTTCCTCTTAGGACAACTATAGCCGATTCTCATTATTCACAGTGGTTGTGTTCTACAGAGTTTCCTAGAACACTGAATTTGCTGATACTGCTCCCAGGGGAGCTACAGGGCTAAGTTCCTGTGAGCTTCCGGTCGCGACATTTTCATCAGCTGATCCAAATACTATTTTGTCTTATGTCTTTCTGCTTAAAGCCATCTTATTTAATACATACTTTTAATACCCTAGCACTGAACTCATAGCCAGAAGCACTGTAACTCACGCCTGAAGGAAGCTCCTCTAACTCATATTTTCTCCCTAAGGCACATCGCAGCTTCTTGCCCTTAAAAGCACCACACGCCACGCAGCACTTTAGCATTATACTTGGGGCCATTTTAAACAGCAGAGTCATCAACAGGTAACTCAAAAACATGAAAAGCACAGCGCTTAGATTTCTAAAAGGAGACATGTTCATGGTTTGACCGCTAAAACAAGAAGGCAGAGAGGTGGCTTGCTCCACCTCAGCGGGGAGCCTGTGTGTCTGGTGATTCAAATTCTTCACTGCTCTGCACACACATACTTCAACAGATGTTCACAATCACAAGTATTGGTTTTTGGGTTTACAGATAACTTTTAGTGAGTAGGTGAATTAAAAATTATGTAGTACATGAAAAATGATCAATAGTATCATCTTGTCAAAAGGTTAGCAGAACTCGGACACTGCCCAAGGCCAAGCCCTTGGAAAGGCACAGGGTTTCGTGACACTCACCTCCACCTGCCCTGCATCCGTGCATAGCCATGTTGCCTTCCTAAGGTGGATGCTGGCCTGGCCTGTGCTGTCTGAATAAAGGGCAGCACCAGATTCTCAGTAGGCTGAGTTCCTCCCTCTTTGGGTCAGGCCCTGCCCAGCACCCCTGGTGATTCAAGGCACCTACCGCACGCCACTGTCCAGTAGACCTGCGAGTCCTGGGTCTGGTGGAGGATACGGTAAGGGGCCACCCGGGCGCTGGAGTCCAGCACCACATCCAGGGTGCCCACAAGAAGACCTGGCAACAGGGCAGAGAGAGGGGAGGGTGAGGGAGGGCTGTGCTGGGAGCTGAGCCCGGCTGGAGGCAGCGCGAGGCGAGCACTGCCCCACAGCCCCAGCCCAGAGCGTGAAACATCATATGTCATTTGAGTCCATTAAATTACTTCTTTTTCCTCAAAAGCCTTCAGCCAGTTTCTGATCCCTATCAAAAAATCCCCTCCTACTTATTCCTGTTTATCCTCCTGACTCAGAAACACCTGCAGGCAGGGGCTGATTCACGGGGCTCAAAGCTCACGTAATCCAGTAGGCCGTCTTCAAGAAAAATGCAAAATCAGACTTGAAAACTAGCATTTGTCAGAATGAGGAAGTACAACGAAACAAAGCAACAAAGAGTTCCCTGGTGGTCCAGTGGGTAAGACTTTACGCTCCCAGTGCAGGGGTCCGGTTCCCGGCCTGGTCAGGAAACCAGACCAGGTTGCAACTAAGACTCCACATGTTGCCACTAAGATTCAGCACAACCAAACAAATAACTATTAAACAAAACAATACCGCAAATATCACAAAATCCAGAAAAACAATGTGATTTATTAACTGCCAGATACATTTCTTATGACATGTCTCTCTGACGTTTCTGGCTGTATACTCTGATGTCTTTTTTTTTTTCTGATGTCTTTTTCATAAGACAATGATATTTAACATCATTTTCCACATCAACAACAGGAAGATAATGTAGCCTCAAAAGTCATGATGGAAAATAACAGGCAAATTTTTAGTATTGTCCAAATTGTCCCATTTTTTTTTTTCCATCTCTGAAGCATTTTAGGACATTTCAAGTTTTCCTTCTCATCACAATGTCATCAACATTTGTCAACATCATTATTTCCCCAATAAATCAGAGGAAATGTTTACATTTTGCAACTATTTGATTTATTCCTCTTCATTAATTGAATGATTCAGCTAAATAAAAGCCTGTCCATTGTTCATATTTGAGGTTTGCTTATTTATTTTTTATTTTTGGCTGCGCTGGGTCTTCATTGCTCTGTGTGGGCTACTCTCTAGCTGCTTCTCAGTGTGACGATTTCTCCCATTGCAGAGCGTGGGCTCTAGAGTATGGACTCAGTTGCTCCATGGACTCTTCCTGGAGCGGGGGGGATAGAACATGTGTCCCCTGCATTTGCAGGCTGATTCTTTTTGTTGCTCATAAGGAATATTGGACCTATAGTTTTCCTTTTTGAAAAACGAATTTTCCTTCTTTTTGGCTGTGCTGGGCCTTTGCTGCTGGGGCTTTTCTCTAGCTGTGGTGAGTGGGGGCTGCTCTCCACTCGTGGTGCAACGACTTTTTGCCGCAGTGGCTTCTCCTGGTACAGAGCACAGGCTCTGGGGCGCGTGGGCTTCAGCAGTTATGACTCAGGCTCAGGAGCTGCGACCCGCAGGCCCCAGAGCACAGGCTCAACAGTTGCTCTGTAGCACGTGGGATCATCCCGGGTCAGGGATTAAACCTGTATCTCCTGCATTGGCAGGCAGATTCTCTACCACTGAGTCACCAGGGAAACCCCAGCAGGTGGATTCTTAACCTCTGAACTACCAAGGAAGTCCCTATTTTTTCCTTTTAATAAAATGCTGCTTTTGGTATGATCTGAAAATATTTTGTTACCATTTTCCTATTGATACCAGAATAATTACTATTGATTTTATTGCTTGACTTTAACACTTGTTTCATATTCCATTTTAATCTGCTTTTTCACCCTCCAGTCTAACAAAATAATCAGTTACAAAAGAAGGTAATTTTCACATACATCCAAGTCAGGAGTCTGTAATGTTTATTTTACTGAAATGTTCTAAAATGCCTCTGTAAATTGCAGTTAAAGGGGCATATTCAAGATTTTTCAGTGTTCGGAATAAACTTTTTTTAACTGTTCATGCTGAGGTTTCTCTTCTGGTCTCAGAAATTTTAATTCCTATATCGTTGGCATATCCATATTGCAAGACTTGAAAGCTTTTTAATGGCAGACCATGTCATCACAGTCATCAATGAAGAATCTAGGTTGGCATCTGTCTTTAAAAGACACATCGAATAAAACCACATTGTGAACTGTCCCTCCTGCAAGAAGAGTGTGTTCAGGAAACCATAATGTCCATCATGGCACAGAGAAGGCCACAGCAAAGGCCATGCCAGAACTGACTAATCATAGCTAAGGCAGAGAGTTCAAGGCATAGTTCCCAGGGGGAACTGGAGAGTCTGCTTTGGGGGACATGGAGAGATGAGTGTGGAAGAAAGAACCTTCTCCGCACAGGAAGGCAGAGCACAGAGGGACCCAGCCATGCACTGAGGTGACCTGTGGAAATGCAGAGCACAGAGCAAGCACTGAGACTGAAATATAGGTATGCTGATATACCTGAAGGTACTGGGCACCCAAGCATTTAATTTCTACATAGGCTTCGAGGTGGACCACCGGTCAGTCTCTGCAGAGGGGCTGCTGTCTAACCTCCACTGAACAGCCTAGTCCAGGACGCAGGTCCGGAACTGGATCCTGCGATTCCAGAGGCCTCTGGGAGGGGGCTCAAGGCACTGAAGACAACAGTCTTCCTGGTAACCCCACAAACTTCCACATCAGGAGGTGGCCCAGGAGAGGCTGAAGGAAGCGTTCTCCCATGGAAAGCCTCTGTCTGCGCCTGACAGGCCTATACTAGCTTCTAATATTTAACATTAGGACGTTTCACAGAAAATTCTCTTGATAATTAGAAGACCCGGCAACACTGGGTCCGAGGTCCTAAATGGCAACAATGGGCCGCCAGAGGAGCACGGGCACTGGTCTGGCCTAAGACTGATCCAGGTCTGCTTTGGCAGTGCCTGGACTTTGGACAACACCTGTAGAAGGAGTGCCCAGGAGACATCCCCGGGAACCCAAATGCCACACACCCCAGGAGATGCAGTCCTGTGTAGTGCCCAGATGGGCAAAGAGGCACCCTGCCTAGGTCATCAGAACACATATATCGGTGATCCAGCTAGCCTCGTTCTGCAGGTCCAATGCACCAAGAAGAGGGAAAGACGGATGAGGAGAAGCTGGAGAGATGGAAGCTGAGTCAGGCAGCAGCTGGGAGGAACTCTGATCTCACTAAAAAGGCAATTCTTCGGTGAGCGGGGAAAGAAGAAGGAAAGGAATGCTTGTGTCCCTCGGCCCCTCCTGGGAGGCCTGGGGGAAGCAGAGGCCCAGGAGATCCCGCGAACTCTCAGCCGTGAGATGCGTTCCGGGAAGCTGCACAAGCCTCCGCTGAGCCCCGGGAAGGTCCCAGCACCGAATCCCGCAGGGGCCGCCGCCAGCCTTCTTCTGGCCTCCCCGCTTGACCGCAGGCTCCCCGGCCGCCCCCCTGACGCGAGCGCAGATGTCTTCCTCGAGGCCCCAGCCCCGTCCCTACCTGGCGCCACCCCGGCCGGCCCCCATCGCCCGCCCGCGGCCAGCTTTCGGGCCTCCCGCCCCTCTCCCGTCCCGGCCCCACGCCTCCCTGCCCCGCCGCGCGACGACGTGCGCATCCGCAGCGACGCTCCGCGGCCCGGCCTGTCCGGCGCTGGCCGGCCGGCCGGCCCTCGCTTCCCGGCGCTCCTTCCTCGCCCGCCCCGCGGCGGCGCCCACAGGCCCGGCCACCGCGCGCCTCTCACCCGTGAGGCCGCCGCCCTTGCCGTGGCCGCGGCGCCGCTGCAGCACGAAGAAGGGGTTGGCGCGCTCCGTCACCCACAGCGCGTTGGCTACCAGCACCTCCTCCGGGCCCAGCCACATCGCGGCGCCGCGCTCACCCGGCCGACGCGGGCCGGGCGGAAGCGCCGCCGCCGTCGCCTCGCGGAGCCGAGCGGGCGGGGCGGGGCGCGCGGCCGGCGGCGCCCCCTGGCGGCCGCCGGGACAGCGGGGCCTCGGGACTCGCAGCGCGTTCCGCTCTCCCCGCCCACCGGCCCCGGCCTCCGCTCGCAGGCCGGATTAGCTCGGCCTTCTCCGCTTCCCTCTTGGCCTTCTAGCCACAGGCCTTCGCGCGGCCGGCTCATCGAGGAGCGGTTCAGTCCCGGGGCCAATGGCCTGTGGCCGGAATGGTTGAATTCACAGGTAGCAGGGCGCCTGGCGTTTTGTAAAAACCTATCCAGGGTTTGCAGGGAAAATGTAAAGGAATAGCCTTTGGAAATACATTTTTAGCTGACTGTTCAGAGCAAACCAGTGCCTGTTAACATTTGGAAAGGGTGGCTGGAAAAGTGTTAGTCTGTTGTGGTAACTCATTTTGACGCTTGGGCCTAAGACGAAGGGAATCTCAAGGAGTCCAGCACGGGTTGTTAGGAAGCTGGCGGGGTCCTCAGAAACCAGTGCAGTCCCCTCACTTGATGGATGGGGTCACTAGGCTGGGTGGGCCTGGGGTCGGGGGCAGCACCTGGCCTGGGGCCCTGGAGGCTTGTGCACGAGCTTGGGTAAGCAGCAGAGGGAGGCTGGGCATGTGGGATCCCTGCTCTCCCAGTGCTTGCCTGTAGGGGTGGACCGCTTCACAGTCCACAAGACCCTTTTGAGTGAAAGAGGGAAGTGTTAATGTCGCCTGGGGCAATAGGCATGAATCAAGATTTGCTGTTTGGTCCCTAAGTCACGTCTGACTCTTGCGACCCCACGGAGAGTAGCCTTCCAGGCTCCTCTGTCCATGGGATTTTCCAGGCAAGGATACTGGAAAGTGAAAGTCGCTCAGTCCTGTCCAACTCTTTGCTACCCCATGAACTATATATAGTCCCTGGAATTCTCCAGGCCAGAATACTGTAGTGGGTAGCCTTTCCCTTCTCCAGGGGAATCTGCCCAACCCAGGTCTACTTGCATTGTGGGCGGATTCTTTACCAGCTCAGCCACAAGGGAAGCCCAAGACTACTGGAGTGGGTAGCCTATCCCTTCTCCAGTGGATCTTCCTGACCCAGGAATCCAACTGGGGTCTTCTGACTTGCAGGCAGATTCTCCTGCCTTGAACGCAGGAGACCCACAGAATCTGCTTGCAAGACAGGAGATTGGATTTCTGGGTCGGGAAGATCCGCTGGAGAAGGGATAGGCTACCCACTCCAGTAGTCTTGGGGTTCCCTGTGGCTGAGCTGGTAAAGAATCCACCTGCAATGTGAGTAGACCCAGGTTCGATCCCTGGGTTGGAAAGATTCCCCTGGAGAAGGGAAAGAATACTGGAGTGGGTAGCAATTCCCTTCTCCAGGGGATGTTCCTGACCAGGGATCAAACCTGCCTTTCCTTCTTTGGCAGGGGGATCTTTATCGCTGAGCCACCAGGGCTAAACGGAATGCAGTATCTGTCTGCTGGACTAGGCCGCCAGAGTCCTGCAGGAAGCCAGAGGGAAGGGGGGCACTTTAGAATCATTCATAGGGGCTTAAGATGGTTTTGAATTGGGTTTCTATCACTGGCATTTAAGAATCTAATATTAATATGAATAGATATAGGTATGAATAGGTAGTTTTATGGTTAACAGCCAGAGTGATTAAGTCTTCTGAAATATTGCTTGAGAATCTGAACCAACTTCCAGAATGCAGAGGCCTGTTTTAAGACCTTGGAAGCTTAAACTGATCTGCATTGTACTTTCTGGAAATTTGAAGAATTTGGTAGTACAGTTGACCTTTGAACAACTAGGGTTTGACCTGCACTGGTCCACTTATATTCTCATTAAAAAAAAAATATTTAAACACTACCAGTACTGCATAATTGGTGGTTGCATGAATCCTCAGATGCAAAAGTGTAGATAGAGGGGAACCTTGGATTCAGAGAGCCATTAAGTTAGGCTCAGATTTTTCAACTTCTCAAAGGGTAGGTGCCCTTAACTTTTGTTGTTCCAGGGTCAACTGTACTTGTTAATCCCCTGAGGGGAGGTAAAGGGTTATTTTGTGCCTTCATTCCTCACACATTACTGGTGGGAAGGTGAAATGGTGCAGCTGCTTGAGTGTGCGCCAGTATCACCTGGAGGGCTCGTTAAAGCAGATTGCTGGGCCCCACCTCAGAGTATTTGTATTTCTAATAAGCTCCTAGGTGATACTGATGCTGCTAATCTGGAGACCACCTTTGGAGAACTATTCTTTGTGAGAAGGAAAAAAAACATTTATTGAGCACTTAGAATGTGCTAAGCCTACTTCATTTTCCTCCCTTAATCTCAAAGATGGAATTCACATTCCCATAAACCTCACTGCTGTAAAAGTCACAAGACAGTGATTAGTGTATTCCCAAAGTTCTGTGACCCTAAACACTCTGTGAAGGAGGGAATCCGACGCCAGGAGGAAGGCAAAGCCCTGATGGGAACAGGCAGAGAGCACAGCACGCTAGGCTGGGAGGTAGCAGCAGAATTCCGGATATTTTCATCATCTCAAAAAGAAACCTCTTAGCTCTTGGCAGTCATTCCTTATACCCCAACCCCTTCCACCCCCACCCCAAGAAATCAGTCTATCTGTATCCTTATAATTTTGCTTATTCTGGACTTTTCCTATTTTGGAGAGGGTGACTGACAACACAGCCTGTGACTGTCACAGCCTCATACCTTATGTTCTGTAAACAACGATGATGCTGACCTTGGTCTGGGCCTGCGCGCCTCCTCGGCCGTGGGCCGCTTTTGTCTGTCGTAGTTTATCAGTAGTCTTTGAAGAGTCCCAGCTGCCGCTGCCCGGAGAGAATAACACGCCTGCAGTCCCCGCGGCTCCTCCGAGTCTTCTTCCAGCTTCCCCTGTTGCGCCTGAGCTACCCTGGGTTCAGTGACCAGTGTGAGTGGGAAGACACATATGAAGGAAGTCATACGGTTCATACAGCCTCTTGTGTTTTGCCTCTTTCACTTACTGTAACGGAGTCAATGCTCATCTGTGTTTTAGCCTTCTTTTTTATGGCTGAATAATATTCCATTGCTTATATATACCACATTTTATTTAGCCATGTACCAGTTGATGGACATGTGGGTTATTTCCCCTTTTTGGCTGTTATGGATAACATGGTTATGAACATCTGTGTGCCAGTTTCTGGGTGAACATGTTTTCAGTTCCCTTGGACCATATGATAAAGCTATGTGTTTGAGGAACTGTAAACTGTTCTCCAAAGCAGTTGCACCATTTCACATTCCCACCAGTAATGTGTGAGGGTTGTAGTTTCTCCATATCTAGTCAACACTTGTTACTATGTTTTTTATTATAGCCACCAAGTAGATATAAAGTAGTATCTCATGTGGTTTGGACTTGCATTTCCCTAGTGGTTTTTGATATTAAGCATCTGTAGGGAGAAGGCAATGGCACCCCACTCCAGTACTGTTGCCCGGAAAATCCCATGGATGGAGGAGCCTGGTGGGCTTCAGTCCATGGGGTCACTAAGAGTCAGACACGACTGAGTGACTTCACTTTCACTTTCCACTTTCATGCATTGGAGAAGGAAATGGCAACCCACTCCAGTGTTCTTGCCTGGAGAATCCCAGGGACGGGGAGCCTGATGGGCTGCCGTCTGTGGGGTCGTACAGAGCCGGACACGACTGAAGCGACTTAGCAGCAGCAGCAGCAGGGAAAGAGCAAATTAGCCAAGATGGCTGTGGTCAGGTTCTCTCAGCCTGGCTCTCTCACTCTTGCCCCACATTTTGTAATAATGATTATTATGTAACAGCTGAGTCATTTATGGCACTGTGCAGGCGTGTCACAAGGTACTCGCTTGGCCATAGGCTACTTTTGTTCCGTAAGCACGTATAAGCTCCAGCTGGAAAGCCCTTGTGGTGGTGTGCGGTCACGTCATGCCATGTCTGCTGCGCCAGCCAGGAGAGAATAAACGCATCTGCAGTTCCTACAGCTCCCTGCACTTTCTTTCAGCCTCTTAGTTCGTGCCTTGCCTACCATGGGTTCAGCAACAGTGCACACAGTGAGATACGGTGAGAGAGCATCTTTTCATGTACTTGATGGTCATTTGTATATCTTCTTTAGAGAAATGTCTATTCAGAGTCTTTGCCCATTTTAATATAATTGTTGAGCTGTAACTGGATATATGATCTTAAGCCTACTTCTTTCATTATTTTAAATCCAATCCCCACTCATTTACCCTGCTGCCTGCCAAGTCGCTTCAGTCGTGTCTGACTCTGTGCGACCCCATGGTCTGCAGCCTACCAGGCTTCTCCGTCCATGGGATTCTCCAGGCAAGAACACTGGAGTGGGTTGCCATTTCCTTCTCCAATGCATGAAAGTGGAAAGTGAAAGTGAAGTCACTCAGTCGTGTCTGACTCTTAGTGACCCCATGGACTGCAGCCCACCAGGCTCCTCCATCTGTGGGATTTTCCGGGCAACAGTACTGGAGTGGGGTGCCATTGCCTTCTCCCCTCATTTACCCTAGAAGATAGGTATTTTGAGGTCAATATTAAAGAGATAAAACTGAAATCCAGACAGGTGGTTTGCCAATTTCATACTAATAAGTGCAGAAGTAGTATTAACGTCCACACCTTCCTGGTTCCAACTCTTTTCTACATGTATTGGACATTTGCTGTTTTTGCCCCAACATCCATTTCTTCCTTCCATCATGATTTTGCTGTAGCAACCATGTCTTTCAACTCTCAGCTCCTGTCTTTCAGGTGAAGCTGAATGCGCTCGTGGCTGCCAAAGAAGAGCCAATTCTGGCCTTGGCTAATGGCACATTTTACCTCTGTAACCACAGTGGCTCGTTCGGTGATGGCCATGTGCTTCCAACCAAGCCAATCAGGGTCAAGGAGATACCACTCTGGTCTCCTGGGGAGGCAGACCAGCTCTTGTGCGAACGAGGCTATAACTAGCAGATGTGTCTTGGTTTCAGTATTTGAGGGCCAAAACATTCCGTAAGTGATATACGCACACTCATGGCATTTTAGCTTTTGGGAGACACTACACTTTTTTTTGACTTAGCATTTGGGCAACACCACACTATTTTTTTACTTATGCCAGTTTGGGTTGGGGTTTCAGTCGTTTGCAACCAAGAGAGTCCTCACTGATACAGGTTTCCACCAACAGCACTCCATGTGGCCAATGCATCTTTTTCAATAAGTTTTTATTGAAATGGTTATATTAGCAAATCCTGCACATATAGGTATACACTATTGGCATATAGGTATATACCATACAATTTCACTACTTAATTATACTTACATCAACTGTACAGACCTAGAAGTTGTGCTGCCCAGAACATTTTAAAGGTTGCCAAGAAATCAGCTCACATTGTATTTGTAGGTATCTGTGTTCTAGTCAAAGTGACCCTTCCTTATAGTGAGTCCCCAGATTAAGCTAGTGATCAATTTTACTTCTTGGATATTTGATATGTGTTTTTTCTGGTACAAGAGATCCAATGGCGAATTAAACTCAGGTATACAGTCTCCCTTTCATCCCTCAAGGTGGGAAAATAAGTCGTTGGCTACATGTAGGTATATCCCAAGCCTCCCCCACCCCAAACTTCCTGTGCTATAGTTAGAAAAATAGTTTTGTATGCCACCCTCTGAGATGCTGTGCATAGTTTGCAGAAACTCAGAGGAAGAGGCACTGAGCTCTTTGAATGGCCGAAATATGAAAGCGCTAACTTTAACGTGAGTATAAAAGCTACTGAAGGTAAAAAAACAATTGTGACCTATGTGGCCTAGGACTTGGACCAACATCTCCTCTTGTTTAGGAACAGGATTGTTCTATTAGGTGATGGGGTTCCCCATATTCCAAATAGCATTTCCTAGCTTGGAGTCTTTTCCTGTTTTTATAATCACCGGGTCCAGTTTCCTTAGCTAGAGTCATTGCCACTCAGAAGTGGACCCTGCTTTCCATTCTCAGCCCAAGACACCAGCTTCTGGCCCTAAGATTGGGCCAAGTGTGCCGCTCCTCCAACTGGGTCAGCAAGACAGGCCTGGGCTGCCAGGGAATGAATGGACATGATACCCTCTCACTTCTCTCTAGGATGGCATGTGTCAGCTCAGGCTGGGTACCTAGCAGAGGAGGTGGGACTCTGGCGCTGGTCACACCCACTGGCCTGGTCCTGTGGCATGCTGGTAGGCAGTAGGCAATGAGTCTTTCTGCTTAGGAACAGCTTGCTCAGCTGGGAAAGAAATGGCCTGAGACGTGATGACCTACCTACTCCACCTCTTCTGTTTCCACAAACATTTGGCTCAGTACTGCCCAGTCACTAGAAAACTCCTTAAATATCACATAGTGTGGATGTGTGTATGTGTGTGCATGCTCACTCATGTCCAACTCTGTGCTACCTCATGGGCTGTAGCCTGCCAGGCTCCTCTGTTCATTGAATTCTCCAGGCAAGAATACTAGAATGGGTTGCCATTTTCTTCTCCAAGTGTAAATATACCTGGACATAATTATGGATGAAGGATAATTCCTACAGCAAATTAGAATTCACTTTGTGTTGGGTTAAATTTGTAAAAATAGCTCAGAACAATCATCTGTAACTCTCCACAGAGGCTGATAGCTCTAAGTTGCTAAGAGCTGGAGAGAGTGATTGTCACCTGAGGGGTAAGGAGCTGATGAAAGCTAGTCAGACTTCCCAGATGACCAGAACGCCTCTTGCCTGCACACAGTCCTGCCCAAGTGGACTATAACGGACTGGTGAGAAGTGAGCCATTTCGGGCCAGCATTAAATGAGTGGGTGACCCTAGAAGATGTGTCCCAGTGGGTCAAGACCCCACTGCAGCTGCCAGAAGGGTGCTAATGACGTCCTCCAACTCTTGGCCCTTCCACAGAAGAAGAAGGGGTGCGGTTTGTAAAGGTGCTTACAGCTGAGCTGGACGCCACCGTCAGCCTGAGTAGGCACGCTCTGGCTGCTGCCTCTGAGCCACCGGCAGTGCTTTCCCAGGCCTGCTGTTTCTGAGAAAGTTACTCCTTTCAGGCTGCTGAGCTGGATCTGTGTCACCTCAGACCTCTGTTTTTTTGTGGACATGCGTGTGGGCGATCCAGTGGGAGGAACTAGGAGACCTGGGACAGAGGCCTGAGTGATTCCAGCAGCACGGAATCCTTCTGAAACATTGATACTCAAGTCTGCATAAAGTTCAGAGTTTCTTTGTTTTCTGTTTGTCACAAAGTGTCTTTCTCTCCAGCAAGTCAAAGTGAAGAAAAAAATGGCTTGAGCTATTGTGAACTGCAAGAGGCAAAACCCCAGTTAAGTCCCAAGTTATGAACCGGGAGCCTCCCAGGGCCTTGTGGGACCATGAGAGTCAAGTCTTGGGCAAATATATTGTTCTTTTAGCAATCGAGACCAACAGCATCGCCTCTCCTCTGTGACCACTGAAGGCTAGTGGGGTGCAGCTCTGGAGAATTCAGGTGACTGCTTTTACCCCATGTCCACTGGAGACCCACTGGACTCTTCTCCAAGGTTCAGCCTTTGGGGATCTTTCAGGGCACCCCTAAGAAAGAGGGCAAACTTCCTGACTTGACTCCCAGAGGAGTGATAGGGGCTGGCCAGCTGGGGACACGGCCTCTTGTGGGAGAAACCCTTCTCCTCTGGTTGTGGGAACTGGCATGCTTTGTTTTTCCTGCTGCTATGTAGGACAGTAAAAAAAAAAAAAAAAAGCACAATTTCATGAAGGAAACACAGGCACCTTACCTCTGTAGCCTTTTTCCCTGAATTTTCTCTGTAACAAAACTTAAAATCTTTAAGGCGTGCTCCAGTCCTGCTGAAAGAATCTTAACCACATCCATGGATGTTCCATGAACATGACATTCATTTCATCCTTTTCCAAATGGACTTTGGAGTGATTTATCAACAAGGCCAAAAGAAAAGGCAAAAGTCGACGCATCTCACTTTTAACAACTGCCTTTAACAGGGAAGACACTTATTTTAAGCTGTGGATGTCATAACAGTTGCCCCATATATGGAGTTGGGAGTGAATTCTGAGTTTAATAACCCCAAACCCCATCTCTGGGCATTAGTGAGGCTTCTCCTGGCACAGCAGTGAAGTGACTACCACTTTTCTCTTCTTACCACTTTTCTTGAATAGGGAAGTTCTGCTCAGTGGCTTTTTCTAAGTCAGTTGCTGTCTGTAGCCCCTTCTGTCCTCAAATGTCATTGTCCTGGTTCTCAAATCAGTGGGCAATTTTTGCCCTATTCTGGCTTCCATCATCATCTGAGCTTAGCTTAGGACCCCCAGGCCTGTCTGTACCCACTTTAGGAGACTCTAACCCCAGTGAGTGTGTGTGGGAAGGAGGGGAGGGAGAGATTTGGGGCACGCGAGGACTGGCTGACATGGTGCCTACTTTGGTAGCTCTAGGTAATGTGTCCATTTAACACAGCTTCCCAGTACTCTGATGCCCAGTGGAGCCACACCCTGACCACCCTTGCCTCCCCACACCTCTGCCTGAGGTCCAGGGCTGTATCTCTATGCCTCCCCTAGAGGTCCTGCCAGCCCTCAGATCTAAACTGTCCCCATGTCTCTCTCCCCCTGTGTCCCACCAACCCCCTGGGTCACTGAGACCAGCACTAGGCTTCCGATTCAATCTGAGGACTCCCTCCTCCCCCACTCTCAGCCAGATGCCAGCACCCAGGCACCGCAGGCCTACCCGGCTCACCCCGCCCCCCTCCCAGGTCCTCCTCTTTGCAAAGCTGAGATGTGGGCCCTCCCCACAGCAAAGCTCTCCCTTCCCAGGAGGTGAACTCAAGGCCTTGCTGGTCTCAGCCCCTTGGCCTGCATGGCATCCTCAGCGACCACAGGTCCTGCTGGTGGGGGTCCTGAGCTGCACCACACCCTTCCATCTACGCCCTGAAACCTCTTCATCATTCACCACCATTGCATTTGGGCTCACATCTCGGCTGGCTGATAATGTGCCAGTTTTAGTAACAGCCTAATGATCACTGGATTCACTGTAACTCCCTATGTATGTGTTTGGCATCTAGTGAGAACTTCCTACCTTTTCCCTCAATGCTGCTTCCTGGAAATGGTGCTTTTGTTTCATGAAGTTTATGAGCACCAACCATTGTCACAGGTGACCAGATATTAACACCATCTCCTTGTTTTCCTGCAGAATCACCGCTTAGATGATAAAGGCGAACACGAAGCAAGATAACATTTTGATTTTTTCTCCATTAAAACCAGTTTCATATAACACATAAGTCAAGAAAAGAACTGGATGTGAGGGGTATTAAAATATGAGAAGAGCTTATAAAGCCCACAGTAAATATAAAGTTAGTCAAATTTAGTTATTCTCTTTTGCTTAAACTTTGTGCAGCCCCACCTTTCAGAAGTTGGGCTGTCAGCTTCAGATTGGTGCAGCAGTCTACATCAGGGTGTTCAGGGAAGTGTGTCGTGACACTCCTCTAGGCCAGGCCTTTCTTCAAAAGTAGGACTCACCAGACTTTGTCAAGACAAGCTCCCGGTGGTAAAGCCTGTCTCCCCCTGAGAGGGCAGAGGCGGGCAGCCCTGGATAGACACGCTGCCCACGCACACGGCCAAGCCTAGCCCTTGTACTGTGGACAGCGTGGCTGTTACTGGACCAAGCGCCTCTGCTCTCTCCCTCTCTTTCCTGAAAAGAAAGCAGGGCTTTGGGCAGTTCTTCCCTTAGGAAGTTAAAAACCACCAAATTGTCAAGTTTGCATTTTACCTGTCACAACCCAGTTCCTCACAGATCAGCTAACGGATGTGGCTGCTCCAGGCCCAGCTCCACACTTGTCCTGTGATGCCTGCTGGCTTTTCACCCGGCTCGGCCTGGAGACAGGGTGGAGGCCATGCCCGTCTTTACAGAGGGAGCACTGGGAGCCAGGCTCAGCTCAGAGCAGTCTCCTGAAGGGTCAGAGGGTTTGTGGTGTAAGAAGCTCAGAAGCTCACTCCTCTATCCCTCCCACTCTTCGAATAGTACTCTCTGCCCCCTTCCCCTCAAACTCACAAAAAACAATCAGAGATTATCATATCATTCCTGGCTAATAACCACTGCAGCTGTAAGACTCGCAAAAACTGAGATATAGGGCAGAAACACGTCTCTAAACCCCAACTTTCCAAGACACTCTGCTCCCCGAACCTCAAGCTTCTCAGGGCAGGACTGCCTATAGTGAGAAGTGCATTCTCTGCAAGCAGCCTGGGGTCCCGTCCTCTGCCAGGATCCCTGGGGGTGGCGTGGAGGCTGGACAGAGGATTTCCCCTTGGCACAGCTACAGCAAAGAGACAACGTGTTGTTTGGGACAAAAAATGCTACCGTCCCTATTCCTGGAAGATATGACCTTCCCGGAGAAGTTACTGTCTCTCCGGACAAAGGCAGGACATTCTGTAGCTGAGTGGGAAAGTGGCCCCAAGTTTTAGGAAAGAATTGGGATCTGAAGCACTATTCTGAGAGAATTTCCTCGTAAGGAATGCCTCTTTGGTTATTTGACAGTGGATGTGTGCCCTAGATTTACCAGAAATTCAAATATTATATGAATAGGCAGACTTTTAGGGTCTAAATTTTTAGTTTCTTCTCAAGTAATTTCATTTCTTTTCAGTAAAGGAATGTCTGGAGTGAAATTTAACATATATGCTTTCATAATGCACAAATCAGAAGACGCTCCACTGGGATCTAAGTTCTGGTTCAGGAAAACAAGGTCATGGTAGTGACAACATGGTCAGAACTGAGCCACCTTCGCTGGAAGATGGCCAAACGAAACACTAACGCAGGTGCATGTCTGGAACCTCTGATAGACCAAGTTCTGCTCTCCTTGAGACACATTCTCTCACGTAAAGCCAGGGGGCAGACCCGTCTTTCTAAACAGTATTCTCTTGGAACTGTTTATCAAAAATATTTTTATAGTACAAAGACTAGAGTACAAAGGAAAACCAAATAAAAGCCCTTGCTTAAAGCTCAAAAGAAAAAGCTGTTAACTCTGCACTGCTCCCGCCTCAAATGATAGCATGCTGCTGGTCACTCGGAGGTGACACTGCACCCTGATTCTCTGAGGCGTTGCGTTCCAGGCACCACTGTGTCTGAGGCATCTGAGCAACACATCACAGCAGGAGAAGCCAGCTTCACAGGAGAAATGGCAAGTGTTCCCCTCAAACTCTGTCCTACAGAGTCAATACGAATAACAGGGCAAGTCTGCGTGGCTTGCTCTCGGATCACATTCCAGGCACATGGAACTGAAGTGCCCAGTCTCACACGAGGAGCTGCGGGTTTACAGGTGCATCTCTACACAGCTCATATCCGCAGGAGAACAGGCGGAACTATGGCGTGTTCTTGAGCAGAAAGGACGCGCGGTCGGTTTCATCCGTTAGCTCACTGTGGTTCTGTGCTGGGCGCTCTCTGGAGATACATGTTTCTTGAGAGGTTAGCTTGAACGTGGGAAGAACACATGTCTCTGATGTCTGCAATGCCGTGAGCTCCTGGGCCAGCTTCGTGCTTCAGCTGAGGCTGACGGGAGGGCACTGGGCTGGGTGGGTAGATTTAAGAGGGGTGCTTATGTGGTATCTCACAGCAAGGAGGTGGTTGGTTTTTCTCAAGAAAGCACTCTGAGCTTTTTGATTCTGACAACCATGGGCCGTCACCCAGGGGTCACCATGCCCAGCTGGCCTCCTGAGCAACCCCTCCGCATACCCCTCAGCAGTTGCCAAGAAGACAGGTCCACCAGCCTCGGGGACAAGACCTTATGTGTCTCAGTGGTCACAGGAGCACTGCTCACTTTATGCCACGCTCTTCTAGGGGGGCCAGCAACAACATGAACAGCTGCCCACCCCGCACAGCCTGCGGCTCCGCTGCAGCGCTCGGGGTCAGCCTCAGAGGAGGAACAAAAGACGAGGCTTTCTATTAGGAACCCTTAGAAGGAGGCCCTTTAACAGGAAGTAAAGTCAGAGACAGGAAGATACAGAGCAGTCCACGAAGCGGCAACGTGTGCCCTGCACGCGTGGGAAGCAGTGCTGACAGGCTTTAGTATGCTTTATGAGTGGGGAGCACAAAAGTTATCTAAGGACCCCAGCGTCACCCCAACACAGAATAGCATGTGATTATTCAGAGCCCATTGGCAAAGCAATCCTAACCCCTGGGCCCCGCCTCTTCTCTGGAAACAGCCAGGCTTCTCGGGGCCCATGTTCAGTGGCCAGCTTTGGGGAGGTTTTCCGTGCCATGAGGCCACCTGGGCAATAAAGCTGCCCTCAAAGCCTCACCTTGGGGGACTTTGTAACCCTGAGCCCCAACCTGTGCCTGGAAAGCACTGCCATTCTCCCAAAATGGACACTGACAGAAGAATACAAAACAAGAAAGGCGATCATAAATCAAAGGGAAGTGACGGTCCACTTAAAAAAATCAGGTTTTGTTCTCATCATACATGTCCAAAGATGGTTCGATTGTGGAGAATTCACTTTCGTACACCAGGCTTCGAGGGGACAGAGAGTTCCGATGGAAGAAGTGACCACCTGGAAAAGGAGCAAGAAAAATGGACTTAATAGGTCGTCAGGTCTACACTCCCCACCTGGCTTGAAGGAAAAGAACGTGGATTATCTTCAAAGCATCACATTTTCTCAAACATGTCCATTTTGGGCTCTTATGAAAAGAATACAGACATCCCTCAGTGTAAGCACACTTTAAATATATTAATGTCAGTGCTTGGATCCCCAAGAGATTAACCACTGGCGCTCTCCCAGCAAAAGCTGCCTGGTGCTCTTAAAAAGATTCCACTTATACATTTGAAGGCTTCTGTTCTGAGCTAAGCAGGCCGGTGGAGGGAGGAGAGGGCACAGGGTCATCAGTTGGGCAGACTGACAGGTCAGAATGCATGAAAAAGTTTCTGTCTATATCAAAGTTCCTTTACATGATTAGCTCTACACATGTTAAGACCAGTAATTTCCAGTCCTTTCTCAGACAGCCACTGTGAGCTGATCCATATCTCTACATAATATGTATACATATGGCTGATTCATAATATTGTACAGCAGAAACTAACACAGCATTGTAAAGCAATTATATTCCAATTTTTTTTAAAAGGTGGAAAAAAAAAAAAAAAGAAAATCCATCAGTCAATCGGTGTGGTCTTTTTCTGGGCAGTTGAATTGTTTGTTTGGCCGTGGCAGGTCTCGGTGGTGGCGCGTGGGGGTTGTTGCGGCGTGCAAGTGCTCTCACTGTGCCACGCCTCTCACTGTGCCATGCAGGCGTCCTCCACTTGCTGCACGTGACCCTACAGCTCCTGAGCTCAGCCGTTGGGGCGCGTGGGCTCTCTAGCTGTGGCATGCAGACTTAGTTGCCCTGCAGCATGTGGGGTCTTAGTTCCCCGAGGAGGGATTGAACCCATGTCCCCTGCATTGGAAGGTGGATTCTTAACCACTGGGCCACCAGGGAAGTCCTCATTTGTCCATCTTCACACTTACACAACACTGTCCTGATTACTACAGCTCTTTGAGTCTTGAAATAAGGTATTATAATTGCTGTAACTTTGTTCTTATTTTTTAAATGATATGATGGACAGGGAGGAGAGGAAAGATATTATATATAGTTTTAAATGAAAGCATTTCATGATCACTTCTTCTTGTTTAACTTTCCTTATTAAAAACTTCTGTATTTAAAACCTGGGATGAATTCAAAGATGCGTGCCATCTGTATAAGCAGACCTCTTAAGATGAGTCCCAAGTAAGAGATGGGATATTTGATCTCTGATTGTTGAGTCTCAGCGCTCAGAAGAATCTGCACAGTCCAACTGGGCTTAAAGCTTAAAGATTTAAAAAACAAAACAAAAGAAACTGAGAAAAGAGAGAGTTTTCTGCTCTGCAGGAAGAACTAAAGCCTCCAGAAGTGGAAATGACCTAAGTTTTTTGTGTTAGTGTATTGATCAGCTGACACCAAATCTTTGGTAATAAACCATGGGTCAGAATTTACTTAGTAATCTACCCAGCTATTAACCAGTTTGCTTGAGAAAAATAAAATATCAAGAGAGGAACACACAAGCAGCTGAATTTTAGAGAAAAGCATGATGCTGGCTTTGCCAAGAAAGCATGGTAAATTTTTCAACCCCTGGAAACACCTTGTTTACTGATTAATTGATTCTTATTATCGGCGACATGATGTCACTAGGTAAGCTGTTAATGGAGGTACAACCTGTATACAGATGTGCACAGTGTATAAGTTTACAGCTGGGTGAGTTTTTACAGAGGAGATACCTGTGAAATCACTGGGTCAAGAACCAGAACCCTCCCAGCACTCTACAAGCACCTCTACTGATCCCAGTCACCAGACCTTCTCTTTTCCTCCAAAGGAAACCACAATTCAGACTTTTCAGACCATGGTTTAGTTTTGCCTGTTTTTAATTCTACATGAATAGAAACAGAGTATATATTCTTTTATGCCTGGATTTTTTCAGACAATATTATGTTGTGACATTCATCTATGTCATTGAATACAGCACGTAGTTTGTTCACTTTTGTTGCTGTGTAATACTCCATGGTATGACTGCCCCACAATTTATTTATCTAATCTTCTATTTAAAAAAAATAAAAATAGAAGATTTTTATTCTTTAATCTGCACTGTGCCTGAATTGTGGCATGTGGGATTTTTAGTTGTGGCAGGAGATCTTTTATTTGTGACATGTGGGATCCAGTTCTCTGATCAGGGATTGAACCTGGGCCCTTGCATTGGTGGCTTGGAGTCTTAGCCATTAGATCACCAGGGCAGTCCCCCAATCTTCTATTAATGGACATGAGCATTGTTTCCATTGGGAGCTATTATGAATACTGCTGTTAGGAATATTTTTGTGTGGGGGCTTCCCAGGTGACACTAGCAGTAAAGAACCTGCCTGCCAATGCAGGAGATGTAAAAGACTTTCATGGGTTAGGAAGATCCCCTGGAGGAGGGCACGACAACCCATTCCAGTATTCTTGCCTGGAGAATCCTATGGACAGAGGAGCCTGAAGGGCTGCAGTCCATACAGCTGCAAAGAGTTGGACATGACTGAAGTGACCTAGCACACATACACACACATTTTTATGTATCTCTTGCACACATGTGGATCCAGTTCTCTTCAGTTTAATCTAGGGGTGAAATGGCTGGGTCTTAGGTAGATGTATATACTGGCAGTTTTCCAAAGTGGCTGCACCAATTTTTACCCCCAGCAGTGGCTGAGAATTCCAGGTGCTCTATATCTACACTAATTCTTGATGTTTTTCTGACTTAAAAAGTTTTGCAGTTCTGGTGGGTATATAAGGGGTATTTCATTGTGGTTTTAATTTATATCCCCTGATGACTAAAACGGAGAAGGCAATGGCACCCCAATCCAGTACTCTTGCCTGGAAAATCCCATGGGCAGAGGAGCCTGGTGGGCTGCAGTCCATGGGGTCGCTAAGAGTTGGACACGACTGAGCGACTTCACTTTCACTTTTCACTTTCATGCATTGGAGAAGGAAATGGCAACCCACTCCAGTGTTCTTGCCTGGAGAATCCCAGGGACGGGGGAGCCTGGTGGGCTGCCGTCTATGGGGTCGCACTGAGTTGGACATGACTGAAGTGACTTAGCAGCAGATGACTAAAAAGGATGAGCACTTTTTAATATGTTTTTAGGCTATTTGTATATCTTGCTCATCCTGAAATGTTTCTTTTGCTCATTTTGTTATCAGGTTGTCAGTCTTTTCCTTTATTCTGAGTGTGAGTCCTTTGTTATGACTTTATGTAAGTAATATATAAATACTATTTATTACTTTGCTATAAATGTTATAGGTTTTCTTCTAAAATAGTGTATTATGACAGACAGAATTTCTTAATTTTAGTGTGGATCAATTTATCTATCTTTTATTTTATGGTTGGTGCTCTTTTGACTCCTATGTAAGAAATTGCCTATCTCAAGGTTTTGAAGATATTGTTTTATCTTTCAGAAGCTCCATTGTTTTACTTTCCACATTTAGATCTATGTTCCACTTCAAATTCATTTTTGAGTATGGTGTAAAGTAGGAATTAAGATTCACTTTCTTGTTATAGGGTTTCCCTGGTAGCTCAGTTGGTAAAGAATCTGCCTGCAATGCAGGAGACCCCGGTTGAACTCCTGGGTTGGGAAGATCTGCTGGAGAAGGGATAGGATACCCACTCCAGTATTCCTAGGCTTCCCTGGTGGCTCAGCTGGTAAAGAATCTGCCTGCAATGTGGGAGACCTGGGTTGGGAAGATCCCCTGGAGAAGGGAAAGGCTACCCACTCCAGTATTCTGGCCTGGAGAATTCCATGGATTGTATAGTCCATGGGGTCTCAAAAAGTCAGACAGGACTGAGCGACTTTTGCTTTTCTTTATAGATATTCAGCTGATGGACAACCACTGATTGAAAAGACCACTCTCATGCTCACTACTATACAGTGCTACCTTCACATGACCAAGTGCCCATAAATGCATGGTTGTTTGGGGACCATATTCTGTACTATTAAGCTATACATCCATCCTTGCATCAATACCTCCCAATCTTAAATACCATACCTTTATAAAGTCTTACCATCTAGTTTTTTATCAGTGAAGAATACTCTATTAGATAAGGAAGAATGGGTGTCGAATTTCAGCAAATGCCTTTTCTGTATTTATTACGATAAAAATATGACTTTTCACTTTCATTCTGTTAATGTGTTGAATCCCACTGATTTTCAACCTTGCATTTTTTAACAAATTTAACTTGGCTGTAATTTTTCCTACTTATATATTGTCAATTCATTTAGCTAATATTTTATTTGGAATATGTGTATCTATATTGATAAAATAAATTAACTTGTAATTTTCCTTTTTGTAATGTCTTAGTCATGCTTGGTGTTAATGTTATGCTGGTCTCATTGCAGGACTTGAGCCCTGCAATGAGGAACTTAGTTTGTTCCTCTTTTTCTATTCTCTGGATAAATTTGTGTAGGATTGTTTTATTTCTTCATGAGATACTATAAATAATTCACCAGTGAAACCATCTAGGTCTAGAGTTCAAATTTTTAAAAAATCATTAAAAAAATTAAAGTATAGTCTGTATTATAACACTCATAATATAATATATATAATATTATATTAGTTTTAGGTATACCGCATGGTGATTCAATATTTTTATAGATTATACTCCATTTAAAGTTACTATAAAATGCTGGCTATATTCCTTGTGTTCCATATGCTATATCCTTGTATCTTAGTTTATACATAGCAGTTTGTACTTCTTAGTCTCTTATCCCTGGAGTGTTTCTCTGAGGGAAGAGTTTAAACTATGACTTTATTACTTAGGTTTAGTAATAAATTCTGGAGAAGGAAATGGCAACCCACTCCAGTATTCTTGCCTAGAGAATCCTGTGGACAGAGGAGCCTGGTGTGCTGCTGTCCATGGGGTCGCACAGAGTCGGACACGACTCAGGCGATTTAGCATGTATGCATGCACTGGAGAAGGAAATGGCAACCCACTCCAGTGTTCTTGCCTGCAGAATCCCAGGGAGAGAGGAGCCTGGTGGGCTACCGTCTATGGGGTCATACAGAGTTGGACATGGCTGAAGCGACTTAGCAGCAGCAGCATCGGCAGTAATAAATTCAGAGAATTTAGATCTCCTGTTTCAGATTTCCTGTTTCTTCTGTGTCAGTTTTGGTACTTAGTATTTTTCAAGGAACTTGTTCATTTAAATTTCAGAGATTATTACCACAAGTTGCCATGATACTCTTTTATTATTGATTTTTTTTATTATAGTAAAAAACATAGCATAAAATTTGCCATCTTGGCCATTTTAAAGGGTATTGTGCTTGTGCTAAGTCGCTTCAGTCGTGTCCAACTCTTTGTGACCCCGTGGACTGTAGCCCAGTAAGCTCCTCTGTCCATGGGATTTTCCCAGCAAGAATCCTGGAGTGGGTTGCCATTTCCTCCTCCAGGGAATCTTCCCAACCCAGGGATCAAACCCGCTTTCACGTCTCCTGCATTGGCAAGAGGATTCTTTACCAGTGAGCCACCTTATCTATGTTGTGTTACATGGACAGAGGAGCCTGGCGGGCCACAGTCCCTGGGGTCACAAAGAGTGGGACATGACTGAGCAACTTCACTCCAAAAAATTAAACATAGAATTACCATATGACTCATCTATTCCACTTCTAGGTACAAACTTAAAATAATTAAAAGGAGGGGTGCAGGGCTTCCCTGGTGGCTCAGTGGTAAAGAATCCATCTGCCAATGCAGGGTCCAATCTCTGATCTGGGAAGATCCCACATGCCTTGGAGCAACTACGTCTGTATGCCACAACTATTGAGCCTGTGCTGAAGAGCTGGGGAGTAGCGACTACTGGGCCCACGTGCCACAGCTCCTGAAGCCCGAGTGCCCTGGAGCCTGCGCTCCACAACAATAGCCACTGCCATGAGACGCTGGGGCACCGCAACGAGAGAGCAGCCCTTGCCCTCTGCAACTAGAGAAAAGCCCCTGCAACAACAAAGACTCAGCACAGCCAAAATTTAATACAATTTTAAAAGTGTACTAAAAAAGAGGGACGCAAACAGGTTCTTTTTTCTTTATTATTTTTGGCTGTGCCGGGTCTTCGTTACTCCGCTCGAGCTGTCTCTAGTTGCAGCGAGTGGGGGTTACTCTTCCTTGAAGTGCACTGGCTTCTCATTGTGGTAACTTCTCTTGCTGCAGAGCAAACAGGTTCTGCATACAGGCTCAGGGGCAGGCGTGCAGCATGCAGGCTCCGTATCGCGGCATGTGAGCTCTCGGGTGTGCGGGCTTCAGTCCTTGTGGCACGCAGGTGCGGTAGCTGCGGCTGGCAGGCTCTAGAACACGGGCTCAGTGACTATGGCACATGGGCTTAGTTGCCTCATGGCCTGTGGAGTCTTCCAGGACTAGGGATTGAAACCGTGTCCCCTGCATTGGCAGGCAGATTCTTATCCACTGTGTGGCCAGGGGAGTCTGCAAACAGATTCTTGTATACCAATTCATAGCAGTATTATTTACAACAGCCAAAAGGTAGAAGTAGCCCAAACGTTCAACAGAAGATGAACGGATGAACAAATTGTGACATATATACATATATACAACAGACTATTATACTATTATTCAACCATAAAAAGGCATGAAGTACTGATACATGCATACTATGGTGTGGATGGATCCTTGTAACATGCTAAGTAAAAGAAGCTAGACACAAAAGGTCACATATTCCGTATGATTCAACTTATATGAATGTCCAGATCAGGTATACCCATGGAGATAGAACACAGATGAGGTGGTTACCAGGGGCTGAAGGGAGAGTGGAATAGGGAGCAAGAACTTAATGTGTAGGGGTTGCCTTTTGGGATGTTTAAAGCTTTTAAAAACCAGACAGAAATGGTGGTTACACAACACCGTGAATATACTAACGCCACTGCCCACTTTAAAATCGTTAGTTTTATGTTATGTGAATTTCTTCTCAATAAGGAAGTATTGATAACTTTTATTCCTCTAACTGCTTTAAAAAAAATTTTTTTTTGTCTTTTCCCCTCACTTTTACTGTTGGTGTGGTTTTCTTGAATCAGTGGTTTGGTGTCTTTGGTTAGTTTTGGAAAATTCCCAGCCATTATCTCCCCAAATATTGCTCTGCCTCAATCTAGATCCTTTCCTTCTATGATTTGAATTACATGTAAATTAGACTTTTTCAACATGATCTAAACTCTTTTATGCCTTTTTATGTATTTTTCTTTTGCCTTTTTGTGTTTCAGGTTAGCAGCAGCCTGAAATATTTTCTCCTGATCTGTATTTCAGTTCATAAATACCTTCTTCAGTGATGTCTAAGTTAATCACGATGGTGTGATCACTCACCTAGAGCCAGACATCCTGGAATGTGAAGTCAAGTGGGCCTTAGAAAGCATCACTATGAACAAAGCTAGTGGAGGTGATGGAATTCCAGTTGAGCTATTTCAAATCCTGAAAGATGATGCTGTGAAAGTGCTGCACTCAATATGCCAGCAAATTTGGAAAACTCAGCAGTGGCCACAGGACTGGAAAAGGTCAGTTTTCATTCCAATCCCAAAGAAAGGCAATGCCAAAGAATGCTCAAACTACCGCACAATTACACTCATTTCACATGCTAGTAAAGTAACGCTCAAAATTCTCCAAGCCAGGCTTCAGCAATACGTGAACCATGAACTTTCAGATGTTCAAGCTGGATTTAGAAAAGGCAGAGGAACCAGAGATCAAATTGCCAACATCCGCTGGATCATGGAAAAAGCAAGAGAGTTCCAGAAAAACATCTATTTCTGCTTTATTGACTATTCCAAAGCCTTTGACTGTGTGGATCACAACCAACTCTGGAAAATTCTGAAATAAATGGGACTACCAGACCACCTGACCTGCCTCTTGAGAAATCTGTATGCAGGTCAGGAAGCAACAGTTAGAAATGGACATGGAACAATAGACTGGTTCCAAACAGGGAAAGGAGTACGTCAAGGCTATATATTGTCAGCCTGCTTATTTAACTTATATGCAGAGTACATCATGAGAAATGCTGGACTGGATGAAGCACAAGCTGGAATCAAGATTGCCAGGAGAAAGATCAATAACCTCAGATATGCAGATTACACCACCTTATGGCAGAAAGCGAAGAAGAACTAAAGAGCGTCTTGATGAAAGTGAAAGAGAAGAGTGAAAAAGTTGGCTTAAAGCTCAACATTCAGAAAACTAAGATGGCATCCAGTCCCATCACTTCATGGGAAATAGATGGGGAAACAGTGGAAACAGTGAGAGACTTTGTTTTTTGAGGCTCCAAAATCACTGCAGATGGTGACTGTAGCCATGAAATTAAAAGACACTTATTCCTTGGCAGGAACGTTATCAGCAGCCTAGACAGCATATTAAAAAGCAGAGACATTACTTTGCCAAAAAAAGGTTCATATAGTCAAATCTATGGTTTTTCCAGTAGTCATGTATGTATGTGAGTCAGACCATAAAGAAAGCCGAGTGCCGAATAATTAATGCTTTTGAACTGTGGTGTTGCAGAAGACTCTTGAGAGTCCCTTGTACTGCAAGGAGATCCAACCAGTCCGTCCTAAAGGAAATCAGTCCTGAATATTCATTGGAAGGACTGATGCTGAAGCTGAAACTCCAATACTGTGGCCACCTGATGCGAAGAATTGACTCATTAGAAAAGACCCTGATACTGGGAAAGATTGAAGGTGGGAGGAGAAGGGGACGACAGAGGATGAGAAGGTTGGATGGCATCACCAACTCAGTGGACATAAGTTTGAGTAAACTTTGGGAGTTGGTGATGGGACAGGGAAGCCTGGCCTGCTGCAGTCTATGGGGTTGCAGAGTCGGACATGACTGAGTGAATGAACTGAAGTTCAATTAAACCTTCTATTGAGTTGTTACTTTCAACTATTATAGTTTTCAGTCTTCACATTCCATGTAATGCTACGTTGTTTCAATTTAGTTGCTGAAATTATCCATCTTGTCATTGGTTTCCTAAAAATACTTAAAAGGTATTTTAAAATCTATGTATTATATTTCCAATAATTATATATCTTATGGATGTATTTCTTTTTTTTTTTTTTTTTTCTTTCTTTCTCTCTTTTTGGTCATTTGGTCTTCTGGCTGGATCTATTCTTTGTTTCTTTCTCTTTCTCTCCCTCTCTTTTTGGTCATTTGGTCTTCTGGTATACCTGCTATTT
This sequence comes from Bos taurus, assembly GCF_002263795.3. Classification (NCBI taxonomy): domain Eukaryota; kingdom Metazoa; phylum Chordata; class Mammalia; order Artiodactyla; family Bovidae; genus Bos; species Bos taurus. Next base: position 1,352,842 of record NC_037334.1, on the reverse strand, counting down.
CTGATGGATTGCTAGAGATATATGAAAAGTACTGTGATACTCTGAGGCTGCTGCTGACAGTACCTTGATCCAGAGTATTTCCTATTGCCTTGGAAGGGGGGAACATCACTTTTAGGGTAAGGGTATATCACTTGAATCCAAATAGAAAATAAGCAAATGCAAAGCTGGGCTCCAATTTTTGAGAAGGCTAGTCAAATTCTGGTTCATCCTCTAGTTGTATAGTGTAGGCCTTTAGGGATTCTAATGGAAGGCCAAGGGTGTTTATCATGGCTCATTCTCCTTGGTAGGTCTTGAACTCCAAGTTTTGTCTACAAACTCAACAGGACTGCTTAAGTTCTCCTTATCTTAGTTTATCAGCCACCACATTTTGGCCAGTTCACAGCTATTGTTTGTGAATTAGCAAATGCCTCAAATGCCCAGTACTGAACTTTCCTTTTCTCTGGGCTTGTGGCTCCCAAAGTCCTCACTGCACTGGTAGCTCTTCAATGTCTTAAAATGCAATGTTTTAAAAATGTTTTTTCCATATTTTCTGGTTGTGCTTGGTTTGATGGTTGGACTGCAAAAAGCTAGTATGACATTACCAGAAGTGGAAACCTGATCAATTTATTATCAATGGCTTAAAGTTCTCTTAGTGTAGATTAAAGTCCTTGGATTAAAGTCCCTTCTAGCCCTTTGAGCCCTGAAACTGATGAATGCAATTTAAATCAAGAGAAGGGTTTGCAGCTCTCTGTGAAATATAAGCACCTGATTCTGTGTGCTGTCCTACTTGCTGCTGTTTTATCTTTCTTCCCCAATTAGACCATAAAACTACTTTTGGATATAAATTAAGATATATCTTGTTTCAGTCTCTTCAAATTGTGTCACTAAACACTCTATAAAATTGAGTTGATTGGGATGTATACCATTCCAATGAGCAACCAGTAATTGTTGTTGTTTTTCAGTTGCTCAGTCGTATCCGACTCTTTGCGACCCCATGGACTGCAGCAGGCCAGGCTTCCCTGTCCATCACCATCTCCCAGAGCTTGCTCAAACTCATGTCCATTGAGTCGGTGATGCCATCCAACCATCTCATCCTCTGTCGTCCCCTTTTCCTCCCACCTTCAATCTTTCCCAGCATCAGGGTCTTTTCTAATGAGTCAGTTATTTGCATCAGGTGGCCTCAGTATTGGAGCTTCAGCCTCAGCATCAGTCTTTCCAATGAATAGTCAGAACTGATGTCCTTTAGGATGGACTGGCTGGATCTCCTTGTAGTCCAGAGGACTCTCAAGAATCTTCTCCAACATCACAGTTCAAAAGCATCAAGTCTTTGGCGCTGAGCTTTCTTATGGTCCAACTCTCACATACATACGTGACTACCAGAAAAACCATAGCTTTGACTATATGGACCTTTGTTGGCAAAGTAACGTCTCTGCTTTTTAATACACTGTCTAGGTTTGTCATAGCTTTTCTTCCAAGGAGCAAGTGTCTTTTAATTTCATGGCTGCAATCACCATCTGCAGTGGTTTTGCAGCCCAAGACAATAAATTCTCTCACTGTTTCCATTGTTTCCCCATCTGTTTGCCATGAAGTGATGGACCGGATGCCATGATCTTAGTTTTTTCAATGTTGAGTTTTAAGCCAGCTTTTTCACTATCCTCTTTCACTCTCATCTAGAGGCTGTTTAGTTCCTCTTTGCTTTCTGCCATAGGGTTGTGTAATCTGCATATCTGAGGTTATTGATGTTTTTCCTGGCAATCTTGATTCCAGCTTGTGCTTCATCCAGCCTGGCATTTCTCATGCCAGGCTCATTAAATAAGCAGGGTGACAATATACAGCCTTTATGTACTATTTCCCAGTTTAGAACCATTCCATTGTTTCATGTCTGGTTCTAATTGTTGCTTCTTGACCTGCATACAGGTTGCTCATTGTACTCTAGCTGTACAAGAGAATGTTCATACACACAGAAATATTGATGAACAAAGGGCTATTTTGTATGCAAATTATCCTCAAATGCCTCAGAAGGATAATGTGTGTGTGTGTGTATGTATGTCTCTGTGTGTGTCTGTGGGTATGGAGAGAAAGAGACCAGAGACAGATAAATATAGTAAAACAATAGAAATCTGGGTTAAGGCTATATTGAAATTCTTTATATTCTTCTTGCAAGCTTTAAGTATAAAATTATGTTAAAAAAAGTTTTGGGGCAAAAATGCAACCCCATACTGACATAAAAAGCAACTTAATTCCAAGTGGATTAGAGATGTCAGTGTCAAAGTTATCAAACTTTGACAATAAGGTAAGGTAGGAAAATGGGCCTCCCTGGTGGCTCAGTGGTAAAGAATCCTCCTGCCGATGCAGGAGACATGGGTTCGATCCCTGGATTCCCTGGAGAAAGAAATGGCAACCCACGTCAGTACTCTTGCCTGGAGAATCCCACGGACAGGGGAGCACGGCAGGCTGCAGTCCATGGAGTTGCAAAGGAGTCGGACACGACTTAGTGGCTAAACAGCTAGAGGTTACGCTCTAGGACTCTTACTGGGGCTCGCCAGAAACACGTCACATCTCTGTGTCCACTGCAGATCCTGTAGTCCCGGGGACCTGCTGAGTCTTGTGGGCCAAGCAGCATCTGCTTGCGTGCTGCAAAGGCCTTTCCTTCCCATGGCCCTATTCACAGCCTTCTGTGTCACCTGGCGTATGTGTCTCTGCAGGGTCCCCAGGTATGGAGTGTGCCGCCTCCAAAACCCAGTTTACTCTTCCTTTCATCATGATAGGAGGTGCAAAGTGCAGTAGCCTGTATTTAGCTCCAAGCGGATGTCTGAGATGCCACTGCCTGGTGACCTCACCAAGGGGACAAGCCCCCGATGCTCCGGAGTGCCTGCGTCTCACCAAAGCCTTGATGTACTCAACATTTCCTGCTCACCAGGTCAGTTCACACCAGGTCATCAATATAAGGACTCACGACTCAAGCTGCCAAGAGTCCCTTGTCAGTGGAGACACACAGGATTCGCTTAATTTTCCCAGCAATGATGACAAACACATGTGGAAAGCTGCCACCTGGGGAAACTCATGAGACTCAGCACCAAGGTTTTTGTTAGCAGCAGGTCACACAGGTGCCCTCTGCTGGCATGTACTAAGATTCCAGGCTCCCAAAAAGAAGGCAGGTGTTCACCATAAACCCAAACAATTTTGACACAGTGAGCCATTTTTATCAGTGGTGGGAACCCTCCTAAATCTAAGTTCCCAGATGCTTTGCAAGCAGGTTGCAAGGACATCAGTCTCAGGACTGTTAGCTGTTTCTCACGCACTGCCAACCACCCCATGTGACCACACTAATGAAGCATGCAGGAACCAGGGAATTGACTCAGGGGTCTTGGACCCAGTGGTTCATGTGAAAAAGACCCGGGCTGGGGCTCTATTTGGGAAGCCAGAGTATGCTTGGATTGTCACCTGACTCCTAGGTTGCCCCCCTGCTCCAAGAAGGAAGTCAGTGATGGTGCTTCAGGTCCCTGGATGTCAGTGTTAAATCAGCTCTGTGTCTCACTCTCCTCAAAGACCCAAGAGTATGTATCCCCCTTTCCTTAGAGCCTGCCATTTACCAAGGCAACAATGGATGCACTAGTGCTGGGGGCATAAAGTGAAGTCGCTCAGTTGTGTCCGACTCTTTGCGACCCCATGGACTGTAGCCTATCAGGCTCCTCCGTCCATGAGATTTTCCAGGCAAGAGTGCTGGAGTAGATTGCCATTTCCTTCTCCAGGGGATCTTCCCAACCCAGGAATCGAACCGGGGTCTCTCACATTGCGGGCAGACGCTTTACCGTCTGAGCCAAATAAGCGTTGCTCAAAAGCCCATAGTGGCCATCTTCTGCAGTCTGTGTGGGGGACAGGAAGTGACTTTATAGAACTGGGTGGTAGCTCAGATGGTAGAGTCTGCCTGCAGTGATGGAGACCCAGGTTTGATCCCTGGGTTGGGAAGATCCCCTGGAGAAGGAATGGCAATCCACTCCAGCATTCTTGTCTGGAAAATCCCATGGATGGAGGAACCTGACAGCTACAGTCCATGGGGTTGCAGAGTCAGACACGATTGAGTGACTTCACTTTACTTCATGGGAAAGAAGGAAGTAGTAAGAGTCAGAAATAACAGAGGCTAGAAATTTTAAAATAAATGCTTAGTTGAAATAAAAAGAAATCAAAGTGGTTAGATGGCAGCACAGAACTGTCAGAAACCACGTGTCACTGATGACCATGATGGTCAGCAAGATCAGGATGCTGGGATCTGGAGGGGCAGCTCACAGAACAATGTTCCTAGTGACAGGAGAGATGGGCTGCTTGACAGCTGCAGCCAAGAAAGATGGACAAGCAGAAAGGTAGGTTAGCTGCCCCAGGAAAATTCATAATCCCTTATCCCATTTCCAGACCTTAATTAGTTCTCAGACCCAGAAACTACTGACTGAAGTCAAGGCCAGGCCCCTGGTGAAAACTGCAATGCCTGGCTAGTCTTTCCTCCATCCTTCCTGAAAGTGAAAGTTGCTCAGTCGTGTCCGACTCTTTGCAACTCCACAGACCATACAGTACATGAAATTTTCCAGGCCAAATACTGGAGTGGGTAGCCTTTCCCTTCTCCAGGGGATCTTCCAAACCCAGGGATTGCACCCAGGTCTCCAGCATTGCAGGCAGATTCTTTACCAGCTGAGCCACAAGGGAAGCCCAAGAATAGTGGAGTGGGTAGCCTATCCCTTCTCCAGGGGATCTTCCCAACCCAGGAATCAAACTGGGGTCTCCCGCATTGCAGGCATATTCTCTACCAACTGAGCTATGAGGGAAGGCCAAAAGGTAACTGCCCAATTTTTCCAAGGTAAATTGCCGGGGACCAGCCCCAGCTGATCCAGGGTATTCGAAGGAGAGACGGCCTAGGCGACTATTTATATGCTAATTAGAGATATAAAGAATAATAGAATGAGGATAGCTCAGTAGGAAAATTCAGTGGAGAAAAGAGGCTGAGTAGCTTGGTTTACGCGGGAGACCAATAAAACTTCAAGACAAGAAGTTTGCACCACTTACGTAGGCCGCAGGCGCCCTCTCGAATAGCGGAAGGTGCCTCACCCTAGACACCTTCTCGAGTGGGTCTTAGAAGCCCAGGCATAATTAGTAAGCGTGGTGGGTTCCGTGCTCCAGATGGAGACTTCAGCCAGAATGTGAAAAGAATGACATGGGGAGACCAAGCGCTGGTGAGCAAGGCCCGTAGCTTTATTTTCAACAGGGGCTTATATACCCTAAGTTACACATAGAGGCTAATAGGGGATGCAAAGTCAGCAGTCTTTGATTCTTATCAAAAACCAGGGTTTCTTTCCTGAAAATTTATCGTATACAAATGGTTTAGGTGATTTACATCATCTTCTGGCCAGAAGGCCTATTAACATTTTATGACTCTTGACAAGGACTTATCAACAAAGACTTATTTTCTCTAAGAGTAATTATTTTAAGGTTTGGCGCCATCTTCCAAAGATAAAATTGTATTCCTATAGGGTGGATGTGTAATGGGTTTACAACAAAGGAAATAATTTATTACCTTAAGGGTCTAAAGTTACTAACACCAAGGCCACTACTTAGTTTTTCTACATACCAACTATTAATTAATACACATTCAAGGATACAATTCAGGGGATGTGAAAACTTGGCAACAAGCATTGATTCATCAATGAAATCCCTTACTAGTCTTATTCTGACAGTTTCTAACTCTCTGAGAGGCTCTAAGCTATTTGAATATCTTAAGCTTCCCGTGCCTCTTGAGGCTGGGAGACTGTAAACAATCGTACACATAGCTGCAGGAGTCCGGGTAAACTTGTCAGGCGAGTTAGAGAGCCATCTGAGAGGTATGGATTTAAACACTCCTAATTGCCCAGGAACTTTATTAATTGGAGCTGTAAGTTAACTCTTTGACAGAGAGAGAGCGAGATGGTGGTAGGGGACAGCCCCCAGTAAAGTCAGAGGTGAGAGCACAAAGCAATAAAGTAGGCAGTCTCTGGTTTTTTGGGGGGTAGATGCTCGAGAATATCCGGGCAGACTCCTGAGGCTCGATCCTGCCTTTGCGTATGCCGAGCCTCCTTCCTCATGACCTTTGTCACGAGTGGAATGCCTCACCGGCTCCTGGCAGTAAATGTTCTTGCTATCAAGATAGGAAAGTTTTTTTTTTTCTTCTAAATATATTGACTCAAAATATTATATTAGTTTTGGGGGTCTAACATAGTGATTCAGTATCTTTAAACATTACATGCGATCCCATGAGAGTTCTTTATATATTCTGGTTACAGATCCTTCATCAAACATATGTTTGCTAATATTTTCCCTGAGTCTACGGATTGCCTTTTAATTCTAGTAGTATGTTTGAGCAAAAATTTTAAATTTTGATGAAGTTTAATTCATTCTTTTCCCCTTACGGATCACTGGTGTTTGTTCTAAGAAATTTTTGCCTAAGCCAAGGTCTCAAAGTCTTTGTCTTGTGTTTTCTTCAAGAAACTTTTACTGCTTTAGGCTTTACAATTAAGAATATGACCCATTTTGATCTACTTCTCAGATATGTGTGAGATATGAATGCAAGTTTGTTTATGCACCTCTGTATGTCCTGTGTCCCAGCAGCATTTGTAGAAAAGGCTGGTCATCTGACACATCAGATAAAGGGCTATTCCCCAAAGTATACCAAGGACTTAAAATGCAACAATAAGAAAGCAACTCAATTGAAAAAAAGGTCAAAAGACCTTAACACACACCTCACCAGAGGGCATACATGGCAAATAAGCACATGAAGAGGTGTTCCACATCACATGTCATCAGGGAATGCAAATCAAAATGACAAGAGACCGCTGCAGATCCTCTGGAATGGCCAAAGTCCAGAGTGCTGACACCACTGAATACCGGCCAAGATGTGGAGCAACAGGAGCTCTCGCCCATTGTGATGGGCGTGCAGAACGGTACAGCCGCTGTGAGAACAGCTGGCGGGGTTCTGACTAAACTAAATAGACTCTTACCATACGATCCTGCAATCACAGTCTTTGGTATTTACCAAAATGAGCTGAGAACTTACATCTATGCAAAGACCTGCACATAGATGTTTACAGCAGCCTTATTCATAACTGCTGAAACCTGAAAACGACCAAGATGTCCTTCAGTAGTGAGTGGATAAATAAACTGGTACACCCAGACGATGGAATATAATTCAGCACTGAAAATAAGTGAGCTATTAAGTCATGAAAAGACATGGAGGAGCTTTAAATGCATACTACTAAGTGAGAGAAGCCCATCTGAAAAGGCTACTGTGAATCCAATCACATGGCATGGAAAAGATAAAACTGCAGAGATGGTGGACAGTTCCATGGATTCCAGAGGGAGAAAAGAAAGGCCACCAGGCCACCTGGGTAGCCACTCACTTGCTCATTCATAGTTAGTTATGTTTCTCTGAGCATCTACATCATGTGGGCAGAGCTTGGGGACCAGGCAGAGGACAGTCATCTCCTCCCAGGTACTCCTGGAAGGGTAGGGAGACGGAAGTCCAACAAGGAACACAGAAAGGGACAGGGTTGCCAGGGAAGGGTGACAGAGACCCTGGGGGTGCCTAAGGGACCCCAGGTGCCCAAACAGAATCATGCTGAGAAGGGCCAAGTTCATAGCCATGAACTGTGAGCCACGAATCTCAGTGTAGAGCATGAGCTGGGAACAAGTGGGTTAAGTCAAGAGCAAGACGTGACATCATCCTGAATGTTATTTCTTTGTGCGTAAAGCTTAGGGTTGTGGTAAGAACTGTGGACACACATCACTTCTGTGGCATTCTTGCCCAAATGAATAACCTCAGTCTAATCATGTGAAGACATCAGAAAGTCCAAACTGAGGGTCATCTACGAAAGAACTCACATTCCACAACAGTGCTGACGTGATAAAAGATGAACACACACTGAGGACCCGTCCCGTTGGCTCAGACTGGAGGACACATGGTCCTGGTCCAGAAGAAGGATGTTAGGGAACGACATGCTGAAACTTGGATAAGGTCTGTAGATTAATTGTCAGTTCTAGATCAACGTTAGTCTCCTGGATTTAACCACATTACCATTGTTGTGTAACGTGCTAACTTTTGAAGAAGCTAGGGGAAGCGTTTACAAGCGTCCTTTGTACTCTTCTTTTTAATGCTTTGGCCAAGCTGCACCATGTGGGGTATTAGTTCCCTCACCAGGGATGGAACCTGCACCCCCTGTGGCGGAAGTGTGGTGTCTAAACCACTGGCCCACCCGGAAGCTCCTCTCTTTGTACTGTTTTTTAAAAGCAATTTTAGTGAGGTGTAATTTACATACCATAACATTCACCCATCTTAAGTGTGAAATTCAATGCTTTTTGGCAAATTTACCGACTTTGCAGACTTCACCAAGTTCAGTTTTAGAACATTTTCATCATCTGTGTGGATCACAGCAAACTGTGGAAAATTCTTAAAGATATGAGAACACAAGACCACCGTACCTGTCTCCTGTATGTGGGTCAGGAAGCAGCTTTTAGAACCCTACATGGAACAACTGACTGGTTCAAAAGTGGGAAAGGAGTGTGACACAGGTGTATATTGTTATCCTGCTTATTTAACTTCTATCCAGATTACTTTGTGCAAAATGCCGGATTGGATGAATCACAAGCTGGAATCAAGATTGTGAGGAAAAATAACAACTTCATATATGCAGGTGATACCACTCTAATGGCAGAAAGCAAAGAGGAACTCAAGACCTCCTGATGAGGGTAAAAGAGGAGAGAGAAAAAGCTGGCTTAAGCTCAACATTAAAAAAAAAAAACCAACATCCAAAAACAAAAAACTAAGATCATAGCATCTGGTCCCATAACTTCATGGAAATTAGAAAGGGAAAAAATAGACACAGTGACAGATTTTCTTTTTGTGGGCCCCAAAACCACTGTAGATGGTGACTGCAGCCATGAAGTTAAAAGATGCTCACTCCTTGGAAAAAGAGCTATGACAAACCTAAACAGTGCATTCAAAAGCAGAGACATCACTTTGCTGACAAGTTCTGTCTAGTCAAAGCTATGGTTTTGCTAGTAGTCATGTATGGATGTGAATGTTGGACCATAAAGAAGGCTGAGTGCTGAAGAATTGATGCTTTTGAACTGTGGTGTTGGAAAAGACTCTTGAGAGTCACTTGGACTGCAAGGAAATCAAACCAGTCTATCCTAAAGGAAATCAACCTTGAATATTCATTGGAAGGACTGATGCTGAAACTCCAATACTTTGGCCACCTGATGCAAAGAGCTGACTGACTGGCAAAGACCCTGATCCTGGGAAAGATTGAGGACAAAAGTTGAAGAGGGTGGCAGAGGATGATATGGTTAGATAGCATCACTGACTCAATGGACTGTCCAGGAGATACTGAAGGACAGGGAAGCCTGACATGCTGCAGTCCATGGGGTTGCAAAGAGTCAGAGAGGACTTAGAGACTGAACATCACCATCCCAGTCATGGTCCCAGCCCTAGGCCACTGTGATCTGTTTTCTGTTTCCATGGATTTCCCTTTTCTGGACATTTTATATAAAGAGAATTGAATGATGTGTGTTTTGAGTCTGCCACAATTTTGCATGTTTTAGAGGTCTTTGTACTATTAATATTTTAGTGGGACACTGGGTGGAACTTGAATAAGATTTGTAAATGGCTAATAGTATTGTATCAATGTTAATTTCTGAGTTTACATAATTGAATTATAATTATATAAGATTTTTACATTAGAGGAAGCTGGGTGATAGGAAATGTGTGCTTTTTTTGGTAAGTAAAATAATTTCAAAGTAAATCTTTTTATAACTTAAGCTTGGGGTCTGAGTTGTGCACTGCTTATGCTTGTCTATGGTACTGAGACTGTGGTTTCTTTTGAACAGAATGGTTTGGCTGGCCTTTCCTTTTCCAGAGGTCCTTGGTGAGCTCAGTTTCCAGGATGTTCTTCAGGGAAAAGTAGGGGCTAGTACAGGGGCATAGGCCTGAGTCACTGAGGCATGGCCTGAAGGGGGTTCAGTTCAGTTAAGTTGCTCGTGTCTGAATCTTTGCAACTGCACGGACTGCAGCACGCCAGGCTTCCCTGTCCATCACCAACTACTGGAGCTTGCTCAAGCTCATGTCCATTGAGTCAGTGATGCCATCCAGCCATCTTATCCTCTGTTGTCCCCTTCTCCTCCAGCCTTCAATCTTTCCCAGCACCAGGGTTTTTCTAATGAGTCAGTTCTTCGCATCAGGTGGCCAGAATATTGGAGTTTCAGCCTCAGCATCAGTCCTTCCAATGAACACCCAGGACTGATTTCCTTTAGGATGGACTGGTTGGATCTCCTTGCAGTTCAAGGGACTCTCAAGAGTCTTCTCCAACACCACAGTTCAAAAGCATCAATTCTTTGGCACTCAGCTTTCTTTATACTCCAACTCTCACATCCATACATGACCACAGGAAAAACCATAGCCTTGACTAGACGGACCTTTGTTGGCAAAGTAATGTCTCTGCTTTTCAATATGCTATCTAGGTTGGTCATAACTTTTTTTCCAAGGAGTAAGCGTCTTTTAATTTCATGGCTGCAGTCACCATCTGCAGTGATTTTGGAGCCCAAAAAAATAAAGTCTGACACTGTTTCCCCATCTATTTCCCATGAAGTGATGGGACCAGATGCCGTGATCTTAGTTTTCTGAATGTTGAGCTTTAAGCCAACTTTTTCACTCTCCTCTTTCACTTTCATCAAGAGGCTTTTTAGTTCCTCTTCACTTTCTGCCGTAAGGGTGGTGTCATCTGCGTATCTGAGGTTATTGATATTTCTCCTGGCAATCTTGATTCCAGCTTGTGCTTCTTCCAGTCCAGCGTTTCTCATGATGTACTCTGCATAGAAGTTAAATAAGCAGGGTGACAATACACAGCCTTGACGTACTCTTTTTCCTATTTGGAACCAGTCTGTTGTTCCATGTCTAGTTCTAACTGTCCAGTCCCCTATTATAAAAACGACATCTTTTATTTTTTTTAGGACATCTGTTTTTGGTGTTAGTTCTAGAAGGTCTTGTCGGTCTTCATAGAATTGTTCAGCTTCTTTGGCATTAGTGGCTGGGGCATAGATTTGGATTACTGTGACATTGAATGGTTTGCCTTAGAAATGAACAGAAATCATTCTGTCATTTTTGAGATTTTGCTTGAGGCTAGTGTTGAAATAATTTTAACTTGGAATTATTTCAGCATGAAATAAAGAAGGCCTTCACACTAATAAATAATGAAAAAGCCAGAAATTAAACCAGTTGCTATTTGTTTATCATTGATTTTTGGCAGTTATATGACATTCATAAAGGTTATGAAGATTTTAAGTAACTGAAATGTTCATCAGTTGAGAACAGATTCATTACACGATGCACTTTTTCATATTAAAGAAAATAAAGCAGTCAGATCTATATGCACTGATGTGGGATAATCTCCAAATATTGGGGGAGAAGAGTTTTATGATCTGTGTATCTTTTCTGGATTGTTTCCTATATAATATTGTTTCCTATATTTTTGGTTTCAAATTTTAAGTATATGTTTTCTGATTCAGTTCTAGCAAATAGCCTTGACATTGCAAGCTTTTGTAAAAAGGAATTCGGATAGTTAAGGAATAGTTGAGGCAGATGCAAAAATGAAACAGTATCCTGTAGAGTCATTTAGGGGGCACTACAAGTATTAAAATGAAGACAGGAGACATTCACGAAAGTGTAAGTCCTAATTGCTTACGAATGAAACCATGAGAGAGTCTTGTGAAAGTATTTGTGAGTCCCTTTCTGAGATTTCTGGACTTCAAAGGTATAAAGTTTTCTTTGGGGATGTTAACATTTAATTTTTGAAACATCCTATGCTAATTTGTCATGTAACTCTCTTTTGTGGATATAAGTAAGATAGGAATTCTTTTGTTTGACAGAAAGCCCTAGAAATGTACTTTTTTTCCCTTTAGGGCTAAAGGTGGGAAGCTCCCCTGGGGAGGGTATGGCAACCCACTCCAGTATTCTTGCCTGGAGAATCCGTGGACAGAGGAGCTACAGTCTGTGGGGGCACAGAGTCAGACACGACTGAGCGACCTAGCACAGGGCTGAAGGTAAATTAACAGATTGGTGACCGATAGATAATGTATTTAAAACTACGTGTAGGAGAGATTTTTGGGGGACGGACAATGCATATATGATGCTAATAACTGTCTTAAAAAGGTACATGTGAAGGAATAGGCTTCTACCTGCAGAACTCTCTCTGGAACTGTACATGTAGGCAACAGAGACCTTTGGATGAGGCCCGGGGCACTGGGAGGCAGGGAGACGCCCTTTTCACCTTATACCCTTCTGTACTTTTTCGACTTCTTAAAAGCCAAGTACATATTTACTTAGAAAAATAATTTAAGATGATTTCTAAGTACAAGAGATAGGGGATAAAAGGAAAAACAACATTTATATACAATTTCATAACAAGCTAACAAGATAGATAAGTTATTCTTATTTCATAGAGAGGGAAACTAAGGCTCAGAGAGATTAAGAAACTTGCTCAGAACCATACAGCTAGAAGTTGAATACACGTAAATCTGAATCCAAAATGAAGTTTCTTTCAGTTTTGTACTCTTAAAACATAACTTAGAATATAATTATGATCAAACTGCAGAAAATATTTAAAAGAAATTTAAAGATCCCTAGTTGCAACACCATCAACTGATTTGTTTCTTATGCTGCATAAGAAACGGCAATAGAAAATGAGAAGGTATAGTTTTTCTGAGGCTATAAAAATTTTGAAATTAAACTTCAAAAACTTCCCAAGGCCTTTACAAAGGCCTCCACAAACTTCCCAAGGCCCTGGTAACAACTTGGATTTAAAAAGTACAATATTCCTATTTCTCTTTCAAGAAATTAAAAAAAGAACATAGTGAAGGCACAAGTTTTCAGCACTCAGTGCTGTAATAGAGTCAGACTACAAAGTAACTAAAGGACCTGGCAAGTTTTAAGAATCCCTTTCACTGTGGAAACCTCACATTCCTATAATGTAACAATGTAATCTACAAACTTTATCTTGTCAATGCTCAAGTCTACCTCACCTGGAGGCATCAGAGTTCACTGGGAGTGAGGCTAACTGCTTACACTGCCTGTGGATGTGTAAGCTACTGTGGATGAGGGTTACTACAATCGCCTTCCCTTCTCTCCTATTTTATCTGTATCATTTCTAGCCTAACAGTGGGCCCCATTTCTAGATCAGATGCAAGTATTTGCTCATAAGCAGCAAAGCTCCGGGTTTAATGGTGGCTGTACCTGTTGAAAAATGACAAATGATCAGAATTTTCACATAAAGCTTTCCTTGTGTAAAACAGAGATCACTGCTGGAAGTGAGACAGCTTTTCCCAGAGACCTTTCTGAGGGCTGCATGAGTTCCTCCCTGGACCTGGGGCCCCTGTTCTTTGATGAAGATGACCATGGGTGGACAAGAGGGAGAGGCAGAGGAGCCTGACGGACTCAAGCATAGAAGAGAAGACCAGTCCTAAAACCTCGGGAGTGTGGGGCCTTTCCTGGTCTGAAGGATGCCTGAGCAAGGCCCTCCTATCATCAATACTAGGAAGGACTTTTATGGATCAGTCCATCTTTCCATACGAAGAAGGAAGAAACACACATTATTGGGTGACACTATATGCCAGGCACGTTCACAAATTTATTTCTCACAGCCCTGTGTGGCTACCGTAACTTCCATTCCCCCGCTGAGAAACTGAGGCTGTGAGGCTAAGTGACTGACCCAGGCACAAAGGGGCTGGCCTGGGATTCACACCTCAGTTGCCTGACTACATATTTCAATGTGTGGATCCCATCAGTCCATGGGACCGAGGAGGTGCGCTTTGGGTGTTCAGTTAACTTAGCTGATTGTGAAAGTCAAGTACTCAGAAGGTCAATAAAATTCAAACTGTTTCAACCAAAGCTTATCACTGTTCTTGGACAGGAACCTAAATACTATTTTCTGCTGCTGTGACCTTTTCGGTCTGTCCTAGAATGCACACGAATACTTCTGTTGAAGAGGATTCCAGCCCGGTTTAGAGAGTGGGAGCCTGAGTTTCAACTTGCATTTATACTCAATCAACAAAAAATGCCAGAAGTGAAAGGGGGAAGAGGAAGGGGGAAGAGAACACTTAATAGTGGGGATGAGTCAGCCTGTCACCCCACACCAGGAGTGTCTGCCCGTCGGGAGACTGACAGAGTCTCGGACTCTGATGCTTCTTCAGTAAGCTTCAATCTTCCGTATCCCTTGTCAGCATGTCACTGGGATTTGAGAGGTTTTCCCAAAGGTAGTTTGAGTGACACTTTTTTTGCCTTTATAAACTACCCCTACCCTCTAAGACACAACTTCCCTATATTATAGTTATGATATGTGTGTGACCAGAAGCAAAATCCTAGAAAACTCTCTTTTCTGGGACATAAGAGAAATGAAATCATTTGTAAATCCACAAACAATAAATGCTGAAGAGGGTGTCGAAAGAAGGGAATCCGCCTACATTGTTGGTGGGAATGTAAATTGGTAGTCTCTATGGAGAACAGCATAGAGGTTCCTTATAAAACTAAAAATAGGGCTACCATATGACCTTCCTGGGCATACACCCAGAGAAAAACATGACCCGAAAAGATACAGGCATACCAATGTTCACTGCAGCACGGTTTAAAGTAGCCAAGACACGCAAGCCACCAAACATTCATCAATAGAGGAACGGATAAAGATGCGGTACGTACATACAACGGGATATCACTCAGACATTAAGAAGAATAATGCCACTTGCAGTGACATGGACGGACCGAGTGTCACACTGAGTGAAGTAAGTCAGAGGAGAAGTGTCATATCTGTTTTATGTGGAGTCTAAAAAGACATGATACAAATGATCTTACTTACAAAACAGACTCACAGACTTTGAGGAGTTTATGGCTGCTGGGGGAAGGGTGGGGGGAAGGGATAGTTATGGAGTTTCGGGTGGAAATGTACACACTGCTATATTTAAAATGGATAACCAGAAAGGACCTACTGTATAGCACAATGTTACATGCCAGCCTGGATGGGGAGGGGAGTTTGGGGGGGAACGGACGCAGGTATATGTACGGCTGCATCCCTCTGCTGTTCAACTGAAGCTATCACAACACTGTTTGTTAATTGGCTATACCTCAATACAAAATAAAAGGTTAAAAAAAATGAAAGCACCTGCTCCTTGATTTCTGAATGATTCTTCATTGTCCGTGTGTGTAAGTTGTTCTTGTTTTAGTCATGTGTGGCAGCGTGCTTGTGTGGAGGTCACGAGGAGAGAAGCCTTCTGGAGGAAGGGTCAGGGTGGGCCCCGCTCTGGCCAGGCGCCCAACCTCTCCATGAGTGTTAGCGGCAGCCTGAAGGTGCAGGCGCCTCCTGGAGGCAGAGGGCAGTGGTGCCTTAGCTTCCCCACTCAGGATGAGAAAGACCACCCAACAACTTCCCCAAAAGGAACTTTAATGAAAAACTTTTAAGTATTACTTAAAAGAAAAAATGAAAACAAGAGTAAAGGAGTTGAATAATTTTAACAGATTTACTAGATTTCTTCTGTTTTCTGAAGCCTCATTAAAGAATGGCCAAGCTGTTGCCGCCAATACAGCACACCCATCCTAGGCATCTTTTCCTCACGTGGGTTTGCCATTACCCTACCTATACTCAGGCCAAACTCAGGTTCAGCTGCTGCCCTAGCTCCTGATACTTACATCTGCTTTTAGTGTGTGTGTGTGTGTGTGTGTGTGTGTGAGTCGCTCAGGCATGTCTGACTCTTTGCGACCCCATGAACTGTAGCCTGCCAGGCTTCCCTGTCCATGGAATTCTCCAGGCAAGAATACTGGAGTGGACTGCCATTCCCTTCTCCAGAGGATCTTCCCGACCCAGGGATCGAACCTTGGTCTCCTGCATTGCAGGCAGATTCTTTACCGTTTGAGCTATAGGGAAGTACTACCTGTTTTTAGACTCCTCAATAAAGAAAGTATTTCCCCAAGACAATTTCAAAACTTCTCTTTGAGCAGTACTGTTGAGAGGGCATATATACACTGATAAAGCTCTGCTGTACAGAGTGAATTCTTCCTAAAGGTCTCTTTACTTATGAGGCTTCTAGAATCTTCCCCACATCACTGACTCAACAGTTTTCATCCCATTTCTTATCGGCTAGCTGTTTCTAAGCTGGTAATGTTCTAAATCGACAACTTTAGCTGCTTTCTTTAGTGACCTCATTATTTTAACTTCAGGAGCCAGGCTGCATCTAATTCACACCTTCTAAAATGCACAAACCTTTTCATACTCTCCCCATTGAAAAGCCCGCACTCCGTGCAGAGCATCACCATCTAGCTTGAGGAAGCCTCCCGCACCAGTTCTGCTTGTGTCTCAAATCCAAGCCCATCACACTTTTCAGCCTTTCCTACTTTGCACACACGGGTCCAGTGGTCAGCACGCCCTGTGGTCTGCCTTCCACTTGGCAAGCTTCTCTAAGTGACAAAAACAGAAAGGGGGTTAGCCCACAGATACTGGAGCCAGACTGTCTGCTGCAACTGCATACTAACATTTTAGCTTTGGCAAGTTGTTGGATTTCTCTAAGCTTCTTTCCTCACCTGTAAAATGGGGTTAATAGTAGGATTGTTGCAAGGATTAAATAAGTTAACATATGCAAAATATTTAGAAGAGTGCCTGTCACATAGTAAGCACTACAGGTTAGCTATTGTTATTGTGTAATTATGGATTAAAGGGGGGAGGTGGTCAGCAGCTAGGAACAATGACCGGGGTTGCCAGGGTCTCATTTCTGACTTTGCCACTTAATAGGTGAGCAATCTTGGTCACTTGACCTCTACGCTGCAGTTTCTTAAAGAGAAAAATTTCTAACACAAAAAAGAGCTATCCTTTCTTTCATTGGGATGCTGCCAAGATGAAAATTATAACGCACCTAAACCATTCAGCATGGTATTCGGCACGTCCTGCGATCTGAACTGCTAGCTATTGTTAAGTCTTCTCCTATCTGGATTCACAGCAGAGATCTAGAATGACAGTTTCTATTTCAACTGGATTCTCTGTATGATTTGTTGCCATTAAGTTCTATTCTTAAACTGTCTTGGTAAGGAATTTAGAATAACCAAATAATTCGGTAGATAAAAAGTCAAGGAACCGTCAGGAGTTTTTTTCTCAACTACTAAAAAGTTTAAAGTTACAACCCAGCTGGCCAAAGAGAAATCAGATTTAATTTCTTCAGGACTGAAGTTGTTGGGTAGGATCAAGTCAGCTACATTCCTGTTGGAGGCTCTTTGGACTAAATTCTTACCCACTTACGGTCTATTGTAAACACTGAGGCTTCCTTGAAATAAAATACTCCTGAAAAATACTATGTGTGTGTGTATAAAAAATGAAACCACCCATGCTTCACACATTACAAGTCTGTCCAAGAACAGTTTAAAAACTCTGAAATGCCATATTTATTCCAGACTAACAGAAGCAGAAGATATTAAGAAGAGGTGGCAAGAATACACAGAAGAACTGTACAAAAAAGATCTTCACAACCCAGATAATCACGATGGTGTGATCACTCACCTAGAGCCAGACATCCTGGAGTGTGAAGTCAAGTGGGCCTTAGGAAGCATCACTACAAACAAAGCTAGTGGAGGTGACGGAATTCCAGTTGAGCTATTTCAAATCCTAAAAGATGATGCTGTGAAAGTGTTGCACTCAATATGCCAGCAAATTTGGAAAACTCAGCAGTGGCCACAGGACTGGAAAAGGTCCGTTTTCATTCCAATCCCAAAGAAAGGCAATGCCAAAGAATGCTCAAACTACCACACAATTGCACTCATCTCACACGCTAGTAAAGTAATGCTCAAAATTCTTCAAGCCAGGCTTCAGCAATACGTGAACTGTGAACTTCCAGATGTTCAAGCTGGATTTAGAAAAGGCAGAGGAACCAGAGATCAAATTGCCAACATCTGCTGGATCATGGAAAAAGCAAAAGAGTTCCAGAAAAACATCTATTTCTGCTTTATTGACTATGCCAAAGCCTTTGACTGTGTGGATCACAATAAACTGTGGAAAATTCTGAAAGAGATGGGAATACCAGACCACCTGATCTGCCTCTTGAGAAACCTATATGCAGGTCAGGAAGCAACAGTTAGAACTGGACATGGAACAACAGACTGGTTCCAAATAGGAAAAGGAGTATGTCAAGGCTGTACATTGTCACCCTGCTTATTTAACTTCTATGCAGAGTACATCATGAGAAATGCTAGGCTGGAAGAAGCACAAGCTGGAATCAAGATTGCCAGGAGAAATATCAATAACCTCAATATGCAGATGACACCACTCTTATGGCAGAAAGTGAAGAGGAACTAAAAAGCCTCTTGTTGAAAGTGAAAGAGGAAAGTGAAAACTAAGATCATGGCATCTGGTCCCATCACTTCATGGGAAATAGATGGGGAAAGAGTGGAAACAGTGGCTGACTTTGTTTTTTGAGGCTCCAAAATCACTGCAGATGGTGACTGCAGCCATGAAATTTTTTAAAAGACACTTACTCCTTGCAAGGCAAGTTATGACCAACCTAGATCACAATTTAAAAGCAGAGATATTACTTAGCCAACAAAGGTCCATCTAGTCAAGGCTATGGTTTTTCCAGTGGTCATGTATGGATGCGAGAGTTGGACTGTGAAGAAAGCTGAGCACTGAAGAATTGATGCTTTTGAACTGTGGTGTTGGAGATGACTCTTGAGAGTCCCTTGGACTGCAAGGAGATCCAACCAGTCCACCCTAAAGGAGATTGGTCCTGGGTGTTCATTGGAAGGACTGATGCTGAAGCTGAAACTTCAATACTTTGGCCATCTCATGTGAAGAGTTGACTCATTGGAAAAGACCGTGATGCTGGGAAAGATTGAGGGCAGGAGGAGAAGGGAACGACAAAGGATGAAATGGCTGGATGGCATCACCGACTTGATGGACATGAGTTTGAGTAAACTCCGGGAGTAGATGATGGACAGGGAGGCCTGGCGTGCTGTGATTCATGAGGTCGCAAAGAGTCAGACATGACTGAAGAGACTGAACTGAACTGAATCTCCAATCACTCAATAATTTTTAAAACAGTAAACAAGAAATTATTCAATTTCATACATTGTTTTAACCATAAAGTTGATTTCTTAGTTGATAGCACCATGCCCATGAAGCATAAGCAATTGCATTTTGATGCTAATTCTAATTCTGGTTCTAAGGAATAGATCCCATGCTTTAAAAAAGAGCACTGAGACCATGAATACTTGAGACGTAAAAACTTGATGATGTCAGTTCAATCTCAAAGCCACAATACAGCAGGTTTAAATTTCAATGGATGATGACAAATTTTCTCTAAGATTAATGGAAAGCCATATCCTAGTAATTCACTCATTTTGTTTCTTTTGTAAAAATTTTATATTAGGCCGAAATAGCACTACTTTTTTTAGTCCTACTCTCTGCTAGAACTTGAAATAATGTGAAAAGGGTGAAAGGACAGTAATAAAACAGTAACACTGGCATTAAACAGTCCTACATCTTCTGATTGTTGATGAAGGAAAATAATTCACCATAAATGGGAAATAGAGGAGAGGGAACGATTCATTTGATGTCCATTGGATAAAGGAAGGTGGGGAGAAACTATACTATTGATTTAAGAAAATACTACTAAGTGAAAACAATTTTGTAGGTATTGAGGAAAATGTCTTGGTAACAGAGCCCATTCTGGAGGGTAAGGTGAAACACACTCAGCAAACACACTCTAGTATTTAGAGTTAGCTAGAAATGTCAGGAGGACCACTGAACCAGTGAAGCTCAATGAACAAAAAAGATGTAATGAATAATGCGTGCAGCTTTTAAAAATCTTCTAACTCCATATGCACTTAACATCAGAGCCCTGAAACACATGAAGCAAAATTAGACACAATCAAAGGGAAAAATAAACAGTTCAACAGTAATCACTGGAGACTTTAATACCTTACTTTCAATAACTGACAGAACAACTAGATAGAAGATGGAGAAGGAAACAGAGGATTTGCATAAAACTATTTCCCAACTAGACCTAGAGCACGCACCCAGGAAGAGCAAAATACACGTTCTTCTCAAGTGTATACGCAGCATTCTCCAGGACAGACCATATGTTAGGTTATAAAACAAGCCTCAATATACTTAAAATGATTGAAATCATACAAAATACGTTGTCCAACCAAAATGAAAGAAGTTAGAACTCTACAACAGAAGGAAATTTGAGAAATTACTAAATATGTGGGATTTAAACAACACAGTCCTAAATAGCCAATGGGTCAAAAGAAAAACCGTAATGGAAACTAGAAAATATTCCTAAGATGAATGATATACAAGCCAAACGTACCAAAACTTATGGATGGGTGAAACTGTGCTTCAGAGAAATTTATAGCTAAAATGTATACATTAAAAAGGAAAGATCTGAAATCAATAACATAATCTTCACTTTAAGAGAAGAAAAAATTAAGCCCAAAGTAAGCAGAAAGGAGAAAAGAATAAAGATGTGAGTGAAAATTAATAAAATAGAGTAGAAAAATAGACAAAGCAATAAAACCAAAAGTTGGTTCCTTGAAAAGATCAAAATTTACAAACCTTTATCTAGGCATAACTAGCTAAACCATGCATAAATGTTCAGTGCATATGCTTTTGACCAGGAAAAAAGAACTCGAGCTACTAAAATCAGAAATGAAAGAGGTGACATTACTATCAACATTGATATTACTATCAACATTGAAGAAATAAAAAGGATTATAAGGGAATCTTATGGACAACTTTATGCCAGGTAATCTAATTTCATCTAGATAACCTAGATGAAATGGACAAATTCCTAGAAACACAAATTACTGAAACTGAGTTACCGAGAATAGAACACCTGAATAGGCCTAAAAGAAGAGAGTATATCAGTAATGAAAAAACTTCCCACAAAGGAAAGACCACGATCAGATGGCTTTACCAGTGAATTCTACCAGTTAAGAATTAACACCAATTCTTTTCAAACACTTTCAAAAAACAAGAGAGAAGGAAACACTTCGTAATTAAGGCTAGCATCACACTGATAACAAGTCAGAGAAAGACATCACAAGAAAATTACAGACCAATATCCCTCATTGAATGTAGACACAAAAATGCTCAGCAAAATACTAGCAACTTGAATTCTGAAATTTATAAAAACATAATCCCATTACGACCAGCTGGGATTTATCTCAGGAATGTACGGTTGGTTCAACATATGAAAATCAACTAATGTAATATGCCATATTAATAAAATAAAAGACAAAACCCACACAATCATCTTAACAGGCATAGGAAAAGTAAACTTGTGTTATGTTATGATAAAACGTTAATGTTTATCAATGTTATGATAAAAAAATTCAACAAGCTAGAAGCAACAGGGAACTTTTCAACCTGATAAAAGGATGTCAACGAAAATCCCACAGCTAACATCCTCCTCAGCGGTGACAGGGTGAAAGCTTTTCCCTTAAGATCAGGAACAAAACACGGATGTCTGCTTGTATCACTTCTACTCAACATTCCACTGATGAAGGCTCTAGCCAGGAGCAATTAAACAAGAAAACGAAATAACAGGCAGCCTGACTGGAAATGAAAAACTAAAACGATCTCTCTTTGCAGATACAATCTTGTACATAGAAAATTCTAAGGCATCCACTGGAAAACTATTAGCCCTAGTAACTGAGTTTAGCAAGGTTGCAAGGATAAAGGTGGCTAAGATGACTCTACCACCTGAAAATGACTTGCAAATTAAGGTAATCCCTATCAACATCCCAGGTGGGTTTTTTTTTTTTTTTTTTGGCAGATATTAAAAACTGTTGTAAATTCATATGAAAATGCAAGGAAATGCAATGTTCTGAACAGCCAAAACAATCTTGGGGAAAAAAAAACAGAAAACAAGTTGGAGGACTCACACTTCCCAATTTCTAACTTACTGCAAAGTAACAATAATCAATACCACGTGATCCTGGCACAAGGACAGGCATAGGGACCAATAAAATAGAACCCAGAGTCCAGAAATAAATTCATGTATTACGCTTAACTGACTTTTGACAAGAGTGCCTCGACTCATCTGGGAAAAAAGAATAATCTCTTCAACAAATGGTACTGGGACAATAAATATCCAACATGCAAAAAAAAAAAGAAGTTGGACCTCTACCTCACACCATATACATATATTAACTCAAAAAGGATGAGAGAACTAAATATAAGTGCTATAACACTCTTGGAAGTCTCTGTGACCTTGAATTAGGCAATGGTTTCTTAGATACGACTCCCAAAACACAAACCAAACAAAAAATAGACTGATTGGAGTCCCCCACAGAAACCCCCAAAACAAAAACACTTGTACTTCAAAAGATACTATCAAGAAAGTGAATAGAGAACTCACAGGAGAAAAATATCTGCAAACCATATATTTGATAAGGGCCTGTGCTTAGTCACTCAGTCGTGTGCGACTCTTTGTGACCCCATGGACTGTAGCCCACCAGGATCCTCTGTCCATGGGATTCTCCAGGCAAGAATACCAGAGTGGGCTGCCATGCCCTCCTCCAGGGTATCTATCTTCCCAACTAAGGGAATGAACCCAGGTCTCCCACATGGCAGGTGGATTCTTTACCATCTGAGCAGGGAAGCCTGATAAGGGCCTTGGATCTGGATTTTATAAAGAACTCTTAGAACACAATAATAAAAAGACAAATAATTCAATTAAAAATGGGCAAAGGACTTGAATAGACATTTCTCCAAAGAAGATATTCAAGTAGCCAACAGGCACATGAGAGATGTTCAATGTCCTTAGAATTTTTCATGCGTGCGTGCTCAGTCACTTCAGCTGTCTCTGACTCTTTGAGACCCTACAGACTGTAGCCCGCTAGGCTCCTCTGTCCATGGGACTCTCCAGTATTCTTGCCAGGGAGAAAAATGCAAATCAAAGCCACAATGAGGTGCCACTTCAAACCCACTAGACATGGCAAAATTTTTTAGAAAAATGAAAATATGCACTGGTGAGGAGGCAGAGAAACAGGAGCACCTGTATATTGCTGGCAGGAAAGTGAGATTATACAGCTGCCTGGAGGTCAGTCTGGTTGTTTTTCAACAAGTTAAACCTAGAGTTAACATATACTCCAGCAATTCTACTCCTAGGGATATATCCAAGAGAATTAAAGGTACATTCACATGAAAATCTGAGTACACATATTGATAGAACCATTCATAAAAGACCAAATGTGGAAACAACCCACAACATCCATCAATGGATGGATGAACAAAATGCAGTATCTATCTACCTATCTATTCATCCACACAATGAAATGGGGCTTTTCTGGTGGCTTGATGGTAAAGAATCTGCTTGCAATGCAGGAGAGCCAGGTTCCATCCCTGTGTTGGGAAGATCCCCTGGAGAAGGAAATGGCAACCCACTCCAGTATACTTGCCTGGAGAATGCCATGGACAGAGGAGCCTGGCGGGCTATAGTCCATGGGGTCACAAAGGGTTGGACACGACTGAGCAACTAACACGTTCACACAATGGAATATTATTCAGTTACAAAAAAGAACAAAGTATTGATACATGCTGCAAATGGATGAACTTTGAAACATTATAGGAAGTGAAAGAACCCAAATACTGAACCCACATAGTGAATGATTCTATTTATACAAAATGCCTAGAACAGGCAAACCCTTAGAGACAGAGTAGATTAGTGGTTTCTGGGCTGTCAGGGGTGAAAGGGTATGAGGCTTTTTTCTGGGATGATAAAAATGTTCTGGAATTAAGACAGTTGTGATGGTTGTACAACTTTGTGACTATGCTAAAAAAACACGGAAATAGCTTACCTTTAAAAAGGTAAATTTCATGGTATGTGAATTACATCTTAATAAAAAAAAGAATCTTCAGCCCCCTACTGATGTAAGTATGACTGCTCTAGTGGGTCTGTAACTAATGGGAATACTCTCAACTGAGGTATGCTGAGGTGGAAGGTTGGGAACTGACTGCTCAAAACAGCTACACATCCTGATAATCCCTTCAAGTTTATCATATTGATTCATATAACAAAGTATGTCAACAGCTTCCTTACAAATAATGCAAAAAATTACATTTACACATGTAAAATTATTCTCATCCAACTTTAGAATTTACTGTTACAGGACATCCCCAGTGGTCCAATGGTTAAGAATTTGCCAGCCAAAACAGGGGACACAAGTTTGACCCCAGATGCAGGAAGATTCCGCATGCTGCAGAGCAACTAAGCCGTGGGCCACAACTACTGAGCCTGAGATCTAGAGCCTGGGCTCTGCATCAGGAGAAAGAAAGCAGTGAGAAGCCCGGGGACTGCAACGCCGAGTCCCTGCTCACCACGACCAGAGCGTGCCACTGTGCAGCCACAGATGAAGCGCAGCACGCCCGCCTGCACAGAACACTGCGTAAACTAGGGAAAAAATCTCGGACAGATACAATTTATTACTAACAGCACGGATTTCGGAAAATTTTTTGTACACTCATCCTTTCATCTCATCAAGTATTTATTGAGCACTTACTATGTGCAAAGCACATTACTAGGTACCAGGGCTACAGCGGGAAGAGACACAGTTGAATGTCCCTGTGGCTGTGGAGCTGACATGCTGGAGGAGGCAGATCGACCATAAACAATTAAGAAAGTATCAGAGAGTGAATGGCAATCTTGAAGAAAATAAAATGGAGTAAGTCATTTCAAGGCCCGAGGGGGCATCGCTACACAGGGTGTCCCCACACCTGGGTCCTATCTGGAAAGTGCAGGAGCCAACATAAAAATATCAAAAGAAATAGCATTGCTGTTCCTCCCCTGGAGAGTATGAGCACCTTCTGTCTCTGAGACACACACAAATGAAATGGGTCTGTGATCTCCCAGTCAGCCTTCCAAACACAAGTGGTTGAATAATACTCGACAACACAGCTTTTTAATTTTATTATTTATTTATTTTAATACAAAGCTTTGGCATTAGCAATTTTATGAAAAAATAAAATGTACTAAAAATAAATGCTTGTGTGGCATGATTGGTAAATGATGCACAAAAATAGGTTCTTTTTTCCTTCAAGGCAATCAGTCAGAAAGCAGTGTTTTTCTTTCTTCAAAACCATTCTACCCTATGGAATAAAAGGAGAAAAAGAGAGGTCAAGAATTAGTTAAAGGGTATTTGTCAAATTTTTAAAACAGAAAGTAATTCTAACTGAATGGTGGGCTGGGTTGTCCCCAAGTATTTCCCAGAGCAGTTTGGTCAAGCCAGTAAGCCATCAGCATTTCCTGAACTCAGCAGCTTCAGATCTGCGGTTAAGTGGCTCAATCACTTAAAAGTGTGTTAGTACTTCCAAAAGGAAGGCAGGGGAAAGTACAGGTTAATAGCATTTTGTTTAAAAAATGTGGGGACAATTATAAAATTTACAACTTGTCCTGGTTTGAACACGTGTTCTAAACGCCGAAGGCCCTGAGATCTGTAGCTGCTGTCTTTAAAATACGCTCTCCCTTTATACCTCAAACAAACATGTCTTTATTTATTTTGAAATAAGATTTGAGGAGTACGGACTCCCAGGGGTGTAAGGCTTTCTTACAGGAACTCACGGATTTAATGTGCATGTATTTTTTGTGTGTGTGTGTGTGTGTCCCCCTAAACCAGGTGCCTGAAGGTACTTGACATCTGAAGTGTCCTGCATTACCCTCAGGCTAAAGCTGTCCCTCTGTAGCCTGGCGGTGTGGGACTGCTCTGGCTTCCTCAACCCTTCTAGAGTCTGGATCATTGCTCTGGTTTCTATATACCTTATTTTCAATGCTGCTCTCTTTTCTGCCTGTTGAGTTCCAGATCCACACTCTGGATCCAAATCACTTACTCTTTGGTCATCATACAGCTCTCCAGCATTTCCTGTTTTATCTCTTCCCCATCGTCCTGACTTTCTCCTTCAGCTCCGTATTTTTACCTAACCTACCTTCTTGCTTTTGGTCTCTACCATGCCAAAGCAATTTCTCAGTCATTAGCAATTTTCTTTTTACTGAAAAGCCTTAGACATAACCTGCTGGTTACCAAAAAAACAAAAAACAAAAAAGACCCACAGTCCAAGTTCCATAGTCTGCCTACTTCCGCCATCACCTACAGTAGACACATCAAACCACACAACTCCTTGAACCTGCCGTGCTTTCCCCTCACCTTTGTTTTAATGATGCCTGGCCTGGTTTCTAAGTCACTTCCTCCAGGAAGCCTTTTTGCCTCCCTCAGGGGAGGAGCGGGAGCTCCTCTGCTTCTGTGTGGTACTCATGCCATACTGCCCTGGCACAGATACAGCACTGGGTACAGAGAGCGCTGCAGCCTGTCACCCCAGGGCTCCTGCAGGGCAGGCCTGGTGCCTCAAGCTGGGAGATGGTGCCTCACGAATGGAAGGAAGGCTTAGGGTTAGGGTCATTCACAGAAACTGTGAATGAGGCTCTACACTTGTTTATTACAGTTTATATTTAATATGACACGTTGTTTTTTATAATATTTCCTCAGTAGGCATAGGGACTTTTAATGGGTGAGTCAAGATTTTTAAACTTATTTTTTTTTGCTACCTTTCTAAGTAATTATGGGGCTTCCCTGGTGGTTCAGACAGTAAGGAATCTACCTGCAATGCGGGAGACCCAGGTTCATTCCCGGGTTGGGAAGATACCCTGGAGAAGGGAATGGCACCTCACTCCAGTATGCTTGTCTGGAGAATTTCATGGACAGAGGAGTTGGGTGGGCTACAGTCCATGGAGTTGCAAAGGGTTGGACACGACTGAATGACTAACACATGTAAGTATTTAAAAAAAACCCGACGAAGCCAAACATTAAAGGCACTTCTGAAAAATAAAAAGACCGACAAAGACAGAAACCCAATCAAAGGTTCTGCTGCTTTAATCTTCTTTTTTGTCACTGAGTTTTTAGAAAACCAAATTTATCTTTTTCGACCATATTATTTGGAACCCTTAAATGGCCCTCTGGAGTAGTCAAAGAAAAGAAGTATAAAGACTTGGAACCAGAAGTACTGGGCTGGAATCCCAGGCCCTTCCTCCCATGGCATTTCTTGGAGGTCACTCAGCCCCCCTGGGCCTCAGGTTACTCCTTTGTGTTCGTATCTCGGGCTTACTGTGGCTAAAAGGAGAACTAAATGCTCAAAGAAAGAAGAGTATTCATGGTGAGGCTGGGGACAAGTATTTGCTGACACTCCTACAAAAAAAGCTGTCTCAGGAAAATAAACAATCAGATATGTGTGCCAGTGTGAGCAAGTTATTAGGTTGAGGACTTCCCAGATGGTCCAGTGGTTAAAGTCTGCCTGCTCAGAATGTAAAGGGAACCCACAACCCTGGCATCAGAGGAATGTGCTGTTGTTGTGTAGTCACTATGTCGTGTCCAACTCCTCGCAACCCCATGGACTGCAGCACACCAGGCTTCCCTGTCCTTCACTATCTCCCAGAGTTTGCTCAAACTCATGTCTGCTGAGTCGGTGATGCCATCCAACCATCTCATCCTCTGTTGTCCCCTTCTCCTCCTGCCCTCAGTCTTTCCCAGCAACAGGGTCTTTTCCAATGTAAAAAAATGTAGATCTCAGGTGATGCTGGGAAGAGCAAAATAAAAGAATTAAAAAAGAAGAAAAGAATCTGCCTGCCAATGCAGGGGACACGGGTTTGATCCCCAGGCTGGGAAGATTCCACGCGTAACTAAGTCCACGCACCTCAACTGCTGAGCCTGTGCTCTAGAGCCTGGGAGCCACAACTACTGAAGCCTGGGCCCTAAAGCCTGTGCTCTGCAACAAGAAAAGCCGCTGCAAGAAGTAGCCTGTGTACCACAGTCAGAGAGTAGCCCCTGCTTGCTGCGACTAGAGAAAGCCTGCACACAGTAACCAAGACCTAGCACAGTCAAAAAAAAAAAGAAGTTATTAGATTGAGAACTAAAAATTCAAAATCCTTCAGCTTAGTGTTTCTCAAATTGCAGGCAGCAACCCATTAATGGATCATAGAATCAATGCAGGAGTTTGTGACCCATATTAACAACAAGAAACCACAGAGAAGAAAAGATCTGTGTGTAGAAGGAAAACTGTGGAACTTCTGTTTCAGTCATACATGTGGGAGTACTGGGTCACAATAGAAAATGTATTTCGTACAGTAGGAGATGATTTTAAAAAGTTTTAAAAACACTGCTTGACCCTGAAGATTCGATAAGGGGTAGCCAGCTGAGACCGTTGTTTTGATCTCTCCCAGGAAGGGATCATTTAGGACAGACAATTCAAGAGGAACTCTGAGAACTAGAAGGAGTCTTAGAACTTCTGTCTGACTCAAACTGCAGCTGCTGCTAAGCCGCTTCAGTCGTGTCTGACCCCATAGACGGCAGCCCACCAGGCTCTGCCGTCCCTGGGATTCGCCAGGCAAAAACACTGGAGTGGGTTGCCATTTCCTTCTTCAATGCATGAAAGTGAAAAGTGAAAGTGAAGTCGCTCAGTCGTGCCCGACTCTTTGCGACCCCATGGACTGCAGCCCACCAGGCTCCTCCGTCCGTGGGATTTTCCAGGCAAGAGTACTGGAGTGCCACTGTCTTTGCCAATCTGACTCAAGATCTGCCTCCATACAGCTCCTGCCTTATAGTTTCCATCTGAATAAGCAACTCCTGGCAAGCTCATTAGCTTTTAAGACAGCTCATTTTCATGGAGGGAAAATTCTTACTGGCAGGAAGTTCTTCCTTACATTAAATGGAAACCTACCTCCCTGTAGATGCCTCCAGAGCTACATAGGAAGTATTACCCTCTGTAGGCACTGGTTAGTCACCTTGGGACTACTACAAGTATTAACTGGGGGCAATGTGGGTAATAACGGAGTCCCACAAAGGAGTAAGGTCTTGGTAGGCGCACAATCAACAGTAGCTGTTCTCACCTTTGAAAGTCCCGCAAATACTTGAGAACACCTCTTACTTCACCTCAGTCTCCTCTTTTCTAAGGTAAATATCCCCAAAGTATGAAATGATTAAGTTTTCAGATACTTTTATATTGAAATATGTCAATGTTCCTCTTAAAAAAGCTTGAGCAAAACAATTCAGAAATACTGAAATACTCTTAGTAGAGAGTAAAACAGAAACATCAATTCCTTTGACCTAGCCTATATATTTCTACCACAACAACTCAGAGGAGGATCGCTCAAAAAGAACACTGAAGCCCAATGGACTTGCTGCAGAGCTAGGACTTCTTGGTCTTCAATTATGCTACAGGATTTCAAATTTGCTCCCATTCTTTCAACAAGTCAAGCACATCATATTCATTTCCTCCCGCTGAGACTGTCTGAATCTTAAATGCTAGTCTACACCCCTCTGCAAATCTCAGAACATGATTTCTATGCATCAGAATCCAGGAACTAAGAAAGGGCTGTAGAGAATACCTAGCTGAACTGCCCAGTCAACTCAAAATCTCTCCTACATCATCCACATCTTATAACTTATTCCTCAAATAAAAACATTTCAAATAAATATTTACTTATGTTGAGGGAAAATAGATTTATGTAAACGTAAGCTGGTAAACGTTGAGATTTAACAAGGTTTACTTAAATAAAACCTAGCAGAAAACATACTTTGGGAATTGAAGTTCAATATAACTTGTTCAGTTGCTCACTTGTCTCTGACTTTTGCGACGCATGGCCTGCAACACGGCAGGCTTCCCTGTCCTTCACTATCTCCCGAAGCTTGCTCAAACCCATGTCCATTGAGCTGATGATGCCATCCAACCATCTCATCCTGCCCCTCCTTCTCCCCCTGTCCTCAGTCTTTCCTAGCATCAGGATCTTTTCCAATGAATTTGCTCTTCGTATCAGGTGACCAAAGTATTCGAGCTTTAGCTTCAGCATCAGTCCTTCCAATAAAGAGTCAGGGTTGATTTCCTTTAGGATTCACTGTTTGGATCTCCTTGCAGTCCAAGGAAGTCTGAAGAGTCTTCTCCAGCATCACAGTTCAAAAGCCATCAATTCTTCGGTGCTCAACCTTCATGGTCCAACTCTCATATCTGTACATAATTACTGGAAAAACCATAGCTTTGACTATATGGGAACTTTGTTGGCAAAGTGATGTACGTTTTTTAATATGCTGTCTAGGTTTGTCATAGCTTTCCTTCCAAGTAGCAAGCATTTTTTAATTTCACGGCTGCAGTCACTGTCTCCAGTGATTTTGGAGCCAAAGAAAATGAAATCTGTCACTGTTTCTAATTTTTCCCTATCTATTTGCCATGAAGCGATGGGACCAGACATCATAGTCTTAGTTTTTGAATGCTGAGTTTTAAGCTAGTTTTTTCCCTCTCCTCTTTCACCTTCATCAAGAGGCTCTTTAGTTCCTCTTTGCTTTCTGCCATTAGAGTGGTTATCATCTGCATATCTGAGGCTGTTGACACTTCTCCCAGAAATCTTGATTCCAGCTTGTGATTCATCCAGCCCAGCATTTCCCATGATGTGTACTCTGCATAGAAGTCAAAGAAGCAAGGTGACAATATACAGCCTTCACGTACTCCTTTCCCAATTTGAACCAGTTCATCATTTCATGTCTGGTTCTAACTGTTGCTTCTTGACCTGCATACAGGTTTCTCAGGAAGCAGGTAAAGTGGTCTGGTATTCCCATCCCTTTAAGAATTTTCCACTGTTTGTTGTGATCCACATAGTCAAAAGGCTTTAGTGTAGTCAACGAAGCATAAGTTTTTCTGTAATTCCCCTGCTTTTTCTATGATCCAATGGATGTTGGCAATTTGATCTCTGGTTCCTTTGCCTTTTCTAAATCCAACTTGTACATCTTCAAGTTCTCGGTTCATGTACTGTTGAAGTCTATCTTGAAGGATTTTGAGCTTGCTAGCATGTGAAATTGGAGAAGGCAATGGCACCCCACTCCAGTACTCTTGCCTGGAAAATCCCATGGATGGAGGAACCTGGTAGGCTGCAGTCCATGGGGTCGCTAAAAGTCGGACACAACTGAGCGACTTCACTTTCACTTTTCACTTTCATGCATTGGAGAAGGAAATGGCAACCCACTCCAGTGTTCTTGCCTGGAGAATCTCAGGGACGGCGGAGCCTGGTGGGCTGCCGTCTATGGGGTCGCACAGGGTCGGACACGACTGAAGTGACTTAGCAGCAGCAGCAGCAGCATGTGAAATGAGTGCAATTGTGCAGTAGTCTGAACATTTTTTGGCATTGCCTTTCTTTGGGATTGGAATGAAAACTGACCCTTTCCAGTCCTGCAGCCACAGCTGAGTTTTCCAAATTTTTCCAAATTTGCTAGCATATTGAGTGTAGCACTTTAATAGCATCATCTTTTAGGATCTGAAGTAGCACAGCTGCAATTCCAATACCTCCAACTAGCTTTGTTTTTAGTGATGCTTCCTAAGGCCACTCGACTTCATACTCCACGATGTCTGGCTCTAGGTGAGTGATCACACCACCATGGCTATCTGGGTCATGAAGATCTTTTTTGTATAGCTCTTCTGTATATTCCTGCCACTTTGTCTTAGTATCTTCTGCTTCTGTTAGGTTTATATCATTTCTGTTCTGTACTGTGTTCATCTCTGCATGAAATATTCCTTTGGCATCTCTAATTTTCTTGAAGCGATCTCTAGTCTTTCCCATTCTATTGCTTTCCTCTGTTTCTTTGCATTGTTCACTTAAGATACCTTTATTATTTCTTCCTGCTCTTCTTTGGAACTCTGCATTCAAACGGGTATATCTTTCCTTTTCTCCCTTGCCTTTCACTCCTCTTCTTTTCTCAGCTATTTGTAAGGCCTCCTCAGAGCCTTACTCAGGCACAACAAATGTTTGGGAAGCTAATATATAAAAATTCATTTACCATGCATTTATTTCCTTCTTTGACTATTATCCTGTTTATATCTGTCAAGTTTCAAAATTCACTAGATCTGCTTATAGTATTAAAAAAGTACAGCACAATTAGTCATGATTGAGTACTTATATAGTATTTCATCACAATAGAAGGTGGTGCTCCCAGATACATGGACTTTTGATTAACTTAAGTCACTACCGTCAAGCCTTGGGTGAACTTGCAGAGTGTGGTAAGGGAGGCAGAGTGCTTTCAACCCCAGGTGAGCAGCAGTCCATGACCCATGGAGGCCTGGGCCTGCCTGGGTTCCACAGCTCTGCTTTTGTATCTGGACACAGATCTTGCTCACTGCTTGATCTTGCTCACAGGGTCTCACCAGTGGCTAGACTGGGTCAGTCTTACTGACATCACAGTACACAAGTTCAGTGTAACACTGTTAGAAGAGCAAACTATAATAGTAGGTAGATGGTATAAGGTGGAATTTACTAGTAATATCCAGACAAATCATTAACATGTGAAAAGACAGAATCTACTCATATAGAAGACCATCTTAGAAATGGAGGAGGGTACCCAAAAAACTGAAACAGAGCAATTAAATTGAAAAGGCAATCTCATTTTGACTGCAATTTTTTGGTAAAAATGAAACGGGAAATAAGAGAGATTTCAAAGAATTAATGAAGAATAATTATAAATTTATTTGCTAAAATAAACTTTTCAGAATTAAAATCACATAGGAATTTTTCATCAATATTCTTAGAAGGAGACATTGAATAAGAGTGGGTATTTATTTATTTATTTTTGGCTGCACTGAATGGCTTGTAGATCTTAGTTTCCAGACAAGGGATCGAACCCAGGCCCCCAACAGTGGAAGTGTGGAGTCCTAACCACTGGACTGCTGGGGAATTTCCAACCATTATCTTTTTTTCCAATCCCCTAGAATTAAAATGGACTTAAAAAAATTAAGTACTGTTACAAAAAGTTAACACAGAAAAGCATATAGGAGAGAAAAACATCATCCAAAATTTTACTAAATTCAGAAAATCACCATTAATAATTTGGTCACCATCCTTTTATCCATCCATATGTGTGTACACACACACACACACATACACACACACACTCTCTCTCTCTCAACTTCTCTAAATGGAATTATGGAAATTGTCATTGAGAGTGGTTTTGACTAAGACACAGAAATAATAGTCAAATGAATAACTGTACTAACAACCCTCTACGAAGGCTGATGGGAGAAGGGATGGACTAAGACATGGGTCTAAGATCTATGACTCAGATTCTGAGTCATGCGTGCGTTTATGAATGGAACTCTACCTTAAAACAGGTTGTCTATTGAGCATTCTCTAAAATATCTAAAACATGAACTGAGCACCTGGCCAATTCTGAGTGGCAGCAAGGTGACTATTAAATTACTTAACAATTCCCTAAAAGTACCCAGTGTGCAGCTACTTGCTTGGTTTTTGCTCATTTGAGAAATTTTAAGAAGTGGGCTTACATTATCATCTTGTCTGATGGGTTGGTATGGGAGTAAGCAAAAGAGGTGACTTCAGGAGAAATAAATATTTCCCTCCAAACTGAGGGTTGATTACAGGCACTCGTGAGCTCTTATGATTCTATTTCATGGAAGAAAATTAAATTCATTTGCCAAGTGATAAAGACAGATGGCCATCTTATTCATACAACTTTGAAAGAATCTCAGAGGAATTGTTTTGGCTAACATTTATTGAGCACTTATTATGTACGAGGCACTGTGCTAAGCACTTTATATGCTGATACTTACAACAATCCTATGATGTACTCCTACCATTATTCTTGTTTTATGGATGACTAAAATGAACTTCAGATAAATATTATATAGGTCTCACAAGAAAAATATGGAGGAGCAGGTAGTCATATCCAGGTATGTGTGACTCTAGAGTCTGAGCTATTAACACTGTGCTATGTTGAAGTAAAACTGCATCAGGTGGACCCAAGAGAAGCAGCCAGCTGGTGACCTACTGGATGAGGTTGAGACTACTCATCTGAAGACTGCCAAGTGACCATGACATCCTCTCAATATGCAATACGTCAAGGATGCCAAAGGGTACTTCTTGTAAGTATCTAGCCAAAAGATCAGGTTAGAAGTAATAACATCACGTCATTGGAAACGGAAGTGTCTTGCCCATTGTTTCTACAGTTGGACTATGAGCATTTAATTAAATCAATTACATGAGCGTGGTTGGTTGTTACGAATCAACTAAAGTGCCAGGACATAACAGAATACAGAAAGCACAGGAACTCCACCAATTCAAGTTCAAATTTCAGCAGTGTTCCAGGGATGCTTTCATCTTGAATAAGTTTTCATGAATATTGCTTAAAAGAAAGGACTGAATAATATCCTAATGTAAATGCCCCAAGTTTAATGCAAAACAAATAAAGCCGCCCCCATGGAAACAAGCTACCCCCATGGAAAGCTACTTTTGGAAAACCACTGGATCAAACTGGACCTCAACAGTTATCCAGCCCAAATTTTCCACCCAACAGCTCTGACAAGTAAAACTCAGCTTCTGCCTGCGTTCCTGGTCCAGGGCACTCCCTACCCCCACAGCAAACCATCTCACTGGTTCTTCCTTTTACCAAGGTGAAATTTTGCCTATCTGTAACCTGGTCTTCATTTTGTCCTATGAAAATACAGTCTATGCTTATTTTTTTTTTTTCCTGATCGTCTTTCTAATATTTAGAAGTCACAGATCTTTCTGATTGCTTCTTTCTTGCAGGTTAAATGTCCATGTTCCTGTAACCATAGGTCAGCGTGCCAGTTCTCCACTGAAAGCTAAGTATATAAAACTCCAGGTAAAGTTTGATGAGCACGCGGGGCTCGTCCCCCAGGGCTAATCCCATCAATGATCAGGACGTGGGGATTCTCTACATACTACAACTGTACTGCTTTTCTTGGCATTTGTTCCATTGTTGATTTATTCTAACCTTGTGGCTAATGAAAGCCCCGAAATCTTTTCTAAAGTGAACAAAGTGAACTCCCAATCAGTGTTACTGTTTGTGAAATAAACTGTTTTGTTAGGTATGATCCCATCAGGATCAGTATGAAATTGGTGGAAGCCAATTCTCATGATCTTTACGAAAATGACATATTTTCCTGGGATCATTTGGCACATGCAATCCAAAAAACAATTTGTTACTTACTCATTAGCATTCAAGCTAGCTGTGGCTCTGATGATCATGTAGCAGAGTGTGAGGGCACTGAGGAGGCCAAAACTGGCAATAATAAACCATTCTTCTGTTGACAAAGGAAAGGGAGGAAATCACTCTGGGGAGAAGACTTAAGTCAAATCGATGTCAACATTTCCCTCAAATGCAACGAAGCAGACGTCAACGAAGGTGTAAGCCAAGACTGGCACAAGGAAATGAAGCAGGAGGAGGTTTGCCAGAGAGATACTAAGTGCAGAAGGTTAGTGGAAGTAGTGGTGAAAGCTGCAAGGGAGAAAGGAAAGCATGGCCCAAACATTTCTTCCAGTTAAGGTCCTGAGGTCTGTGAGAGGTGTGGCCACCAAAATGTGTGCAGAAAAAAGATGTATATAAAATGGCACACGGACACATTTTTAAAATTGTTAATTTAAATGACAGTAAAGTGGACCAGCCATACTTATAACCTCTTTTTCTTCATCTGTCACTTCTGCATGCTTGTGTCATTCATTCCTAAAGAAAGGCTTAGAAAGATGGAGCAGTGGTCCCCAAAGGTCTCGTGGGTACTCCAAGCAGTTCGCAGGCTGGCCTCCATGGCATTCTCATCTATATTCTTTTTGTCTATGAGTGGGTTTACTTAAGAGTCTTTTTTTAAAAAGGACATCTTATTGGTGTCTCCTGCAAAGAAGAAGACTACCCTTCACGACTCCACCACTAAGAAGCAGCACTGGCTGTTAAGGCTTTATTAAGCAGAAGTAGAAAGGGAAGCTTATTCACAAGAGACTTGGCCCATCAAAGAGATGAAAACCTCTGGTACACAGAACTCTAAAGGTTTTTTATCTAGTCCCTTTCTAGATCTAGGAAATCAGTTAATATTTTCTCTTGACTTTTCAAACTCTGTATCATCAGGGTAATATTTCAAAAACAGTATTTACTGAGAACCATAAAAACAACCTGAGAATCAATCTGACTTCCTAAAAAGTTTTAACTATATTTCCTAAAGTATACACAAACTAGGACTATTTAACAAAGTTTTACACAGTAAAATTCCCTATACATTTGCAATAATGCAGAGAGAAGAAATTTATACTTGGAATGCCAAACGTTTACATGTGAAAGCTATGTGTAACATGGGTGTTTCTAATCTGCTTCCCATGGATCTTACAGCTATGCAACACTGTGTGTGCCCACTAATTCTTCTAGAAAAAGGCTATTATACTTTCATCGAATTTTAAAGCTGGTGATCTTCAAAAGGTTAAGAAGAACTGTTCTTCAGGATTCCAGAATGCTGAGTTGTTCTACAAGCATTTCTCTGCCCATCTTGGTTTACATTATTAAAATGCACAGCTCTTTCTTTTTAGATAACAGTGCAGCCACTGCTTCTTGGAATACAAATTCTTCATCAACAGAGTGAATTTATAAGGTTTTTCTTTAAGTCAAAATAACAAACATTCAAGAACCCATGCAAAAATCCACCATTTTTAACCCCATATATTTTAAATTAGAAAAAATAAATGTTGGTCATCAATTTCAAGAAGCTTAATATAGCATTCTTTATTTTTTTCTTCTTAAGACTTTTTTATGCATGATAAGCCCACTAACTTCAATTACATCTATGTTTCCAATTTTGAATATAGCATCCAGACATGCATGGCATTTCAGTTATAAAAATTAGTAACCAAAAAGAAGTAAACACCGTCACAATAACACCCGATGGGCCCAGAGGCACATTAGCACCGACCCGCTGCAGGCAGGGTCTTGTCAGCTCTGTCCTCCCCAGTGTGTGTTTAGCACGGTGCCTTGCGGACAGTGGCTGCTGGCTGAGCGCACTGTAGTTACTACGGCACTACAGAGCTTTGAGCTTAAAGGAGAAGCAGCTTCGGTCTAATTTAACCACATGAATTTCATTTTAACATGTACAAATTTGCTAAAGGTGATTAATTTGACACATGAAGTAATATTTTTATCATCAAAATGTAAGATTTTGAGAGGATATTTCTATATAAAATATAATGCAATAATTACTTAATGTAGTAGTAGGTGCTCAATAAATGTTGATCAATGAAAGACCTACCAATAATTCGTTAATAAACAGGCAACCTTTGTCTCCTTTATTACTATTACATCATTTTAAAAAAATCTAGCCCATAAAACCTAAATGTCAAAGCAGGAAAACATGAAATGCTGTTAAAACAAACCACTGGGAAATGGTAAGAAATTAGCCAAAATGTATCAAAGAATAGTTTTACTGATTCTATAACTTAACGAACTCTCCTTGAGTTTAAACAAATGAAGAATAAAACCTGCAAAATCATTTTCTAACAATTTCTGGTTGGCTAAAAACATGTATAAATCAATTGAATAGACCACCCAAGTCTTATAACTTAAGGGGAAAGTCTTTTTGTAATAGTTTTATCCATTTTACTGACTCCCAGAAGTTGAGAGGAGTCCCATTAGGGTTAGGGCTTGAAGCTATAGGCAAGCACAGCATACACTGAAAAAGGCAGCACCAGAGTGGTGATGAGGAAGATGGGGTGAAAGGTTGTTAGAAGAGAATAACACAAAGAATGGATTGAAAACAGCTGGCTTGTTACCGGGTGAATGTCCACTCACACGCCTGCCAGCCCACTCATACTTTGGAAAGGCCATCAAAGCATTCAGAGCATTTTTTTTTTTCTTGTCAACATTTCAACAATCATGACATTCATAACTAGCCCAGAACATTCTTTAAAAGTAGATTATCTTATGGCTTTTCTCACACCTCTTGTACAATTAAAGAAAGATGCCAAATTTCATAAAAGTATAAAATACAGTGAGCAGCAACTGGCTATCTCAACTGTTCTTAAAGTTGTGAGTTTTAGGTTCAAATTCTGGATGAGTGTTTTACTAAGTTTCCTGCAGCACAGGAACTAGAGACCATTGGGGCTCACAGTTACACAGCACACCTGTGACACTGCGGACGTCCCACCTCACATCCCTGCGTGCAACACCACCACTTCAAAACAGGCTGATAACGCAGCTATTAAGACAGACCTCTGATCAACTGCTCATCAAATGGCAACTATAATCATTACTCAAATAAAAATACACAAGTTTCTTACTAGAAAGGAAGTTTCATGATTACAAATATC
This sequence comes from Bos taurus, assembly GCF_002263795.3. NCBI lineage: Eukaryota > Metazoa > Chordata > Mammalia > Artiodactyla > Bovidae > Bos > Bos taurus. The sequence continues at coordinate 1,314,652 of NC_037334.1, read as the reverse complement.
TGTTTTAACAAAAGCACCCATGACTTTCTCAGTTATAGACTTAAGTCACTGGCCCCGGTGGCCGATCGCCTCAACTCTTCACCACATGTCAAATATCAGCAGCAAGCCAGTCCCACGCCCTGGGCACAGGGCCCACTTACTTGTTACTGCGATGTTGATCTCTCCTGTTCGAGGAGTGAGCTCGCCATCCTGAGGAAGAGGCGAGATCCCCGAAGTGCGAAGTGGCTCAAGGCCAAGGGAGTTGTCGCTGGCGAGCTCACCTAGGGCCGATCTTCGGTTAACCGCTTGGGTTCTGGTGAGCCTTTCCATATCAAATGCTACATTATCAGTACACGGTAAATTTGGCTGCAAAATATTTCCAGGTTAAAAGTGCTTGTAAGATTAACAGATCCTTTTATCAAATTCTAAATGCTTGACATCCTGTTGAAAAGATTTTATCAGTTTTTTCCATGTGAGTTCCTCTCATTTCTCCCCGCCCCATTTACACTGTCCATTCTTGTTCAAGAGTTTTTATTTAAAAGAAACAGATGATTTCTTCCCCAAAATGATACAAAGGAAAGCCAAAATCCACTGTAGAACTGAGAAAATTGGATACTTCATCTTTATAAAGGACAACTTTTTGTGAACATGGCTCACAGGCAAAGAGATTCATTACCATTATTATAAAGTTGACAATCAGTGCAGTGTATCACTTTGGTGCATGTGTTAACACAGATAACATAAAATATCCCTTTCACCCTATTAACTGTTCTGTAACACCTCATCTTTTGCTAGTCAGGTTTTAAATATATTTCACCTTTAAAACATAAAGCATACAACCAAGAGTAGATCAACAGTGAAAAGTCTTCTGACTCTAAAAAAACCTGTTTCAAAATTTAAGCATCTAATGCTAAGGGAGAGGAACAGAGTGCTGTGGGGCTAAAGGCTACTATCATCCACTAAATAGTGGATATGGAAGGCCAGGGATGCTGCCAGACAGTCTCAAGCACAGCCCTCACCAGAAGGGATTATCTAGGCCAGTGTCAAATTAAGAGGTAAAGAAACTACAAATCACTGACATGACCTTTGAAGATGGGAGGATAAATGGGGCACTACTACCTAACTGGATTGCTTCTAAAATGTCATCTGATAGCATATTTTAAATAGGATTAATCAGATCTGCAAAGCTAAAATGAGGAATTCATCTGTTGGGTCAACATAAACTTTCTCCTCTACATGGAGATTATTCAATCACTCTTGAAAGAACTCCAGGGTCCTCAGGTAGTCAATGCTGGCTCACCTGGCTATGGCTGAAGTGCTCTATGTGGCTGGCACCCAACCAAAGCCCCTACCCAGCTGTCAGAGATCTGCTCAGGGCTGGCACTGCCTACCCTCACTGACTGCACTAACCAACATCTGGGAGAGCAAAGCCCAGAGAAGGGAATGGCATCCCACTCCAGTACTCTTGCCTGGAAAATCCCATGGGCAGAGGAGCCTGGTGGGCTGCAGTCCATGGGGTCGCTAAGAGTTGGACACGACTGAGCGACTTCACTTTTTTTCACTTTCATGCACTGGAGAAGGAAATGGCAACCCACTCCAGTGTTCTTGCCTGGAGAATCCCGGGGAGGGGGGAGCCTGGTGGGCTGCTGTCTATGGGGTTGCACAGAGTTGGACACGACTGAAGTGACTTAGCAGCAGCAAGAGAGCAAAGCCAAATTCAAGAGGAAGAAACATAAGTAATGACACGGTTTTATACCATGTTGAATGCAGAAAAAATTACTACTGGACTACAGTTAAAAATCCACATTCTACTCCTTAAAAAAAAAAAAAAGATATTGGAATATAGAAAAATCACATCCTTCTTTCTACCTTAGTTCTTCATCACACACCTACCACCCAACAGAAGCATGCTTTAAAGTAGACTGGCACAGTTCTTCAGCTGCCCTTCCATGAGTTCTCCGATGGGGGCTGGACTGTGATGTGGGAAAAATGTAGTAATGGACCAACAAGACTATCTGGCAGAGAAAGCCTATGTTATGTTATGCTTAGAGGTAAAACGACACAGACGTATTAACAAAATAGGAAACATACCACAATGCCCAGGGCCTTCAAAATATTAAGTTTGCACATAGGACAGGTACAATGTTCACTAAGCCAGGGATCCACGCAGGATTTGTGGAAAACATGCCTATAAAAAAACAGAGAATTATATCACAAATTTTATCCTGAAAAACTCTTAGGCCAAAATGTAAAGAAATGAAATTTTTAGTTAGTCTGTTTGGTCCCAAGAGACAAATAGTGAGGATGTACTAAAACAGAGCTGGCAGAAAATCTCCTAAATCCAATCTTATATGTTAACAGCACTGTATAATGAGAACTGATAAGTAGTATTTGGCTGTTTGGTTTTATTCCATCAAATCCCAAATAAAGATTTGAGGAAAAGTAGGAAATTTACTAAGAATGAAGATAACTATATTTTATAGATCAGTTGTTTCCAATATCTAAAGCAGAAAAATAGAATTTCAAAAAATACTAACCAGGAGTTAAATATTAACCAGGAGTTTAAACTCTATATAATTAGTTTCATGGACTTCTGTTCAAACGTTGTTTAAAACATTATTTAAAGAGTTCTTGTAAAACAGATAGACAGGGAGCCCAGCCTGGCACTCTGTGAGTACCTAGATGGGTGGCGGGGGGGAGGGGAGGGATGCTCAAGAGGGAAGTGGTATATGTCTGATTATGGCTGATTTATGTTGTTGTATAGCAGAAACCAACACAACATTGTAAAGCAATTTTCCTCCAATTAAAAAAAATAAACCAAAGGTAAAAACAAAAAAATAAGTAAATGAAATGAAAAAAACAAGACTTCTAAGCAACCCAAGTTAAACGCTTATAAAGTTACAGGGTAGTTGGGACTATTTTTAGGGATGAGCTGTGCTTAGGGATCAGATAACATTTAACCAGCAGTTTTTAGCTGAAATGTTGAAGGGAGAGAGGATGGGCGATTTTTATTCCAGAGAGTGGACAGTCACATCCTTGTGACTGGAAATAAGTCATGGAGGGTTTTGCATTCTTGAAGAAGGTCCCTGTGCCCTATGGAAAGGGGAAAAGACAGTGAGGGAGCTGTTGGAATAATTTCTCAAGCTCCTGTGCCTCCCTGTGGTAGCTCTGAGAGCCTGAAATGAGGCCACAAGGAAGCCCCCGAGTCCTGGCCCATGGGGCAGGGGCAGAGACAGGGGCCACGACAGGCACCATTATCTAATCACAGTCTCGGGGCAAGATAAAAGAAATTTTGAGAAAGATACCAAATTGAACCATCATATGCTTTTTAAATGTTGTTTATTTGTACTTTATATATTAGCTTATAAGTAGTTATGTATACCTTTTCAAAATGTATATACCTGTTTTAAAACGTAGCTTCAATTTAAAAAAGTAAGAGATTTAGAAAATTCACTATTTTAATTGGGATTTGGAAGAAACATTCATGCTTACAGTTTCAACCCAAATAACCGATCGTCACTCGGTAGCCTTGTGCCCACTTTTTGGGGGAAGAATCAAGATGTGTGTGCGTGCTTAGCCGTGTCCAACTCTGCCCAGATCTCCTGCATGACAGGCGGATTCTCTACCCACTTCGTCACCTGAGAAGCCCAAGAATTAAGACATTGGCAACTAAATGGTAGTAAAGGACCTGCCCGCCAGTGCAGGAGACATGAGATGCGAATTCCATCCCTGGGTTGCGAATCTCCCCTGGAGGAGGGCTTGGCAACCCACTCCAGTATTCTTGCCTGAAGAATCCCATGGACAGAAGAGCCTGGTGGGCTACAGTCCATAGGGTCACAGTCAGTCAGACACGACTGAAGTGACTTAGTACACACAGTCTGAAACTTAGATAACGCAATGAATCAGAACCTCATCAACCCTGAAGGTTTTCACTTAAAGGGTCAAAGTCATCGAACCATAGGCAAGACCTAAACTCATTTAGTATACATAACACATTGTCACATCTGTTTACTGTTCCTTACATCTGGAGTGTACTCTGAAAGGGAGATAAAGGCTTGCCCCAGAATTCCGCTGAGGGTATTCTCAGAGGTGGGGATTATTCCCCAGCAGCTGTGACGGTGTTGGCTGTGGCCTAAGAAAGATAAGAACAAGGCCTCCAGTCCTTTTTTCAGATACAGACCCCTTTAGGTCTGACATAAATGACAGCTCCTCCTCACTGCAAGGGTGCATCTGCCTTTATTTGGCAATGTTTCTGGGAGGTCTATGGACCAGTGAGGGTTTGGTCAGCGTTGGCAGAGATGGGGGGCTGGGGAGGTGCTCTCAGCCAGTTCGATGCAGTGTGGACAGGGGACCTGGGCCAGCTGGCAGGTGACAGAAGGCTGTGTGACCTCTGGTGCAGCTGCTGTGGTGTTGGGGAGCTGACCTGAACCAGCTGTCTGTGGAAATCCTGGTTTAAGTCAGCACTGCTGGCTTTTACCTTCCCTTCTTACCAGCGTTTCTGCTTTCCTCTTTTCTTATTATCTAGCTTTTCTTTTCTATTACCGGTTATTTGGAATGAACAAAATGGTTTAATCCCGTAATTTTTAAAGCTGTGTAAGTTGAGTGTTCTCTGTCCCTTTAACCTTAGTTATAAATGGATTTCTCTTATGTCAGGGTCCTTAAGTGTTCCCTTGTAGGTTTGCCGATCTAAAACAAAGTGTCTGGTTCCCTGTGGAGCACTGTAATGAAGGAAAACAAAGACCAACTGTTCTCTAGGGACAAGCTGGGAAAGAAAGCCTCTCTTCCTTAGCTAACTCAAAATCAGAAAGCTTTTTTGTTTTTTCTCCATGAAAACCCCTTTCCTTTAGGCTATCTGCCCAGCCTATGGCTTTGCCACCCTCAGTCGCCACCCCAGCCAGCAAGCTGCCCCTTCCTCGCTCCCTCCCAAACGTCTTCCTCCAGTCACGCTCTTTCCAGGATTACAACGGTCTAGCTCCTGCACCTGGCCCAGGAAACATCAGTCTAATTCCCACAGCACAGCTCTCTCTCTTCACCTGCTGGCCCTTCTGACACAAGCCGTCACTCTCCCTCAGGCCACTGACAGCACTGTCGTGAAGAGCTGCCCTGTATTCGCCAATCTCTTCTTCGTCACCTGTTTTCTTTACCTCTTGCTTCTGTCTCCTCAGGTCTACTGTTTTACCAAACTCCACACGGCCTTCCCTTCCTCCTGGGCAAAGTTCTGCTCCTACCACAGCCTGAGCCGTAACAAACAGCCCTTTCTGACTACCAGCTGTCTCATCTGAACACTGTGGGGGAGAAGCACAGTGGGGAAGGCTGCCTGCCATCTACCTCGTGAGGCTGTTTGGAGCAGTAAGTGAAAAACTTAGGAAAGGCACCAAGGATATGCCAATAAAAGGTATTATTAAACAAACAACCAGGCAGAGTAATGCCAGTATTTCACACAACTCCTGCTACACGGTCAGAACACTTCAGCCTGCCTCAGGTCTCTGCACGCCCGCGCCAGAGTGACCTCTTACAGGCTTGCAGATGTATGAAAGGCATCCACAGACACCTCAGAGGGGCACGTGGGGCCAGTCAGACCTGGAAAGAACTCCTTCCCACTGTTCTAAAAAGACCCGAATAATAAAAACGCACACAAACACAGAAAAGGGCCCCACACACTTAGGGCTGAGCGGTGCACACGGACGGAAAGCGGGTGATGTGTTGGGGAACAATGAAACATGTAAAGGACAAGTGTATCAGAGCTTCAGAAAAGTCCTTTATTCCTATTAGAAATACTTTGGGATACAGAAGTACTTTGGGATATATGGAAGTATAGAACAGAAAAGGGAACAAAACCAGTAACATTAAAACACAATGCCTTCCCGCTCTCCTACTTCCCAAAGCACTGTAAGCTAGAGTGATCAGAACAATGGCTGGGGAGGGGCGTGAGGCGTCTACACTGAAGGCGAGTTGTTTTCACAGCTCTGCAGCCTCTTGGTGCCGTGCAACAACCTGGCAAATATAAAAGGATCCAGGATTACTAAAGGTCAGAGACAAGAACTCCTCTTTTCCCCGAACTAGGACTGGCAGTAGACACTGTTTAAATAGGCTTTCCCTCTGAGGAGGGGCATCACAGCAGTGCCTCTGCCAGCCGCCAGGCGACTGACCCACTTTAGCTTCCAAGGTGGCATCTTAGACATACAATGAGCTGAGCTGCAGCACTCTACTTCTGAAAAGTGTTTTTAACCACTAAAAATTTTGTGGCTGACCTTTAAATAGAAGAGCTGCAAAGCAGGGTGCCAGTCTTCCAGTTTCTAAGTTGTGTTGGCTACCATCCAGAGGACGGCCGACGGTGGTCAGCTGACACAAGGAGGAGGTCCCAGTGCGGGGCTGACTGCCATCTGTCCTCAGGGAATTAACGTGACAAAGGTAAAGAGTAAAGGCCACGCAAGAAGCCAATCCACAAGAGGTTTGCTCTCTGTAGAAAGTTTTAGTTCAGTCTTGGGATAGGTATGTTAAAAGGAAGGACAGACAGACATAAAGGCACCTGTACTTTCTTCCTGCCTTACTCAGGGGAAGAAGAGACAGTGAGTGCAGATGCTTTTCAGAATCTGGCTGTAAAGGGGAGAAGCTGTAGGTGGCACAGCTTCGGAGCTGGGTTTAAAAGCGAGTTATAAAAACTGGAGAGGAAATGCTTGAGCGTGATGAAATGCTGGTGGGCAGACACAGAAGAACAAGAACTGGAGGGAGCAAAGAGTCAAGAGCCAGGTCTCAAGGATGGGAAGGTGGTGGCACACAGAGGCCCAGGTTGAAAAAGCACATTAGAACCAAGGAGGCGGTCCTCTGTCCTGATGGGAGGCAAGGTTGCAAGGGTGGGTGTGGAGGCAGGTACGCGTGAAGGCTTAGGATCAGTAAGCCAGGAGAATTTCAACTAACAGCCTTGGTTTCTGTGAAGATAATGGTGAAGTATCTGATGAGAGTGAGGAATAAAGGGATGAGTGAAGATGTTTAAGGAGAATAGATACCCCTGGATGTGCTGCTTGAGGAGAAGGGAGAAATGACCAGGGAAAAAGAGGGGCTCTGGGCAGTGCTTCAGGCCCAGCTAGCCTTCTAGGCACCAGAGCTGTCCGACCAGAGCTAAAGGAAGACATAGGCAAGTCACACATCAGACCAGTTTTAATGACCCACAGACTACAGAGGGAAGGCAGAGTATCTGAGAGAGAGAGACCAGAGCAAGTAGCACACAAGAGTTGTTAATTCAAAGGTACTTGAAAGGGATCCATGGGAAAACAGAGGCTTGGAGAAGATGTGGAACAAAGATGAGTATTTGTGTGGAGCCATTCTCTAGATCAGGCGTCCTCAACTGCAGGCATTTGTGGTTGTCAATGGCCATGTGCAGGGGGTGTTACTGGCACCTACTAAGTGGAGCCAAAGATACTGCTAAGTAACTCGCAATGCAGGGGGAGCCCCTCAAACCTGCCCAACAAAGAAATGTCCGGTCCCGAATGTCAACAGTGCCCAGGTGGAAAGACCTTGCTCTGGGTCAAAACTGTCAACTTGGGTCATACAGAACGTTGCTTGACTGCAAAGTTGGTTTTACTGCACCGCAGGGTCATGCTGTTGTCACCATCTCAGTTAGAGGAAGTGTTTTGTGAGCAGGCGTGCAGCACAGAGAAAGCTACAACCAGCTTCAAAGTAAAAGGGGGAGTGTCATCTAGACAAGGATCTAGGAATAGAAGACAACCCTGTGAGCAGTGTCCTAATCACAGGTGCAAAAAAACACTAAGTTTGTCAAACTCTAATACTCGAAAGCAGACAACAAATACAAAGGTTGAGATCCCCTCCTTTGGTGGTAGGTCAAATTCTAAGAAATTTCTAAGATCAAGCACAGCTCTACATTTCAATAGATGGCGTGGCCTTGCAGCATCAGAGTCACCCCTGGCACTTAATAAAAACGAACAAGCCTGGGGCTCCCCTCAGTATGTATTTCTGAAAACTCCCCATTGATTCTTGACCTTTGGAAGGAAAAAAGAGAACCAGGAATGAAACTCTGGAAAAGCCAATTCTTGAAGGACAGAAAGAATATGGAACAAATTTCCCAGCACAATCTAGTTTCAGCTGAGGCTCCCCTGAGGAAAACACTGTCATCTTACTAATTACCATTAACAGCTTTGGAAGCCTTCATTCTTAGGTCCCAGACAGTCCTAGGGGCCCCTGGACTGAGACAGGAAGACAGAGAATCTGCAAAGACTTGACTTCTTCCTGGCTATTCCAGTTTCAAAAGAAACCTGTGCAGGTAAAAACAGTTTTTAAAAGCAAGTAAGAGTGGATTATACTTTATAAAGTATCCTATTACTGTTTCCCCTGATTTGTATAGCTGATCCTTGAACAAATGTGGAGGGGCAGTGGTTAGGGGTGCTGACACCCACTGAAGTTGAAAATTTACATATAACCTTACAGTCAGCCCTCTGTATTCGTGGGCTTCCCTGCTGGCTCAGATGGTAAAGAATATGTCTGCAATGCAGGAAACCCAGGTTCGATCCCTGGGTTGGGAAGATCCCCTGGACAAGGGAATGGCTACCCACTCCTGCGAAATCCCATAGAGAGAGGAGCCTGGCGGGCTACAGTTCAAGGGGTTGCAGAGTCATACACAACTGAGTGACTAGCACTTCCACTTTCTTTTTTTCTGTATTGATGGTTCTGTACATTCAACCATCAGCTGATCACCTATTACTACAGTATTTACTATTGAAATAAGTCAACTGGTGCAATTCAAACCTGTGTTGTACAGGGGTCAACTGTGTTTGTGTGTGTATTTCCTTTAGCTTCATGGTTTTAGATCTGAAAAACTATAATTAGATAATTTAATTTTCTACAGGACAGCTGACATTTAGTTTTATAGTTTCCTTAATATGTAAACTGAATGACGTGACTTCCAGAATACTGGTTTTTCCGTTTCAATATATGGAATTATTCATAAATTATGATTTAGTGAAACCCAGATCTCTCTGGATTCAAAATGTATACCTTTGTGAGTAAGTAAATTAACACCAGTAGCCTCATGGAGACAATCATCACAGATTATTTTATTCATTCACATGTTCTATATTATTAGAAGGTAAGAGTTATGTGAATCAGTTTTAAATGAGAATGGAGAAGGCTTTTGATTTAAGGCTTCTCAGTAGGTGACTTCATATTTCTTCCAATCAATGCTCAGACTGTATATCTTAATGTTTCATACTCCCGAGCTTGGCGTAGCACCATGGTAGAAATCCACACGCTCTTTTGTGGGCATCAAAGTGCAGGCAAACATCCTCCTTTCTGAGGGAGGCATGTGGCCCTATGTAAAGAGCAGAAATAATGCAGAAGGACATTTTTACACCAGCGCTGCCATTTCTGAGTCGTGTGACCCTGACCCTGGAAGCTCCACTACCGGCTTCCCCACACCTCACTGGACAGCGGGGAGACAGCAGATGCAAACTGCACAGAGCAGAGTGCCTGACCTGGGGCAGGCACACAGCACACAGCAGTCCCCCCACTTCACACAGCCAAGGCCAGTCAAAGACTTAACCCAAGCCCTAGACTTCTGGTTGTTGCTCAGTTGCCCACTCACGTCTGACTCTTTGTGACCCCATGAACTGCAGCATGCCAGGCCTCCCGTCTCTCACATCTCTCATGTTCACTGCATCGGTGATGCCATCCAACCATGTCATCCTCTGATGCTCTTGTCTCTTTCTGCCCTCGATCTTTCCTAGCATCAGGGACTTTCCCAATGAGTCGTCTGTGTGCATCAGATGACCAAAATATTGAAGCTTCAGCGTTAGCATCAGTCTTTCCAGTGAATAGTCAGGATTGATCTACCTTAAGATTGACTGGTTTGATTTCCTCGATGTCCAAGGAACTTCCAGGAGTCTTTTCCAGCACCACAGTTCAAAGGCATAAATTCTTTGGCATTCTGCCTTCTTTGCGGTCCAGCTTTCACAATCATACCTGCCCGCTGGGAAGACCATAACTTTGACTATACGGACTCCTGTCGGCAGAATAATATCCCTGCTTTTCAACACACTGTCTCGGTTTGTCAATCGCTTTCCTGCCAAGAAGCAACAGTCTTCTGATTTCATGGCTGCAGTCACCATCTGCAGTGATTTTGGAGCCCAAGAAGAGAAATCTGTCACTACTTCCATCTTTTCCCTTCCTATCTGGCATACGGTAATGGAGCCAGATGCCATGATCTTAACTTAATATTTAGTCTTAAGCTGGCTCTTTCACTTTCCTCCTTAACCGTTATCAAGAGGTTCTTTAGTTCCTCTTCACTTTCTGCCATGTGGCCTAGTGGTAAAGAAGCCACCTGCCAACGCAGCGTTCTGGTACCCAGTACCAAGTGGACTGAGGCGTTACTGGAGAGACTAGTGATGAACCCTTGGTCTGAGAAGGAGAGGATCAGTGGCTAGATCTGAAATCTACAGAAATAAAGTCCACAGAAAGCACAGAAATAAAAATTCTTGACCTTACTGCTTTTAGGCTACTGATGCACCCCACCCATTTTTCTCTTAACTAGAGAAGGTTTGCAATCACTTCTTGCTGAAGTCTGCAGTAGAGCTGCCAGGGCCACACAACTCAGAAATGGCAGGGCCAGCGTAAAGATGTCCTTCCGTATTATTTCTGTATACCACTACATTCAGTGTGCAGCCAGGCCTCTTCCCACCAGAAAAGTTGTGGGTAAGAATGGCTCTCAAAAGCAAATGGATACCCACTCCAAAAGGGAGATACACAAATCACATTAGTACCATTCTCTTTTAAACAAAGAAAGCCGACATACTTGCAGGGCAGAATCCGGACAACATCATTCTGTTTATAGCTTTCTATGCACACTGCACAATGATCGAAGTCTGGGTCTGTTTCCTGAAACACAAGGCATGGGAACAAAAGTTACACACTACTCCTAAAAGTACCTAAATGGAGGACATACAATCCAGCTAAAATTTCTCCTGTGGCAACTATGGTAAACAGGCGATTATAGAATGAAAGGTTATAAAAAAACGTAGTATGTTTCCAACTGCTTAACTGTGTCAACCCAAATTGTATGCGGGCCAATCTATTTTGCTTTTAAACTACAGTATAACAATTATTACTAATTCTGTTTGTGAAATATCTTAGAAATCAGAATAATAACGTTTTTCAAGATATAAAAACCAGCCATCACCTTGGACCATCTTCTCCCCACTACGGCTGCGTCAGTATTCTGAGTATGTTTTCCTTATCAGGACACTCATCTCACCACAAAATTAAGTACCGGCAGGAAAGATGGTGAGCCACCACAAGACCTGGCCCAAGGATGGGAGATCTGGGACAGAGAACAGCCATGGATTTGACTCTACACTAGGTCTTGATCAAGGTTCAGGAAGAGTCTGCCAGGTGTTTGGTCAACAAGGGTAACTGATCTCTGCCTCCTCTGGACTGGGGAAGGGTTCCCCTGCCCGGTCATGAAACAGAGCACTACCAGGAAAGGCAGCACTGTTTGTTGCGTCACTGCCCCTTGGACTGAAACTCAGCAGGACAGCTGTTGACAGGTGTAGGAGACACAAACTGTGAAAAGTGTTGGCTTTAACAAGGAAAGATGGTTAGCATGGGGGACAAAGTAGGATGCATAAGCTGAATGAGCTCCAGAGAAATTCAAATTAATGTGGCAGCTGAAGGCTATCAGATCAAAAAAGCATTTATATGGGCAATCACTCCTCTGGCATGAAGTACAGTTGTTGAGATGCTGCATATATTTTCTGCAAGTATTTTTAATTTTTTCCTTCGTGTACCATGAAGTTCACTGAAAATATTTCTACCGTTTGGAGCTGTGACAGGGGAAACTAGATGTAGGGTGTCAAGGAAGTGGGAATAAAAATGAGTAAAGTCAAGAAAGTGGTAAAACTTAAGAGGATGGAGAATTATCTGTAATTATCCTTCCAGAGTTCTTCGATAAAAAATTAGAGTTGGTTTTTAGCAGAAGACAGGTTTGGTTTTTATGCCTTCAGAGACACAATTTTTAAATTCTAGATAGCCTTGAATATATTGAATATAGGGTCTCACATTAAGTTGCTATTTTTGTCCACAGAAAGCAGAAGCAGGACTCCACCAAGTTTTGCGATCTGACTGAAGAACTGGGGTTAGCAATTTCAGCCACAGATAGCTTCTATCACTGCCTCTATGATTTATTCCCTGTAAGCTTCCAGGCCCAACTCTAGTAAACTGTGCCCTTCTTTCAAACTGCTTAGCCACCTGTACAGGAAGTGCCATGTTAACCACCACCCCCTGAATGTGGGTCTCCAGTTCTCCACGAACTGTGAAGAATTAAAACATAAAAGAGAGATGCAAAGTCTTAGAAAGCACAGGAAGAGAATGCACATTCCTGGCTCTTTACAGAAGAACCCCAAAGTACGCTAGGTTTTAGCAGAAGAAAAGTGTTGAAGAGCACAGCTAGGGAAATTATAAGTAGTCCAGTGAAGCTAATGATGATAAGAGCATTAAAAGTCCAGGGAAATTAGAAAATTGTAAGGAGGATCTCCAGATGACAGGCATACTAAGAATAAGATTTCCAAGAGAAGTTAGTTTACAATAAAGCATTAGATAGTATGCTTGAAGTAAAAGGAAAATCTAATGGAGGAGACACAAATGGTCAGTATGTATTGTCACCTACCAAATAAAAAGCAAAATACTTCACTGTTTTTACAGTGCTAAAGAGGTTTCATTACTGTACCTTATCACCCTTTTTCACTGTTCTGGTTGTCAATTTGCTGATGGCTTTCTTGGCTGCATCTCCAAGACGACGCTATGAAAATAGCAAAGAAAAACAGATGTTAAGTGCAAAATCTCTGGATTTTTCTTATTTCAGCAAACTTTATTAAAATTTTTACTGAGTTATAATAGATATACGCATTATATTAATTTCAGGTATGCAACACAATGATCCAATACTTGTATTATGTTTTGAAATGATCACAATAACTCAATATCCATCACCAGACAGACCTTTTTCCTTCTTGTGATAACTTTTAAGATATACTCTAGATGATATGGCACCCCACTCCAGAACTCTTGCCTGGAGAATACACGGAGGGAGGAGCCTGGTAGGTGACAGTCCATGGGGTTGCAAAGAGTCGGACACGACTGAGCGACTTCACTTTTACTTCACTTCACTAGATGATATTCTTTATTTTAAAATAAATATATAAAGTCCTATTATCCTACATTACTTTCAAAGTCATATCATATGAAAGGATTCCAAGAAAGCAGTTAAAAAGCTAGAAAAACTGGCAGTTTCTCCACAGATTTAGCATTCTGGTAAAAAAGTGTATATAGTTAAAAAAAAAAAAAAGCCAGGTGTCATAATCACCAATGCATTTTGTATCTAACAAACATTTCTAACATTATCAGTATCTAGTTCTTACACACGTCAGAGCTACTGCCACTGTTCCAATAGCTTTCTTTTTCTGCTCCAAGGGTGACACACTAATTATTAGACACACAAGCTCTGTCTTTGTGAAAGGATATCTCAAAAACTCCTTAAAACTGCTTATCAAGATCAGTGTGTGGGGGAAGGGATGCAGTCATGAACTCTGCTTCTGACTGCCACTGCTATGCTCCACGATTTAGGAAGGTACATTCACCTTTCTGAGTTTGAGTTTTTCTCATTTATTTAAGAGAGTTAAATCAGGCAAATCTCTAAGGCTTGGAAAAGAGTAGGAAGGAGTTAGATGAAGAAAGCATTGGGACAGGAAGGGGGATTCTGGACCAAGGACTAGTCCAGTAAAGACAAACAGGTAAGAGGCACAGGTATGTGAGGGAAATTACAGACTGATATAACTGTAACTATGGTGAGCATATATTTTATTACTCATATTAGAATGTTCTGAGAGTGAGAGGACCCTGTTAATAATTATACTGGGACAACAGGTGCAAACCGAGACTGCAGGCACACTGGGACAGATGGTCACCTTGCATATGCTGCTGCTGCTGCTGCTAAGTCGCTTCAGTCGTGTCCGACTCTGTGCGACCCCAGAGACGGCAGCCCAGCAGGCTCCCCTGTCCCTGGGATTCTCCAGGCAAGAACACTGGAGTGGGCCGCCATTTCCTCCTCCAATGCATGAAAGTGAAAAGTGAAAGTGAAGTCGCTCAGTCGTGTCCGACTCTTCACGACCCCATGGACTGCAGCCCACCAGGCTCCTCCATCCATGGGATTTTCCAGGCAAGAGTACTGGAGTGGGGTGCCATGGCCTCCTCCCCACCTTGCATATAACCAGATCCTAAACTGTGATAGGAGGCAGATGATGGGGCTGTAGTGGTATGACAGAGGCTAAAACGAGGGAGACCTTGGATTTTATCCTGATGAAACAAAAACAACAGAAAATTTTAGGACGAACTTCAAAGTACACAAAAGAAAAAAGAATTTAATGGACCTTTAAAGTACTCATCATTGAGTTTCAATTATCAATATTTCACTATATTTTTCATCTATTCCCCTCTCATTACTGTCCTAGAGGATTTCAAAGGCACATCACAAACACTGTATGCTTTCACCCATAAACTCATACCAAGTGAACTATGTCTAACAGATACGGGCTTTTGTTTGGTGCTACTGTCTTACCTAACAAAATTAACAATAATTAATCAACATAATCTAACACTCAAACTATTTCCTCAAGTGTCTCCAGAATGTCATACTATAGTTGGCTTGCTTGAATCAGGATACAGCAAAGTCTAAACATGGCATTTGCTTGCTATGTCTCTCAAGTCTCCTTTAATCTACGAGTCCCCTCAACCACATACATGCATTCATACATACACATGCATACATACACATATTTCAAAAACAGCCTTATGGAAACATAACTGACTTAAATTGCATAAAGTGTACAATTTGAAGTTTTAACTTGACCCATGAAAGCATTACAATAATCAACAGTCTATCATCCTTCCCAAATTTCCTTGTGTCTCTTCCTAATTCCTTCTTCCTGCCATCCTTTCACTTCATCCCCTATGACTTACTTTCTGCTACTATGGTTTATATTTTTGGGAGTTTTATGTAAATGGAATGATAGTGTATACTATTTTCTGTATGCTTTCGTTCACTCAGCATAATTACCCTGAGATTAACCCATGTTGCCGCATGCATCAATAGTTCACTTCTTTCTTATGCTATGTAGTATCCCATTGTACCACAACTTATTTACCCTTTTCCCTGTTGATGAGGCAGTTTTGGTGGTAATAAATAAAGCTAAAAACAAACAATATACTTTATATTCAAACAGTACACAGGTCTTTGTAAGGATCTGTGCTTCCTTTCTGCTGGGTCAAACAGCTATGCAGCAGGGAAGACTGGCTAATATGGCAGGCATGTCTGACTTTTTAAAAATTAATTAATTTTCTTACTGAAGGATAATTGCTTTACAGAATTTTGTTGTTTTCTGTCAAACCTCAACATGAATCAGCCATAGGTATACATATATTCCCCTCCCTTTTGAACCTCTCTCCCTATCGCACCCTCTAGGTTGATACAGAGCCCCTGTTTGAGTTTCCTGAGCCATATAGCAAATTCCCGTTGGCTACCTATTTTACATATGGTAACGTAAGTTTCCATGGTACTCTTTCCATACACCTCACCTGCTCCTCCCCTCTCCCCATGTCCATGTCTGTTCTCTATGTCTGTTTCTCCACTGCTGCCCTGTAAGTAACTCTTCAGTTATAATTTTTCTAGATTCCATATATATGCATTAGAACATGATATTAATCTTTCTCTTTCTGACTTACTTCACTCTGTATAATAGGTTCTAGGTTCATCCACCTCATTAGAACTGACTCAAAGGCGTTCCTTTTAATGGCTGAATAATATTCCATTGTGTATACATACCACAACTTCTTTATCCATTCATCTGTCAATAGAAATCTAGGTTGCTTCCATGTTCTACTATTGTAAACAGTGCTACAATGAACAATGGGATACATGTGTCTTTTTCAATTTTGGTTTCCTCAGGGTATATGCCTAGGAGTGGGATTGCTGGGTCATATGGTGATTTTATTCCTAGTTTTTTAAGGAATCTCCATACTGTCTTCCATAGTGGTTGTATCAATTTACATTCCCACCAACAGTGCAAGAGGGCTCCCTTTTCTCCACACCCTCGCCAGCATTTATTGTTTATAGACTTTTTGATGTTGCCATTCTGACCAGTGTGAGGTGATATCTCATTGTAGTTTTGATTTGCATTTCTCTAATGAGTGATGTTGAGCATCTTTTCATGTGTTTGCTAGCCATCTGTATGTCTTCTTTGGAGAAATGTCTGTTTAGGTCTTTTTCCCACTTTTTGATTGGGTTGTTTGTTGTTTGGGTATTGAGTTGTATGAGCTGCATGTATATCTTGGGAATGAATCCTTTGTTAGCTGTTTCATTTGCTATTATTTTCTCCCATTCTGAGGGCTGTCTTTTCACCTTGCTTATAGTTTCCTTTGCTGTGCAAAAGCTTTTAAGTTTAATCAGGTCCCACTTGTCTACTTTTGTTTTTACTTCTGTTACACTAGGAGGTGGGTCATAGAGGATCTTGCTTTGAATATGTCATCACGTGTTCTACGTTTTCCTCTCAGAGTTTTATAGTTTCTGGCCTTACGTTTAGGTCTTTAGTCCACTTTGAGTCTATCTTTGTATATGGCATTAGGAAGTGTTCTAATTTCATCCTTCTACATGGAGCTGTCCAGTGTTCCCAGCACCATTTACTGAAGGGGCTGTCTTTGCCCCATAATATATTCTTGCCTCCTTTGTCAAAAATAAGGTACCCACAGGTGCATGGGTTTATTTCTGGGCTTTCTATCTTGTTTCATTGATCAATATTTCTGTTTTTGTGCCAGTACCATACTGTCTTGATGACTGTAGTTTTATGGTATAATCTGAAGTCAGGAAGGTTGATTCCTTCAGCTTCACTCTTCTTTCTCAAGACTGCTTTGGCTATTTGGGGTCTCTTGTGTTTCCATGTAAATTGTGAAATTTTTTGTTCTAGTTCTGTGGAAAATGTCATTGGTAATTTGATAGAGATTGCACTGAATCTGTATCATTTGGTAAAATAGTCATTTTCACAATATTGATTCTTTCTACAGGAACATGGAATATCTCTTCATCTGTTTCTGTCATCTTTGATTTCTTTCATTAGTGTCTTATAATTTTCTGTTTACAGTTCTTTTTGTCTCCTTAGGTGAGTTTATTCCTAGATATTAAATTCTTTTTGATGCAATGGTGAATTGATTAAGGATTGATTCCTTAATTTCTCTGATTTTTCATTGTTAGTATATAGAAATGCAAGGGATTTCTACATATTGATTTTGTATCCTGCAACATTGCTAAATTCACTGATTAGCTCTAGTAACTTTCTGAAACTTTCTTTAGGGTTTTCTATGTATAATATCATGTCATATTCAAACAGTGAGAGCTTGACTTCTTCTTTTCTGATTTGGATTCCTTTTATTTATTTTTCTTCTCTGATTGCTATAGCTAGGACTTCCAGAACTATGCTGAATAACAGTCGTAAAAGTGGACACCCTTGTCTTGTTCCTGATCTTAGGGGGAATGCTTTCAGTTTTTCACCATTGAGAATAATGTTTGCTCTAGGCTTATCATATATGGCCTTTGCTATGTTGAGGTAGGTTCTAGGTTCCCATTTTTTTGAAGAGTTTTAAACAATAGAATGGGAAAGACTAGAGATCTCTTGAAGGAAATTAGAGATACCAAGAGAACATTTCATGCAAAGATGAGCACAATAAAGGACAGAAATGGTATGGACCTAACAGAAGCAGAAGATATTAAGAAGAGGTGGCAAGAATACACAGAAGAACTATACAAAAAAAGATCTTCACGACCTAGATAATCATGATGGGATGATCACTCACCTCGAGCCAGAAATCTTGGACTGTGAAGTCAAGTGGGCCTTAGGAAGTATCACTACAAACAAAGCTAGTGGAGGTGATGAAATTTCAGTTGAGCTATTTCAAATCCTAAAAGATAATGTGAAAGTGCTGCACTCAATATGCCAGCAAATTTGGAAAACTCAGTAGTGGCCACGGGACAGGAAAAGGTCAGTTTTCATTCCAATCCCAAAGAAAGGCAATGCCAAAGAATGCTCAAACTACCACACAATTGCACTCATTCCACATGCTAGTAAAGTAATGCTCAAAACTCTCCAAGCAAGGCTTTAGCAATATGTGAACCATGAACTTCCAGATGTTCAAGCTGGATTTAGAGAAGGCAGAGGAACCAGAGGTCAAATTGCCAACATCCATTGGATTATCAAAATAGCAAAAGGGTTTCAGAAAAACATCTATTTCTGCTTTATTGACTATGCCAAAGCCTTTGACTGTGTGGATCACAATAAACTGTGGAAAATTCTGAAAGAGATGGGAATACCACACCACCTGACCTGCCTCTTGAGAAATCTGTATGCAGGTCAGGAAGCAACAGTTAGAACTGGACATGGAACAAAAGACTGGTTCCAAACAGGGAAAGGAGTGTGTCAAGGCTATATATTGTCACCCTGCTTATTTAACTTATATGCAGAGGACATCATGAGAAATGCTGGACTGGATGAAGCATAAGCTGGAATCCAGACTGCCAGGAGAAATACCAATAACCTCAGATATGCAGATAACTCCACTCTAATAGCAGAAAGCAAAGAAGAACTAAAGAGCCTCTTGATGAAAGTGAAAGAGGAGTCACAGTGAAAAAGTTGGCTTAAAACTCAACATTCAGAAAACTAAGATTATGGCATCCAGTCCCATTATTTCATGGCAAATAGATGGGGAAAGAGTGGAAACAGTGGCTGACTTTATTTTTTTTGGCTCCAATCTGCAGTCACTGCAGATGGTGACTGCAGCCATGAAATTAAAAGATAATTGCTCCTTGGAAGAAAAGTTATGACCAACCTAGACAGCATATTAAAAAGCAGAGACATTACTTTGCCAACAAAGGTCTGTATAGTCAAAGCTATGATTTTTCCAGTAGTTGTGTATGGATATGAGAGTTGGACCATAAACAAAGCTGAGCACTGAAGTATTGATGCTTTTGAACTGTGGTGTTGGAGAAGACTCTTGAGAGTCCCTTGGACTACAAGGAGATCCAACCAGTCCATCTAAAAGAAATCAGTTCTGAATATTCATTGCAAGGACTGATGCTGAAGCTGAAACTCCAATACTGTGGCCACCTGATGAGAAGAACTGATTCATTTGAAAAGACCCTGATGCTGGGAAAGATTGCAGGCGGGAGAAGGGGATGACAGAGGATGAGATGGTTGGATGGCATCACCGACTCTATGGAAATGAGTTTGAGTAAACTCCAGGTGATAGACAGGAAGGCCTGGCGTGCCACAGTCCATAGGGTCCCAAAGAGTAGGACACGACTGAGCGACTGACTGAAATGAACTGAATCATAAATGGGTTTGAATTTTATCAAAGGCTTTTTCTTTATCTATTATCATACGGTTTTTATCTTTCAGTTTAATATGGTATCACATTGATTAATTTGCATATATTGAAGAATCCTTCCATCCCTGGAATAAACCCAACTTGATCATGGTGTCTGAACTTTTTGATTTGTTGCTGAATTCTGTTTGCTAATATTCTGTTGAGGATTTTTGCATCTATGGTCATCAATGATATTGGCCTGTAGCCTTCCTTTTTTTGTGTTGTCTTTGTCTGGTGTTGGTATCAGGGTGATGGTGGCCTTGTAGAATGAGTTTGGAAGTGTTCCTTCCTCTGCACTTTTTCGAAAGCTCTTCTCTAAATGTGTGACAGAATTCTCTCCTGTGAAGCCATCTGGTATTTTGGTAGATTTTTGACCACAGCTTCAATTTCAGTGCTTGTTACTGAGTTGTTCATAATTTCTATTTCTTTGTGGTTCAGTCTTGGAAAATCGAACATTTCTAAGAATCTGTCCATTTCTTCCAGGTTATCCATTTTACTGCCATATAGTTGTTCATAATAGTCTCTTATAATCCTCTGTATTTTTGCATTGCCTGTTGTAACCTCTTTTTCATTTCTAATTTTGTTGATTCTTCTCTATTTTTTTCTTAATGATCCTGGCTAAAAGTTTGTCAATTTTGTTTATCTGATCAAAGAACCAGCTTTTACTTTTATTAATCTTTACTATTGTTTCTTTCATTTCTTTCTGCTCGGACATTTATTATTTCTTTCCTTTTACTAATTTTTTTTTTTTCTTTTTTCCAGTTGTTTTAGGTGTAAAGTTAGGTTGTCTGTTCGATGTTTTTCTTGTGTCTTGAGGTAGGATTGTGTTGCTGTAAACTTTCCTCTTAGGACTGCTTTTGCTGCATCCCATAGGTTTTGAGTTGCTGTGTTTTCATTGTCATTTGAGTCGAGAAATTTTTTGATTTCCCTTTTGATTTCTTCAGTAACCTGTTGGTTATTTAGAGATGTATTGTTTAATCTCCATGTGTTTGTGTTTCTTACAGTTTTTTTCTTGTAATTGATACCTAGTCTCATAGCATTGTGGTCAGAGAAGATGCTTGAACGAATTCAATTTTCTTAAACTTACTGAGGTTTGATTTGTGACTCAAGATGTGGTCTATCCTGGAGAATGTTTCATGTGCACTTGAGAAAAAGGTATATTCTTCTGCATTTGGGTGAAATGTCCTGAAAATATCAATGAGATCCATCTCATCTAATGTATCATTTAAGACCTGTGTTTCCTTATTAATATTCTGTTTTGATGATCTGTCCATTGGTGTGAATGGGGTGTTAAAATCTCCTACAATTTTTGTGTTACTGTAAATTTCTCCTTTTATGTGTTAGTGTTTGTCTTATGTATTGAGGTGCTCCTATGTTGGGTGCATAGATATGTACAGTTTTTATGTCTTCCTCCTGGATTGATCTCTTGATTATTATGTAGTGCCCTTCCTTATCTCTTGTAATCTTCTTTAAGGTCTATTTTATCTGATATGAGGATTGCTACTCCAGCTTTCTTTTGCTTCCCATTTGCATGGAATATATTTTCCCATCCTCTCACTTTCAGTCTGTATGTGTCTTGAGGTCTGAAGTGGGTTTCTTGTAGACAGCATATATATGTATCTTGTTTTTGTACCCATTCAGTCAGTCTGTGTCTTTTGGTTGGGGAATTTAATCCATTTACATTTAAAGTAATTATTGATATATATGTTCCTATTGCCATTTTCTTGTTTGGGGTTGATTTTATAGATCTTTTTCCTTCTTTTGTATTTCTTGACTATATAAGTCCCTTTAACATTTGTTGTAAAGCTGGTTTGGTAGGACTGAATTCTCTCTAACTTTTGCTTGTCTGAAAAGCTTTTTATTTCTCCATCAATTTTGAATGAGATCCTTGCTGGGTACAGTAATCTTGGTTGTAGATTTTTCCCTTTCAGTACTTTAATTATATCCAGCCATTCCCTTCTGGCCTGCAGAGTTTCTGCTGAAAGATCAGCTCTTAAATGTACGGGGTTTCCCTTGTACGTTACTTGTTGCTTTTCCCTTGCTGCTTTTAATATTCTTTCTTTGAGTTTAGTCTTTGTTAATTTGATTAGTATGTGTCTTGGTGTGTTTCTTCTTGGGCTTATCCTGTATGGGACTCTTTGTGCCTCTTGGAGTTGATTGACTATTTTCTTTTCCATGCTGGGGAAAATTTCAACTATAATCTCTTCAAAAATTTTCTCATACCCTTTTTCTCTTCCTCTTCCGGGACCCCTGTTAATTCAAATGTTGGTGTGTTTGACATTGTCTCAGAGGTCTCTGAGACTATCCTCAGTTCTTTTCATTCTTTTTAGTTTATTCTGCTCTTCACAAGTTATTTCCACCATTCTATCTTCCAGCTCACTGATTTGTTCTTCTGCTTCAGATATTCTGCTATTGATTCCTTCCAGAGTATTTTAAATTTCAGTAACTGTGTTGTTTGTCTCTGTATGTTTATTCTTTAATTCTTCTAGGTCTTTGCTAATTGATTCTTGCATTTTTTTCCATTTTGTTTTCAAGGTTTTTGATCATCTTTACTATCATTATTTTGAATTCTTTTTCATGTAGTTTGCCTATTTCCTCTTCATTTATTTGGACTTCTATGTTTCTAATTTGCTTCTTCATTTGTGTAGTATTTCTCTGCCTTTTCATTATTATTATTATTTTAACTTACTGTGTTTGAGCTCTTCTTTTCCCAGGCTTCAATGTTGAAGTCTTTCTTCCTGTAGGTTTC
This sequence comes from Bos taurus, assembly GCF_002263795.3. NCBI lineage: Eukaryota > Metazoa > Chordata > Mammalia > Artiodactyla > Bovidae > Bos > Bos taurus. The sequence goes on along the minus strand of NC_037334.1, from coordinate 1,292,457 downwards.
TGCCCTCCTAAGGTTGGTGCAGTGATTTGTGTTGAGCCGCTATTTTTTAACAGTACATTCAGATGCTTCCAGTTACTCCAGCGATGATTATCTGGTTGGTGGATATTCCATGGCCTCTCCATACCTACTGCAGTACTTTTGGCCTGTCCTTCACTATGTTAGTACTGAACATATACAATGAAAAATTTCAAGAAAAATATATTCAGTGTATCCTCTGTTTAATTTCCAAGTGTATCAAGAGTGGCCAAGGAGACTCCTGAGGTGGACACCAGAAACACCATTGAGAAGGGAAGACATCAACGCTGATGCCTCCGGGTTCCTGAATACCTATTCAGCCCCCAGGGGGCTCGAGTCCCTCCCTAGCGCAAGGTAGGCAGTGAGCCCTGCTCACCAAGGTCTCTGGTGGTGGCAGTGTGGGCAGCAGTCCAGGGCATGGGGAACAGTGGTGAGTCTCGCTGGGACACAAGGTGTCTCCTACAGTCTCAGGGGCAGTTGTTCCAGAAGTTCTGGATGCCCCAGGCTTTGGCTGCATGGAGAGCCAGTCTCACATGTCTGACTTTTTAAGAGACTGACAAAATGTTTTCCAAAGTGAGTGTACCATTTCACATTTCCATCAGCAGTGTATGAAAATCCCAATTTCTCCTCCTCCTCACCAACACCAAGTCTTTTTCATTTGATTCTAACAGGTGTGCAGTGGTATCTAATTGAGGTTTTAATTTGCATTTCCATAATGACTAATGAAGTTGAGCATCCTTTCATGTAGTCATTTTCCACCTGCATATTTTCTCTGGGGAAGTGTCTGCTAGAATCTTTGGTCAATTTTTCTGTTGTTCAGTTGCTAAGTGGTGTCCGACTCTTTGTGACCCCATGGACTGCAGCATGCCAAACTCCTCTGTCCTCCACTATCTCCTAGAGTTTTCTCAAATTCATGTCCATTGAGTCAGTGATGCTATTTAATCCTCTGCTGCCCAATTCTCCTTTTGTCTTCAGTCTTTCCCAGTATTACAGTCTTTCCCAATAACTCATCTCTTCACATCAGGTGGCCAAAGTACTGGAGCTTCAGCTTCAGAATCAGTCCTATCAATGAATATTCAGGACTGATTTCCTTTAGGATTGACTGGTTGGCTCTCCTTGCTGTCGAAGGGCTCTCAAGAGTCTTAACACCACAGTTCAAAAGCATCAAATTTTTGGCACTCTGCCTTCTTTATGGTCCAACTCTCATCTGTATATGACTACTGGAAAAACCATAGCTTTGACTATACGTACCTTTGTTGGCAAAGTGATGTCTCTGTTTTTTAATATGCTGTCCAGGTTTGTTAATAGTTTTCCTTCCAAGGAGCAAGTGTCTTTTAGTTTCATGGTTGCAGTCACCGTATGCAGTGATTTTGGAGCCCAAGAAAATAAAGTCTGTCATAATCTCCACTGCTTCCCCATCTATTTGCCATGAAGTGATAGGATCGGATGCCATGATCCTATTTTTCTGAATGTGGAGCTTTAAGCCAGCTTTTTCACTCTCCTCTTTCACCCTCATCAAGAGGCTCTTTAGTTCTTTGCTTTCTGCACATTAGAGCTTTATCATCTGCATATCTGAAGCTACTGATATTTCTCCTGGTAATCTTGATTCCAGTTTGAGCTTCATCCAGCCCGGCATTTAGCATGATGTACTCTGCAAAGAAGTTAAATAAAAGGGTGACAATATACACCTTTGTCATACTCCTTTCCCAATTTTGTACCTGTCAGTTGTTCCATGTCCAGTTCTAACTGTTGCTTCTTGACCTGCATACAGGTTTCTCAGGAGGCAGGTAAGGTGGTCTGGTACTCCTATTTCTTTAAGAACTTTTCACAGTTTGTTGTGATACACTGTATAATCATTTAAGAGATTTGATTTAGGTCTTACCATTCAGGTGGTTTTCTCTACTTTCTTCAATTTAAGCTTGAATTTTGCAATAAGGAGCTCATGATCTGAGTCACATTCAGCTCCTGTTTTTGCTGAGTGTATACAGCTTCTCCATCTTTGACTGCAAAGAACATAATCAACCTGACTTTTGCAACCTGAATTTTGCAATAAGGAACTCATGATCCGAGTCACACTCAGTCTTGTTTTTGCTGAGTGTACACAGCTTCTCCATCTTTGACTGCAAAGAACATAGTCAACCTGACTTTAGTTTGACCAACTGGTGATGTCCATGTGCAGAGTCACCTCTTGCATTGTTGGAAAAGGGTGTTTGCTATCACCAGCATGTTCTCTTGACAAAATTCTGTTAGCCTTTGTCCTGTTTCGTTTTGTACTCCAAGGTCAAACCTGCCTGTTATTCTGGATATCTCTTAACTTTCTACTTTTGCATTCCAATCCCCTATGGAGAGAACATCTTTTTTTGGTCTTAGTTCTGGAAGATGTTGTAGGTCTTCAAAGAACCAGTCAACTTTAGCTTCTTTGGCATTAGTGGTTGGGGCACAGACTTGGATTACTGTGATACTGAATGATTTGCCTTGGAAACGAATGGAGGTCATTCTCTGGTTTCTGAGGTTGCACCCAAGTAGTATATTTTGGACTCTTTTGTTGACTATGAGGGTTAATTACTCCATGGCTTCTAAGGTATTCTTGCCCACAGTAGTAGATATAATGGTCATCTGAATTGAATTTGCCCATTTCCGTCCATTTTAGTTCATTGATTCCTAAGATGTCAATGTTTCCACTCTTGCCATCTCCAGCTTGATCACATCCAGTTTACTCATGGACCTAACATTCCCGGTTCCTATGCAATAGTGTTCTTTACAGCACTGTACTTTCCTTTCACCACCAGACACATCCACAACTGAGCGTCGTTTCCTCTTTGGCCCAGCTGCTTCATTCTTTCTGGAGCTATTAGTAATTGTTCTCCATGCTTCCCAAGTACTTATATTGGACATCTTTCTGCCTGGGGGGGCTCATCTTCTGGTTTCTGGTCGTTTTGCTTTTTATCCTGTTCAGGGGGTTCTTGCAGCAAGAATACTGGAGTGGGTTGCCCTTTCCTCCTCCAGTGGACCACATTTTGTCAGTACTCTTCACTATGACTTATTTGTCTTGAGTGGCCCTGCATGGTATGGCTCATAGCTTCATTGAATTACACAAGCCCCTTCGCCATGACAAGGCTGTGATCCATGAAGGGGCCCGTTTGTCTAGAGTTTATTGTTTATTATTGGCTTGAGAGTATTTTACATATGCTAAAAGTTCAATGTGCTATCCACTGCACTACAGAGCTATCTAGAGATTACTGTACATACTCTAAATAGAATTCGTTTTCCATATATTTTCTCTAAATCTGGTGAAAGTGTTAGTTGCTCACTCATGTCAGACTCTCTGTGACCCCATGGACTGTAGCCCACCATGGCTTCTCTGTCCATGGAGTTCTCCAAGAAAGAATACTGGAGTGAGTTACTATTTCCTTCTCCAGGGTATCTTCCTGACCCAGGGACTGAAGCTGGGTCTCTTGCATTGCAGGCAGATTCTTTATCATCTGAGCCACCAGGGAAACTTTTAATTTTGATGATGTCAGTTTATCAATGTTACATTTGTCAGTTGTATTCTGGTGTCATATCTAAGTAATCTTTGCCTATCCCAATGTTACAAGAGTTTCCTCTATTTTCTTTCTAGAAGTTTATATGTAGGCCTTTAATATGAAGCTCGCTGATTCATTTTAGTACTTTTTATATGGATCAAGGTATGGATCAAAGTTTTTTTGGTTTTGTTGTTTTCATATGACACATAATTGTTCTAGCCCCACCTGCCCTTCCTCCACTGAACTGCTTTTTACATTTGGCAAAAATCAGTTGACCATATATGTGTGGGTCGATATCTGAATACTGTTTGGTACCATATATCTATTTGTCTATCATTAAGCAAATACCACAGGGTGACGATTTCTTAGCATTGTAACAAATCTGAAGTCAACTCCAACTTTTTTCTTCTTTTCCTATATCTTTTGGTTGTTGTTGATCTTTTGCTTTCCCATATCATTTTAGGTTCATCTCATCAGTTTCTATTAAAAACAAAAGCCTTCTGGGATCCACACTGAGATTGCTCTAAATGTATAGATCAACTGGGAGAGAAATGACATTTTAATACTGAGTCTTCCCCCCAAAACTGTATATCTCTCCATCTATTTAACTTTTATTTCTCTCAACAATATTCTATAGTTTTCACTGTATAGGCTTGCATATCTTTTGTGAGCTCTCTAAGAATTCTCTGTTTATGCTATTTCTTGTTGATGCTAATAGAATGGTATTTTAAACATTCAATTCCCATTCATTGCTTGTACAGAAAATTCATTAATGTATCTGATACTTTGCAACCTTGTTAAACCCGTCTGTTAGTTCCAGTATCTTTTTAATGAGCTCCATCAAATTTTCTTCACAGATAATAATGTTATCTGCAAATGAATAGTTTTACTTCATTTCTAATACAGATACATTTCTTTTCTCGTTCCTTACTGAACTGGCTAGAACCTCCAGTATAGTGTGGAAACAGTCTTCAGAGCACACATCTATCTCTTGCTCCTAATTTAAGGAAAAACCATTTAGTTTTTCTCCTTTAAATATGATCATGCGTGTGTGCTAAGTCACTTCAGTTGTGTTTGACTCTGTAACGCTATGGACCGTAGCCCACCAGGCTCCTCTGTCCATGGGATTCTCCAGGCAAGAATACTGGAGTGGGTTGCCATGTGCTCCTCCAGAGGATCGTCCAAACCCAGGAATAGAACCTGTGTCTCTTGTGTCTCCTGCACTGGCAGGTGGTTCTTTACCACCAGCACCACCTGGGTCAGTTTTTCGTAGATGTTCCTCATCAGTTTAAGGACGTTACCTTTTTTTTTTTTTAAGTTTTATTTATTTTTTTTATTTTTAATTAATTTTATTTTATTTTTAAACTTTACATAATTGTATTAGTTTTGCCAAATATCAAAATGAATCCACCACAGGTATACATGTGTTCCCCATCCTGAACCCTCCTCCCTCCTCCCTCCCCATACCATCCCTCTGGGTCGTCCCAGTGCACTAGCCCCAAGCATCCAGTATCGTGCACTGAACCTGGACTGGCATCTCGTTTCATACATGATATTTTACATGTTTCAATGCCATTCTCCCAAATCTTCCCACCCTCTCCCTCTCCCACAGAGTCCTATTAAGGACGTTACCTTTTATGTTTACTTTGCTAAGAGATTTTAAAAATGTCACTTAACTTTTACTGTAAAAAAAAAAAAAAAAAACAAATAAAAACAATGGTAATAGTGTATAAGATGATCATAAAAACATATCCATAACCTGTAAGTACTGGAAACAAGTCGTAAAGACACCAGGATGGTTCTTTTGTAGCTTTTGTCCCCCAAGGAGGCACAGGGTCCCTGATGATGAATGATGATGAAATTCGCTCAGTCGAGTCCAACTCTTTGTGACCCCATGGACTCTATAGTCCATGGAATTCTCCATGCCAGAATACTGGAGTGGGTAGCCTTTCCCTTCTCCAGGGGATCTTCCCAATGCAGGGATCGAAGCCAGGTCTCCCACATTGCAGGTGGATTCTTTACCACCTGAGCCACAAGGGAAGCCCAAGAATACTGGAGTAAGGAGCCTATCCCTTCTCCAGTGGATCTTCCCAACTCAGGACTAGAACTGGGGTCTCCTGCATTGCAGGCGGATTCTTTACCAACTGAGCTATGAGGGAAGCCACAGTGTCCATACTAGTTCTCAAAAATGAGAGAAAGTCTCATATGTTGAAACAGGGGTTTTAAATGAATTTGACTTTAAGAAGTCAAATTCTTGTAAATCAAGTGGCTTTGCCTACTGACATTTGCTGTTTACCAACAGTAACATTTATGTATGGCCAGATCTTAACACCTGCTTTCACTTGATTCTAATGGCAAACCTGTGCCTGTGGTCTTGGCCTCACTGCTCACCGAGGTACTAGCTGTTCTACAAGAGCTTGTAAAATACTGCAGGTGCTCAAAAACCCGTGGAATGAACAGCTGTCTGCTCAAGACCATTTTTTTAAAGTCTGTTGGTAGGCTGGTAGGTAATATGGAAAAACAATAGAGGAATCCCAAATCCTCTGAGAGTGGAGATGGAGATAATCAAGGATTAGAAATCATTTGCTGTAGTACAGATGCAATGAACAGACCTGAGGTCAGCTCTGGGAGGAAAAACCCTCCCTGATTCTAGTCACTTCCCAAGGGAAGGGACTCTCGTAACTATTAGTCTCTCTTTCTCGAAACCAGGCCCTCTGTCTGCCTCAGGAACAAGGACAGTCTCAGATAGGTGGTTCCCATATGCTGAGCCTGCCATCAGGGAGGCTTCATCCTCTTGGGTAGTCTTGGGTGAGGGCTGGGGAAACAAGGATACGGCAAGTCTGTCAACTCTTGGCCAGCTGTCCTCCAGGCCCTGTGCACTGCCCTCCATGAACCCTACATCATCCCAGAAACTTGCTAAGACTTTTTAATCAGGAATACATGCTGGATTTTGGCTATTTTCTTGCATCTACTGGCTCAGATGGTAAAGAATCTGTCTGCAATGCAGGAGACCTAGGTTCGATCCCTAGATTGGCAAGATCCCCTGGAGAAGGGAATGGCTACCCATTCCAATATTCTTGCCTGCAGAATCCCAGGGACAAGAGGAGCCTGGGAGGCTACAGTCCATGGGGTTGCAAAGAGTCAGACAAGACTGAGGGACTAAGCATGCACTGAGATCATAGGTTTTCCCTTTTTTGGTCTGTTAATATGATAAATTATACTGAGTGTTAAGTCAACCTGAATTCTTGGGATAAATGCCACTTGGTCATGATGAATTATCCTTTTTACATATTGTTGGATATGATTTGCTAAAATTTGTTTAGAACTTTTGAATCTATGCTTCAAGAGGGATTCTGGCCTGTACTTTTCTGTTTTGTAATGTTTTTCGTCTGGTTTTGCTATCAGGATGATTCTGGCTTCATAGAATGAAATGGGAAGTATACCCATCTTTTCAATTTTCTGGAGTTTGTATTGAATTATTATCTCTTCCTTAAATTTTTGTTAGAACTCATCAGAAACCATATCGTACTTGGAGTTTTCTTTTTTGGATAATTTTAAATGCAATTTTGTTAATAAAAATAGGGCTATTCATCAAATCATCTGGAATTTGTCCATTTCATAGAAGTTATCAAATTTACTGGCATAAACCTGTTTCTTTTGGTTGCTAAGTTGTGTCCTACTCTTTGTGACCCCATGGACCATAGTCCACCAGACTCCTCTGTCCATGGGATTTCCCAGGCAAGAACACTGGAGTGGGTTTCATTTCCTTCTCCACAAAACGTGTTCATAAGATTTCCTTATTATCTTCATAATCTGTAGTGATGTCATCTCTCTCATTTTTAATACTGTTAATCTGTGCCTTCTCTTTTGCTCCTGATCAGTTTGGCCAGAGGGTTGGCAATTCTAGTTCTTTGAGTAATTTTCTCTACTGTTTTTCTGTTGGCTGGTTTGCCAACTGCTGCTCTGATCTTTCTTATTACCTTTCTTCTGCCTACTTTTGGTTTAATTTGTTCTTCTTTCTCCGACTGAAGTGTAAGCTCAGAGTATTGATTTTAGACATTCTTCTCTAATACAGAAATTGCTGTAGTGGCATCTTTAAAATTTTGATATATTGTATTTTCATTCAGTTCAAATGATATTCTAATTTACCTTTTGATTTCTTCATCTTATGGGTCATTTAGACATTAGACATTAGGGGGTTTTCCAGAGATTTTTGTTATTAATTTCTAATTTAACTCCAAGAGGTCAGAGAATGTATTTTGTATGGCTTGAATTCTTTCAAAATTTATTGAGACTTGTTTTATAGTGCTTCAAAAAAATCTATGTTCTGCTTTTGTTGGATGGAGTGTTCCATTAACATCAATCAGGTAAAGTTAGTTGATTCAAGTCTTTTATATATGCAATGATTTTCTGTCTACTTATTCTTTTAATTATTGAGAGAGAGGTAATCAAATCTCTGACAATAATTACAGGTTTGTTTACTTCTCACTGAAGGTTTACACTTCGTATTTTTTTTTAGCTTTGATATTGTGTGTGTGTTAGTCACTCAGTCATGTCCAACTCTGTGACCCCATGGACTGTAACTCGCCAGGCTCCTCTGTCCATGGAATTCTCCAGGGAAGAATACTGGAGTGGGTGCCATTCCCTTCTCCAGGGGATCTGCATGAATGTTTAAATGTAATGTTCCTAACTGACCATAATAAATTGACCATTTATTATTAAGAAGTGACTTATCCCTAGCAATAGGTTTGCTCTGCAATCCTGTGATATTAATAGCCTCTTCAATTTTATTTTGATTTGTGTTGGTATTGTGTAGCTTTCTTCATCCATTTGACATAGGTTTCTTATAAAGAGCATATGGTTGGGTATTGATTTTTTTTTTTTTTTTGGGTCCAATCTGTTAAGTCTCTGCTTTTAATTCAGTGTTTAGATCGTACACTTTAATGCTTACAATAGTATTCTTTCATTTCATCCCTCTCAGCTTTTGTGCTATTGTTGTCATCCACTTATCCTATACAACTCCATAATACGTTATCATATCTTTAAACATATAAATATCTTACAGAGTAAACAATTTTTAAATTGTGGTAAAAACATGTAACATAAAACTTAACATCCTAAACATCTCTGAGTGTACACTTTTATTAGTGTTAAGTAAATTCACATTTTTATGCATCAAATCTCCAAAATACATTCATCTCACAAAACTGAAACTCTGTATCCATTAAACGTTCCTTCCTTCCCCCTACCCCTCTGCCAGTCCCTGGCAACCACTATTTTACTATCTTTGAATTTGATTACTCTACATATCTCATATAAGAGGAATCATACAGTATTTTGTCTTTTTTATGACTAGTTTGTTTCACTTGCCATAATGTCCTCAAGGTTCATCCACAATGTAGCATGTGTCAGAATTTTCTTCTTTTTTAAAGCTGAATAAGGCTTAATAATATTTAAAGCTGAATAATATTGCATGTATACATCATATTTCCTTTATACATTCATCTGTTTATGGACACCCAGGCTGCTTCCACTTTTGGTTATTGTGAATAATGCTGCTATTGAACATGGGTACAAAATAATCTCACTGAGATCCTGTTTTAAATTCTTTTGGTAAATATCCAAAAATGAAATTGCCAGGTCACATGGTACTTAGAAGTTTTGAGGAACTGCTATACTGTCTTAAAAGTGGCTGTACCATTTTTTTTTTTTCCCCAAGAAAGGTAACCTTTATTTGCACCTTCTCTCTGAATGGAATTCATTTAACAAATATTTACTGGGCATGTGCCCTCCCTCTTCTGGACACAAACTGCATCCTCAACTACAAACTCCCTGGCTGTTAGAGCCAGGGGCTGAGGTCTTGGCTGGTCACTAAGTACTGCTCTGTACCTGTGTTAAGTGAGGAGAGCAGACTGCTGCTGCTGCTAAGTCACTTCAGTCGTGTCCGACTCTGTGCGACCCCATAGACTGCAGCCCACCAGGCTCCCCCGTCCCTGGGATTCTCCAGGCAAGAACACTGGAGTGGGTTGCCATTTCCTTCTCCAATGCATGAAAGTGAAAGGGAAGTCGCTCAGTCGTGTCCGACTCCCAGCGACCCCATGGACTGCAGCATACCAGGCTCCTCCGTCTGTGGGATTTTCCAGGCAAGAGTACTGGAGTGGGGTGCCATTGCCTTCTCCATGGCTGTACCATTTTGCAGTATATAAAAGGTTCTAACTTCTCCTCATCCAAGAAATATTTATTTTCTGTTTCCTGAAATATTAGTTCTAACGATTGTGAAACAATACCTCAATTGTGGTTTTGATTTGCATTTCCCAAATGATTAGCATGTTGAATATCTTTTCACGTGGTTATTGGCTGTCTGTATCTCTCTATTTGAGAAATGTCTTTTTAAGTTTTTTCCATTTAAAAAATCAGGTTTTTTTTTGTTGTTGTTGCTGATGCTGAGTTGTAGTTCTTTATATATCTTGGATAGGGACTGCACAGACTTTTGATGCACATTCTAAATTTTGATATATTCCAATTTATTTATAATTTTTATTACTTGTACTTTTAACATCATATCCAACAAATCACCATCAAACCATACTCTGTTTTATAGTTTTACTCTTATGCTAAGGTCTCTGACTTATTTCAAGTTAATTTTTGTATACAGTGTAAGGTAATGGTCCAAATTCATTCTTTTGTATGAGGATATCCAGTTTTCCCAGCATCATTTGTTGAAAAGACTGTCTGTTCCTCATTAATGGTCTTGGCACCATGTCAAAAATCATTTGAACATATATGTGAGGGATTATCTCTGGGCTCTCAATTCTACTCCACTGGTCTGTCTTTATGCCAGCACTATACTGTTTTGATTACTGTAGCTTTGTAATAAGTTCTTTATATATATATCAGATCAGATCAGTCGCTCAGTCGTGTCCGACTCTTTGCGACCCCATGAATTGCGGCACACCAGGCCTCCCTGTCCAACACCAACTCCCGGAGTTCACTGAGGCTCACGTCCATCGAGTCAGTGATGCCATCCAGCCATCTCATCCTCTGTCGTCCCCTTCTCCTCCTGCCCCCAATCCCTCCCAGCATTAGAGTCTTTTCCAATGAGTCAACTCTTTGCATGAGGTGGCCAAAGTACTGGAGTTTCAGCTTTAGCATCATTCCTTCCAAAGAACACCCAGGGCTGATCTCCTTCAGAATGGACTGGTTGGATCTCCTTGCAGTCCAAAGGACTCTCAAAAGTCTTTTCCAACACCACAGTTCAAAAACATCAATTCTTCAGTGCTCAGCCTCCTTCACAGTCCAACTCTCACATCCATACATGACCACAGGAAAAACCATAGCCTTGACTAGACGGACTTTTGTTGGCAAAGTAATGTCTCTGCTTTTCAGTATGCTATCTAGGTTGGTCATAACTTTCCTTCCAAGGAGTAAGCGTCTTTTAATTTCATGGCTGCAGTCACCATCTGCAGTGATTTTGGAGCCCAAAATAATAAAGTCTGACACTGTTTCTACTGTTTCCCCATCTATTTCTCATGAAGTGATGGGACCGGATGCCATGATCTTGGTTTTCTGAATGCTGAGCTTTAAGCCAACTTTTTCACTCTCCACTTGCACTATCATCAAGAGGCTTTTTAGTTCCTCTTCACTTTCTGCTTATATATATATATGTATATGCTGCTGCTATGTCACTTCAGTCGTGTCCGACTCTGTGTGACCCCATAGGCAGCAGCCCACCAGGCTCCCCCATCCCAGGGATTCTCCAGGCAAGAACACTGGAGTGGGTTGCCACTTCCTTCTCCAATGCATGAAAGTGAAAACTGAAAGTGAAGTCGCTCAGTCGTGTCCGACCTTCATCGACCCCATGGATTGCAGCCCACTAGGCTCCTCCGCCCATGGGATTTTCCAGGCAAGAGTACTGGAGTGGGGTGCCATAGCCTTCTCCAATATATGTGTGTGTGTATATATATATATATGTGTGTGTGTGTGTGTACATATATATGTATGTATGTATGTATGTATTTGGCTGCATCTTAGCTGCAGCACGTGGGATCTAGTTCCCTGATCACAGACTGAACCTGGGCCCCCTGCATTGGAAGTATGGAGTCCCTGCAATAAGTTCTTAAATTAAGAAGTTTGAGATCTTCAATTTTGTTCTACTTTTTCAAGGTTGTTTTGGCTATTTGGATCTCTTCAGATTCCATATGAATTTTAAAATAGATTTTTCTCTCTGCAAAAAAGTAATGGGAATTTTGATAGGGAGTGCACTGACTTTGTACATCACTTTAGGTGCTATTATCATCTGAACAATATTAAGTCTTCTAATCCATGAATACAGTATGACTTTCCATTTATTTGTATCTTTAATTTCTTTCAGCAACATTTGGTAGTTTTCAGTGTAATATAAGTCTTTTATCTCCTTGGTTAAGTTTATTCTTTTCTTTAGTATCTATTTATTTGGCTGCACTGGGTCTTAGCTGTGGCATGTGGGATCCAGTTCCCTGACCAGGGATTAAACCCAAGCCCCTGCACTGAGAGCTCAGAGTCTTAGCAACTGGACCACCAGGGAAGTCCTGGTTAAGTTTATTCTTAAGTATTTTACTCTTTTATTTCACTGCTGTTGTAAATGGAATTGTTTCCTTAATTTCCTTTTTAGATTGTTCAGTGTTAGTATATAGGACATATTTTGAAGGCAGATCTGAGATAACGGATAGATTAAATGTGGAATATGGGAGAAAGAAATGGGTCAAAAGATCCTGAGTAGCTCAGAGAATATAATCACCATTTAATGACATAAAGAAGATACAGGAAAAGAAGATTTGGAAGGAGAAATCAAGAGTTCAGTATTGGGTGTATGAAGTCTGAGGTCAAGTATCATGAGAACTGACTTCTAGAGATGGGAAGCACAGGTCACGGTGCCCTCGACAATAATCATTCAGTGGATGAAAAGGAAGAAAAGCCTAATGGAGTGGCCTTCAACTGGGACAAGGTGGTGATGCCAGGGCAGCTTTTTAAATCTTACCAAATTTCCTCATAAAATGCAGAGAAAAAGTAAAAGCTGGCAAACATCTTTGGCAAAGCCAGGTGGAAGAATATCTCATAAACCCCAGACTACAAGTAGGTGGGGTCAGACCACCAACTGCAGCATTATTCTATGGATACACAATCAGCATTTGTGTTAAGGTAGTGGAGGGAAGAGGTTCTGACAGTCCTAAGAGCTTTATCCATTCACTATGAAGCTCCCATCAGTCTTTCACCTGATTTTTAGCACTCAGAGATGATCAGTATAAACCTATCATTTCACTGAGGGTTATGAAATGGTGTTTCTCTAATTCGTAATTCATTTATTAGTTGGAGTTATTCTATAAAGAAGTTTCCCTCATCAACTAGCTGGTTACTATGCAATATAATTTGTACAGAAAAAGAAATATTTTTTAAAAAGTCAGTTTTTAAAAATTGATTTCCAGAAAACTACTTTCTATTTGGTTCTAACTACTTTGAATTACAATCAATGGCAATATTTATTCCCTGAATGCTCAGTCTTATCTCTGACGAATATGGTCTTATCTATGGCCAATATGACCAACCTGGTAACCAGGTCCTTCTGGTATTGCTGTAATAGAATTCAGTAGCTTCCTTGCTATCTTGAATAATATTCATCTTATACACTTGCTGTCCTAAACCTACAGTATATCTTTTCTCTAAGGATCCCTAAGCTTTTCTGACTGGGAAATATTTAAAAATAACCCTAAGCAGTCTGAGGGTGGAATGCAGTGGGAACAGAGATTCATCATTCTCAGTTCAGTTCAGTCACTCAGTCGTGTCCAATTCTTTGTGACCCCATAAACTGCAGCACGCCAGGCCTCTCTGTCCATCACCAACTCACGGAGCCTACCCAAACTCATGTCCACTGAGTTGGTGATGCCATCCAACCATCTCATCCTTTGTCGTCCCCTTCTCCTCCTGTCCTCAATCTTTCCCAGCATCAGGGGCTTTTCAAATGAGTCAGCTCTTCACATCAGGTGGCCAAAGTATTCGAGTTTCAGCTTCAACATCAGTCCTTGCAATGAACACCCAGTACTGGTCTCCTTTAGGATGGACTGGTTGGATCTCCTTGCAGTACATGGGACTCTCAAGAGTCTTCTCCAACACCACGGTTCAAAAGCATCAATTCTTCGGCACTCAGCTTTCTTTGTAAGTCCAACTCTCACATCCATACATGACTACTGGAAAAACCATAGCCTTGACTAGATGGACATTTGTTGGCAAAGTAATCTCTGCTTTTTAATGCTGTCTAGGTTGGTCATAACTTGCCTTCCAAGGAGTAAGAGTCTTTTAATTTCATGGCTGCAATCACCATCTGCAGTGATTTTGGAGCCCCCAAAAATAAAGTCAGCCACTGTTTCCACTGTTTCCCCATCTATTTCCCACGAAGTAATGGGACCAGATGCCATGATCTTCATTTTCTGAATGTTGAGCTTTAAGCCAACTTTTCCACTCTCCTCTTTCACTTTCATCAAGAGGCTTTTTAGTTCCTCTTCACTTTCTGCCATAAGGGTGGTATCATCTGCATATCTGAGGTTACTGATGTTTCTCCTGGCAATCTTGATTCCAGCTTGTGCTTCTTCCAGCCCAGCATTTCTCATGATGTACTCTGCATATAAGTTAAATTAAGCAGGGTGACAATATACAACCTTGATGTACTCCTTTTCCTATTTGGAACCAGTCTGTTGTTCCATGTCCAGTTCTAACTGTTGCTTCCTGACCTGCATACAGATTTCTCAAGAGGCAGGTTAGGTGGTCTGGTATTCCTATCTCTTGAAGAATTTTCCACAGTTTATTGTGATCCACACAGTCAAAGGCTTTGGCATAGTCAATAAAGCAGAAATAGATGTTTTTCTGGAACTCTCTTGCTTTTTCCATGATCCATTGGATGTTGCCAATTTGATCTCTGGTTCCTCTGCCTTTTCTAAAACCAGGTTGAACATCAGGAAGTTCATGGTTCATGTATTGCTGAAGCCTGGCTTGGAGAATTTTGAGCATTACTTTACTAGCAATTGAGATGAGTGCAATTGTGCGGTAGTTTGAGCATTCTTTAGCATTGCCTTTCTTTGGGATTGGAATGAAAACTGACCTTTTCCAGTCCTGTAGCCACTGCTGAGTTTTCCAAATTTGCTGGCATATTGAGTGCAGCACTTTCACAGCATCATCTTTTAGGATTTGAAATAGCTCAACTGGAATTTCATCACATCCACTAGCTTTGTTTGTAGTGATGCTTCCTCAGGCCCACTTGACTTCACATTCCAGGATGTCTGGCTCTAGGTGAGTGATCATACCATTGTGATTATCTGGGTCATGAAGATCTTTTTTGTATAGTTCTTTTGTGTATTCTTGCCACCTCTTCTTAATATCTTCTGCTTCTGTTAGGTCCATACCATTGCCTTCCTTTATTGAGCCCATCTTTGCATGAAATGTTCCCTTGGTATCTCTAATTTTCTTGAAGAGATCTCTAGTCTTTCCCATTCTGTTGTTTTCCTCTATTTCTTTGCATTGATCGCTGAGGAAGGCATTCTTATCTCTCCTTGCTATTCTTTGGAACTCTGCATTCAAATGGGTATATCTTTCCTTTTCTCCTTTGCTTTTCGCTTCTTTTCTTTTCACAGCTATTTGTAAGGCCTCCTCATGCAGTCATTTTGCTCTTTTGCATTTGTTTTCCTTGGGGATGGTCTTGATCCCTGTTTCCTGTACAATGTCATGAACCTCAGTCCATAGTTCATCAGGCACTCTATCTATCAGATCTAGTCCCTTAAATCTATTTTTCACTTCCACTGTATAATCATAAGGGATTTTATTTATGTCATACCTGAATGGTTTAGTGGTTTTCCCCACTGTCTTCAATTTAAGTCTTAATTTGGCAATAAGGAGTTTATGATCTGAGCCGCAGCCCACTCTCAGTCTTGTTTTTGCTGGCTGTATAGAGCTTCTTCATCTTTGGCTGCAAAGAATATAATCAATCTGATTTTGGTGTTGGCCATATGGTGATGTCCATGTGTAGAATCTTCTCTTGTGCTGTTGGAAGAGGGTGTTTGCTACGACCAGCACATTCTCTTGGCAAAACTCTATTAGCCTTTGCCGTGCTTCATTCTGTACTCCAAGGCCAAATTTGCCTGTTACTCCAGGTGTTTCTTGACTTCCTACTTTTGCATTCCAGTCCCCTAAAATGAGGACACTTTTTGGGTGTTAGTTCTAAAAGGTCTTGTAGGTCTTCATAGAACCGTTCAACTTCAGCTTCTTCAGCATTACTGGCTGGGGCATAGACTTGGATTACCGTGATACTGAATGGTTTGCCTTGGAAACAAACAGAAATCATTCTGTCATCTTTGAGACTGCATGCAAGTACTGCATTTCGGACTCTTGTTGACTATGATAGCTACTCCATTTCTTCTAAGGGATTCCTGCCCACAGTAGTAGATATAATGGTCATTTGAGTTAAATTCACCCATTCCAGTCCATTTCAGTTCGCTGATTTCTAGAATGTTGACGTTCACTCTTGCCATCCCGTTTGACCATTTCCAGTTTGCCTTGATTCATGGACCTAATATTCCAGGTTCCTATGCAGTATTGCTCTTTACAGCATGGGACCTTTTTTCTATCACCAGTCACATCCACAACTGGGTGTTGTTTTTGCTTTGGCTTCATCCCTTCATTATTTCTGAAGTTATCTCTCCACTGATATCCAGTAGCATTTTGGGCACCTACCGACCTGGTTCATCTTTCAGTTTCTATATTATTTTATAAAGGATGTAAAATAATTTTCTAATTCTGTCATTCGTTTTGTATTTATTAGTTGGAATTCTTCTATTAACAGAGGTATTCATTGTTACTGAGTTGTCATTGCCATGGACAAAGGAGCTCTGTATATTTTAGAAAAAGGAAAATAAACCAAGAGTCCATACTGCCATTTTCAACTCATAATAACAGTAAAGGATTATTATTTAATTCCTTTAATTAAAATATTTATTCTCTTATTCTGATTCGTGGCTTCTAGTACCATCAACACAACTATTTATTTGCTTTATCTTACAATCTACATATAATAGTTTCAAAACAATAATCAATACTACGAACAATGAGTGAGTGAGTGAAGTTGCTCAGTCATATCCAACTCTTTGCGACCCCGTGGACTGTAGCCCCCCAGGCTCCTCCGTCCATGGGATTCTCCAGGCAAGAATACTGGAGTGGGTTGCCATTTCCTTCTCCAGGGATCTTCCCGATCCAGGGATTGGACCCAGGTCTCCCGCATTGCAGGCAGACGCTTTACCATCTGAACTGAAGGGTTTAGAGGCCGTCAAATGGACATGACCTATAAAGGCAATTTTGATGGTTTTACATAGAAATGACCTCTAATGGAAGAGAACACAAATGGGAACTATTTGAGATACATACCAACAATAAGACTATTAAATGTAGTTCAGACTGTTTTTTTTCCTTAGAATGTGACCCAACAGAAACGTCCTATCAAAAAAAGCCTCCTAAAACATGGCTAGAAGTGGCTAATAGCCATTTCTCTATGTGCTTATGTCATCATCTTGAAACATACTTAGGTTCTATTTGTTTTCAAATTTTGATGATTTCTTTTCTTTTTAAAAAATATCTAAAACACTTAGATGGTTCCAAAGTCAAAACCATAAAAGCAGCACAGGGAAGTCTCTATCCATCTCTGTCTCCTCCCCCCCAAGTAACTCTTATGTTAACTTTTGCTTTATCCTTACATTGTTTCTTTTGAAAATTAAAGCACATATATGTGCATGTAGATATGTTATATGTATACCCATATGTATTAATGTTTTCATGGTCCCACTCTTCTTACAATAAATTGGTATGTTGAAACTATCCTGCACTAAGAGGTCACCCCACAGCAGCATCCAGAGAGCTTTAGAAACCATTCTCTTTTACAGCTATTAATATATACTGATACTACTCCACTGCGTTTAGAGTATTTCATGTGTGGAGTACTAGTTTATTCAAGCAAACTCCTATTGAGAGACATTTGAGAACTTCAAGTCTTTTATTATTATAAGTAATATCACAATGAACTGTATAACAAGTATGTCTTGTTTTATACTTTTGCAAGTTTATCATCAGGTTAATTCCCAATCAGTTAGATTACTAAGACAAAAGATAAGTGCATATGCATTTTGCAAGACATTACAAATTCCCACTTCCTCACCACAGAAACTGTACTATTCTGTATTCCCATCATCAATGTATAAGAATGCTTGTTTCCCCTACAACCTTATTAGGAAAGTATACTGTCAAATCTTAGAATTTTTTTCTTTTCTTTGCCACACTGATTAAAAGGAATGGTATCTCAGTTTGGTTTTAAGTCATACTCAACTTAGGAATGTGGCTGAACATCTTTTAAAATTTTAAAAACCATTTGCATTTCTTTTTAGTCAACTATTTTGCTTTTGCCCATTTTCTTCTATCAGGTTTTCTGTCTTTTTGGTGGGGAGAGAGTAGGTCTTCTTTATATAATCAGTGTCATTAGTCCTTTGTCTGTAATGTAAGTTGGAAATATCTTTTCAGTTTGTCACTCACTTTTTGATTGTCCTCTCATATTTTTTCTTTAAAAACAGTCAAATTTATCATTCTTATCACTTTACTGGATTTTGAGCCATAATTCAAAGTTTTCCAAATTCTCCATCAAAAAAATAGCCCACATTTTCTTCTAATAATTGTAGTTTCATAATTTATAATTACATCTTTAACTCATTTGAAATTTATCCTCATGTACAACTGAGGAATGGATCTAATTTTATCTTTTTCCAGTTGTCCCAAATAATTTATTAAAAAGTTCATCTTTCTCCACTGATTTGAGATATTTTATATTAAATTTCCATATTCAGCTGTGTCTATTTTTAGATTTTGCATTTTGTTCTACTGCTGTTTATTCATGGATTAACTCTTAACACTCTTTGAAATAAGAGGTTTTGGTAATCTTGAGAAAGACCAATGGAGTTGGAGGAATTAAGTTCCCTGACTTCAGACTATCCTACAAAGTTATAGTCAACAAAACAATATGGTACTAGCACAAAAACAGAAATACAGGATAGAAAACCCAGAAATAAACTCATGCACCTATGGTCAATTAATCTATGACAAAGGAGGCAAGACTACATAATGCTGGGAAAATAGTATCTTCAACAAATAGTGCTGGGAACACTGGACAGTTCCATGCAAAAAAAATGAAATCATTCTTTAACATCATACACAAAAATAAGCTCCAAATTGATTAAAGACCTAAATGTGAGACTGGACACTATAAAACTCCTAGAGGAAAACAAAGGTAGAACCCTTTCTGACATAAATCACAACAATATCCTTTTCGATCTATCTCCCAGAATAATGGAAATAAAAACAAAAATACACAAATGGGACCTACTTAAACTCAAAAGCTTTCGCACAGCAAATGAAACAATAAACAAAACGAAAGGATAACCTACAGACTGCAAGAAAATATTTGCTATTAGTGTGACCAACAATGGATTAGTTTCCAAAATTTACAAAAAGCTTATGACACTCAACAGCATCAAAACAAACTCATCAACAAGTGGACAGAAAACCTAAACAGACATTCCTTCAAAGAAGACAAACAGATGCCAAGAGGCACATGAAAAGATGTTCGACATCACTAATTATTAGAGAACTATAAATCAAAACTACAGTGAGATATCATCTCAGACCAGCCAGAATGGTCATCATCAAAAGATCCACAAACTATTAATAAATGCTGGAGAGGGTGTGGAGAGAAGGGAACCCGCCTACACGGCTGGTGGGAATGTAAATCGATGCAGTCACTATGGAGAGTAGTGTGGAGGTTCCTAAAAAACTAAAAGCAGAGCTACCATATGACCCTGCAGACCCACTCCTGGGCATCTATCTGGAGAAAAACATGATTCAAAAGGACACATGCACCCCAATGTTCACCACAGCACTGTTTACAATAGCCAAGACTTGGAAACAACGTAAATGTCCATCCACAGAGGAACGGAGAAAGAAGATGTGGTATATATATACACACTAGAATATTACTCAGCCATTAAGAAGAATGAAATAATGCTACTTGCAGCAATGTGGATGGACCTAGACACTGTCATGCTGAGTGAAGTAGGTCAGAGAAGGAGAAATATCATATGATACCTGTTTAATGAGGAATCCAGAGAAATGATACAAGTGAATGAACTTACAAAACAGAAAGAGACTTACAGACTTAAAGGACAATCTTATGGTTGCTGGGGTAAAGGATGAGCACAAGGGATAGTTAGGGAGTTTGGGATGGACATGTACACACTGCTATATTTAAAATGGATAACCAACGGGGACCTAATGTATAGCACATAGAATTCTGCTCAGTGTTATGTGGCAGCCTGGATGGGAAGGGAGTTTGGGGGAATGCATACATGTGTATTTATGGCTGAGTCCCTCTGCTGTTCACCTGAAACTATCACATTATTTGTTAACTGGCTATACCTTGATACAAAATAAACAGTTAAAAAAAACCAAGGATATATTGCACAACACAGGGGATATAGCCAATATTTTATAATAACTACAATGGAATATAACCTTTAAAATTGTAATGACTAAACAAATGGGACCTAATTAACCTTAAAAGCTTCTGCACATCAAAGGAAACTATTAGCAAGGTGAAAAGACAGCCTTCAGAATGGGAGAAAATAATAGCAAATGAAGCAACTGACAAACAACTAATCTCAAAAATATACAAGCAACTCCTACAGCTCACCTCCAGAAAAATAAATGACCCAATCAAAAAATGGGCCAAAGAACTAAATAGACATTTCTCCAAAGAAGACATACAGATGGCTAACAAACACATGAAATGATGCTCAACATCACTCATTATCAGAGAAATGCAAATCAAAACCACCATGAGGTACCATTTCACACCAGTGAGAATGGCTGCGATCCAAAAGTCTACAAATAATAAATGCTGGAGAGGGTGTGGAGAAAAGGGAACCCTCTTACACTGTTGGTGGGAATGCAAACTAGTACAGCCACTATGGAGAACAGTGTGGAGATTCCTTAAAAAACTGGAAATAGAACTGCCTTATGATCCAGCAATCCCACTGCTGGGCATACACACTGAGGAAACCAGAAGGGAAAGAGACACGTGTACCCCAATGTTCATCACAGCACTGTTTATAATAGCCAGGACATGGAAGCAACCTAGATGTCCATCAGCAGATGAATGGATAAGAAAGCTGTGGTACATATACACAATGGAGTATTACTCAGCCATTAAAAAGAATACATTTGAATCAGTTCTAATGAGATGGATGAAGCTGGAGCCTATTATACAGAGTGAAGTAAGCCAGAAGGAAAAACATAAATACAGTATACTAATGCATATATATGGAAATTAGAAAGATGGTAACAATAACCTGGTGTACGAGACAGCAAAAGAGACACTGATGTATAGAACAGTCTTATGGACTCTGTGGGAGAGAGAGAGGGTGGGAAGATTTGGGAGAGTGACACTGAAACATGTAGAATATCAAGTAAGAAACGAGTTGCCAGTCCAGGTTCGATGCGCGATACTGGATGCTTGGGGCTGGTGCACTGGGACGACCCAGAGGGATGGTGTGGGGAGGGAGGAGGGAGGAGGGTTCAGGATGGGGAACACATGTATGCCTGTGGCGGATTCATTTTGATATTTAGCAAAACTAATACAATTATGTAAAGTTTAAAAATAAAATAAAATTTAAAAAAAAAATAAAACCAAAAAAAAAAAAATTGTAATGACTGTAATGTACATCTGTAATTTATATAAAAAATATTGTACAGCAACTGTACTTCAATAAAAATAAATAATTTTTTAAAAGGGCTTTTCTATTATCAATAAACAAAATATTATTTTAAAAAATAAATAAGAGGCTTTGGAACTTTCCTGGTGGTCCAGTGGCTAAGACTTCACACTCCCCATGTAAGGGCCTAAGTTTGATCCCAAGTCAGGGAACTAGATTCCTTATGGTACAACTAAAGATACTGCATGCTGCAACTAAGAGTTTCCATGCCACAATGAAGACTGAAGATTCTGTGTGCTGCAGCTAAGACTTGGTGCAGTCAAGATAAATACTTTTTTTTTTTTAAATAAGAGGTTTTATAATGTATTATAAAACTTAGTGTGGCTAACCACCTTTCATTGTGCCTCTTTTTCAAGCTTTTTCTTAATTCTTCTAAATAAGTTTTATAACTACCTTATTTAACCCCAGAAAAATATCTGAAGATAAACTTATGAATAAACTTAGGAAGAAATGATGTATTTATTGTACTGAGTATTTATATTCAATAGGAAGTGAAATGAAGTGAAGTTGCTCAGTTGTGTCTGATTCTTTGTGACCCCATGGACTGTAGCCTGCCAGGATCCTCTGTCCATTGCATTTTCCAGGCAAGAGTACTGGAGTAGGTTGCCATTTCCTTCTCCAATGTTCAATAGGAGGAAGGTGCCCTTTCCATTTGCTTAAGTATATACTTAAGTCTTTCAGGAGTGTTTTGTAATTTTTCTCATATAGGTTTTATATAGTTTTAAAAGTTCATACCAGTCCATCCTAAAGGAAATTGGTCCTGAATATTCACTGGAAGGACTGATGCTGAAGCTGAAACTCCAATCTTTTGGCCACCTGATGTGAAGAACTGACTCACTGGAAAAGACCCTGATTCTGGGAAAGATTGAGGGCAGGAGGAGAAGAGGACGACAGAAGATGAGGTGGTTGAATGGCATCACCAATGTGATGGACAAGAGTTTGAGCAACCTCCAATGGTTGGTGATGGACAGGGAGGCCTGGAGTGCTGCAGTCCATGGGGTTGCAAGTTGGACCCAACTGGTGACTGAACTGAACTAACTGAAAGTTCATACTTGGGCTTTCCTGGTGGCTCAGTGGTAGAGAATTCGCCTGCCAATACAGGAGACATGGGTTTGATCCCTGGGTCGGGAAGATCCCCTGGAGAAGGAAATGGAAACCCATTTCAGTAATCTTGCCTGGAAAACCCCATGGACAGAGGAGCCTGGTGGGCTACAATCCATGGGGTTGCAAAAGAGTCAGACACAACTTAGCAACTAAACAGCAACAACAAAGTTCATACCTAGATTGATCTATCCATCCGTCCATCCATGGCGCGTTCCCTCCCATTTTGCCTTTCAATTATTTCTGTTTGTTAATTTTACATCTTGTTCCTTTACTGAATTTTTCTCTTATTTGCTGTAGTTGTTCCATTCATTCCTTTGGGATTTTGAGAACGACCTTCAGATCAACTAAAAACAGTGATATTTTTCGAAGACTCATGTATCTTGTTGCTTTTCCTTATCTAACTGCTTACATCACTACCTATAGCACAAATTTAATAGCAGAGCAGAACACATGCAGCTCTGTTTTGTCTTGACTTTTGGTTTAAAGAGTCGGACACGACTGAGCGGCTGAACTAAACTTAGTTGAAACATCTCTACGTTTATCCATTGAGTTTATGGCTTTCATGCTGAGAGTATGTGCTGCTGAGTCTTCTGAACGCCTCAAGAGCTAAAGCTGCTCCACCACCCTCTGTATTCCCTAAAAGTCCTTAATGGGTTGCCAAGGTCTTTTTTTCAATTGTTTACAAATTAGAGTCTGTGGTGCTCTCTCTATTTCACCAGCTGTTCTGATTTGTTTGCTGGGGTTTCCACTCTGAGTGAACGCCTTTCCTTCCGATTTTTGGTTCTTAGGACCATCCATTCTTTCTTTTGGCTCCCTTTCTTGGAGCTACAGTGCAGGTCTTGCAGCTGCTAGTTGTTTAGCTTGCCATTCCTTTTCCAGGAGGTACCCTGGCTCTTTGGTATCATTGAAGATGCTGTCTGTGGGGCTTCCCTTTTGCTATCCTAGTTCTTCTTCAAAGATTTGGGAAGAATAAACAAAACACCCACTGCTTTCATTTTGCTCACATAAGAATTCTACTGAAGAATTTCAAACAAAAGAGTTCCATGATGAGATCTGAATTTTTGAGAATTCAGATCTGACCTCCAGAGAATGTATGTGACAGAGAAAAGACTGGAGACTGAGAGACCAGGTAGAAACAGTACTTGAAAGAGGTAAGAAGGGCCTGAATTAGGTAAGTAGTAGCGAGGCAAGAAGAAAGAACAAAGGAAGAAAGATTTAGAAGGTAAAACTGACGGAACCTAATGACTGATTAATGTGGAGGCATGAAAAGAGAGGGAAGTCAAGAACGGCCATTTCAACTTCCTAGTTAGTAACTGGCTATGCACGAGAGGCATTACAGAAGACGAGAGACTGGAAAAGAGTAGAGCAGGTGCTGGTGGGAGAACGAGTGTGGCTTCAGCAAGTTGATCTGAATGTGTGCAGGGTATCAAATCAGGAAAGTAAAAGGTGCTCAGTTGTGTTCGACTCTTTGCGACCCCATGTACTGTACAGTCTGGAATTCTCCAGGCCAGAATACCAGAGTGGGTAGTCATTTCCTTCTCCAGGGGATCTTCCCAACAAAGGATTCGAACCCAGGTTTCCTGCATTGGAAGCAGATTCTTTACCAGCTGAGCCACCAGGGAAGCCCATCAAATTAAGAGATTTCCCATAAATATTTGGTTATATCATCACTTCCACATCTAAACTTTCAGAACCTCTTTTCCTTGTGTTTGATAATAATGCCAAATATCTTCATTGTAATATTTTTTCTGTGGATTTGGTGTCTGTGTTATTATCTTCTTCTGGATTATCCCTTGAGTTTTAAATATCTCCCTCAATATTTCCCATCACTTTGTGACACGTATACCTCAACTCCTGCTGACTTCCAAATATCTAAGATGAAGCACAAATTCCTTTTGTGAAGATAATTTTTTATTAAGATTCCTTACCTTCACCTCACTACCAATGCCAGGTTGTTTTTTTAAGATATTGTCTGTGGGGCAAATGCTTTAAATCTACCTTGAATGCTTAATAACAATACGATAATGATGATATAGTGAGTAAGATGTATTCAGTACACACAATGTGCTAGGTACTGTGGTAAGATCTTCACATGTACTGATTCAGGACATCTTCACGATCATTTTATAAGAATTACATTATTCTCATTTTATAGAAGAAGAGATTGAAGCACAGAGAGATTAAGTAACTGGCCCAGACTGAGAGCTGCTAAGTACGTCCTAGCCTGACTTCCCAAAAAGACTGGAGGGGGAGATGTTAAAGTCATGTCCAACTCTTCGCAACCCCATGGGCTGCGACACACCAGCCTCGTCTGTACTCCACTATCACCTGGAGTTTGCTCAAGTTCACATCCACTGAGTCGGTGATGCTATCCCACCATGTCATCCTCTGCTGCCCTCTTCTTTTGCCTTCCATCTTTTCGGCATCAAGGTCATCTGCATAGGAGCCTCAGTTTCAGCTTCAGTCCTTCTAATGAGTATTCAGGGCTGATTTCCTTTAGGACTGACTGTTTGAACTCCTTACAGTCCAACGGACTCTTAAGAGTCTTCTCCAGCAATACAATTCAAAAGCATCAATTCTTCACTGCTCAGCCATTTTTATGGTTCAACACTCACATCCATACATGACTACTGGAAAAACCATCAGTTCAGTTCAGTCACTTAATTGTGCCCAACTCTGCGACCCCATGGACTGCAGCATGCCATACTTCTTTGTCCATCACCAACTCCCGGAGCTTGATCAAACTCATGTTCATCTAGTCAATGATGCCATCCAACCATCTCATCCTCTGTCATCCCCTTCTCCTCCTGCCTTCAATCTTTCCCAGCATCAGGGTCTTTTCCAATGAGTCAGCTCTTTACAATCAGGTGGCCAAAGTATTGGAGCTTCAACTTCAGCGTCAGTCCTTCTAATGAATATTCAGGACTAATTTCCTTTAGGATTAACTGGTTTGATCTCCTTGCAGCCCAAGGGACTCTCAAGAGTCCTCCAACACACAGCTCAAAAGCATCAATTCTTCGGCGTTCAGCTTTCCTTACGGTCCAACTCTCACATTCATACGTGACTACTGGAAAAACCATAGCTTTGACTAGATGAAACTTTGTCAGCCAAGTAATGTCTCTGCTTCTTAATATGCTGTCTAGGTTGGTCATAACTTTTCTTGCAAAGAGCAAGCATCTTTTAATTTCATGGCTGCAGTCACCATCTGCAGTGATTTTGGAGCCCCACAAAATAAAGTCTCTCACTGTTTCCATTGTTTCCCCATGTATTTGCCATGAACTGATGGGAGCAGATGCCATGATCTTAGTTTTTTGTTAAGTTTTAAGCCAGCTTTTGCACTCTCCTCTTTCACCTTCATCAGTGCACTTCAGTTCAGTCACTCAGTCATGTCCGAGCCCTTGCAACCCCATGAATCACAGCACACCAGGCCTCCCTGTCCATCACCAACTCCCAGAGTTCACCCAAACTCATGTCCATCGAGTTGGTGATGCCATCCAGCCATCTCATCCTCTGTCGTCCCCTTCTCCTCCTGCCCCCAATCCCTCCCAGCATCAGGGTCCTTTCCAATGAGTCAACTCTTCACATGAGGTGGCCAAAGTATTGGAGTTTCAGCTTCAGCATCAGTCCTTCCAATGAACACCCAGGACTGGTCTCCTTTAGGATGGACTGGTTGGATTTCCTTGCAGTCCAATGGACTTTCAAGAGTCTTCTCCAGCACCACAGTTCAAAAGCATCAATTCTTTGGCACTCAGCTTTTTTCACAGTCCAACTCTCACATTCATACATGACCACTGGAAAAACCATAGCCTTGACTAGATGGACCTTTGTTGGCAAAGTAATGTCTCTGCTTTTCAATATGCTTATCTAGGTTGGTCATAACTTTCTTTCCAAGGAGTAAGCGTCTTTTAATTTCATGGTTGCGATCACCATCTGCAGTGATTTTGGAGCCCCCCAAAATAAAGTCTGACACTGTTTCCACTGTTCCCCCATCTATTTTCCATGAAGTGATGGGACCAGATACCATGATCTTCATTTTCTGAATGTTGAGCTTTAAGCCTACTTTTTCACTCTCCTCTTTGACTTTCATCAAGAGGCTTTTTAGTTCCTCTTCACTTTCTGCCATAAGGGTGATGTCATCTGCATATCTGAGGTTATTGATATTTCTCCCGGCAATCTTGATTCCAGCCTGTGCTTCCTCCAGCCCAGTATTTCTCATGATGTACTCTGCATATAAGTGAAATAAGCAGGGTGTCAATATACAGCCTTGACATACTCCTTTCCCAATTTGGAACCAGTCAATTGTTCCACGTCCAGCTTTAACTGTCGTTTCCTGACCTGCATAAAGATTTCTCAGGAGGCAGATAAGGTGGTCTGGTATTCCCCTCTCTTTAAGATTTTTCCACAGTTTGTTGTGATTCCCACAGTCAAAGGCTTTAGTCAATGAAACAGAAGTAGATGTTTTTCTGGAATTCTCTTGCTTCTTCTATGATCCAGTGGATGTTGGCAATCTGATCTCTGGTTCTTCTGCCTTTTCTTAATCCAGCTTGTCCATCTGAAAGTTCTCAGTTCATGTGTTAAGCCTAGCTTGGACAATTTTGAGCATTACTTTGCTAGTGTGTGAGATGAGTACAATTGTGCAGTAGTTAGAACATTCTTTGTCATTGCCTTTCTTTGGGATTGGAATGAAAACTGACCTTTTTCAGTCCTGTGGCCACTGATGAGTTTTCCAAATCTGCTAGCATATTGAGTGCAACACTTAAACAACATCATCTTTTAGGATTTGAAAAGTTCAGCTGGAATTCCATAACCTCCACTAGCTTCATAGACCTTTGTTGGCAAAGTGATGTCTCTGCTTTTTAATATGCCACCTAGGTGTGTCATGGCTTTCCTTCCAAGGAGTAAGCATCTTTTAATTTTATTGCTGCAGTCACAGTTTGCAGTAATTTTGGAGCCCAAGAAAATACATCACTGAAATGATGGGACCAGATGCCATCTTAGTTTTTTGAATACTGAGTTTCAAGCCAACTTTTTCACTCTCCTCTTTCACCCTCATCAAGAGGCTCTTTAGTTCCTCTTTGCTTCTGCCATTAGAGTGGTATCATATGCATATCTGAGGTTGTTGATATTTCTCCTGAAAATCTTCATTCCAGCTTGTGATTCACCCAGCTCAGCATTTCACATGATGTACACTGCATAGAAGTTAAATAAGCAGGGTGACAATATATAGCCTTGTTGTATTCCTTTCCCAATTCTGAACCAGTCAGTTGTTCCATGTCCGCTTCTAACTATTGTTTCTTGACCTGCATACAGGTTTCTCAGGAGATAGGTAAGGTGGTCTGGTACTCCCATCTCCTGAATTTTCCACAGTTTGTTGTGAGCCACACAACCAAAGGCTTTCATGTAGTCAATAAAGCAGAAGTAGATGCTTTTCTGGAACTCCCTTGCTTTCTCCATGATCCAATGAATGTTGGCAATTTGCCCTCTGGTTCCTCTGCCTTTTTGAAACCCAGCTTGTACATCTGTTAAGTTATCAGTTCATCTACTGCTGAAGCCTACCTTAAAGAATTTTGAGTATAACCTTCCTAGCATGTGAAATGAGTTCAACTGTCCTTAGTTGGAACATTCTTTGGCACTGCCCTTCTTTGGGACTGGAATGAAAAGTGACCTTTTCCAGTCCTGTGGTCACTGCTGAGTTTTCCAAATTTGCTGATATACTGAGTGCAGCACTTCAACAGCATCATCTTTTAGGATTTTAAATGGCTCACCCAGAATTCCGTCACCTCAACTAGCTTTGTTCATAGTAATGCTTCCAAGGGCCCACTTAACTTCCCATTCCAGGATGTCCATGACCACACCATTGTGGTTATCTGGGTCATTGAGACCTTTTTTTGGATATAGTTCTATGTATTTTTGCTGGAGCGGGGAGGTGTATTTGGAACTTGCAGTTTTTAAAAGTGAAGGAGGAGGAGGAGGAGGAAAAGGAGGAGAGGAGGGGGAGGAGAAAAGTGTCCTCATACCATTCTTTTGTATACTGCAGTTTGAGACTCACTAAACTAAGTATGGCTTCCCAGGCGGTGCAGTGGTAAAGAATTTACCAGTAATGCACAGGATGCAAGAAACTCAGATTTGATCTCTGGGTCAGGACGATCCCCTGGCGTAGGAAATGGCAACCCACTCCAGTATTCAAGCCTGGAAAATTCCATGTACAGAGGAGCCTGGTGGGTTTATAGTCCTGGTGGGCAATGAGTCAGGCAACTGAGCACACACACAAAACCTAAGTATAAAATAGCAACCCTAGCTCCAAAGCATTTCCCATAACCCTCTACCCACTCACTCATATTCTCTGTACTTTAGGTAATAAGGTTACTCAAGTTTCCACCTCATCACATACGGAATATTATGGAATGGGACAAAACCACAGAGGGATGTATTATTTTACAAAGGAGAAAATCCAAAGCCAGAGAGAAGTGAGGTGATTTACCTAAAGCTAGTAAAAGTGCTGAGACCAGAACCTTTGGTCTCCTGACTTTCCAGCCCAGTTCATTTTTCCATCCTAAATGCCTAAGATTTCCCATTTATAAAATATGAAGGGATATTGATCATCAAGGGCTATAATTACTTATTTCACTTGTGTAAAGACATCAGTAATAATGTGAACAGTATTCTACATATGGATTCAGTGTGTCCAAAAGGTTTAAATTGGTAGAAAACAATTTAAACAACTCATACTGCTTCACTTAACAGGAATAATCTGTTCACAATGAGACGGTTCTCAGTGGACTGATGATAGGTCACTTTAATGAGACTCATCTCAGGTTTCTGTTTCAATCATCAGAACTTTCCCACAGATTCAGAATTAGGTCAGCATTAGCAGATAATTGGATTTTCTTCTTTTAGACACTGATGAAATCTAGATGCTGTAAATATAATTTTTCCCTGATTAAAGTAACTGAAAGCACCTTCTTTCATTCATTCTCTCATCACTATTACCTTTTCCCTTTTTTTCTGAAAAGAAACATCCCCAATGCTTTTCCAAGGTAACCACCTGTCTGTGGCCTAATTCTTCTCCCGGCTCTGTACATAACTTTGTTTTATTAATATTATTTTCCTTTGTTCTTCAATATTTTCCTCTTTAGGAACTCTTTCCCCTAAGCCTGTCCTTAACAGAAAAAAAACAAAAACAAAAACCCGCTGATGACTCCTACTGCTTCTAGACTAAAGTCTGAATCTTTCAGCACGAGAGTCAAGCCCTTCATCTTCCAGTCAATGTGCTCATCCAGGATAGGTTCAGTCTTAGGTCTCCTCCCTTTTTCTGATGTGATTCAACTCTGCTGTCTCTCCTGTCAGCTCCCCACAGCTCTGTGGAAAACAATCCCTTTGCCTTTCTGCCCATTTTCTGTCTGATGAAGTCTTATCCTTTAAAATTCAGCTCAAATGTCACTACCTTCTCTGTGATATCACTCTAGTAATATCACTCTGCCCCAAAAGAATAAATCTTAAACACAAAGTATTTTGATTACACATGTCTGCCTTTCCAATAGAATGCACTCTTATTCTTTAATTCATTTAAGCCATTTACTGAGATACTGTGACATGCCAGGCCCTATGCTAAATGCCAAGGATGTAGAACTGAATGTCTCAGAAACACTCTGATCTCAAAAGAATATTTTGTGCTAGGAAAACAAAGTCTTAAGCTTTGATATAACATTTAGAAAGTATATAGTCTCTGAATATGGAAAGTGGTATTTATCAACGTAAATTGATCAGAATAGCAGGACATGAAAAAGAAGTTAAAGTAACTTGCAATGTATTTAAAAAGTGGTAAAATAATACATTCTCAGTTCAAAGATCTATTTTCCTTTTTCCAGTTCTTCTGGAATTATTAGTCCCTAAAAAACATAATAAAATTCAATCTACCATCCAATAATGAAGAAATCTGTCTCTTTTGACTACATAATCTATTCCTATGGGAAAAACCTTGACAGTATGCAACTTCTCCCCCTCTAATCTAGATGGGAAAGACTTTTCAAACCCACCATTTTCAAAGATTATGCATGCAAAGTACTAGCCTTCCTCTGAAGAATATTCAATACACATCCATATTCTCCCACACAAGTCCATTTTCCAATTAGCTATCTTCCAAGATAAAAATGGGCAACAAAAGCATGTTTCACCTTCAGTAGCCTTGCGATATGTAGGAAGTCTAAGAATACTGTATACACATTTTGGTGAGAAGCTTTAATGAGTTTTAAGTACCTTGGAAACCATATGCATTTTCACCAGGAGTTTCATAAGAAGGTCTTCTAAACTCAGTAGTCCTAGGTTATGGAATTTTTTTCTAATATCTACCTTATTCCTCAACAGTTAAATAAAAGTTTTATTGTTCTGGTTTGTCAAACTCGACCACTTTGAGATTAAGGGTACAGTATTAACTATGTAATTGTGAAAAAGTTTAAGTACCCTTTCAATAAAACATACCACATATCTGTCCTCTTATGTGAAATAACTATCACTGTCTTATTATAAGGTGACATTTGAGTTTACCATTAGCCATCATCTGATCTGTTTGTATTCAGATGTATTCTAACTAATTTTCAGGAAGAGCAACCACAGGTATCTAGAAGCGATCTAAAAAGCCAAAGCATGAGATTCTTATCTCACATGTAAAACGGCATCAACTGTGTACACTGCACTGTGCTTAGAAAGTTATTTACAACATATGGCTCTCTGTGGTAGCATATTCTTTTTTTTTAATCACAAGCTTATATACTGGTTTTATCTGCTTTCCCTGTTCTCTCCAATAATATTTAGATAATAACAATAACACATTGAAAACAATGTACAAAACTTGCCATGCACCAGGTGTCATCATACTTATATGATACTGAGGAGAGTAATCCATTCGGAAATCAAGATAATGTTCATATTTCACTTAACAATCTAACTACTTCTTTTTAAAAGAGCATATTCTATAGAAAGAACTGCTTCACGATGACAGTTTGTGGGAGAAAACGAGGCTCTCGCTAAGCTTACTTTTTGTTCTCTGCTAACAGTTCTGGTTTCTCTTTTAAAATAATGAAAGGTTTCAACCAGTTGAGGTGCTGCCGCCACTGCTTGTGTTTAACTTTAACAAGCTAAGCTTTTCAAGCCACATGAAACATCATCAAATTTGCTTCTCAACCTTAGGAAAAAACAGAAGGAGGAACAAAGGTCAGAATACCAGACCCCGCTATACAGTCTGGGGAAGAATGCTTAGGAAGTCTGTGTGCAGTCAGCCACAAAGCCAGTTTCCGTTTGCGGTGCACACCAGATGGTGACTGTGCTGACTCCTTCATTACACACAGGTCACATGCTGGGTGCTAACTAAAGTACTACTAAAGAGCAGGCTCCTGGGGTAAACAATCTGCTTTTTTCAAAAGTCCTTGAGAAGCACTACCTTCAAACCAACAATATAGGGCTTGCTTGCAGAGAACACCCTTTTAGAACTACTCTTGAGCATTTTACTTTTAGTTTTCCATAATGGCAATAATACATTTAAAAGACACCTTTAAATTTATTTTTTAAAAGGAGTACAGCATGCTAGTTAGTTAGGTTAGTAACAGAAGGAAGAGAGAAAGAGTTGAGAGAAAGAGTTGTTGCTGAGAAACAAGAATTAGAAGGAGGAAAAGACTAGGCAAGGAACCAAACTCTGCAGTACCATTTATTCTTAAAACTCAGGTCCATATATTATATTGGTTAAAATTTTCAATTTAAAAAAGAAGGTAACATCACTGGTTAAAGAGGGTGGGTAAAAGAACACTTCAGTGCTATGCTTCTGCCCTTCAAAGAAGCTGAAGAGCTTCAGCTGACTTCTATTTTCTTCAAATATCACTGGATAGAATTTCTTGCCAGGTGCTTTGAAGATAAATAAATAAATGCTGTCAACTTGTTAGTGCTGATCTGACTATGTATCCCTCCATTTCATCAGAACTCGATTTTATGGCTATTCACTTTGTCAAAAGGGCTTCTCAGGTGGCGCTAGTGATAAAGAACCTGCCTGCCAATGCAGGAGACATAAGAGACTTTCCTGGCTCGGGAAGATGCCCTGGAGGAGGGAATGGCAACCCACTCCAGTTATTACTGCCTGGAGAATCCCATGGACAGAGGAACCTGGTGGGCTACAGTCCATGGGGTCGCAGACAGTCAGACACGACTAAAGTGACTTAGCATGCATTCATTCTGTCAAAAATCTCAGCAAATTGGTGCATTCTATTTTAAGGCTGTAAACTTTATTTTATACATGCATATCTAATAATCTTTTCTATGAAAGTGTCATAGTTTTAGATCAGTTAACCCTTTCATCTAATATCCCTTTATCACTTCAAATCACCTATATCCAAGTCAAAAATCATGTGAGATATTATAGGAACTCTCAGTTCTCCTACGACAGACAGGCCCCATTATTCCAAGGTGCACCCCTCTATACCTAAAAAGCCCTGGACAAAACACAACAAATCAGCATAGTAAGTCTCTGAAAGGTAGAGAAGGTGAGCTGCCTAGGGGCCTTAAGACTTGAATGCTGTGTAATGAGTTTCCTGGCCTCATATGTCTCACACAAGATGCTGCAGAAACCTCCAATCTGGTACTCCCAACAGGAACAGATCCCCTCCCCTACCCTAGTCCAAAAAAAGAGCCTGCTTCCCCAAGCTAAAGTACCAGGAAGAGTGGGCTACACACATCTTACTCTAGCAAAACACCAATGGAAAAATTGCACCTCTCTTCCCACAATGGTTTCAGCAGGATCCACTGGGAAAGTGAACCTCCCTCTCCCTGACTTCTTAGAAGCAAGCTGAGTGTACTGATCTAATCGACATCTATAAAACATTCTACCCCATAGCAGAATATACATTTTTTTCCCCAAGCACCCATCAGACATTCATCCAAACTGACTAGATCTTAGACCATAAAACAAACCTCAACAAATTTAAAAGAACTGAAATCACAGAGTATTTCTCTGATCATAATGAAATCTAATTAGAAATCAGTAACACTAAGACAGTAGCAAAATCTTCAAACAAGAGAAAACTCAATAAAACACTTCTAAATAAGTGTGTATTACAGGTCAAAGAGGAAGTCTCAGAAGAAAAAAATTACATAAAGTTGAATGAATATAAAGGATATCAAAGCATATGGGACACAGTTAAAATAGTGATGAGAGAAAACAACAGTACATGCTTACAAGAGAAAGAGAAAAGTTTTCAAATAAATAATCCAAGTTCCTATCTTTTAAAATTCAAGGAAACTTGTTTTTAAAAAGAATCAATAAAATTAAGAAGGTGAGGGTGGGATGATTTGAGAATAGCATTGAAACATGTATATTATCATATGTGAAACAGATCGCCAGTCCAGGTTCAATGCATGAGACAGGGTGCTCAGGGCTGGTGCACTGGGATGATCCAGAGGGATGAGATGGGGAGGGAGCTGGGAGGGGGGCTCAGGATGGGGAACACATGTACACCCATGGCTGATTCATGTCAATGTATGGCAAAAACCACTACAATAAAGTAATTCAGTTCAGTCGCTCAGTCATGTCCAACTCCTTGGGACCCCATGAATCACAGCATGCTAGGCCTCCCTCCCTGTCCATCACCAACTCCCTGAGTTCACTCAAACTCATGTCCATCGAGTTGGTGATGCCATCCAGCCACCTCATCCTCTGGCGTCCCCTTCTCCTCCTGCCCCCAATCCCTCCCTTAAAAGCATCAGGGTCTTTTTCAACAAGTCAACTCTTTGCATGAGGTGGCCAAAGTATTGGGAATTTCAGCTTCAGCATCAGTCCTTCCAATGAACACCCACGACGGATCTCCTTTAGGATGGACTGGTTGGATCTCCTTGCAGTCCAAGGGACTCTCAAGAGTATTCTCCAACACCACAGTTCAAGAGCATCAATTCTTCGGCATTCAGCTTTCTTTAGCGCTCAACTTTCTTTAGAGTCCAACTCTCACATCCATACATGACCACAGGAAAAACCATAGCCTTGACTAGACGGACCTTTGTTGGCAAAGTAATGTCTCTGCTTTTGAATATGCTATCTAGGTTGGTCATAACTTTCCTTCCAAGGAGTAAGTGTCTTTTAATTTCATGGCTGCAATCACCATCTGCAGTGATTTTGGAGCCCAAAATAATAAAGTCTGACACTGTTTCCACTATTTCCCCATCTGTTTCCCATGAAATGATGGGACCGGATG